>NC_140598.1:7226408-7858908 GCF_057381915.1 Diplotaxodon limnothrissa | reverse complement strand
CCAAATCAGATCCAGGGGCTTAAAGCACCGAAGGTTCTGTGCTTTTTTAGAGGAAATGGAGTCAGAATATGGGGATGTGCTCGACTTCACTGAGGTACGTTGGCTCAGCAGGGGAAATGTATTAAAGAGACTTTTTGAGTTGAGAGCAGAAGTGAAGCCTTCATGGAGAAGGATGGAGTTAGTGTTCCTGTGCTAACTGATCCCAAATGGCTCATGGACTCAGCTTTTCTTGTTGATATGACACATGAGCTTAATGTACTGAACAAGACGTTACAAGGCCAGGGGCAACTTGTCAGTGCTGCCTATGACAACGTGAGAGCATTCTCCACAAAACTGGCGCTCTGGAAAGCTCAGCTCTCTCAGACAAACCTTTGCCATTTCCCAGCATGCAAGGCACTCGTGGATGCAGGCACACCATTCAGTGCTGACGAGTATGTTGATGTCATTTTGAGGCTACAGGAGGAATTTGATCACAGGTTTGCTGACTTCAAGACACACAGAGCCACCTTTCACATTTTTGCGGACCCCTTCTCCTTTGATGTGCAAGATGCCCCTTCTGTGCTTCAAATGGAGCTCATTGAGCTGCAGTGCAACTCTGAACTCAAAGCAAAGTTCAGGGAGGTGAGTGGAAAAGCAGACAAGCTTGGACAATTTTTGAGAGGATTGAGCCCTAGTTTCCCTCGGCTTTCCCGAATGTTCAAACGGACCATGTGCCTTTTTGGTAGCACATACTTGTGCCAAAAGCTCTTCTCCACTTTGAACTTCAATAAGTCCAAGTACAGGTCCAGACTTACGGATGATCATCTTCAAGACATACTGAGGGTCGCAACTGCTTCCTCCCTCAGGCCAAATCTGGCTCGGCTATGCGAGAGGAAACGCTGCCAGGTCTCTAGCAGCAAGGAGTAGGCAAGAGAAGCCATGTTCAGAAGAACAGTTCATTTTCTACAGTGTTCCATTCATGTTCAGAAGAAGGTTATAGAACTGTTAATACAGACATTTCAATCTAAATACAGCAGATATAGAAGACTGAAAGATACACACAAGTTCACTGACTAAAAATATCTTATTATTATTTTATTTATGTATTACAGATTGATTTATTTTCTTATTAATTCTTAATTTGTTTATTTATTTTTCATATTTTGTGTTAAAAAATAAAAATAAAGAGATTTGAGAAGATTGGAATTTTTTAACCATGTCTTTCTTGTGGAAAACCTAATGCGGCCCAGCCTCACCCAGACTCTGCCTGCAGCGGCCCCCAGCTAAATTGAGTTTGAGACCCCTGTCCTACACCATAAATCAGTAAGAGAGGGTACGACCTCTCTCATGGCCCCAAGTGGTGTGTGCATGCCAGAGCACTCTGGAAGGCACACAGAGTCTTTACAGACTACTAAGGATCGAACCTCTATCATCATCCAATCGATTATAAAACTAAGCATGTATGAGTAAATATTTTTAAGCATATCCCATATGGAAAAGACTAAAAACTTATATGATGAAAGTCATACTCACGAAAGTGGCCACTTTCTCATTACTTTCATATATTGTTTTAGTAAGTATCGAAAACATACAAGTTTCATTATATAATTTTTCAAGGGATCTTATATCTGTTTTCACTCTTGTATGCTTTTCATACAAGTTTCACACAAGACAGATACAAACTTTATAAGATTTATATATCTTTTCCATATGGGAAATGACAATCAACAATATAAAGCTTACAGCTGGTTTTAATAACAACATTTATTTGTTTCTCAAATGAGAAAGAGCTATCGAGAAACACTCCTAAATCTTGAGTTCTTAACTTTTCCAGTGGGCCAAATTCAACATTATCTGCTAATGCTAAATAGGCTGCCGTTATTAACTAATGCTAATTGGATGTGAATTAGCATTATGCACTAATGCTAACACTTACTTTTTAACAATGTGAGTAGCTAATGCTAACACTATTTCCCTTAACTTTATAACAATGTGAACGGCTAATGCTAACACTCTTTTCCCTAGCAATACAACATCTGAGCTGCTAATGCTGAGTAGGTCGCCATTAGCACCTACGTCTAATTAAAGGCAAATACGCATTAGAACCTAATGCTCATATCGTTTTCCTTTGCTTTATAACAATGTGAGCAGCTACTGCTAAATAGCATTAGCTAATAACAGCAGTCTAATTTAATGTAAGTTAGCCTCATTTGCATTATAACGATGTGAGGAGTTAATGCTAAGTATGCTGCCATTAGCAGCTAATTCTAATTAGGGGTGAATAATTATTACCAGCTAATGCTAATATCGTTTTCTCTTCCCTTTTAACAATGCGAGTAGCTAGTGCTGGGTAGGCTGGTGCTAGCAGCTAATACTAAAGCTAAAGCTAATTTGATGTGAATTAGCATTACATTAGTGAGGAGTTAATGCTAAGTAGACTTCCATTACAGGTAATGCTAATTTTAGGTATTTAGGAATTGGCAGCTAATGCTAATACCATATTTTCTTGCATTATAACAATGTGACCAGCTAATGCTAAGTAGGTTGCCGTTATTAGCTAATACTAATTTGAGGTGAATTAGCATTATCCGCTTATGCTAACAATGTTTTTTCTTACTTTTTAACAATATGAGTAGCTAATCTGAACATTTTTTTTAATTTAATTTTAACTTTTCCCCTGCGATGTGAAGAGGTAATGCTAAATAGCACGCCATTAGTGGCTAATTCTAATTTTAGATGAAAAAGCATTAAAAGCTAATGCTAATACCATATTTTCTTGATTTATATCAATATCAGTAGCTAATGCTAGGTATGTAGCCATCATTAGCTAATGCTAATTTAGGTGAATTAGCATCATCCGCTTATGCTAACAATGTGTTTTTTTACTTTTTAACAATACGCCATTAGTGGCCAATTCTAATGTTAGATGAGAAAGCATTAACAGCTAATGCTCATACTGTTTGCTTTGTAAGAATGACAGCAGCTAATGATACGAAGTCTACCGTTGTTAACTAATGTTAATTTGATGTGAATTAGCATTATCCGATAATGGTAACTCTTTTCCCCTGCATTACAACGACGTCAGGAGTTAATGCTAAGTAGGCTGCCATTAGGGGCTAACTCTAATTAGGGGTGAACAATTATTAGCAGCTAATGCTAATACCGTTTTCTCTTTCCTTATAACAACTTGAGCAGCTAATGCTAATTTGATGTGAATTAGCATTATATTAGTGAGCAGTTATTGCTAAGTAGGCTACCATTAGCAGCTAAAGCTAATTTGAGGTGAATAAGCATTAGTAGCTAACGCTAATACCCTTTTCTCTTGTGTTATAATGATGTGAAACGTTAATATTGTTCTCAAACAACAGAATGAGAATGAAATATTGATTCTAACAGGGCCCATAAACAGTATTAGCTTAGCAGCATTAGCTTATCAGAGTTTTCATCATGGTCACATAAATCCTTAGCAGAGCAAAGTGGCCTACTTAGCAATAGCTGCTCAAGTTGTAGAAAGCAAGGGAAAACAGTAATAGCATTAGCTGCTAAATGTGCACTTGAGAACAAATTTATTGTTAATTCAGCTGTGAATGTAGAGTTTGTCATTATTTAAGCTTCCATTTCCAAATGTTAGCTGCTCCTGTCTGCCTCTTTGTCACAAACACAGACTGAAATGATTCACAGCCTTGTTTCATCCTTCTGTCACTGTGGACATACAGCATGGGAAACATACACATGGCTGACACTTTATTAGGTACACTGGTATCTATCTCAGGTACACCTGTGACCTAAATATTCATGCAACCAGACTCCTTGGAGACCCCTACATAAATATCCATGAACTATCCAGCTAGACTAGTGTGTCTGTCCCTGAAAATATTCCTGCATGTGTGATTGTTCATGTCTCATCTGCAGGAAACAAACAGGAAGTGAGTGAAGGACACAGGAAATGTTTCCAGCTCTTCCTCCTCTATCAGACATTCTCTCCATACCTGAGAGTGTCCAGTCTCCAGCCTGGATCCTTCAGTCCAGCCGACAGCAGCTTCATTCCTGAGGGACCTGGATGATTGTAGCTCAGGTCCAGCTGTCTCAGATGGGAGGGGTTGGAGCTCAGAGCTGAGGCCAGAGAAGTACAGCCTTCCTCTGTGATCAGACAGCCTGACAGACTGCAGACACACAAAACAACAATCAATCTGTCAACAATCGTTTTCTCTTTGTCACAATAACATCTATCCATCCATACATCCATTCAATGTAACTTTATTTATAAGTGACAATACCCAACAGACAACAACAGTCATCTGAAGCTGTTTAACAGTGTAAGGTAACCGCCTCCACTGTGAGCAGCACTTGGTGATGGTGGGAAGAAGAACTCCCTTTGACACAAAGATCCTCCCAGTGAAAACAGGCTCCAGGAGGAGCATCTACCATGACTGGTTGCAGGGTGAGGGGAAAGAGAAGAACATGAACATCAAGAATGCAGCGAGTGGTAAAATAATAATAATAATAATGGATTGGATTTATATAGCGCTTTTCAAGGCACCCAAAGCGCTTTACAATGCCACTATTCAGTCACTCTCACATTCATACACTGGTGGAGGCAGCTACGGTTGTAGCCACAGCTGCCCTGGGGCAGACTGACAGAAGCGAGGCTGCCATATCGCACCATCGGCCCCTCTGGCCAACACCAGTAGGCAAGTAGGGTAAAGCCCAAGGACACAACGACCAGGACAGAGAGCCCAGGGATCGAACCGGTGACCTTCCGGTTACAGATGCGATTCCCAACCCCCTGAGCCACGGTCGCCCTAAATAAAGATTTGACCTCAGTGTGCTCAGTGTTCCTGTCTATTCCTAACATATTCCTAACACGATAGCTGCACTTTAGAGCTCTAAAACTGGAACTGACACATAAAAATACTGAGAACACAGACTAGCAGCCACTGCATGGCCTCGAGTACGTATGTGGTGCGTTCAAAGAGCATCAGCATAGACATGGTGGGTTCAACAATATAGGACATAACAATTTCTATGGCGAAAATACTATCAATGAATGAGCCATAACATTTTAGCCATGTAAACATGTTATCAGTGGGCTTTCCAACAACTTGCATTGATCATTAAAGGATAAAATACGTGAGTCGAGGTCACTACGAGCCATGCGAGGGTCAAACATGGCAGAGAACCTTCCAGCAGCATCTTGGTTTATAATCCGCCTTTGGATCATCAGTTTAGGAGATGAAGGATCCAAGTAAAATAACAAGTTAAAAAATATGCAGCTATGGTCACTCACATGGACATCCTCCACACATACATCATGTATATTTAAACCCAGGGAGAAAACAAGATCCAGTGTGTGACCCTTTGTATGTGTGGGGCCAGAAACATGCTGCCTAAAGTTAAAAGACTCAGTGACAGTGATGAGCTCAGCAGCAGTGTTACAGGATGCTTCATCAATATGACGGCTCAAATCTCCCAACCTTCTCCAATGAAATGATGGATGTCAGAAGGTCATTAAATTCAGTTAGAAAGACCCCATCAGGTAGAATAAAATACAATAACTGGTTTTTAGAGAACTGACCATCATCTGTGACTCAAATGCAGAAAAGGAGTCCGAGGTCATCAGACTGCATGTGAATCTGTCCTGGTAAACAACAGCGAGTCCTCCACCACGTCCTAAAAGACGCGGAGTTCAGATGACGGAGCAGCCAGCCGGGCAGATTTCATTCAAGTGGACATAATCAATGTTCCCTCTAAGCTGCGCACGGGCGCAATCCGCTGACACGCTCTCTGCACACAGAGTATCTGCATTGCGCACAAAAAGATATCTAACAGGCTGTGAGGCTCTTGAACTCTCTGCCCCCCTCTCACGGACAATAACCATATCCAACTTCTTAATAGCAATGAACTGGTCTGCATTGGTGCATCATATCTTTATTCTCTTCCCCCTCCTGCCCCCCCCCCCCCCTCCTTCTTAAATAGATAACTATCATATCTGATATCATATCTCACAGTACAATAATATTGAATGGGTTGCATTGTTGTACTTTGTCATGTTTCTCAGGTCTTTGTCTGATTTTCTACGAACATTACTTGTCATGTTCTCATGTTGTTGCTAAGGATTGTCTTATTGCATTGGAGTCACACTGGGTTAAATATGTACACTTGGGTTTTAAGGGGTATTTATTATTTTCTTCTTCTTTTTGGGTTGTATGGAAGCCCCAAACGCAATTTCATTGTTCTTGACAATGACAATAAATAAATAAATACTAAATACTAAATACTAACCTGAATTGAAATTAAAATAAATACGTTAACAATTCTGCTTTGCAGTGTTAGTCAGTGACTGGCTGCTCCAGTATTTAGAACGATGCCGCCTTATCCCATAGTCCAGCCAATGATTCACATTCGTATATACGCAGCTAATCAACGTCGCTGACGGGCTATGACAGCGTCCTCATGTGCCGACACCGGTGTTTTGGTTGATGTAGAGTGAAGCCACGTTAATGACAACGTGATCCAGTGATCCAAGGGACCGCTCAGGGAGTTTGTGTGTTCGCTCAGACACATGAAACATTAGAGGGAACATTGGACATAATTCTTATTTTGCTGCCACGTCTCAGTCAGACACATGAAATCTAGAGACTCTTTAATAAAGAGATCGCTTAGAATAAATGATTTGTTTGTTATGGAGCGAACGTTAAGCGGGGCCAACCGAGTTGATGACGGTCGATCTGCAAAATCAACAGCTGACTGCAGCGGCACTTGAAATACAGACAATGCAGACCTGTGGACCTGCTGGGCAGGGCAGCGACTCCAGAGCTGGGGGAAGCAATGATCGATGAGCAGACATAGCTGTTATCAATAAAAACAGTGAACGTTTGACGGACACACCGTGAGAAAAACTGCTTCTGAGCCACAGAGCCCAGGTCCCAGTCACCGGCGTAACATATTAACTAAATGTCAGGAGAGGAAGTGGACGCAGGCACCAGGATTCTCCCCACAGCCAAGAAGCTAGCCTCTGGTAGCTTCTCAGTTTCACCTGGACGTCGGCCCTCGTTCCCCTTTTCCATCTCTTGAGGGTGAAAGTCCTGCGGGTTGTGAAGAGTAGCACACCAGGGGAGGAAGAGTTTTTCTGTTCAGCTGTTACAGTAGCTCTCCACTGAATCTTTGATGTTAAACCCTTTAAGACCTACCATAGAACCAAGTCTGCCAGAGCTTATCTTTAGATTTTTACATGCTGTAGTGCAGACCTTCCCAAACTGTGGTGCCCGCCCCCTAGGGGGGGCGCAGAGCCATGGCAGGGGGGGCGCGGTATGAAAAGGGAGGGGAACAAAACGCTTGAACACTGCTAGCACGGCGCCCACAGAAACGCAAAGCAGGAGATGAAGCATCGCTGAATATGTTTCCAAACCAACTTCATTCTAAGCCAAAGACTAGAAAATATGGTGAAGCAAATCTGCCCTTTGGCTTCACCTGCACAGGTGCTGAGGTAGGTCCCTGCGTCGGGAGCAGCGCTGGGCTCTTCCAATCATGGACAAACAGGATCCCACATTCTTAATTTTTAGTTCACAAACACTTGTTGTAGTGACTAACTACTCCTGACATTTTGGAGATGTTTGCTCTTTATAGAGTAAAGTTACAGCGGGATACAAATAACATCAGGCTGATCCTGCCACGATTTGTTCCCTCGATTCAAATCACAGACAAACAGGATCCCACAGCTGTTTATGTTTTTGAACCCATTTTGCACAGAGAGGCATTTTTTGAAAATGTATTGACAGCAATGTTGATTAGTATTACAGAAGAAGAAAAAACAACTACCCGTGACGCCTTTGTAAATGGAGGGACAGTAACTGCGTGTGAAACCTGCAGATACTCAGATTAACAGTATTTTGTCTCTGTCTGCCATTCTGCAATTCATCTCACATAAACAATAACGTGACGTGAAAAAAGGCGCAACCTTTGACGTTGCCAGATGAACTCTGTATTCCTCGTCCGCAAAAAAGGAGTTTTAAAAAAATCTCAGTTTTTGGTGATTTGAAACACTGTTTGGATGAAACAGCTGCGTTTTCAAAAATACCAGTGTAGGTGCGGACGTAGCGTAAAAGATTTAGTAGTTTATTTTCTTACTACCTGTAATTTATTGCAGATTACTTGTATTTGCTTAATTGTTTACTAAATGTTTGAGGTGTGAAATAAACCGCAATGGAGCAAAATATGGGCGTGTGTGGTTGGAGGATGTGTTAGTGCGTGTGCGTGCTGTTCACGCGCCGGGGGGGAGGCGAACGTTTTTCGTGTAAAACAAAGGGGGGCCCAGCAAAAAAAGTTTGGGAACCACTGCTGTAGTGCCATTTTGGGGAGCAGTTCAAGTTGCTATACATCAATACAACCGTTATAGCCCAAATTTTAATAATATGTATGCATTCAGTCCATAGTAACTACATATACATATATACATATACAGCAAAAAGTGCAATAAACTAGAACAAATTGAAAATTGTTTTGTTTTGTATTTTTACATATATTTGTAGTTAGAGAAATTTAAGAGGTTTATCCCTCAAAACGGAAGAACTAAAAAAGTTGCACAAAATAGTTTCCAACCACAGGAAATGTAATTTGAGTGTATCCATAGTTGTATTTTTGAGATACACCAAATTGTATATACTGCATGAAAAACTAAAATAAATACTACCATGTGAATTTGCAAGAAAAACTTCAGTGCATCAAAATAAACTATTTCCAACTGTGTAATTTGAGTTCTAAGCCTCCCAGAAACTATACTGAAAGGGTAAACTCAAACATGACTTTTAAAAACACCAGTGTAGGCTTCAAGGTAAAAACAAACAAACAAACAAACAACTAGAATTTTCGCAAAAACGACGTCACTTCAGGTTTCGGGCAGGTAATGGCGGACATACGATAGTTTGGGCTGACATCTATTCCAACGTAGGAAGTGCTATGAACATCTGATCGGATTGGCAAAGCGTGTTTCTGGAATATTACTTTTTTGTTGCTGCAAGTGCTTTTCATGCAACTTTTGCAAAGCTATGTGTGGAAGGAAACGGTGACCTAGGATAAGCTGGATACATAAGATGTAAGTACAACTCCGGTTTCACATGCAAAAATAAAAATTATTGCACTAGCTTGTGTGGTTGCCGATCTACAGGCATTTAAAAATAGTTACGCAAAACTGAGCGTTCCCACTCTGACCGGCCTTAAAGGGTTAACAGTATCTCCCAATCATAATTTAAAGCAGCAGAAATTAAGTCAGAACTCAAAAGAGCAAAAATGACATTACAAAAAATGATTGACGACAGTGAAAAACTACATTGTTGCCTCCAGCAAGCTGCAGCGGCGGCAAAGCCAAACACAGGCGGCATCTTGTTTGACAGAAGAACGTAGCACACAGCAGCTACAAGCATAGAGTGCACCACTATTGTTCAAATGGAAGAAATAGAAAACACTCAATAAATCCTTCCACAGCTGAAACTAATGTAGACAATGTCAGGGGAGGAAGTCAAACTGAACTTATGACACCAAGCACGATAACTACCAAAATAATGCAGGAAAAGTAAACTAAGAAACCCTAAAGCAACTAAACAGAGCAGCTAGCAATAAACAAGAAGTGTAAACTATAAAAACATAGAAGCTAAATGCTAACATGGCTAACACTATCATCACTGTATGTAGCCCGACTCTTCTCACAGCAACATACAACTGTCATGGCTAGACATCTCACTGATTGGCTCATGTTAGCTTGTGAAAATATAACGTCCCAGCAGTACTAGCTGTTTTATATACTGTTTAAAATAAGCTAAATGTGCTTATAATGTGTAAATAAAGGCTGAAGCAGCTAGCACTGTTAGCATCAGCACCAAGCCCTGTTACATTTGTACACTGTTAGAGCAATGGCTCCAATCTACAGCCTTTAAAATAATGATTAAAATGCTGTGATTGCAGCCATTCCCCAACTCTCTGTGAATGGTTCTCATGGCTATTGATCAGTGGGCTTTGATCAGTGGGCTTTGATCAGTGGGCTTTGATCAGTGGGCTTTGATCAATGGTCATGAGAATTTGCATAATTATGATTAAGGAACTGACCTCCCAGCCCATTGTTCCTTCAGTGGGCTGGTTTCAGTCATTATGCAAATGTACTGTTTATAAGATTGAAACCTGCAGTCAGCCGAGATTGAAGAAGTCACCTGGATGATGATGAAACATTTCTCCCACAAAACGCTACGTCCAGATGAACAGAATCAACTTTTGGAGATTTACTTACCTGGATGATTATTGGTTATTGGTAACTTTATTGTCCCTAATGGGAAATTGATTTGCAGTATGTCCGTACAAACAAACAAACAGGCAACCAACACATCACATACACACTCCAAAATAATATAATATAATATAAGCCTGAGAAAACAACCTAGATTTTTCATCAAAAAAGTACAATGTGCAATGGCAACAACACATATGGTTCAGTGTTATTAACTATGATAATAGCAGTAGGTACAAAAGACAATCTATGTCTCTTTGTCTTCACTGCAGGCACTTTATAACGACGACCTGATGGAAGCAGTTGAAAATCATTAAAGAGAGGATGATCTGAACACAACATGACAGAGGTCGCCTTCCTCAGCACCTGCCTGTTATAAAAGTCCACAAGCTGGACCTGAGACCTCCCTGAAATCTTACCAGCCACTTTAACCAGGTTGTTAAGTCTGGTCTTATTATTCAGAGACATATTACCGTACCAAGCAATGATACAGAAAGTTAAAACAGATTCAATAAAACTTTTATAAAAAACGAGTCATCATTGCAGATGAAACATTGAAACCTCTCAACCTCCTTAAAAAGTCTTTGTTGAACCTTTTTCACTGTAGCAGCAAGATGTGACTCAAAGCACAGAGCTTTATCAAGAACAACCCCCAAATACTTATAACTGTCCACCAGTTCAATGGCTGCACATTTACCACTGTTAGCGCAGGATGAGGGGATGTCTCCCTGAAGTCAATAACCATGTCCTTGGTTTTCAAGGTGCTGATCATTAAGAAGGACTGATCACACCACGAAACAAACTCATCCACAACAGGCCCATGGGAATCCTCTTCACCATGAAGGAGGCTTACAATGACTGTGTCATCTGCGTATTTAATGAAATGCCTGTTGGCCTGTGTACTGCGACAGTCATTAGTGTACAAAATATACAGTAGAGGAGAGAGACAACAACCTTGCGGTGAGCCAGTGGAAGAGTTCAGCTGTTTGGAAAAACAGCCATTCACTCTCACACACTGAGATCTGTCAGTTAAAAAGTTTAAAACCCAACCAACGAGATTAAGATCAAGTGTAAACTGGTTAAGAAGTTTATCAGCTAAAAGATGTGGCTGGATAGTATTAAAAGCTGAAGAAAAATCAATAAATAAGAGCTGAGCATGAGCTTTGGCGCCATCAAGATGGCGATAAAGGAAGTTCAACAGAGTGACCACTGCATCATCAACACGTCTACGAGGCCTGTATGCAAATTGTAGAGGGTCTATAAGCTTCTCTACTTGCTAACTGAGAGTCTGAACTAAAACCAGGAAGACTTATCTTATTACAGTCACTGTAACAGTGACCAGTCATGTGTTTCATGCCTGTCCAGGCCACCCTTAAGTTATTGCTACCCATCTCCGCCTCTACCTTATCCTTGTATTTTACTTTGGCTTTTTTAATTTCTGATCTGATCTCCTTCCTAATTTCTCTAACTTTCAAGATATTCCCTTCAATAAAAGCTTTTTTCCTTTCATGAATCAGCCTCATAAGACCTTTTGAAGACCATGGTTTGTTATTAGGAAAAAAATGGAGATGGTGTCAGTCGCATTCTTACGATTCGCTTTAGGGTGGATGTAAACAACGGTGACGTTGATCTGTGGGAATTCCCTCGGCAGATAAAACGGCCTCAAAGACACAGAGAGGAGCTCAATGTCAGGCAGACACACTTGTCTACGAACGGTCACATTTTTACACCATTTCTGATTTATATACAAACACACTCCTCCTTGAGATTTCTGGGTAGCTCCGGGGTCTCGATCCAAACGTATGGGAAACCCGAAGCCATTTAGTTCCAGAGAACAATCAGGGTCAGAGTCCTTGAGCCAAGTCTCTGTGAATGCCATTAGACATGTATCCCTGTAGCCACGCAAGTGTGCGACATTCAAATGCAGTTTATCCAATTTACTCCTCAGAGACTGCACATTAGCCAGGATTATTGATGGTAAAGGAATGACTCCAAACAACCGTCAGGATTGCCAATAAAACCATGCGAAATAAAAAACCCATCTTCGTTAAAAGAAGTTCCACAAAGCACAAGCCGATGCTATAGAATTTCCTCAGGCAAAAAAAAAATATATATAAAGGAATAAAAGAATGAAATAAAATAAGTTAAAACACTGACACTGACAGAGAGAGACAACCTGCTGGTCGCCACAAGAGCAGCGCCCCTCTTTCTAGTCTAGTCTAGACTGAGAATGCATCAAGACCACTCACTCACCCTTCCCTCCTGCCTCTCAGCTGCTGAAACTCACAGTTTGTTACCACGGAAGAGTCACTCCTTCATCTGAGATGAAGCCTGATAGTCTGACTGATGCAATATAACATTCAGTCTACACTTTGTTTTTGTGCAAAGATGATAAAGAGGAAATACTAATAACATAAACAAAAATAAATGTCCAATTTAGAAATCTTATTCTTTTTTGCTCTATAAAATAGTTGTTTTTATTTTTCAGTCACTCATCGTAGCAGTAGGATTTACATGAAAATAAAAACAAATTAAGTTTGAGAGAAAAAGTACATTTTTGGCACTCTCTGGGCAACTGACTCAGAGACTCAAATGACTTAAAAAACCCGATTCATTTTGGTGAGTGACTCATTTAAACTCGATTCGGTAAAAAGAATCAAATTTACCATCACTAATACAAATCCCTTTGGAGAAAACAGCTTTAAAACATGTATTGTTAAATTCCAGATGTTTCTTTGCAAGGAAAACTCAGACACTGAAACAATACCACCAGTAACCTCCTACATATGGAAATGTGGTGTCATTAAAGACATAATAATTTCATTAATACCCAATATCCAGCAAAATATGTAATTTGAACATTTTGTTCCTAACGAAATCAAATGTATATATTGTAGAAGATTAGCCAAATTTATGTAAAATGGCCAGTACATGAATTTAAAAAATAAATAAATAAACAAAATCGTATGACTGTGACAAATTTTACACAGTAATTCAGAGTCTAATAATCCACTCAAATATAAATATAAGTTTAGCTAAAAGCTCTATAGATAAGTCAATCAATAATATAATTCATATTTTAAATGATCATATGTGTTAACGTTTGAATCCTGACCTGAGAGTTTCCACTGCACACTGTGAACTCTTTAGTCCAGCAGACAGAAGCTTCACTCCTGAATCCTGCAGGTCAGAGTTACTCAGGTCCAGCTCTCTCAGACTGGAGGACTGGGAGCTGAGGACTGAGCACAGAGCTTCACAGCTTCTCTCTGACAGGTTACAGCCACCCAGTCTGAAAAACAAAAGATAATCTATAATACTTATGTAAAGTTTGTTATTATATTACATGCCATCTTTTTATTTTTGATGAAACCTTAACATACTAAGATACAACATCATATGGATGAACTTGAATAAAATGTTTTTTTTTAATTATATCTTTATTTGGATTGGACAAGAAAAAACCATCTGCATAGCAGTATATGAATAACATGGGAACAAAGTCCTTCCAGGTTTTAGATTAAGTCCAGGAGAGCAAATGATAAACAAAGTGATCAGTGGGTGCATATTAACCTCCACTAGCTATTACTAGGACAGTTGCTCGCATGCTCTCCCAAAGGAGATATATAGAACACATTACATGGAACTATAAACACAAACTGGGAGGGGTGCCCATGCTGCAATCATTGTGAAGAAATAAGTAAATAAACAAGCAATAGTAATAGAAGTAAATGTAAAAAACAAACAAACAAAAAACAACCAAGTAATAGTGAGATCAAGTGAAGTCAGCCCTCGTGGGGGTGATGAATTGGATCCAATTGTTCCAAATTTGGTAGAATTTGGCTTTTTGATTTCTTAACAGATATGTAAGTTTTTCCATCCTAAATATCTCTAAAATGATCCCAAACCAGTCGTCTAGGGTAGGCTGGGCTGGGCTTAACCATCTTCTAGTAATTGTTTTTTTACTTGCCACCAAGAGTAATTGCACCAACTTAATCTCACTCCTACATTCCAGAAAGGGGACCAAACCCATGTATAAAACCTTAAAATCTAAAGGTATTTGAACGTTAAAGACTGCACTTAAGGAGACCTGAACGTTTTTTAACTTGGGACAGTCCCAAAAGACATGAAAATGGTTAGCAACAGTCGAGCCGCATTGTCTCCAGCATTGCATATAAGCCCCTTTGTACCTCTCCTGATATGGAGTCTTGAAGTACCTAATAATATTCTTCCAGCCATGTTCCTTCCAGCTCATAGAACTGGACGTGGACCACTGGCAGTACAAAACATTTTCCCACTCCCCCACAGAAATAGCAATCCCTGATTCCTTTTCCAATTTATCCTTAGTGTATAAAGTATTATCCTTGCTGGCACTAGAGAGGGCTTTGTATAGTTTAGAAATAGATTTAGTAGGGGTCATGGTTGTGGCATTTTTCAGGATGAGGAAAAAATGCGACTCAGCATCATTGAAGTCGGACAGTTTGCATTCATGATCAATATATGATCTCAGCTGTAAGTTTCTATGAAAGTTGTATTTTGTCAGGTTGTGATCGTCCCGTAAGGCCTCAAATCTGAGCACAATATTTCTATGAGTAAGAGAGAGGAATGTCGTAAGGCCATAGGATATCCATGCTTCAAAGTTAGAGTCGTGTCTGTTTGGAATAAAATCCGAGTCGAAAGCAACCCACCTGAAGATTTTTAGCATTTTGTGTATCCCACAGATGTTGATTACCTTCTGCCAAACTTGGAGGGTGTGGGTTAACCAGGGGTTCCCCAGCTTTTCCAGCCGGCACATTAGACCCTTATCTGCCATTACAGCTTGTAGGGGGAATCGGTCCAACAGGCTGGACTCCAGTTCCTTCCACCTAGCCGTGTATGTTTTGTTACACCAATATAAGAGGGGGGTTATTTGAGCGACATAATAGTAATTCCTGAGGCAGGGGAGACCCAGTCCTCCCTTTTCCTTGGGGAGCTGGAGGGTAGCATATTTAATCCTTGGCTTTCGGCCCTGCCAGATAAATCTGGAGATCCATTTGTCCCACTCAATAAATTGGTAATCGCTCACTTCTATTGGCAAGTTTCTAAAAAGATAAAGCAGTCTGGGGAGCGTGTCCATCTTGATTGCGGTTACCCGGGAGCTGAGACGCATAAAGGGGACCAGATTCCATCTGTGCAAATCAGCTTTTATACTTGCAGATATTGGCTCATAGTTTGCCTGAAAGAGCAGCGAGAGGTCCGCAGTCAAATATATTCCCAGGTACTTAATTTTCTCATTATCCCGATTTACTGTAAATTTGAGTAGAGATGTGTAATATTCTCCTAATGTTGTCAGTTGTTTGTCTATAGTGAATGAAACCAGTCTGATCTAAATCGATGAGGTCAGGTAAAAACTTCTCCAGCCTACGAGCAAGAATAGAAGTAAATAGTTTGTAATCCAAGTTAAGGACACTGATTGGTCGATAGTTTCCACATTCTCGTTTATCTTTCCCCTCTTTTGGGATAATTGAAATAGTTGCCTCCCTCCAGGAGGGTGGGATTTCTCCCTCCTGTAGGATGTAGTTAAATGACTTCAGCAATGTGGGGACTAGATCTGCCCTCAGGGTGCGATACCACTGAGAACTGAACCCGTCCGGCCCAACTGCCTTACCTGGTTTTAATCTGGAAAAAGCATTAATTTCTTCCACTAAAATGGGATGTGTTAGAAGCTCATTTTTGAGAGACGGGAGTGAAGGTAATTCTAGAGAGCTAAGAAAGGCATCAGTACAATTCTCCTCCGTAGCATTGGGCTGTGAGTACAGCTCCCTAAAGAAGGTCTCAAAACATTTCTGAATGTCTTCTAATTTTGATTCCAGAATATTAGTCTTGGGGTCCTTGATTTGGTATATCGTACTTTCCTCTAGTTGTTTGCGTTATTTATGTGCCAGATATTTTGCAGATTTCCCTCCTGTCTCATAGTATTTTTGCCTCAAAAAAATTAAGTTATTTTGGGCCTCCTGGGTGTAAATATCATTAATTTCATCCTGTATTTTCCTGATATCCTGCTTCAGAGTAGGATTTGCAGTGTTTATGTCTTCCTATTCTTTCAACTTTAAATTTGCCTGTAGTTCTGCTAATTTTTGCCCTTTGATTCTCTTTAAGTGGGAGGCGTTAGAAATTAATGTACCTCTCATTACCGCTTTGAGCGTATCCCAAAGAATAGCTGGAGATACCTCTCCTGTGTCATTAACATCTAGAAATTCTTTAATGTCTACCTTTAATTTGGAAACTATGGCAGGATCATTAAGGTGCGATAACAATTTCCACAGTGTGGTACATTTTTTCCTAGCCACCTGCAAAGATAGAGAGATAGGACTGTGGTCAGATAGATCTCTTGTTAATATGTCACAGTCTTTGACCCTAAACCTATCAACTTTAAACATAAAAAAGTAGTCCAGCCTTGCATACACTTTAAAGGAACCAGAGTAATGAGTGAAATTTCTGGTAGATGCGTAGCGGTCCCTCCATACATCTATTATCCCCATCTCTACCATATAGGAATTGACTTTTCTAGTAAGTGCTGTTACCTGGTTGGTTGGGGAGGAGGAGTCTAGTTTAGGGTCAAGTCTAAAGTTAAAACCCCCGCACAGACAACTATCCCCTGAGAATCCACCAATAAATCAAACCTATTCCTATAGAATAGCCAATCGCTCCCGGGGGGAGCATAAACATTTAAAATTGTGATTTCAGACCCCTCTATCCATTCTGTTATTCTAACCAATCTGCCTTCCTCGTCACAGAGTTCTTAGATATGTTCATAGTTAAGTGTACCAGAGATAAGTGTAGCCACACCCCTCTTGTGTTTGGACTTAACGGAAGAGGAGAATACATATTTAAAACCCTTTCTTTTCAATCTCAAGTGATCTACTTGGTTCATGTGTGTCTCCTGAAGTAATGCAATCTGGGCCTTCTCCTTCCTTAGTTTGGACAGTATCTTATTCATCTTAATCACGTTCAGAACCCCGTTAACATTAAAAGAGATTACTTTCACTGACTCACTTCCCATAAAGACATATTAAGTTACCACAGCGCATAAACTCAATAGCAGCAGGCAACCCCCTCTTAAAACAGTAACAAGTGAAAAAAGTTAGGAATGAACTGAAAACATTTGAACATAACTGGAGCTTGAAAGCTCCTAAGCTGGCTTCTGACAGTGGAGCACTTCCACTGACACCCTCACAACTTGAAGGGAAACCCCTTATTACTCCCTGAGTTAGGGGGCTTTCCACTGCGACGTCACTCACAGCACGAGAAGCCCCACCCATTTTAGCTCGACAGTAACCATATTTCACCATGTTGTCCATAGCTAATACATAACATTAAATTCGTTCTCTTCACGTCTGTATACTTGCAGCTTCTCTCTATATCCCGCAGCTCCTCGGATCTGACGCGGACGCCGACCACCAACTCCCCGCCACAGTGGGCATCTTTGTAGTTTTTCTCTGGGGGTTGCCGGTGGTGTAATCACCTTTACCGGCAGGCCCCGACTCGCCAGGTCAGCCGTTGCCTCCTCCACCGTGTTGTAGGTTTTCACTCCTTCTTCGAAAAAAACCTTAAGGCGCGCTGAGTAGAGGGTCCTAAACCGTACATTCTTCTCTTTTAGGACCTTTCGTGCCTCTGCATACTCCTTCCTCATAGCCATGATCTCAGGGGGGTAATCGTGGTCGAGGTTGATCTTGCTGGAATTCAGCATAAAACCTTTCTTTTGCCAAGCGAGCCTCAGCACTTCTTCTTTAACCGTGAAGCACAGGAATTTTACCAGGATCGATCTGGGTTGGGAGCCGTCCGGAGGGAGTAATGATAACACTCTGTGTGCTCTCTGAATTTGTAACGGTGTTGATGGTGGGATGGCGAGATTCTCCCGGAGTAGCTTCTCCACAAAGTGGGCCATAGATGGAGCTCCCGATTCTTCTCCCTCCGGCACCCTGTACAGTCTGAGCGACTCCCCCCTCGAGTAAGCCTCCAGTGATGTTAGTTTTGTTTGAAACTTTTCCTGCATGCTTTCTTCCATTTGCGCAACATCTCTAAAGTTAGAAATATCCTGTCTCAGAGTGACGCTGAAAAACTAGTTCATGCATTTATTACTTCCAGGCTGGACTATTGTAATTCGTTATTATCAGGATGTCCAAAAAACTCCCTGAAAAGCCTTCAGTTAATCCAAAATGCTGCAGCAAGAGTCCTGACAGGGACTAGAAAGAGAGAGCAGATTTCTCCTGTATTGGCTTCCCTTCATTGGCTTCCTGTTAAATCCAGAATTGAATTCAAAATCCTGCTCCTCACATACAAGATCTTAAATAATCAGGCCCAATCTTATCTTAATGACCTTGTAGTACCATATCACCCCATTAGAGCACTTCGCTCTCACACTGCAGGCCTACTTGTTGTTCCTAGAGTATTTGAAAGTAGAATGGGAGGCAGAGCCTTCAGTTTTCAGGCCCCTCTTCTGTGGAACCAGCTTCCAGTTTGGATTCAGGAGACAGACACTATCTCTACTTTTAAGATTAATCTCATATTTCCATTAAAAGTGTTGAATTTGACTGTTTGATGTTCTTTATGATCTCTGGCACCAGTTCATCTGTAGGCTGAGCTCAATCCATCCATTTAGTGAAATTATGTTTAAAGGTCTCCTTGTTTTCTGAGCGTGCACAGATCCTGAAGCAGAAAGCCTGGGTTAATAGAGAAATGATCATCACTGTGATGATGCTCATCATCTCTGACTGGGATTTGAGGTTTTGTCAAAGCAGCAAAGAAAGCCTGGCTATGTTGGACTGGGTGTGGAAGCAGCTCCCAGTTTGAGTTCAGGAGACAGACGCCCTCTCTACTTTGAAGATCAGCTTCAAACTTTCCTTTTTGCTAAAGCATATAGTTAGGGCTGGGCCAGGTGACCCTGAATCCTCCCTTAGTTATGCTGCAATAGACGTAGGCTGCCGGGGATTCCCATGATGCATTGAGTTTTTCCTTTCCAGTCACCTTTCTCACTCACTATGTGTTAACAGACCTCTCTGCATTGAATCATATGTGTTATTAACCTCTGTCTCTCTTCCACAGCATGTCTTTATCCTGTCTTCCTTCTCTCACTCCAACCAATCACAGCAAATGGCCCCGCCCCTCCCTGAGCCTGGTTCTGCCAGAGGTTTCTTTCTGTTAAAAGGGAGTTTTTCCTTCCCACTGTCGCCAAAGTGCTTGTTCATAGGGGGTCATGTGATTGTTGGGTTTTTCTCTGTATTTATGAAGTGCCTTGAGGTGACTTTTGTTGTGATTTGGCGCTATATAAATAACATTGAATTGCATTGTTAGTATCTCAGACAAAATCTCGTCTGTGTTCTGGAGCTTATCTTTGTGTTCTGCAACCCTGGTTTCCACATCATTAAGCCGTTGAGTCTGAAAATGAAAACATGAACAAAGACTGATGTTAAAGTGTAATCAGGGTGCAATAACTAATCTTATATTTTAAGAATCCTTGTTGTTTTATGCTGAGCAGATGTGGTACGAAACAACAGTAAATTGATCAAGTTTACCTCTACTGTTTAAATTGCTGGATTTATTTTCTCAGTTAAAAACAAAACAAAACAAACAAACAAAAGAAAAAAGAATACAAATCGGTCAGACCTCAGAATATTCAGTTTGGCGTGTGGACTCTCCACTGCAGCAGACAGAAGCTTTACTGCTGAAGCCTTCAGGCTGTCGGTACTCAAGTCCAGCTCTCTCAGACTACAGGACTGGGAGCTGACCACTGACAACAAATCTGTACAGACTTTCTCTGACAGCTTACAGCTGCTCAGCCTGAAAAAAATAACAAGAACAACAAAACAATAATATTTATTATCAAATAAAATCTCTTTATATGTTGAATCTAAGTAATCAAATGTGTACAAATGAGTACACTACAATGCACAATTAAATAAAAAAATGTTCAAGAATTTAAGTGTAACAGAAGAAAAATATTTCAAATTAAACACAATTATTCCAATGTATGTAAATGGAAACCAGTGAAGACCAGGTTGATTTAGTGACAGTAGTTCAGTGTCTGCTGGCACAGGCCTGTGAGTACTGCAGTATTACACTTACTACAGTACTGCTGGTCACTTTATTAATTCTAATATGTGTGATTACTGTAAATGTAGTTATAAATAATGTATCACATCCTGGACTCTCATTTCATTTTCTGTCTAAAAGCTGCTTTGGCTCATTCCCCTTTAAAGCCCCGCTCTCCCTAAAGGCCAACTTTATTTTGATTGGATGATTTCATAAAGCACGCTGAAGGGCAGTAGCCAGTTATCATGAGCTCCATCTCCTCAACCTTCTGGTTTAGAAATTATAAGAAACTGTATACCTCATAAAAACCCGTCTTGATCCATGCTCAATCATCCAGGTTAGTAAATCCCAAAAGTTGATTCTGTTCATCTGGACGTAGCGCTTTCAGTAGGAGAAACATTTCGTCACTCATCCAGGTGACTTCGTCAGTCTCAGCTGACTTCTGGTTTCCAACCCTATAAAAAGTACATTTGCATAATGACTGAAACCAGCCCACTGAAGGAACAATAAGGCTGGGAGGTCAGTTCCTTGACCATTAGGTTTGAGTCATTATGCAGATGTACTCTTTATAAGATTGGGGAAAGCTGCAGTCAGCTGAGCCTGAAGAAGTCATCTTGATGAGTGACAAAATGTTTCTCCCGCTGAGAGCGCTACGTCCAGATGAACAGAATCAAACTTTGGGGGCTCATAAAATCATGATTAGAAATCTTCTCAGATGTATTTTTACATTTTAGATCCACAGCAACAAAGTTCACAGCAGGATGTCTCTGTTCAGTAATTATTATGCCCATTACCTGCAAACTGTGAGGTACGCAGGTAATGTCAGGTAAACACTAGCTGTCTGAAACTGTTCCTGTTAAATGTGTGTATAAAGGAAATAAGCTGAAATACAGAGACTGGGTGGATCTGTGCTTTGACTTTGACACCAAAAATTTCTTCCTGTTAAAAGGGAGTTTTTCCTTCCCACTGTCGCCAAAGTGTTTGCTCATAGGGGGTCATATGATTGTTGGGTTTTTCTCTGTATCTATTACTGTACGATCTACTGTACAATATAAAGCGCATTGAGGTGACTGTTGTGATTTGGCGCTATATAAATAAAATTGAATTGAATTGAATTACATCCCATTTCAGGTACCTAGAACCTGAACCTTCTCTGGAAACCTGGGACGCTGGCGGGTTTCTCTTGCTTACCTATCTGCTCATCCTCTTTCTTTCTGCTCGCATGATGATTTCCTGGTTGAGTTTGTAAAGACTTTTGCTCAGGACCTTCTTGCTGTGCGGCAACAGTGCTAACCACCGTCCGCTGTATGTTTTTCAGTCATTAAATCAAACCATGAAAGATCAGCTTGCTTCTCGTGATGAACCTGTCTGTTTTCGATTCCACACCAGGGTCTGCCCACTGGAAAGTTCAGGGATAAGGGTGGAGGATACTCACACAAACATAAAAACCCAGATTGCAACTCCAACTCTCTGTTCTACTTAACCAGACCTTTCAGGCTCTTGTTCAATTAGAACCTCATGGAGTCTGAGTTAGCGAGACAGTTAAACATCCCTCTATGCCCCCTTAATCCGCCCATTCCCACTAAGTCATTAAATAACCGAGTGTCCCCTCACATAACTCAGCGCACAGAGCCTGTCACCCCTGGCAATCACAAGAAAACACTTACCTTTTTTGCTTTTCATGCACCTCACAAACCACTCATACTCGGGTTTCCTTGGCTAGAATTACATAACCCCCACTTAGACTGGTCAGGTCAGAGGGTAATCAGTTAGAGTCTGTTCTGTCATTCAAATTGCCTTGTTTCTGCCCGTCCACCGGAACCTGTGGAACCATCAACCAACACTGAGACTGTTTTAGATCTCTCCTCTGTCCCCACCAAATGTCATGATCTTCAGGAAGTATTTAGCAAAAGTAAAGCGCTTTCACTGCCACCTCACAAACCACAGGACAGCACCATAGAACTACTCTCTGGCTCCACCCGGCCTTCTAGCTGGCTGTATAACCTGCTTAGACCTGAGTGTGCGGCTATGGAAAAGTACATTAAGGAATCCCTCGGTGCAGGCATAATCCAACGATTGTCATCTCAAGTTGGAACTTCTTTTTTGTGGGGAAAAAGGATGGCTCTCTCTGGCCATGCATTTACTTCAGGGGCCTCAGTGATATTACCATCAAGAATAAGTACCTATTACCTCATTAGCTCTGCTTTCAGGCCATTTCACAGTGCCACTGGATTTACAAAACCCCACATCCGCAACGCTTACCACTTTTTCCAGATCAATCAGGGAGACAAGTGGAAGACCGTTTTAAACATGCCATTGGGGGACTACGAGTATTTGGTCATGCCGCCTGGGTTGACTAATGCTCCCGCAATGTTTCAAGATTAGTTAACGATGTCCTCCGGGAATTCCTTGACAGGTTCGTATTGGTGTATCTGGATGATATCCTCATTTTTCCCAAAACCTGCGAGGAACATCAGTCTCATGTCCATGCTATTTTTCCAACGTTTGCTGGAGAATAAACCTTATGTCAAAGCAGAAAAGTGTGAATTCCATTCCTCATCAATAACTTTTTTCAGTTACATTTTGGCACGGGGGCAGGTGAAGACGGATCTGGCAAATGTGAAAGCTTTAACAGAGTGGCCTACCCCTTGTACCCATTGTAGATTCAAGAAGCATCTCCAATGGGTTTTGGGAATAGCAAATTTTTATAGACTGTTCATTTTCAACTATAGTCAGGTAGCTGCACCACTCAAGTCTCAGCATGCATCTGGTCCCCCAAAGCTGAAACTGCATTCACCAAACTTAAGTATCTGTTCACCACGGCACCTTTTTGGTTCACCCTGATCACAGTTATCATTGCAAAGGTGGACACATCAGAAATTGGAGAAATAAGACATTGAAGATAACCTCGTTCACTTACTGTAACCTCCACCAGTGATCTTTCTGATGCTGCTCTACCTCTGTTACAGTGACTCAGATTACCATCAACCAAGACCCATTTCCGGAAACCTACCACAGAGCCCACTTCATGCTCACAGCTTCAAGTGCTTGACTTCCGCCATAGTTCACAGTTCATGTTAAAAAATTCCAAGTGTCAAGTTCCTGTGTGTAAATAAAGCCTTCACGTCTAGTAATATTCAGTTCCTTCACCTTTGTCTGTATTTTGGGTTCACCATGTTGTTCTGGCCACACCGAGGTAACAGATTTATATTTGAAAAACAGAGAGACATGGGGGATTGCAATAAAGATGAGACACAAACCAGACCTTAAAATAAGAACATCTGAAAACGATGTAGGTGCAGTCTGGTAGCTCAAGTATTTGCTTTAAAAAACAGAGCTAGACTCCTGGTTGTTGGAGACAAGTGAACAACTTGAGGATAATAAACCTGTCAGAGGGGCTGAAGGATCAGAGCTCATGTTCTTATAGGCTGGATCTGGATTGTGCTTTGATTCGAGTTGAAGACAAAAATATTTCAGAAATGCTGACATGTCCTGCTGGAGAGAAATATTTAAAGTATCATGACTATTTTAGTGACTATTTTTAAATTTTTCTAAAGTGGTAGTGTTCTTTGAACTGAGCACCTCTGATTTATTTCCCATGATTTTAAGAATGAAGCGATGAGTTCATGTTTACTTACAGAGCTTTGTTGGAGGCTTTGACCACTGGCAGCAGCCTCAGAAGAGCCTCCTCTGAAGCAGAGTATTTCTTCAGGTCAAACACATCCAGATCTTCTTCTGATGACAGTAAGATGAAGACCAGAGCTGACCACTGAGCAGGAGACAGTTCATCTGTGGAGAGATGTCCTGATCTCAGGGACTGTTGGATCTCCTCCACTAGAGAACGATCATTCAGTTCATTCAGACAGTGGAACAGATTGATGCTTTTCTCTGCAGACAGATCCTCACTGAGCTTCTCCTTGATGTACTGGACTGTTTCCTGATTGGTCTGTGAGCTACTTCCTGTCTGTGTCAGCAGACCTCGTAGGAGAGTCTGATTGGTCTGCAATGAAAGACCCAGGAGGAAGCGGAGGAACAAGTCCAGGTGTCCATTTGGACTCTGTAAGGCCTTGTTCACAGCACTCTGGTAGAAGTGTGTCTCTGCAGATTGTCCTGTGTTAGACTTCTTGGGGGTTGTTTGTTCTTCCAGCAGATTGAGTCCAGAGTTGATGAAGGTCAGATGGACATGAAGAGCAGCCAGAAACTCCTGAACACTCAGATGGATGAAGCAGAACACCTTGTCCTGGTACAGTCCTCTCTCCTCTTTAAAGATCTGTGTGAACACTCCTGAGTACACTGAGGCTGCTCTGATATCGATGCCACACTCTGTCAGGTCTGATTCATAGAAGATCAGGTTTCCTTTCTGCAGCTGATCAAAAGCCAGTTTTCCCAGAGACTCCATCATCTTCCTGCTCTCTGAACTCCAGTGTGGATCTGTTGCACGTCCTCTATTATACTTGACCTTCTTCACTTTGGCCTGAACCACCAGGAAGTGGATGTACATCTCAGTCAGGGTGTTGGGCAGCTGTCCTCCCTCTCTGGTTTCCAGCACATCCTCCAGAACTGTAGCAGTGATCCAGCAGAAGACTGGGATGTGGCACATGATGTGGAGGCTTCGAGCTTTCTTGATGTGGGAGATGATCCTGCTGGCCTGCTCCTCATCTCTGAATCGGTTCCTGAAGTACTCCTCCTTCTGTGGGTCAGTGAACCCCCTGACCTCTGTCACCCTGTGAACATACTCAGGGGGGATCTGGTCTGCTGCTGCAGGTCGTGTGGTTATCCAGACGTGAGCATAGGGAAGAAGCGTCCCCCTGATCAGGCTTGTGAGAAGTACATCAACTGTGGTGGGCATCGTAATATCAGTCACACTCTTAGTGTTGTTGAAGTCCAGAGGACCTCGACACTCATCCAGACCATCAAAGATGAACACAACCTGGAAGTCTTCAAAGCTGCAGATTCCTGCTTCTTTGGTTTCAGTAAAGAAGTGATGAACAAGTCCCACCAAGCTGAACTTTTCCTCTTTCAGCACATTCAGCTCTCTGAAAGTGAATGGAAATATGAACTGGATGTCCTGGTTGGCTTTGTCTTCAGCCCAGTCCAGGCTGTATTTCTGTGTTAAGACCGTTTTCCCAATGCCAGCCACTCCCTTTGTCAGCACTGTTCTGATCAGGTCCTGTCTTTTGGGTGAGTCTTTAAAGATGTCTTCATGTCTGATTGTTGTTTCAGGTCTGTGTGGTTTCCTGGATGCTGTTTCAATCTGTCTGACCTCATGTTCATCATTGACCTCTGCAGTCCCTCCCTCTGTGATGTAGAGCTCTGTGTAGATCTGATTCAGAAGGGTTGGGTTTCCTGCTTTAGCGATGCCCTCAAACACACACTGGAACTTCTTCTTTAAGAGAGACTTGAGTTTAGGCTGACACTTCTGAAGAGCATCTGAATCAAAAAAAGGAAAAAAAGAAGGAAAAATACAAATCTGGTCTGAAGGAGCTATGTGATGTACTTTGGCCTTTATTTAACCTATCAAGTTTTTAATATACTCATTCTACCAGAAATCAAAAAGGGGCTTCAGGAATTCCTAAATGTATTTCCTGAAAAAAGCCACGTTAAATGTTTTGAACCTCCACATCTGCATTGCTTTGCAGCTTTTCATATGTACCTGATGCCAACATGTGCAGGCTAAACAGGTTTCTGCTTTCTGTGCCTCTTCTCCAAACTTTGTAACCAAAAATAACAACATTGAAGTGTCATAACGTTCCCCACTGCTATGTTATTTAAAGAAGCATCTGAGAGAGATTCAGTAATTCACATTTAATTCTTCTCGTAATTTACAATGGCAAAAGATAATGTAAACCCTTTCTGGCCACAATTTGCTTTATTATATGTAAATGTGGCATTTTTTTCATTAAACATTTAAGTCAAATGACCGATGCTTAAAGAGTGTCCTCTTGTTAGAGAAACACTCTGACTTTTCTTTTTTAAGGCAATCAGTTTGCATGGTTTTTAAAAGTAAAGAACACTTGTGTTTAATTAAATACAGATCACATTAGATCTAAGTAGTTTCACACGTTTATGACGATCATCAAAATTCCTCCATGTAGTTTAGAAAATACATTTGCAGGCATGTAACAAATCCAAACATTCGTCGTAGAATGACGTTCTTGCCCTCTCATTTTTCTTACAATGAATTCTGAGGTTTCACTTTCACATCTCAACAAACTGCAAGGTGACCATTTTTATTCATGGTATCTGATGCATGACCTCACCTTGTTGAGCAGATGGATCAGAGTTCAAACGCAGCTGAGAGAAAAGAGAAGGATCTTTGATCTGAAGATGCTTGATTGTTATCTTGCATGCTTTGTCTCCTTTTTTCCTCACTGTGTCGATCAAGCTGCGTGCCTTGTCTGCTCTGAGTGGGTTCCCCTCCAGTATCGATTCTTCCTCCAACTTATTTAAGATACCATCACTTACAAGGGCCTCAAGGAGCAGTTTAAGGATTTCTATTGTTACCCTCCAGACAAAGGCTGACCGTACCCTGGCAAGCTCCTCCTCTACAGGAAGAAGAAAGAGACATAAACATGCTTCTCAGTCGAAATCATGTGAAAAATACAGTGGAACCCCGACTTACGAATACCCCATTTAACAAAAAATTCAAGTTACGAAGGCAATGAACGGCAATATTTCTGCCCATGGTACGGCAAAATGCCGGTGTAACGAAATCCGCTGGCTCTGATTGGCTGAGCCTACAATGCCCACAAGGCCTTCCGAATCATGTGACAACCCCTTGGCTTCCGTACTCGTGCTTCGCTGTTCCACTTGAACGACATATTGTTGTTCTAGTTAGCAATTAGCCTATCGTTCAGCATCACCTCACTCAAAAGGTGCAATGGCTGTTTCGACTTAAGAAAATTTTCGACTTACGAAAGACCCTCGGGAACGGATTAATTTCGTAAGTCGGGGTTCCACTGTATTTTAACTTTGTTCAATTAACACTTCAACATCTCATCAACAAATACTAAATTTTAGGGTGTGTAGGGTTAAAATGATGCCAGCTTAAAATGAAACCGAAGAAAAAATTGAAACTGAAAAATAATGAAAAATATGAAAAACAAAATCTTGTCATTCATATCCTGCATTCCAGATTAAGTTTAAAATAAGAACGAGTGCAAGTACGAACGTGAGAATTATGTATATTGTAATAGGTATATTGTACCTAAATGATAGTATATTGTACAAACATGAAAAGTATATTGTTAGAACTATATCTAATATTGTTAGAACAATAGTATACTATAATAATAAACTTTTCACGTTATAATGTGACATAGCTCTATTTTTCTTTTGCCTGGGTGGCGGCTCTACGCTTCCGTACTACGCTTCTGTATCCAACACTTTTCAATGTGGCCTCACAAAATTATTATGACTACAACAACCATGAAAAGAGTTGGATGGACATTGCTACTCAATCACAGCTGCCTGGTCAATGTTTTTCATTAGTAATTTAGCAAAGTTGATGGTGTGTGTGTCTGTAAGACAGAGAGAGGGAGAGCGAGGGACAGATTTTGTATGATAAGCTTCATGTTATGAAGGCACAGTTTGAGCACTCGGGTCGCATCAGAGCATCAGGCCATATAGTGTGAGACCCTGCATCGTGACCTATGAACTTCTAACCTCTGCGATTTAATTGTACAGTTTGAGCAGGAGCTGAATAACGCGACTGAAAAAAAAAAAAAATCGCACAGTGTTTGCCCAGCTTAATGCAGACTGTTTAAACTAAACAAGCTGCTGTTTCACATAATAAACCCTGTCAGCTGCAGTATTGTCTTCTGTTTTAACAGTTAAAGCAGTAGAGACGAGCTGTTTGCATGTGCGTGGAACTCTAGCGTCATTAACCATGCTAGCTGTTAGCTTATAGCTCACGCTAGCTAACCAGCGAGCAGTTAAAAGGACAGCTGAAGCTGCACAAAATACCCACAAACTTATCTCACTACAATGTAGCGCCGAAAATATGACTCGCAGCTCAAGCTCGACACAGCGTCTGTAACATAAGACTGACATCCAGCTAACCACAGCTAAAAGATATTTAGAGAAAACTTACAGTTTCCTCAGGTTACATGAACTGAGTTGTTTCACGCTGAAAAGTTGGTTTGTTTTGGCTCTCACTGAAGACATAGCTACTCTTTTGTGCTGCTTTTACCCAATGGTATCTTTTGCGAGTGTGGACGCGTCATCTGTTTGCTCCTTAAATGCTTTTCTTCTTTTATTGATTTTTATGCTGATTTTTTCCCTTTTTTCCGTATGAGCTTACCTGCGATAGCTTCTGGACACTTATAGATCATTAGGACTAAAGTGTTCTTAACAGAAACAGCAACATTTTTATAGTTACCTTATCCTCAGCGCTCCATGTGTCTGTGGCCTAGACACAGCTGAAGCCTGATTACAGTGTCTGGGCACCGAACAGCCCCAATAGCCTGGAAAGGTGCTAACCGCTAGGCTAACTAGCAACAAGATGCCTTCCCTATCCACAGATGACTACCACAGCCTCCTGCAGAAGATTGCAGTACTGGAGACAAAAATTCATCGCTTAGAAGTAAACGTGGAGGTAAATGGACTGTGTGGAAATGAAACAACCTTGCCTTTGATTCAAAACAATGGCGATGAGCAAGCTAGTACACAGCTAAGGAGCACAGATAACATGACCAAGAAAGTAGACTCTGTGCATTATTATAAATCCTCAAGTGATAATCCCCCCTTGGACTGTCTTGGTGCAAAACCAAGACATAAATCATGTCTCCTGGAAGGCGGAGGACGTATCACGGGCAGAGCACAGCGAGCTGAAATCTCTGAAACCGACTGGCCTTCACTTCCTACGAGACAGAGAAGCTCTTCTACCCCTGTATACGAGAGGAAACAGGACTGGACAACAGTGAATAGGAAGGTTAACAACAAACCTCCAAAACAACTGAATGTGAAACTGCACAACAGATTTGCTCCACTATCAAAGGACCCTGGATCTATATCGGACAACCATCCATCTAAAAGCAGCGAAGTAAGGTCTGAAAATCTGTTGAAAAGTAAAAGACCACAGGGAAAGCTAAAGGCTAGGCCTGAAACTCTGATTGTGGGTGACTCTGCCGTAAAGGATGTACAAAGGATGTGCGGTAAGAACACTAAAGTCCTCTGCTTTCCTAAGGATATGGTCAACAACCTGAAGGAGAGAATTCTTCAAATTGCAGATGAATATCCAACTGTGACAAACATTGTTCTGCATACAGGGTCAAACGATGTGTCCAAACAACAGTCGGAGGTTCTGAAACGGGACTTTACTGGATTACTAAATACTGTAAACTCTCTGAATGCAGCTGTATTCATCAGTGGACCTGTACCGCCGGTCAGAGGAGGAGACGAGAGATTCAGCAGGTTGTTTACACTGAATAAATGGCTTATATCAGCATGTACTGACCACTCGGTGCATTTTATCAACAACTTTAATATTTTTTGGGAACGCAGGCATCTGTTTAAAGCAAATGGATTTAATTTTAACAAGTCAGGGGTGAAACTGTTCACCTCCAACTTGTTTTATTCCATACGTCATCCATATGTGCTTGGTGCCAAGGCTGAGATAAACGAGGAGTTATCTCATAAAGAGGAACAAACAGTACTCCAAGAACAGACAAAGCCCAGCAGAAACCTTGAGGAGGAGCTCCATCTGCCCCCACCCGGGAAGAGCCTCAGAAAGGAGAGACATCTGAGGCAAGAAGAGGGGTCCCTATTTGCCTCCAACTCTCTCAACAACACCAACGACCAGGACCAGGGACCACGATCTTCCCCAGTCCCCCAAACCCCTGACAGGCCATCACCCTCCTCCCCCTCCCTTTCTCCCTCCTCCCCACACCTGAAATTCACTGAGGAGATGATGGAGCGAGTCAATGCTGGGCTCAGATCTACCCCCCGGCCCAATCCCTTTTTGTCCCCCATAAACCCCCCACCAGAGCGGCCAAAGGTTCGCCATCGAGCCCCGCCCTCATCAGAGCAATCGAAGTCACATTGCCCAGCCTCGCCCCCCTTAGTTCCTCCTTACCACCTTCACGCTCTGTCTCCACAGTCTGATGTGTTTAGGGTCCGGGCTGCGAGGATTATGGCAGTGGTGACTTTTCCCAGGAGAAGCTGGGACCCTGTTTACTAGAAGGTTTTAAAATCTCTGTACTTTTAGGTGACAGAAGGAGACATGTGGCCTGGTCAAAACACAGAGAGGTGCACTCTAAAAGATCTTTAAACATAGTAAACATACCTTGTGTGCCACAGACTGCTCCCAAACACGAGGGGACAAGTAATACCTCTAAAACACTTAAGTTGGCTTTATTAAACGTTAGATCTTTAGCTGGGAAAACATTTTTAATTAATGATTTAATCACTGAGCACAGCCTTGATTTTATGTTTTTAACTGAAACTTGGTTGGACCAAAGTAACAGTGGAGCTGTTCTCATCGAGACGACCCCTCCTAACTACAGTTTTATCAGTGAGGCCAGGGTGAGCAGGAGAGGAGGAGGGGTTGCTGTCTTATTTAATGAATCATTTCAATGTAAGCAGCTATCTCCTGGAAGTTTTCAGTCTTTTGAATATGTGGCTTTACAGCTGAAGGCCCCATCCAAAGTTGTGTTTCTTAATGTTTACAGGCCTCCCAAATACTGCACAGACTTTTTTAATGACCTCAGTGAACTGCTGTCTGTGATCTGTGTTGATTTCGACTGTGTAATTATTGTTGGGGATTTTAACATCCATGTGGACAACCCTCAGGACAAAGGGACTAAAGACCTGAGTAACACTCTGGGCAACTTTGGGCTGACTCAGCATGTAACAGAGGCCACACATAATAGAGGACACACTCTTGACCTACTGATCTCCAAAGGCCTGAGCATTTCAAAGGTTACTGTGTCTGATGTGGGCCTGTCTGATCATTACTGTGTTTTCTTTGAAAGTAAAATCTCAGCCCACACAAATATATCAACAACAGTGATCACAAAACGGTGTATAACTGAACACAGTAGTGCAATTTTTTACCAGGTCTTCCCATTAACACCTGACCTGTCCAGAGGGTCAGTCAATGAGCTCGTCAATAGCTTCAATGCTAACATGTTAAATGTAATGGACACTATTGCTCCCATTAAGGTGAAGGTTATCTCTGGAAGGAAAAAGTCTCCATGGAGAAACTCCACACTGGTGAAAAATGAAAAAAGAGAGTGTAGGAAAGCTGAGCAGGTTCACTATGACATCTATAAAGAGAAACTTCACAATTTTAATTTACAACTGAGGAGTGCAAGGAGGTCCTACTTCTCTGACATCATCACTAAAAACAGCCATAATGCTCGGGTCTTATTTTCTACAGTTGACAGGCTAACGAACCCTCCTGTGTCAGTGGCAGCTGAACTTCATTCGACCATGGCCTGCAATGACTTTGCCAAATTCTTCACAGAAAAAATCCAAAAAATTAGACAAGCAATTGGTACATCAACAGCAGATCCAGGATATGTACTGTGTCCACCAAAAAACCGTTTAAACACCATGAAACAGTTTCAACCTATTAACAGCAAAGACCTGGAGGACATCTTAGGTCAACTGAACTCCTCCTCCTGCTGTTTAGATGTCCTGCCAACAAGTTTTTTCAAAAAGGTCTCAAAGACTTTAGAGTCAGACCTGTTACAGATCGTCAACTTTTCTTTATTATCAGGTGTGTTTCCAGAATCACTAAAAACTGCTGTAATCAAACCTATACTGAAAAAGGACAATCTTGACAAGACACAAATGAACAACTACAGGCCGATCTCAAATCTCTCATTTTTAAGTAAGATCATTGAAAAAGCAGTTTCTCAACAGCTCAGTTACTTCTTAAAACAGAATAACTACTACGATGCCTTCCAGTCAGGTTTTAGACAGAACCACAGCACTGAAACCGCTCTGACCAAAGTGTTTAATGACATATGTCTGAATACAGACAGTGGAAAAATGTCAGTTTTAGTTTTACTGGATCTCAGTGCAGCATTTGATACAGTTGACCACAACATATTACTCAAACGACTGGAGAACTGGGCAGGTCTTTCAGGAACTGTACTAAACTGGTTCAAAACATACTTAGAAAACAGGAAATACTTTGTATCAATAGGTAACTTCACATCTGAGCAGACAAGTATCACATGTGGAGTTCCCCAAGGTTCCATCTTGGGACCCTTTCTGTTTAACATTTACATGCTCCCACTGGCACAGATTATAAAGAACAACAAAATAAACTGTCGTAGCTATGCAGATGACACACAAATATATATCACAATGTCACCAGGAGACCAAGGCCCCGTACAATTTTCTCCAGCTAAACAAAAACAAAACTGAGGTAATAGTCTTTGGCGCCAAAGAAAAACGATTACAGGTCACCAGAGAACTTCAATCTATACATCTAAAAACCACAAACCAGGCGAGAAATTTGGGTGTAGTGATGGATGCAGACCTAAACTTAGAAAAACACATTAAGACAATAACAAAGTCAGCTTACTATCACCTCAAGAATATTTCAAGGATAAAAGATCTGATGTCTCAACAGGACCTGGAAAAACTAGTCCATGCATTCATCTTTAGTAGGCTTGATTACTGTAACAGCATCTTTACAGGTCTACCTAAAAAAAATCAGTCAGACAACTACAGCTCATTCAGAACTCTGCTGCTCGAGTCCTCACTAAGACCAAAAAAGTGGACCACATCAGTCCAGCTCTGAGGTCTTTACACTGGCTGCCTGTCCGTCAGAGGATAGACTTTAAAGTTCTGATGCTGGTCTATAAAGCTCTGAATGGTTTAGGACCAAAATACATCAGTGACCTCCTGACCCAGTATGAACCTTCCAGATCCCTCAGGTCATCTGGATCCGGTCTTTTATCAGTTCCCAGAGTCAGAACCAGACACGGAGAAGCTGCATTCAGCTTTTATGCTCCTTATATCTGGAACAAACTCCCAGAAAGCCTCAGATCAGCTGAAACACAGTTTATTTAAATCCAGGTTGAAGACTCACCTGTTCTCAGCTGCATTTGAATAAAGCACCAAATCCACACTTTAAGCTTAAATTTCAAAACTTACATTTAACTACTGATTTTATCTACTGTTCTGATTTTATCTGTTTTGATTTTATATACTGTTTTGTTTGTTTGTTTGTTTGTTTGCTTGTTTTAATCAATTTTAAATCATGCTTTTTATTTGTTTTTGTTTCTAATGTCTCTGTAAAGCACTTTGAATCACCTTGTTGTTGAATTGTGCTATACAAATAAATTTGCCTTGCCTTGCCTTGCCTTTAAGCGAAACATTCTTTGTATGTGAGGAAAATGCTGTTCATCCTCTTCAGCTCTAGCGTAGACAACTGGCTTTGCCATGTTTTCATGTGTGTCTTCTTTCCGTGTGTCCGCTACTTTGAAACGCTTGGGCCGCTCTGCCCGCCACAGTTTCAAGCTGGTCATGTGACTGCATGGCCACATCTGATTGGTAAAAAAGTTACCGGAAACTCCACTGGCGGCATGTTATCTAATGTGTTAAACTAATTATTTTTTAAAAAGTAACGAGTCAAATTTTGGAAATGTAGCAGAGTAAAAGTACCGTTTCTTCTTCACAAATGTACTCAAGTAAAAGTAAAAAGTATCGTGCAAAAAGGGTACTTTAAAAGTAAATTTTTTTTCCAAAAACTTACTCAAGTAAATATAACGGAGTAAATGTAACTCGTTACTACCCACCTCTGCAGACGGGCAAGTATACAGGTATACTATGAACAAATATACATATATAAAGATGAAGCACTGTGAGGTAAACAGATCTACAGAGTGCTATGAAAATATCTACAGTAGTGGAAGCGTAGCTCTCTGAACAGACTATAACAGTGTAGGCACTATAACAGAGACTACACCATGTCAGTGTCCTAAAACTACAGCAGTAACCAACGTGGTGAATGTTGATAATGAAAGGATCATGGTCACTGGGAGGAGGAGTGTAGAAGGGTTAGGTGAGTGTGGATGGAAAGGCTCAGCGGGGACTGAGTTCAGTAGGGTGACAGCTGTGGGGAAGAAGCTGTTCCTAAACCTGCTGGTTTTAGTCTGAAGGCTCCTGTAGCGCCTCCTGGAGGGGAGGAGGAGCTGGAAGAGTTTATTGGCAGTATGAGAGGAGTCCGAGAATGATGCATACTCGGCTTAGAAATCTCTTTTTGAGCGTTGTGTGATGGAGAACTTTGCTTTGTGTAATGTTATAAATACTTGGATAATCCTCAGAGTCTCTGGACTTTTACTTAGAGATATTATATTCAGTCCTGTGGATAGTTATATATTTAAAAATATATGATCCTCTCTGGTTACTCTGGTATGAATGACTCTGAATCACTTAATGGTAAATAACACACTATTTGCAAATTTGCAAACTGTGAAAGAATTCCAGATGACAAGTCTGTAGTTCGACATACAAGTGACGACCTTTGACCTTCATCAGTTTTTATTTAATTGTGTCAGAGAAACTCAAACGTGCTCTTCATGCAGCTGAGTACATTCAGTGTTTAAAACGGAAGCTGTGCAGGTCTGAGATCAGCAGCTTTGTGAAACACCAAGCTGAGGTCCTGTTAATGCTGATATATAGTGACACAGTTACATTTCAATTTAATTCAATTTTATTCATATAGCGCCAAATCACAACAACAGTCACCTGAAGGTGCTTTATATTGTACAGTAGATCGTACAATAACAGATACAGAGAAAAACCCAACATTCATATGATACATGGGTGATTAATCCTTTTGACTTTGTTTTTATCAATAAAACAGCTGCAGCTTTCACTACAGCACATGTGGTGCTTTAACCTTTGTACTGTTTGCATCAGTTCATTCTGCAGTTAACATGTGAACATGTTGGATGATCTGTCTGCTGTCACTGGGTGGTGTTGAGGTCTGAATCTGAGGGCAGCTCCTGTAATCACAAAGAGAACAGAACCATCACAAACTGAAATATAAAGTTTATCTCAAATCTGAAATAGAGCTGATCCTTCTGTCCTCACACACCCAGGATCTGAAGTTCTTCTCTTACATTTCTTTAGTTCTTCAGCTCTGCTCACATACGAGCTGTTTATTTCTTAAAGCCGTATATACCAACAGATTTTCCAATATAATGTTAACCTTTGAGTTGTTGGTGCTTTGTGAATGTGAATCTGCATACATGAGCAGACGGAGCAGGTTTCAGTCCTGGTTCAGTCTGCTGCTGCACCGTGGTCACCAACATACAGAGGTATCATAACAAATATTAATGCTTTTTTCCCTCTCAAAGGATGTAAGCTGTACTGCACATGTAACTTTGTGAACTTACCTCAATAAGAATGATTCAGACTGTTTTATTTAACCTGAATATTTGAAACAAACTTAGTAAAAACAATACACAGAGTCAGTGCTAAAAATGTAATCCGAGGAAAAATGAAACACACATTTTAACTTAAGCTGCCAAGCAGAAGTATTTGGTTTGAGTACATAAATATTAGGCTTTGCTATTTAATCTGTAATTAATGATTAATGAGGGGTTACTGAAGTGCAAGCCTTTTTTAAAATATGTGTTAATATCCTTACAGATGTGGCAAAAGAGTGAAAACATGCTGCTGTTTGCACATATTGAATAATCAGCTCTGCACAGGAGCTGCAGCAGAGTGCAGCCTGTTGCTCTTACAGTGTAATACTCATAATAAAAGTACAGTAACTGTGGTTAGTTACTGACGGAGCAGCCCGGTGCGTTTCTGTTCATTTCGTTCACCTGCACGGGTTAGCTAAACAAACTTTACAAAACAAGTTTTGCCGATAGCCGAGTGCCCATCTTAGCTAGCTAGCTAAGGATGTTAGCTACAGATTAGCTTACAAACACCTTTCACTTACCAAAAATATTGTGGCGGCTCTCAGGTCCTTCTGTCAGGCAGACACTGAAGAACACCTGAGTCTGTCAGTTTGAAACAGTCGGTAAACGCTGGACCTCCTCTCAGCGTCCCCGCTCTATGTGCCGTTCAGAGAACGCAAGTTTCTTCATGACTGCGGCTGCTGCAGATATTAGGTCGTCCATGATTTCTACAGTCACTGGTCAGCAATATAATGTGCGCAAACATATGTGGCTCATATATGTGGCTCTGAAGCCCCGCCCCTCAAGCGCACCCTCAGATGCCGAAGCAGTGCCAACTAATTGAAGCTGAAAAAATAACTGTACGTGGAAAAAAACGATGTAAGTGTGAAAACCACATGAACAGTGAGTTTTTCTTTAAATTTCTATATTTATGTTTTTTCACTATCATTTCACTTTCAATACATTTGTTTCAGTTTCAATATTTCTTCAGTTTCATTTTAAGGTGGCATCGTTTTAACCTCATATGTGGGTTCAAAGTACAAAAAAGTCCAGTTGTTTCTCTGCCAAACTCCTTAGACTGGAAGTTCTCATGTTATATTAATGTCCCACAGAAAGATTAAGGCAAAGATTAGGACAGGTTACAACTCGTGAATTTTATGTACTTGTCACAGTTACAAAAAAGAATCTGCCTGAAGTCTATACATCCATACGTCTCATCATACAAAGCACTGATCTCCTACCTGCTGATGGAGCTGCTTTGGCTGGCTGTTCTTTAGGTTCTTCCATCATCTTTCTATAAAAACACGAGAAGATGATTTTACCAAAAGAAACAGTGAACACAGTCTGGGTGTCACATCATATGAATTTGTGTCATGGTTTAGTGTACGGGCCACACACACTGAAACTGATCTGTGTGAAAGAACACATCGATGACATGTGAATGTAGTGATAACCTCATCATAATAGAGGTTTTTACTTTTTCACATATTTGTTCAGTATAATGATTAAATAATCTGACAATACAAACCTAAAATACTTTGTTCCCTGTCTGCGACTTTGTGCGTCTCTGCTGTTAGTGCTTAAAGGAAGTTTTAAACTTAAAATCCTTCCCCACATATGTGACTGTGGTCTCTGGGGCCATTATCCTGAAACACTGGGGCTCAGCCCTGAAAGCTTTGCTATCTTCACCTGATAACAGCAGCTGTTTAAAGTTATTGAGTTTGACAGGGAAGTGAATGTAAATGTGAGACACTGTGTGCTCACAGCTAAAGGCTGCAGTCAGCTGTGTCAGAGCGTCCAATGAGCCTTTAATAAACACTCAGAGCTCCATGTTGATGAAGCTGTCATGTGTGAGCTTGTGAGGCTCCTTTAAACTGGCTCTGCTCTGTCAGATGCTTCACTGTCTCATCAATCTGCTGCACTCTTCATCTCCTCCTCTCTCTGCTGTCCTGTTTAAAAAAAACAAACAAATCAGCGTTAGCCAATCAAACTCTGTGCAGATGCTGCAGCTACAGCTGATATGTCATTCAGCTGTTCATCAATCAGCTTCTGCTGCTGTTTATTCGGCTCTTACTCTGAACACGTGCAGATCTAGGAAGATTTTCTTGGGGTGTCAAAATCAAAGCGTTTGTTTTTTCAAACACACGTGCAGGTGTTTATATCACATATGGTTTAAATGATTCAAATGCAGTAAGTATACATGTTTCATATATCGTCTATAACTGAATTATGTTCTGTAGCCTACATAATGAAACACTTCAGTTGCATAAAACGTGAATTTTGATTTTACAGTGGGGCAAAAAAGTATTTAGTCAGCCACCGATTGTGCAAGTTCCCCCACCTAAAATGATGACAGAGGTCAGTAATTTGCACCAGAGGTACACTTCAACTGTGAGAGACAGAATGTGAAAAAAAAATCCATGAATTCACATGGTAGGATTTGTAAAGAATTTATTCGTAAATCAGGGTGGAAAATAAGTATAAATAAGTAAGTAAGGATCAGCAGAGTTGAGGTGTTGGAGGATTGGATGTTCCAAACACAGCTGCAGTCAGAGAAACAGATGCAGAGACAGACGAACATCATGTGCTGAAGATCAAACTCTGTACAGACACAGGAAACAGCAGCACCGACTGAGATGCTCTCAATGACCACGTTCCTATTAAACACAGTTAGCAAAAGAAAATGAAAAAGAGAGAAAAGCTTAAATAAATTGCTGATTCTTACAAATTTACTTTAATAAGCCCCACGCTCCCGTACCGGGGGCAAAAGACATGTGTGGTATCCACAGAAATCTCTGCTAAAGTCTGATAGAAAACATTTCTACAACCACCAAACACACGAAACAAGCAATGATTAAAAGAGTAGTTACATAAATGCCCAAAAGTCCATAAACAAACAAAACCAAACAGACTTCATGTAATCGGCTAAAGAAAGGCTAGTTAGCTCCCAGAGCTATCACCGATTCCAAACACCAAGTTTCACCGCACTCCGACTAAAACTCACTGAAATAGTTCCAAAAGAAGACCACAAAAACACACAGCGGCGCAAATGTGCTAAGACAGATTTCCTCCTTTTTGCCAGTACCTGATAGCATCGTGATTATCAGCAGCTACCACGGCTGCATCAGAGCCACATCCATCATCAACTGCCATTATAGAGACTGAAAATGTGACGTCAGTCCAGGGTAAAAGCGCAAAGGATTCTGGGAACGAGTGGCAAGCGGTACTAGTGCAAGCAGGCTTTCACATGAAAACAGTCACACAGCGATAAAAAGACACACAAAGAATGGCAAGAAGCTGTTGTATTGTTAAGTGCAATAGTCGCATGACAGCCACAGGAAGCCGACGGATAAAGAGATCGGTTTTTATCGGATTGCGTCGTGGAAGAGAAATTGTTTAAGCCATGTTTCCGAAGTAACAAAGAGCTGACAGATGGCCTGGTTTACATCTGTAATGCCAAAAAAATCCACCAGAAGGCGCTGTGAATGTAAACGGTTGGCTCTTCTTATACCTCTCCCAAACAGGAAGTCAGAAACAAAAAAAAACATCCAACATATTTTCAGTGTTTTTGATTAAACTAAGATAAGAAGATATAATTTTTGATATATGATAGTGTTAGAGGACTTACTAAACAGATGTATGTCACTTGACAGCATTAAGAAAGTGAAATTAAATATTTAATTTTTTTTTTTAAAAAGTGGTCAGCCGAACAGTTGATTTGTCCCTTCATGGTGCTAATGCTAACATAACCTAAATGTTATTAATGTTGATTATTTGCTATAAAATCATTGTTTATCCATTGCTGTTGATAAATCAAATTAAGTGTTAATTTGATTAACATGATCCAGCTCTCCAAGACCACAGAATAAATGCTACACCCTAAGACCCCAATGACCAAAACCACAAGCAGATGTGCTTGATTTGCACTGTTTTTTTCTCTTTTTTTAAAAAAACAAAAATGATTTTGCACAGTAGCATTCAATCAGAAGTGGCCTGAATGTGAGTATTTTGTGCTGTATCACATTTTTCACATTTGCAGATGAAAAAACTATGTATTTTGTTGTTTGATATTATACTGTCCTTTGATGGAATGAAAACAGCAATGTTCACTGGCATGCTGCTAGAAATAAACTGTATCCAATGCCCTGGATAGATTTTGTTATTCATTTAATTTTAATTCGGCACTTTATTTAATTTTTTTCAACTGTATTATCTAATGTACTTGTATTTGCATGACACTCAACCGTTTGGTACAGATCAATATTTTAAAAACTACAGGGTCTATTGAAAAAAATGATTGTGGTTATTACTCACCCAACTCAATAAGAAATGCAAAAAAGAAAATTCCATTGCTTTTTTTCTTGGTGAGGACCTCAAAGGGCTAAGAAACCTGGACTTGATCACAACGTTTTAGCTAATTATAGGCCTATTTCCAAGCTGCCTTTAGTTTCCAAGGTTTTAGAGAAAATTGTTTTTAGTCAACTGAAAGATGACTAGTTGATAACGGCATCCTTGAGGTTTTTCAGTCAGGTTTTAAAACCCTTACTAGCAATGAATCTGCATTATTAAGGGTTTTTAATGACATCCTTCTGGCATGTGATTCTGGTAACCATGTTGTTCTTGTCTTGCTTGATCTAACTGCTGCTTTTGACACCGAAGACCGCAATACTCTAATTCCTCAATTAAGTGATGTGATGGGTATTGGTGGCCAGTGTTGGGGAGTAACGGAATACATGTACCGCCGTTACGTATTTAAAATACAAAATATGAGTAACTGTATTCCGTTACAGTTACAGTTCGGGTTGTTGCGTGGTTGAGAGGAGGCGGCAAAACACCTAGCAGGCTAGTCGGAAGAACACACACCCACGCTGGTATCGATAATCCACGGTGGTTCTTTAATACGCCTTCTTCAACAACCATATAAAAGCCCGGTTGAACGGCTGTGGCTCAACAACATAACGCCCAGCGTTCATACAACCCAAGCGTTGCAAATAAAACAAAAAAAAGGTCTGGAGAAGAAAACATAAATCCGTCCCTCGTTAAGCACAAGCGTGAAGGCATGTGTCCTCATAATCCCAGAGCGAGAGAGAGAGAGACCAGTGGCACACACTGATGACACCCTTAACCCTCGACTTGGGTGTCTTAAAGGGACACCACACCATAGTGGCTGTTACATTACCGTTTAAAAAGGTGGTATTCAGAATACAGTTACTTTGTTGAAATAAATGGATTACACGGCGGTACTTTCCTGTTTCATCTTGTCGCGGGTCAGGACTGTTTGGGTTTTGTTTGACAGCTACGTTCTGTTGTTCCAGGCGGCAGCGTTACGGTTGCCATGGTTACAGGGTGACGCTCTCTCTCTCTGCGCGTTTCCTGGGTGAGAGAGCGCATTTTTGTTGTTGCTGTTGTGGTTGTTGTGCTAAGCTAACAGGCAGAATGCTACATGTATAGCTCTAAAGCATGTAGCCTGATGGGCAGTGTAGTTCGTGCTGCAGGGAGAATGGACCGTCATACCCGTTATGTGTCTGTGAGCGCGAGGAGGGAGAAAAAGGAAAAGTACGAGTTGTCATCGAGCAGAAATGGGAGCTGGAAGCATGTAAATATAATAATAACCACTGCAGCCAAGAAGAGTGCCTGACGAGCCCAGCTGTAAGTAAGCTATTAAGACTCGACTGTACACCGTGTTCGTGTTTTCCTCCGAAACAATAAGTTCTGTTGGAGCAGCCTTTCAACGCCTCTCTCTGTCTCTCGCTAGCAAAGTTGACCCAGACAACAAAGTAAAGCTAGTTTTCAGCTATGAGCCCGACACGAACCCGACGTATTAGTCAGAGGTCCTTTACTACAGTTCGGAGCCGCGGACCTTCAGTAATAGTAATAAATCACAGCAATAGTACATTCATGTGTTAGGAGGTGGTGGGTAGGTGTATTGTTGTTGTTTGGGTTTTGTTTTCCTTTTTGGCATAGGTAGGCGAGGCAGGGCTTGATGGCATTCCGGCACACCTGCGGCACATCGGACGTCATCAGTGAGCGCTTTTATGGAGCCGAGTCACGGACGTCTGGTGTCGGAGTATTGCTGCTGTCACAAGTGGTAACGTGTTAGTGCAAGCTGAATCTGCTGATTCCACGCTGTGGAGCTGCATGTTTTAAGGATCCACTTTTTGCCTGCTTCTCTTTTGTTTTAGCCTGTTCCGCTGCTTGCTCGCCTGCCTCGTTTTTGGTGTTGGCTACTGTGGATCCGCGACGGAGAGCTACGTTCCATCAGGCTGTGATCACTGCTGCAGCTGTAGTTTGTGTTTCAAGTAAGCTCTCCAACTCTCCCCGTCCACTTTTGTTTAACTTTCGGCTATCAACGGTACTCCGTAAACTCTGTTTTGTTCCTCGTTGTCAGGTAGCTCCGGTGCGTCATCTGCATACCTCGGCTTCGTCTCATCTCTTCGGTGTTACTCTCCTGGCACATTTTTATCTGTCACTGTATATAGCCCCCTTCCTTGTAAATATTCCCTATTCTGGTATATAAACTTGCATCACAACTATCCTGTGCCCGTGTGTGTTTCTGCCACTTAATCCATCCGTGTAAGATTACCTAACATCATGTAGTTGTAAACAGCATGATAATATGTTAAGTAATCCAAAGTATTCAGAATACGTTACTCTCATTGAGTAAAGTAATGGAATACGTTACAGAATACATTTTGGGGCATGTATTCTATAATGGAATACATTTTAAAACTAACCTTCCCAAAACTGTTGGTGGCACTGCACTCAATTGGTTAGGTTTATTTGTCAGAACTTTCTCTGTCAGCCTTCTCGGTTCCAAATCATCTTCTGCTCCTCTGTCATGCGGCGTCCCACAGGGTTCAATTTTAGGGCCACTGCTCGTTTTACTGTATTTATTGCCTCTGGGTTCCATCTTTAGAAGGCATGGGATCGCATTTCATTGTTATGCCGATGACTGCCAAATTCATTTGCCACTGAAGCAGAAGGGTGGCATCTCCATAAAACCTCTCATGACATGCCTAGATGACATTAAAGCTTGGTTGGCTATAAACTTTTTAAATTTTAATGAAAAGAAAACAGAAGTGTTGCTGTTTGGACCCACTGGTCCCTGTGAGTCCTCCTCTGTAGATTTGGGACCCCTGGAAGTTTATTTTAAACCTGTTGTTACTGATCTTGGTTTTAAGTCGGACATGATTTGAAATTGGAGAACCAAATCAGAGCAGTGGTGAAGTCCAGTTTTCATCATTTAAGGCGACTGGCAAATCTTTTCTTTCAAAGCAGCACCTTGAAACAGTGATCCATGCTTTTATTTCTTCCCACCTGGACTGTAACGCACTTTATGTGGGGGTCAGTCAGTCATTGCTCTCACGTCTGCAGCTGGTTCAAAATGCTGCTGCACGACTCCTAACAGGAACTTGTAAAAGAGAGCATATAACCCCTGTGCTGGCCTCCCTGCACTGGCTGCCTGTGTCTTTTAGAGTTCATTTTAAAATTTGTGCCGTTTGTCTTTAAATGCTTTCACAGTCTTGCCCCGCTGTAGCTCTCTGAGCTTCTTCATCTCCACACACCGTGTCAGTCTCAGGTCAGCTGACCAGCTGCTCCTGGAGGTACCGAGATCCAGGCGGAATTTATTTTTTCTTTCTTTTATTTGGCTTTTATTTATACCTTATGTAATTTTATTGGGGGGGTTGGATTTCACAAGGAAGTCAAACAAAATGCAGTAATTTGCAAAACATGCTGCTAAACACAGCAGTACTACAAATTATTCCACCTGCTGAAAAGTGGATCTAATGTGGGCGGACTCACACTTAGCAAATGGTAAATGGCCTGCATTTGTATAGTGCTTTTCTAGTCCATAGGACCCCAAAGCGCTTTACACTACATTCAGTCATCCACCCATTCACACACAGGCGATAGCAAGCTACATTGTAGCCACAGCTGCCCTGGGGCGCACTGACAGAGGCGAGGCTGCCGGACACAGGCGCCACCAGGCCCTCTGACCACCACCAGTAGGCAAACACAGGGTTAGTATCTTGCCCAAGGATATTTGGCGTGCAGTCTGGGATCGAACCACCGACCTTCTGATTAGTGGCTGACCTGCTCTGCCACCTGAGCTACAGCCACCCCACCCCAAATAAACCTGTGATGTGAGAATGTAATCAAACTGTTGATCAGAGGCAAAGTAATTTAAAGTTTATGATGCTATCGTCTAATGTTAGCTGACATGATGTTAGCTTGTAAACTTATGTTGTTGTCTGGGTCTCATGTCTGATCTGATGATAATAACTGTGACAACACAGAGATTAAATAAAGGACGTTGGTGGGACTTCTTATGTTAGAACTACAACTTCAGTTAAGGAGTGAGACGTAAGGTGACAAGGAGAATGAAGAGAATGAGAAAGAAGTAACTGGGAAGAGAAAATGAAAACAAAAATTTGAAATGATCAAATTTGTGTTAACAGATGATGGTGATTTTAAAAATTCAAGTAATTTAAAGGTTTTATCCTATTTGTTGTTGTTTTTTTCATATTCTTCTATTTGCAAGAGGTTATTAATAAAACAGGTTCTCTTTCTGGTTTCTCTTTTTGGACGCACTCTCTACAGCGTATCACATCCAAAATGGCGGATGTCAAGTACAAAACCTCGACAGAAACAATCAGCAAGAATTTTAGCATCAGTCCAAAATAAAACTGTCCAACTACAGAGTTTTAAAATCCAACTAAACTATGAACAGAGATCTTTTACAAATAGGCTATTGATGAGATGACAGTGGTAACAAAAACGTACACATCCGCGCACACAGACAAAATGGCGGGAGAGCGTTTAACGGTCGACCTCATGAGTCCGTTACCGTGAACTATGGAGCGGCAGATTTGTGCTGGAACTGAGCTGCACACAGCTGATGTTAGCCAGGAAACATTACACACTGCTAACGTTACCTTCACACGGAGCTCCACACGGAGACGATCAGTGTCAGGCACAAACACCAAGTTCAGAAAAGAGGAACTTTGAGCAGGAAGGAAAGAGTCAGAGCGGCGTTTGAGGACACGTTTACAACCACGAACATCAGAATCTGTCTGTGCTGCATTCAAGTGCAAGTTGGAAACTCACTAATCTCTGTCATGTTGTCCAAAGATGATTTATTTCTGCTGGTTTTCTTGTTTGAAACACAAACATGTGTCAGCACTTTGTTGTTCTTCACCCTGCAGCATTTGAATATTTCAGGAGTAAACTGATCATAAATTCATGAAGTCATGACTGAAAGTGCAGACTGAGAGTGGATCACATGATGTCTAAGGTGTGTCATGTGACATGTTCAGTATTGTCACACATGTCTAGATTGTCCCTGATATCATAACTGCTCAAACACTGATGATTATATTTGAAGAATTATTCCTGATGGCAGCAAAGTTTGAATGGAGCTCTCTGTCTGTGCTGATTTGTCGCCCTCTGGAGGTCAAAGCACAAACTGCATGATGTCAATGTAACCACCACAGTGACAGGAAGTGTTTTTAAATGATGAAATATGTCAGTGATGCTGATAGTGTGTTCATCACAGACGTTCAGGCTTCGTGTTGACATGAATCAAAGTTAATGTCATTATGGACCAAGGACAGTACTCTGGGTCTCCTGCAGAACAACTCGAGCTGTGATACCTGAATGAAGAGCCTCTGCTGCTTTAAAGAAGGAGGCTCGAGGCAGCGGTGAGGTGCAGACCAACCAGCTTTTATTCAGCAACTTTAACAGAAGGATCAGAAAAATAAAACTATACAGCACAGTGATGCTGACTGAAGCCACAGCATTAAACTAAACAAGCATCTGATCATCTTTAACAACATCTAATAAATAATGACAACTATTTACTCCTGTATTTCCTACAATAAAGCCTGTTCAGATATTTGTTGCTGATGGAAATGTAAAAGGCTCCCAGGAACCAAAGGACAAAAACAGAGGCAACAGTCACAACTGCAAAGGATCCCCTAACACATAAACTGGTTCGAAGATATTTTCTAGCTCTGCAGAGGAGCTTGATTGCACGGACAGTAAAAAGTGGATTCAATAACAGCAGCGAGCGCTGAGTGATATAACGGTGCTGCGAGCAGCAGTGCAAAGGCTCACACAGAGACAGCAGCTACACTGTGTGTGGATGTGATCCACAGTCACAGCTGTGGGTTTCAGTCAGTGTGTCTCTAACTTCATGGTCACATTTCAAAGCTTATTGGAGCCAGAAGATGTTCAAGTAAAAGATTTATTGCTGTACTCGTCTACCAGGATAACAGGAGGTTCATAAAGCTGTGTAATACTTCAGCTTTACATCATGGAGTAGTAGTTGTGTCCCTTTGTGTTTATTAGTGTGTTCACACGTCTACTTTAACTTCACTCTGTAATGAAAGGATTCAAATCCCTGATAAATACATACATGCTGACTCTGAGTCTCAGTGAAGGAGGAAAGGATGGATGAAGGCAGCCTAGTGTGGGTCATGTGTGTCCAGCAGTCATCCAGGGCCTGGATCCATCTGTAACAGGAAGACAAAGTCCAGCCTGCAATCATCCTATCAGGCACAGCGTTTCCATCCAGCATCCTGACGACGCTAACAACCCGTCAAACGTCTCCTCTGGTCCACAGAAGTCACACTTCCTGTGTCATGTTTACCTTTTTAAGTGTGCTATTCAAGCCTGTGTGACCAACTCTGACTCTCCAGATTCCATCCTGGTCTCTGCTGCAGCTTCTTCTACACGACTGTTTTCTGTATAATAATATCTGCCTTTCCCGTCTCTGTCCCAGTGTGCCTGCCACTCGTCCTTCATCTTTACCTTCATTATACTCTTCACCTCACTTTCACTGTATTTTATAGTCAAACCTGCACGACTTCTTCTTGCTGCACCTTTTTAAACTTATCGTCCTGTTCATTGCATCAACACCGATATTCACAGGGAGCCGTAAGAAATCCACTTCTATCCCTCTGTGTTTGATTCTATACAGTAAATGAAGTATATCAAAAACAATATGTTGCCTAGAGTCTGAAGACATATCACCTGTGCTCACTAGCACGCTGCTAGAGTCCCAGCAAACCACATACCTCCATATTAGTGCGTCCTCCACCCAGTTCAAGCCAGTAACATCACTACCAGCTCCCAGTATAAACTGCCACATCATCTGTAATTCTTTTACTCATCACCAAACTTATTTGTGGGAGAACAAATGCAGCAGCCGTTCTTTTATCTGACAGTGTTGACGCATCAGTAAATATCCTCACATGACCTGAGGACTTTCCCACTATATGAACCTGCTTTTAGTCGCCCCTCCTCCCTCGCCACAAGCTTCCTTTACAACATAACTTATAAAAAACAACTTTATTGACAATCAGCAATAACAATTACAGACAGTCTAGAAGAAGAATCACATGATCAAGGAGCAGAAGTTTATGGTTTTAATAGCTTTTACATTTTGGGAAAGTTTTAAAAACATTGTTTGGTTTTCTTTCTAAAGCGTTGAAAGGACGGCTTTGCATCAGAAAAGTAAGATCAGCAAATGAATCCATTAAAGTTCTTTTGCCTTGTTTGCAAAAGAAGCCAAACAACATTTGTGTTACAAAGAGAGACTTCAGAACAGATCAAAGATCACAAACATCAGGCACTGATGGAAACAGCCAAACACAGAAACAGAGGCACCAGCAGGTGAAGGAGGCCTGTTGTAGAAATGACTCTGAGTGCTCAGGTAGAAACGCATGAAGAACCAGTGCGTCTAATATTTGGAAACCAATCTGTGTTTGAGCGTCCTGGATGAAACACAGATCATGTTGCAGAGCGAGGACGTCGTCTTTCCTCCCGAGTGTGTAACTACAGGACGTGTGCAGAAGGTTTAATCGTCCTCCTGACAGTTACTGATGAACGAGTCCTTCAGGGAGGCTCCAGGATCACTGTGGCTTTTACCAGCTGCTGCTAAACTGAGAGGTGTTGCTGCTTCATGTGTGAAGATGTTTGCATGGCTTTAACAGTGCAGACGTTCCTCATGTGCACCCATTTCATATGTTTTATTGTGATGTTTAGTAACATCTGCTTCCCTCCTTCAGGCAGACGATAAAGTGAGCTCAGCCTTAAACATGTGGAGAGAACGTTTGACCGACAGTCCTGGGACGACTGCAGAACAATGGTTTGTTTTTAATGATAAAGTTTCATAATGGAAATAAATGCTGAGCCTGTTTCATGATGTTGGCCCTGCAGCATCAGGCAGGATTAATACTGTAACAAACGTGTGTCACAGTTATAATGACTTTAAATGAAGACTTGGGTTGGATGGAGATGTCAGCTGGATTTGTGCTGACTGTCACTTTAAATGTTTTCAGTTCTGTTCAGCTTCTAAATCTACTTTTGTATAATGTTTGCTGAGTTTTGCACTTCATGACGCTTTTAAGAAGAGCCAATAAATCCTGACTTTACACAAAAATAAAGGTTTAATGTGTTTAGTGTGACAGTGGAGGAGAGCGCACATAATAAGAGTCATTAACAGAATGGTGACAATTATAATCTGTCTCATTTTAGGAGCAGCTCACAGGCACAACAGACTACAGAGCAATCAAAGCACCAGTTAAACGTCCATGTGACCGGCTTACAGCCAATGAACAATCAGCCCCCACTGTCCCCACCAACATCACTGTACTGGAAAGACTGTGCTGCCATGGTCAGAGATGAACTGGTACTAAAATGTAAGGCAGCTGATGTGTGTGGCCTTAGCAGCACAAATGCATCACGGCTGCAACGCTGCAGTGTGTTTAAACATTTGAACATTTCTGTGGCTTCAAACCAGCAGCTGCTCTGTACTCAGTCGTGTTTGTGTGTCTGTCAAAGTGATTGTTGTCTTTAAAAAGCCTTTTGTGTTTGAGTTTTGTGAGCCGAGCTTCTCTTTAGTCTAAGCTGAGTCGATATATTTGATTCCATGTTTGGTGTGATTTTCAAAGTCAGCAGCAGCAAACGCTGAACAAGCAAAGTTTGGGCCCATCAGAGACAGCAGTGGATCTGCTGACCTGTAGGTGTTGGAGGTGTTTGTGTGCAGCTGTGGGTCAGTCAGCTTTATTTCACTTATCCATGACAGAGCGCTGTTAGCTGTGAGTTAGCATCCACTGAGCTGTTTCATCTACTCTGTCACTGCCAGCAAGCAGAGCCCAGGGTTGGCTTCATAAGCTGGACGTGGCCTTGCTCAAGGGCACTTTAGCAGCACGTTCCCAGCAGTAACAGAGGGATTCAAACTGGTGACCCTGGAGTAGGAATCACCCAGAAAAGTCACCTTATGCCAGAAGTTTTAGTGAGACGGGAACAACATTACAGCTCTGATGTCATTGACCTGTGCAGTGAGGACATATTGAACTGTGAGGACACAGCTTATAGGTTCAACACTGACCCTGGGTCAGCATGTGCAGGTGACATGGTGTTGGTGTCACCACTACAGACAGCTCAGGTTCAACTGGTTCTTCTTTGATTTGCTTCTATAGCACCAAGGTTGACACCAGTCTGGTCCAGTTAGCATCTGAATCCATAAACGTGTGAGCTCGTCCCACCAGAGGACGTCAGCATCATGGGGATAATGTCTACAGCAGGAAAACACAGGGACAGTTGGGTTTGCTGCACATCTGGAACACACAGTTAGCTCAGATATGTTCATGTCGCTAACACCAATACAGCGACTGAGTGCTCTATAGCAGCTAATGCTAACAACTGTAACACTGCTGTTTGTCATGGTTTTCAGACCAAATGATAACAAAACGTTGGGAAAAGTGAAATATTGGAACATGAAATCATAAATTATTACATTTAAACAACAATAATACAGCTAAATTTCCCCTGTTGGCTCATAAGCTGCTCACCTGGATGCTACATCAGTGCAGTCCTCTCTGAACATTAGATAATCAACACACACACACTTATTGTTGAGAGGCTGACTTCACTAAACTCACAGAAACTCTTAAGAAGCTCCTCAAATGATGACTTTGGAGTTTTGTGTTACTGTCAGTGTATAAAAGCTAGAAAAGGAAGAAAAGCAGGAGAAATGATCAAAGTGCTGCTGTGTGCAGGAAGAACTACAACATGTTAGTGAGAAACACAAACAGGGTGTGAAACACACTCCAGAGGAAACGCTGTGTGCAGGCTGTCTGTGACTTCCTGTGTCTCTGCCACAGACTGGGACAGACACCAGTGAAACCAGTCACTGTGGTCATGTGCTTGTAGCCAGCAGCCTGTGATGTGAGGCTGCTTGAGTCAGTCGTCTGCTTCCACCATGTAAACCTTGGTGTCTCCTACATGCACAGATGTTTCCTGCAGACTGTGCTGCTCCAGCTGTCACACAGATGTTGAATCAGCAACATCTGCTGTCACGTCCTCCCTGGTCCCACAGATAACAGGCTGCATACAAGAGGCTCACCTCTGCTACCTGCTGCTCCACTCCCCATCGCTGTTTTGGCCACGCCTCCCGTTGGTCAGCAGGTAAAGGTGAAGCCTGGGACATGGAAGCCTTTACAGCAGAGTTTCATGGGCCTGTCCAGCAGCAGGCTGAGGAGAGAAAGGTGACAGAGTTCGCTGTTACAAACAGTTTCTCAGCTTTGATCTAAAAGAGCTTCTTTCCTGTTAAAGCAGCTGAGAGTGAGCACATGTTCTCCCCCTGAGGTTCTCATGACAGAGGAAGAACTCACAGCTGAGGAGGACCAGGATCTCCATCCACTCACAGTCCCTGCAAACAAAACCACCATTTGAACTTTAACATTTGCTACGTGTGCACACAGTAAGTGATGGAGGATGAACTGGTCCTGTCTCTGTTGGTGGGCTCGTATACTGGCAGGAAGGAAGCTTCTCTGGGATTTCTCAGGCTTTTCCCCGCAGCACGCCGTGTGATAAATACTCACAAATACTCACAAACGTGTCGTTTCATGCGTCGGTCAAACACTCGACGCCCAGCTGGAAACACTTCAGGGAAGTTCATCTGCCCGAGATTCAGAAAAGTCACAGAAAATGTCAAATTGTTGTGATATAGATGTTTATCAAATCAAATCACTTTTGTTGTCACATCACATGTGCAGGTACACTGGTACAGCACATGTGGGTGAAATTCTTGTGTGCGAGCTTCACAAGCAACAGAGGTGTGCAGGACGATAGGATATGATCATGGTCACAGCGCAGCCCCAGTGATGTTAAACACAGAGGGTTCAAACCTGTCGTTGCTTCATCAGTGTGGACGTTTAAAGATGGATGTAACCATTTAATTATGGTTACATAATTAATTATGTAATTAATTATGCAATGGGAGACAATGGGAGACAATGGGAAACAATGGGAGGTCGGACCTCCACGCGCTCTCCGGACAAAGACGCCGTAAAAAATGTAATGAAGAACACCAAAAAAAAGTTTCTGTAGAGTTAACGGCTCTGGGTATAGCAGTCTGTACCTGACGCCGGTCATCCCACGTAGTCTTCCTCTCATATTTGCAAATGCGGCTCTGCGTTTCCAACAGAGGGAGGGAAATCTGGAGGATGTTTATTTTAAAAACCCTTATACATCAGGTTCTTGTTCTCTGCAGCTTTCAGCAGAATTTCCTCACCAATGTGGTAGTAGTGCAATCTCAAGATGATGGGCCGAGGAAGATGACTTTGTTTGGGACGCTGGCGATTCACTCTATGTGCTCGATCGATGAGTGGCTTCTCCTCGAGAGATAGCGCCTCCGCCAACAGGTGTGAACCAACTCAGTCATCTTGGGTCCCTCTGTGCCTTCTGGTATTCCTGCAGTTCTTAAATTATTCCTCCTGGAGTGCCTCAAGAGCTCCACATCTCTCATCTAACTTCTTTACCTCCGCAGACAAACGCTCCACAGTGGCCTGGAGAGTGGCGATGGTGTCAGAGTGGTTCGAGGCACAGTCCTGCAGTTCAGTCAAAGTGTTATCATGCCTGGCCACGTCGCTTTTTATGTCCGAAATTGAGGGCTGGATGCTCTGGTTCAAGGATGATATCTCGCCTCCTATGGTGGTAGAAATCTCTAATATGCAAGTGTCCAGTGCTAGTTAGTTAGTTCTAGTTCTAGTGGTTAGTGGGGCTTTATTTGATGATTCTAGTGTGTGTTACATTGTTGTCATATTGTTGAGTCGCAGAGCTGTACAGTGTTACAGTTTCTGTAGAGTCTGGTATAAGGAACTCAGATCCCTCTGTGAATAATGTTCACTGAAACTGATCTGTAGTTAATGAACTAGTCAGGATTTACACTAGAGAATGTTTCTGCCATTACATGGCCTGTATTTGTAGAGCGCTTTACTCGTCCCTAAGGACCCCAAAGTGCTTTTTTGCCCAAGGACACAACGACCGAGACGGTCCAAGCCGGGGCTCGAACCGGCAACCTTCCGATTACAAGACGAGCTGCCAACTCTTGAGCCACGATCGGCCCACATATTGTTGTCTTTTGTTGCAGACACCAAGTGTTGAGATCCTGTCTCAACCTCCTACATTCTTCCAGCAGGTTACACATTATTTTTTGTATTTGGAATCAAATATATGTGTCAGTTGGGCCTAGTGCAGGGGTCAGCAACCTTTAACACCCAAAGAGCCTTTTGGACCCGGTTTCCACGCAAAGGGTCAGGGTTCGGGAAAACACTGGGAGCCGCAAATACTTTGTGACATCTAAAATGAAGATAACACTGTGTGTATTGTTTTTACCTTTATGCTTTGTGTGAACAACTACAGTGTGTTGCTTATGAAATCCATGAAGTGCTACAGAGAAAATTACATTTGATTTATGTAATGAACACATTTTGAGCTCTTAAAGAAATATAACAAAGGAAAGCTGAAGTACAATGATCCATGTAGCAAACACAAACTGTTATATCGCCTTTGGGCTTTTGGAGCCTTGACCTGACTTTTAAAAAATAATTGGAAAAAAGCTCTATGCTGCTACAAAATGAAAAATAGATGTTTGCAAAATTCTGCCCAAGTATGTATTTTACCTGGTTACTGTGTGTGGCGGGCGTGGTCTGCAGCGCCGCTGCAGGGGAGGCGGACACACCTGAGCGGCACCCGCAATCACGCCTCGCTGCCTTAAAGTCTCTGCTCTCTCTGCTGTTGTTGGTGTGTGTCGGGCTGTGCACTGCAAAGCTACAGCCGGCTGTGTGCGCACAGCAACCGTGTGTGTAAAGTGGTCAATAAAGAGATGCTGAAAAGCGCGTTCATGCAAACATCGTCGGGTCTGCCGTGATATGTTTACAACGGGACTTCTGCTCCTGAACCTCTGCGCACAGCGTCTGCAGGTCGGGGCTGTACGAAGTCACTTTATCTCTACAGGACTGTAAGCTGTCGTCTGTGAGGCGTGAGCGTGTTTGTTTGAACACAGTTCACGGTGGAGAACAGCTGCTGACATAATGTGGATCCGAAGATCCATAACTGGCCTACCTGGGGCTGAAAGTCTCCATAAATGCAGGCGTTTCGGCGGCTACACCGGCTTCCACGAGTGTGACGCTTATTTTGAGAAAATAATAGAATATAAATGTATTTTTATATTTCAATATCACAATAATCTTCCAATGTAGAACTACAAGTTAAAAAAGAAGTAACATAAATCAAATCCACTTCAGCTAAATACTTCTCATTTATTTCCATCTTACATGCTGTGACTGCAGCCATTCCCACATCTCTGTGAATGGGACTCATGGACATGGATCAGTGGTTGTTGATCAATGGTCCTGAGAATCTGCATAATTAAGATGAAGGAACGGAGCTCCCAGCCCATCGTTCCTGCAGCTGCTTTCAGTCTTTATGCAAATGTCCTGTTTGTAAGACTGAAACCTGCAGCTGAGACTGAAGACGTCACCTGATGATGACGACACGTTTCTCCCACAAAACGCTGCGTCCAGATGAACAGAAGCAACAGACTCACTTTCCTGGATGATTGAGATGCATCAAGACTTCATTGTGTGTTACTTCTCATTCAGCACAGACACATTATTCCTGTTAGGTCATGTCAGCTGTCACTCAGTACAAGCACAACTGTGAACAACACAAACTTCTCTTCAATGTGTCACAGAAACACTAAGTGTGAGAGCCTGTATGACACACAGGACAGACTGTAAGCTCTGCTGGCTGCACAGCACTTTGTAGCAGTTTTCCAACATGTCCTCCACCCGTGATGTCAGTGGTGGGACCCCAGTCACAGCACTCAGCACCACCTCCTTTAAATGGATTTTATAGCAGTTACTCCCGTTACTCGGTGCAACGCTTCTTAAATGTGTTTTTGCAGGATAAAACACAGCAGGTGGTGTAGAGAGGACGTCAGCTGACGGAGCAGAGGGAGGCAGACTGTGGATAAATGACAGAGTGAGAGGAGAGCAACCATGACAGAAGCACAGGTGTGGCAGATAGAAGTGGCTTTATAGACACTTATTGTCAGTCCTCGTGCATGCTGTGGAAATAAGTGTCTGTGTCATGAGGTGACATGTGAGCTTATCTTTGGTCAATAAAGCTGAACGACCAGTTTTCACTTTGCTTGTTACGCTTGTTTAGTGACGTCTGGGTTTCTGTGGAGCCCGAATTTTGATGAGTTCTGGTGAAATCATCTGAGATCATCTGAGCATCGGTGAAGAGTCAGCAGAGAAAGTGTGGGACAGAAGTTTGCTTTGGACACATGGACTGAAATCAAAAAGTAACAAACAGGATTTCCAATGGACAGTATGGAGAAGTGAAAGTACACAAAGGCTGTGCTGGAACACGTGTGTTACACTTTTTGACAGCTGAGAACAAAACACAATATTTTGCATCATCTCTGCAGTGTCTCTTCTTTCCTCTGCTGTTGTGCTTTTAGCTCCAAACTGTTTCAAATGGTTTGTCAGCAAGCTGACCTCTGACCTCTGCAGTACTAACTCCTGACCCGTACAAAGAGCGGGCGTTTCTGACCTTTGACCTGCAGCTGTATGTCTCTCAGTCTCAGTTCTTCTCTCCGTCACTGATGGAGCAGGTGTAGTTGCTGCTGACAGTCAGTCATTTGTTTTCTCAGAGTGAGGCTGAAGTCTGAACTGTTCAGAGCATCAGGTCTCATCAACGTGCGCTGCTGTAACGCCGCTTTGTCCTCTGAGATCACCAGGTATGAAACCTGAGTGCTGACAGAGCAGCATGTTCCCCCTCATTCACCTCCACCACCACAGCCAAGGCATGCTGGGAAACTGAGGACACACAGACGGAGAACTGAAGTGTCTGCTGTGTGTTCATCTCAGAGTCCTCACAGGTGACACATTAGCTCCAGAACACCAAGCCAGGTGTTTGAAGCCTGACAGGGATTCTTCCCATCCAGAGGGAGGATTTAGCTGCACAACAATGAACATTAGTGTGTAGTTTAGAAACACAGACTGTGCCTGCACTGCATCTAGTGAAGAAAACTGTTACTGCCAGAGAACGAGGCTCCTTTAAAGCAGCTGATATTAAGGTTGAAAAATCAACAATAAGCTGATGTAATCAACGTTTCACAAAATGGTCAGCAGCTAAAATCTGGAGCCGTTCTTTGGTGGTAATTAACAGTTTGTTCTTGTTAGCTAATTATGTAATTAAAGGTAGCAGCAGAAGCCTTGTGTTGAAAGCCCATTCACTCACACATTCACACAGTATGTGTGTGTCTGTGTTACACTGTGGACATCCCTTCTGTTGGAGTGCCATCTTGTGGCAGGTTTAAGAAATGTTCTTCTTGTACATCCAAACTGATGCACCTCCATAGCAGACTGTGGAGGCTTTCAGTGACATGAAGACTTGATTTATACTGTCATATTCTCCTGTTACACAAAGCACAGCACGCTGAACATGGATGAACTGAAACTCCCAGCATCTGACTGAGGAAAAGCACAAATCATTCTCACACTGACTCCTGCTTGATTTTAGATTTGCTTTAAAATCCTCACACTTTCATATGAAGCACTAAATGGGCTCCAGACTGTTTATCTCAGCTTCCTGTCAAACACACTGCTGCTCACACCGAGGCTCAGTTTACTCCTCCAGCCTGGCTTAACCTGCTGTCTGTTAAAAACAGTCCCACACTCCTCTGTTTAATCCTTCTGATCAGACTCTTTGATTTTGTATTGTTTTTACCTGAAGTTGTGTTTTTGACATGGTTCTGTCTGTGAAATAAAGCTCACACACACACTGCTACAGTCCTTCATACACTTAGAAACGAAGCTGCTCCTTTCCTCAGTGCTGACACATAAAGAAGAGTTGGTTTTATATCCAACACGTCTCTGTTCCAGAAAACAGCTTCAGCAGCCTCTGAGTCTGAACTTGGAGTTGGTTATAAGCCACAGGCCTGTGTGCACAGCAATGAGGAAATATAATGCAGTAAGTGAAACATGGATGTGTGGAACAGATTATCCCAAAGGTTGATTCTGTTCATCTGGACGTTCTCAGTGAAACATTTGGTCTCTCGGTCAGGTGACTCCTTTAGTCTCAGCTGACTGCAGCTTTCCAAACCTTTGTCACTGGATCACTCACTTCATCTCCAACGTGTCCCTGACACAGACAGCTGGAGCCGTTACAGCAAAATCATTGATCATCGTTTTTAGAACATTAGCTGGTGTTGGTGGGCAGGCTAGCAGTGCTAATTGTTAGCACTAGTTCTGCTGCTCTCCCTTTGTCTCTGTTATTGTTGGTCTTTAGTGAACAATAGAAAGTGTCTTCATGAGACTGTTGCCTAATGTTCAAATGTAGATAACACCACCTGCACCAACCTGTTACACAGCACAACCCTCTGGTGTAGCTTTGCCCATACGGTAAAAAAATATATTTTAAAATACATTTTAAAATATATTTATATATTTAAAATGTATTTTAGCACATATATTTTTTGGCCATTTTTTGTATATTTTGAAATATATTAATAAAATATATTTCAAAATACAATTTAAATGTATTTAAAATCATTCAAAAAAATATAAATTTAACCCTTCATATATTTCTAAGAAAACACATTCACATGTAACATCTGAAAGAAATCTTTATTTGATGTTTAAAACATACATATAGCATATCAATCAAGCAAGGAATATTCATTTTATAAGTTTATTCTCATTACATACTTAAACATTCTAAAAGAAACACACACACATATACATATATATGTGTATATATATATATATATATATATATATATACACAGTCTCAGTTCCCCCAGCTTTCACTGCAATCCTCAAAGCCCTTCTGGACACGCTGGGAAACCCCTTCCTTACCCCCACTGTAACAAACAAAAGTCACAGTTCTATTACTTTTATCAGAGTTAAAATAAAAATGTGATTTATGTTAGCTGGCTTCATTTAGCAAACAGATATTTCTGTTTATATAGATACAGATATTAATACAGATATATTTTACGCATAATTTACCTCTTTCTTTTTCCTAGATGGGAAGTCTATCCAGTTCACATTACAGTAATGCTAACACCCCTTTTGGTCGTCTCTCCTTACCTTCCAGCATTCATAAATCTGTTGACCTTCTTTGTCTGAGACCAACCACTACAATGCATCATCACCTATTTGTATTGGTAACTTACTTTACAACCTATTTTAATGGTTGCAAAGTAAGTTACTTGTGGTGTATGCAATTTTAGATACACAGAAAGTCTTCACTTACTATATATGGCTGTCATAGTGTCCTTATCAAGGGCAGTTCTTCACTCTGCGCCGATGTCCGTTTTGCTCTGTCCTCCTATAAAAAGCATGAACATTTGAGTGTTTGACTAGTTTTAGATTTCCAAAAATTTGATATTTGTACAACTAAACATTTGAACTACAATTATATGCTATTGAGCGATACTTTTATGGGTAATTTTTGGTAAAGAAACTGGTGACAGAGTTGTAGGCTTTTTAAAGTACTATTAGCTAACCATTTGAACTGACTTTCAAAGCTGATTACCTTTTAAATTGCTGTGGATCAAAACTTCCAGTGGGAAGGCGGCCATTAGAAGAACACGCACCATTGAACCTGAAAATAACAAAAACAAACAAAAAACAGAACAATATATAAGAGTCCGGTAGGGTAATAAATCTCTTCTGAAGCAATATAGTTATTTTGGGTGAAAAACAAAACATTCCTCTAAAATATATATACTGACATCAGCAATCAACATCATGATTGTAATTATTTCCTTTTTAGTACATCTACTGCTGTTTGCATGTGTCAAGCACTACGACTGTATCTATGCATATAAATTCACCATATATATCCAGCAAAAATGTTTTGTTATAGGAAAACAAACAAAGGCATTCAATCAGAGGTGAGAAATTAATTGGGAATATGAATTATAGGTGAACTATTCTTTACCTACTAGCAATCAAGCTTCTTTAACCAAGAAGCTTGAAATATTTGAATGTAAAATAAAAATAAATAAATAAATAATAATAAAAATAACATGATGTAATTAAAATGCACAACTTACATTAAGGAAATCTGCATTTGTATCCACAGGCTAAAAGTAAAACAGTAAATGTGTTAGTAATAGTACAGGTATTTGTAAAAAAAAAAAAAAGAGGCAGTAACTGTGACGCTTCTAGTGGGATGCTAAATGCAGAGATTTATATTTACAGTATAATACTGCATGTACGGGTAGCTGTGTTGTGAACTGTAACTGAATATTAGAGAATCTCAGAGAAATTAAATGTATTTATTTTTTTAATTTATCAATCATAAAACTGTGTGTTTTGAAGGCCTGTTACGATAACGACTTTTTGTTGGTCGGTATATTGCCCCATAAACAATTGCGACAAGTTATGTCATTGTCATTTTAAGACCATTTTATGTCTTTGAATGTATAATCATAATATAACACCATAATAATGCAAGATCTACACACTTTCAATTGACAAACCAACATCTAATTCTTAAAGTATTTAGATCATTGAAATTAGGAATCAAAATATTAGATACCTTAAGAACTTGAATAAATAGTAAGTTTTCTAACAAATAGAAAACAATGATATTTAATGTTATTGTTTTGTTATCATTATATTTTATTTTTGTAAATATAATGGCACATAAATTACATCATCAACAATTATTGAGGTCATGTACATGTACTGTGTGTTAAGTCGATATATCGATTATTGTGATAGGCCTACTGTTTTGGTATCATAACGAGCTTGTCAAACATGCATGACCACTAAACAATGTGTAAGCAGTAGTACTGGTCTGAATGACAACAAACATAACTAGTGTTTTGGAAAATCTGTTAGAAAACAGTTATTTCAATAATTATGATTAGCATGTGACACAGACACCGCATAAAAAACTACAACAACAAATACTTACTTTAGGAGGATGGGGGAGGGCAGCATGAGGTTGAGACTTTGACATCTGTAAGAAACAAATTCATGTATTACAAACAAGTCACTTAAAAATACATTAATGTGGCAGACTGTTCCCATGCTGATCCACACAGGTATGCACACAGGTGTACACATGGGTATTCACAGACGCGGACTACAGCTTTCTTGGCTGCTGCCTCAAAGCACACTGTGCGCTGTCTATCCTGCGTGCTGCACAATATCGTTTATTATTTAGTAACTATTGATATCTATGGCTAGCTAGTTTATTGTGATGGTGCTTTTTTTTCTATTATTATGTTGCTCTTTGTTGTTTGCTGTCTCCTCTGTTTGTTTGTTTTTCTCCATACAGGTGACCCAGGAGTTTTTTTTTTGTTGTTTGTTTTTTTTTTCTCTCTTCCCCCCCTTCTCACCGTCTCTTCCCCCCTTTGGTTTTCTTTCTTTCTCTCCCTCTCTTTCTTTCATTCTTTCCCCCTGTCCTGTCCCACAGTTATGTCTGTCCCGTTTGCAACTGAAAATAAAATAAATTCATAATTATAATAAAGGTCAATCAAATGGACCAATATGGCAAGGCCATGATGATCCACTTGGTAAAATAAATCCGCTTGGCATCTTTCTTGGCCTCAAGACAACAATTCTGATGGCTATAGATCCAAACGGGACAAAAAAAAATAAAAAAATAAAGTAGTCTCAGAATAGTGAATTAAACCAACATTTATTGTTGATTTTTTTTTTTAACAAGAAAAACATTTTTAAACTGAATAAAAATAATGCCAATAACCAAAATAAATAGAAGCGTACATGAAAACTACACAGTCCTTCACCTTTCTGTCTGATTTTTTTAAGGAAAACAGTTTTTCATTCCACTAAAAACAGGACAAACCCACCAGCATGAACATTAAATAAACTATTACAATTGTAAAACAAAACTCATTTACAAAATGTAATAATTATCAGTGGGTCCCAGGAAATAGAATGTGACATGGGATTTAGATTTCCGTTACCAGGATGGTCGGGTTCAGCGTAGTCTTTATCACCACCTGTCAAAGACACATCATCAATATTCATGTTTGCTCAGGTTATTCACTTGTTCACATCTGTCTGAGATCATTCATACTGTTGTATGGATGTGTGTACAGTATGTATATAATTATCAGCTATGTAAAAGATATTATCATCTCTGTTCTTACCTAGTTGGAAGTCCTCCATTCAAACTCAGAGAGCCGCTGGAGGAAGGTGGTGATCCGAGGGCTGATTCTTGTAACCTTCCTCTTTACGACACGACCTGTCTTGCGGCTTGTACCAAGTTTTGCAGGGCATTTTGTTCCCATGTCTGGATTGATCCTCACAAAGAACCTTTTAACGGAAAAAAGGCTGCTTTAATTTCAAAATTAAAACATACGTTACAGCAATCACCTATATGTTTCTGCAACTGTAAAAAGAGAAGGAGAAAAAAAAAAAAGAAGAGAAAAAAGGAAAAAAAAAAAAGAAAACTTATCACTACATAAACAGCACAAGACTTAAGAGTATTTAACAAGAGCATTTTTCCCTGGTTTTACTACCACACTGGGGCACATGTTCACCAAAACGCAGCAAACCTTTGCCATCTTATCCAGGAAGGTCACCTTTTTACCCTCACATGGAAGAAGTAATCTGATTGGCATGGTGGTATGTAGCATGTAGTTTGAAGCAGGGATTTCGTAGTGCCCCATGTGTAGTGTTGGAACCCAGTCAGGATTTGTTTCATTCATTTCATAGGCTGGTTTGTTGCAATAATGCCAAATAATTAGCAACTCTATAAATAGAAGGTAGTTCTGCATGTTTGTTCTAAGTTTGTGCTATGATCTCAGAGCGCATTGAAAATAAAATTAACAGGCTATAAAGAATAATATGAACTTATTTAGAACTTACCTGAATGAAAATACTGGAGCACACCAACAGATATCTGTGGCTGGTAGAGAACTGAATATCAGCTCGTCTCGCAGCTGCTATCCAGGCTAGACGCCTTCTTTTGGTAACATCCAACACATAAGCTCCCTCATGATGTTTCCAGGTGAGGAAACAATGAAAAGAGAGCCTGTTTTCAAGCTTATTCCTTTGTCGGTAGTGCAATCTAACATTACAACCGACCACACAGCAAGCATTTGTTTGGCCTGCTAATATGGCGCCTTGACCAAAAATCCTGGCTACGCCCCATCCCGTAAGATCACGCTCCAGAGCCCTATTAACGTACGGATCTAGAAAGAAGACGCTGCATCTGGGACTCTCCTCAGCTCTTACTGGAACAGTGGCGCGGCTGCCCCTCTGTTGGTCTTCCATGGTCTCTTGTGTTCTGGGGGCCTCTGGATGTCTGGAGTTTTGATCTCCTCCATACCCGCTTCACACCCTGGAGGACGGGGCTGTGGCCCCCCCACACTCCCTAGCAGATCATTACATGGAGAAACCTTTGGAATGCAAGCATGCTGATCCACACAGGTATGCACACATGGGTATTCACAGACGCGGACTAAAGCTTTCTTGGCTGCTGCCTCAAAGCACACTGTGCGCTGTCTATCTTGCGTGCTGCACAATATCGTTTATTATTTAGTAAATATTGATATCTATGACTAGCTAGTTTATTGTGATGGTGCTTTGTTTTCTCTATTATTATGTTGCTCTTTGTTGTTTGCTGTCTCCTCTGTTTGTTTGTTTTTTTGTTTTTTTGTTTGTTTTTTTGTTTTTTTTCTCCATACAGGTGACCCAGGAGTTCTTTTTTTTTTTTCTCTCCCTTCCCCCCCCTTCTCACCGTCTCTTCTCCCCTTTGGTTTTCTTTCTTTCTCTCCCCCTCTTTCTCTCATTCATTCCCCCTGTCCTATTTATTAAAAAAAAAAAAAAAAAAAAAAAAAGACAAAGGATGAACTGAAGCTCTGCCATCACGTAATGTTGCATACTGCTGTTTCTGATGTCATTTAGGAAAAAATAAAAAAATAAAAAAATAAAAAATAAAAAAAGAAGACGCTGCATTTTTAACTCTGAGGGAGATGGAGAATGAGCCTATTTCCAAAACAGTGGAGTGTGTTCCTTTAAGTACTAAATTGTATATATTGTCAAAAACTAAAGTGTACATAGCAGTTGTTGTATCTTGTTTACTGTATCACTGACAGATAATTTCAAAGTCAATGAACGCTACATTATAGTGAGATATTGTGTAATGTGAAATACTGTAAGCAAATGAATAAACAACCTAATTCGTGATAGACCTTTGACTCTGTTTTGTTTGAATCCAACTGTTTTTTGCAGATGTGCATAAAACATGTTACTTTTAGTATTGTTATCATTATCATCATTATTGCACTAAATATATTTTAAATAAAGGATACTTTGATATACATTCTACTGTAAGGTTGGAAATGTATTTTCTTCACCCTAAAATATGTTTTGAAATGTATTTTGGTTTGAAAGAAATATATTTTCAATTTCAAAAATATATTTTTTTGGAGCATCACAAATACAAAATATATTTACCATATATTTGAAATATATTTTGGCCAGGAAAAATGTATTTTTTTACCGTATGGGTTTGCTGCTGCTGACTTTGAAAATCACACCAAACATGGAATCAAATATATCGACTCGGCTTAGACTACAGAGAAGCTCGGCACTGCTCACAAAACTCAACACAAAAGGCCTTTTAAAGACAACAATCACTTTGACAGACACACAAACACGACTGAGTACAGAGGAGCTGCTGGTTTGAAGCCACAGAAATGTTCAAATGTTTAAACACACTGCAGCGTTGCAGCCGTGATGCATTTGTGCTGCTAAGGCCACACACATCAGCTGCCTTACATTTTAGTACCAGTTCATCTCTGACCATGGCAGCACAGTCTTTCCAGTACAGTGATGTTGGTGGGGACAGTGGGGACTGATTGTTCATTGGCTGTAAGCCGGTCACATGGACGTTTAACTGGTGCTTTGATTGCTCTGTAGTCTGTTGTGCCTGTGAGCTGCTCCTAAAATGAGACAGATTATAATTGTCACCATTCTGTTAATGACTCTTATTATGTGCGCTCTCCTCCACTGTCACACTAAACACATTAAACCTTTATTTTGGTGTAAAGTCAGGATTTATTGGCTCTTCTTAAAAGCGTCATGAAGTGCAAAACTCAGCAAACATTATACAAAAGTAGATTTAGAAGCTGAACAGAAAACATTTAAAGTGACAGTCAGCACAAATCCAGTTGACATCTCCATCCAACCCAAGTCTTCATTTAAAGTCATTATAACTGTGACACACGTTTGTTACAGTATTAATCCTGCCTGATGCTGCAGGGCCAACATCATGAAACAGGCTCAGCATTTATTTCCATTATGAAACTTTATCATTAAAAACAAACCATTGTTCTGCAGTCGTCCCAGGACTGTCGGTCAAACGTTCTCTCCACATGTTTAAGGCTGAGCTCACTTTATCGTCTGCCTGAAGGAGGGAAGCAGATGTTACTAAACATCACAATAAAACATATGAAATGGGTGCACATGAGGAACGTCTGCACTGTTAAAGCCATGCAAACATCTTCACACATGAAGCAGCAACACCTCTCAGTTTAGCAGCAGCTGGTAAAAGCCACAGTGATCCTGGAGCCTCCCTGAAGGACTCGTTCATCAGTAACTGTCAGGAGGACGATTAAACCTTCTGCACACGTCCTGTAGTTACACACTCGGGAGGAAAGACGACGTCCTCGCTCTGCAACATGATCTGTGTTTCATCCAGGACGCTCAAACACAGACTGGTTTCCAAATATTAGACGCACTGGTTCTTCATGCGTTTCTACCTGAGCACTCAGAGTCATTTCTACAACAGGCCTCCTTCACCTGCTGGTGCCTCTGTTTCTGTGTTTGGCTGTTTCCATCAGTGCCTGATGTTTGTGATCTTTGATCTGTTCTGAAGTCTCTCTTTGTAACACAAATGTTGTTTGGCTTCTTTTGCAAACAAGGCAAAAGAACTTTAATGGATTCATTTGCTGATCTTATTTTCTGATGCAAAGCCGTCCTTTCAACGCTTTAGAAAGAAAACCAAACAATGTTTTTAAAACTTTCCCAAAATGTAAAAGCTATTAAAACCATAAACTTCTGCTCCTTGATCATGTGATTCTTCTTCTAGACTGTCTGTAATTGTTATTGCTGATTGTCAATAAAGTTGTTTTTTATAAGTTATGTTGTAAAGGAAGCTTGTGGCGAGGGAGGAGGGGCGACTAAAAGCAGGTTCATATAGTGGGAAAGTCCTCAGGTCATGTGAGGATATTTACTGATGCGTCAACACTGTCAGATAAAAGAACGGCTGCTGCATTTGTTCTCCCACAAATAAGTTTGGTGATGAGTAAAAGAATTACAGATGATGTGGCAGTTTATACTGGGAGCTGGTAGTGATGTTACTGGCTTGAACTGGGTGGAGGACGCACTAATATGGAGGTATGTGGTTTGCTGGGACTCTAGCAGCGTGCTAGTGAGCACAGGTGATATGTCTTCAGACTCTAGGCAACATATTGTTTTTGATATACTTCATTTACTGTATAGAATCAAACACAGAGGGATAGAAGTGGATTTCTTACGGCTCCCTGTGAATATCGGTGTTGATGCAATGAACAGGACGATAAGTTTAAAAAGGTGCAGCAAGAAGAAGTCGTGCAGGTTTGACTATAAAATACAGTGAAAGTGAGGTGAAGAGTATAATGAAGGTAAAGATGAAGGACGAGTGGCAGGCACACTGGGACAGAGACGGGAAAGGCAGATATTATTATACAGAAAACAGTCGTGTAGAAGAAGCTGCAGCAGAGACCAGGATGGAATCTGGAGAGTCAGAGTTGGTCACACAGGCTTGAATAGCACACTTAAAAAGGTAAACATGACACAGGAAGTGTGACTTCTGTGGACCAGAGGAGACGTTTGACGGGTTGTTAGCGTCGTCAGGATGCTGGATGGAAACGCTGTGCCTGATAGGATGATTGCAGGCTGGACTTTGTCTTCCTGTTACAGATGGATCCAGGCCCTGGATGACTGCTGGACACACATGACCCACACTAGGCTGCCTTCATCCATCCTTTCCTCCTTCACTGAGACTCAGAGTCAGCATGTATGTATTTATCAGGGATTTGAATCCTTTCATTACAGAGTGAAGTTAAAGTAGACGTGTGAACACACTAATAAACACAAAGGGACACAACTACTACTCCATGATGTAAAGCTGAAGTATTACACAGCTTTATGAACCTCCTGTTATCCTGGTAGACGAGTACAGCAATAAATCTTTTACTTGAACATCTTCTGGCTCCAATAAGCTTTGAAATGTGACCATGAAGTTAGAGACACACTGACTGAAACCCACAGCTGTGACTGTGGATCACATCCACACACAGTGTAGCTGCTGTCTCTGTGTGAGCCTTTGCACTGCTGCTCGCAGCACCGTTATATCACTCAGCGCTCGCTGCTGTTATTGAATCCACTTTTTACTGTCCGTGCAATCAAGCTCCTCTGCAGAGCTAGAAAATATCTTCGAACCAGTTTATGTGTTAGGGGATCCTTTGCAGTTGTGACTGTTGCCTCTGTTTTTGTCCTTTGGTTCCTGGGAGCCTTTTACATTTCCATCAGCAACAAATATCTGAACAGGCTTTATTGTAGGAAATACAGGATTAAATAGTTGTCATTATTTATTAGATGTTGTTAAAGATGATCAGATGCTTGTTTAGTTTAATGCTGTGGCTTCAGTCAGCATCACTGTGCTGTATAGTTTTATTTTTCTGATCCTTCTGTTAAAGTTGCTGAATAAAAGCTGGTTGGTCTGCACCTCACCGCTGCCTCGAGCCTCCTTCTTTAAAGCAGCAGAGGCTCTTCATTCAGGAGTTGTTCTGCAGGAGACCCAGAGTACTGTCCTTGGTCCATAATGACATTAACTTTGATTCATGTCAACACGAAGCCTGAACGTCTGTGATGAACACACTATCAGCATCACTGACATATTTCATCATTTAAAAACACTTCCTGTCACCGTGGTGGTTACATTGACATCATGCAGTTTGTGCTTTGACCTCCAGAGGGCGACAAATCAGCACAGACAGAGAGCTCCATTCAAACTTTGCTGCCATCAGGAATAATTCTTCAAATATAATCATCAGTGTTTGAGCAGCTATGATATCAGGGACAATCTAGACATGTGTGACAATACTGAACATGTCACATGACACACCTCAAACATCATGTGATCCACTCTCAGTCTGCACTTTCATTCATGACTTCATGAATTTATGATCAGTTTACTCCTGAAATATTCAAATGCTGCAGGGTGAAGAACAACAAAGTGCTGACACATGTTTGTGTTTCAAACAAGAAAACCAGCAGAAATAAATCATCTTTGGACAACATGACAGAGATTAGTGAGTTTCCAACTTGCACTTGAATGCAGCACAGACAGATTCTGATGTTCGTGGTTGTAAACGTGTCCTCAAACGCCGCTCTGACTCTTTCCTTCCTGCTCAAAGTTCCTCTTTTCTGAACTTGGTGTTTGTGCCTGACACTGATCGTCTCCGTGTGGAGCTCCGTGTGAAGGTAACGTTAGCAGTGTGTAATGTTTCCTGGCTAACATCAGCTGTGTGCAGCTCAGTTCCAGCACAAATCTGCCGCTCCATAGTTCACGGTAACGGACTCATGAGGTCGACCGTTAAACGCTCTCCCGCCATTTTGTCTGTGTGCGCGGATGTGTACGTTTTTGTTACCACTGTCATCTCATCAATAGCCTATTTGTAAAAGATCTCTGTTCATAGTTTAGTTGGATTTTAAAACTCTGTAGTTGGACAGTTTTATTTTGGACTGATGCTAAAATTCTTGCTGATTGTTTCTGTCGAGGTTTTGTACTTGACATCCGCCATTTTGGATGTGATACGCTGTAGAGAGTGCGTCCAAAAAGAGAAACCAGAAAGAGAACCTGTTTTATTAATAACCTCTTGCAAATAGAAGAATATGAAAAAAACAACAACAAATAGGATAAAACCTTTAAATTACTTGAATTTTTAAAATCACCATCATCTGTTAACACAAATTTGATCATTTCAAATTTTTGTTTTCATTTTCTCTTCCCAGTTACTTCTTTCTCATTCTCTTCATTCTCCTTGTCACCTTACGTCTCACTCCTTAACTGAAGTTGTAGTTCTAACATAAGAAGTCCCACCAACGTCCTTTATTTAATCTCTGTGTTGTCACAGTTATTATCATCAGATCAGACATGAGACCCAGACAACAACATAAGTTTACAAGCTAACATCATGTCAGCTAACATTAGACGATAGCATCATAAACTTTAAATTACTTTGCCTCTGATCAACAGTTTGATTACATTCTCACATCACAGGTTTATTTGCTAAGTGTGAGTCTGCCCACATTAGATCCACTTTTCAGCAGGTGGAATAATTTGTAGTATATAGGTAATACATCAACAATGCTGCCGTGGCTAAGTTAAGAATATTTATAATGTCATTTCCAAAACTTGCATATGATCTGCAATTTGTAGCAGATCTACTGACTGTCACAGCAGCTGGAGCAGTCTCGAATGCAGGTCAGTCCACTGCTGCCCCCTGTGGCCACGTGCCATAGCTACTGCTGGATGAACTCGTGACACATCTGCACCTGTTTCTATGAACACATTGAGTCTGAGTGGCTGCACTTACACTGGTGCATTCAACATATTGAAAGATGGCAGCAATGTGGATTGTCAAGACTCAAACCAACCATTGAGCAAAGACAGCAGCATCACTTGTTTCTGTTTGTTATACAGCCAGATTTACTCGTGACACACATGTGCAGCTGCTTTATCACCTATTCTGAATTTGTTTCAAGCACAATACATTTGTTACACATGTTGGGATATTGTGTTTGTTTTAAATGTTATATACCTGTGTGGTATGTGACTTGTGTTGCCATGACGCCAGGTCTCTCTTGGAAATGAGATTTTTAATCTCAATGAGATTTTTTTTTTACCTGGATAAATAAAGGACTAATTTATAACTTTCAGTGTTTTCCGGTCTTCCAAAAGAAAAAAAACCTTCAACTACATGACATGCAGTTGTGTATTTGTTTTCACCTTATCATACACTTGAAGTTTTACAAATCACCATTTCTTTAGTGAATATCATTTCAGTCTCAGACGATCTCGTTTCTCTTACAGAGGTTGAATGCACCTTCTGCGGATGGCGGTACCACACAGTGTGCGTGGACTTCCCCTGCACAGAAGGCAACTACAAATGCTGTGAATGCTAAATAAACAGAAACAAATGATCCCTGTTGTCTTTGCTTGATGATTGGTTTGAGTCTTGACAATCCACATTGCTGGCGTTGCATCTTTCAATGGCAGCAATGGCAGGTATCAGTGCTCAAACCTTTTGTGTTTGTTTCCAACAAGTTGCCCACCTCGGGAAACAAAAATGTGTTCTTTTACTTGTCAGATGAACATATGAGACACTTTGACTCTTCAGTGCAGTGTGGAGCCTAACAAAGATCTGTTTTGTGTCCCAGCTGATCAGCAGGAGGAGGAGAGTCTGACGGAGCAGCAGAGGAACATTTTCAGCTACTTGGACTCAGCTCAGCCACTACAGAGGAAACAATGAGCTCAACACAGAAGGTGACAGACAGAGCAGGACCATATGACCAAAGATATTTATCACCATATACATTTGAACATTTGCCATAACGATGTAGCTGACGATAGAATTGACAGCAGACAAAATAATTTACAGCTGCACAACTTTATTAAAAACCCATCAATGTATTTTCACTGAAACAAGCAGCTGTTGTTTATGTGCATTAAAGTTATATAAAAATGTAACAGTGCAAATGCAAATTCCTCGCTGACAGTTTAACCAAAAGGCGTTTCCAGTGGAAACTGGCCGACACATCCTGAGCATAACCATGTATAATATCCACTAAACTTCAGAAGAGGTTATACAGTCGTGGCCAAAAGCTTTGAGAATTGCATAAATATTGGAACCTGGAGAAGTTGCTGCTTAAGTTTTTATAATAGCATTTTGCCTGCACTCCAGAATGTTATGAGGAGTGATCAGATGAACTGCATCGTCCTTCTTTGCCATGAAAACGAACTTAATCCCCAAAAAGCCTTACCACTGCATTTCATTGCTGTCATCAAAGGACCTGCTGAGACCATTTCAGTGATCGTCTTCTTAACTCAGGTGAGAATGTTGGCGAGCACGAGGCTGGAGATCATCATGGCTGTATCCCGATTCAGGTTCTGCAGCTTTAAAGTCCTCAAGGGCCGCGTACTCAAAGACCGCTAAGGCCGAAGTGCGAGGCTCGTAGGCTCGTGAAATGGGACGTCTAGCCTCCGTCGCGCTGCCCAGGTTGCCTAGCAACCATGATACTAACAGTTATTTATATATATATATTTATATTATTTCTGAGAGTGTATCATGTAACACTATAGATCAACTTAGCTCAGAATATATAAAGCATATAAACAGTTACAGCAATATGATGCAACAAACACAGCAGCTACTGATCCAAAATACTCAAAGCTTCATAGAACTGAAACCAACATTTATTTTTAGCTCCATCCTGCTGCTGATACAGACTTTAGGTTTCTGAACATTAAACTTGTTGCTGCCTTTCATAGTGTGTAACTTGAAGGCCCTGAGTACTTTCTCCCACACTGGAAACACTGGGATGATCACATTATTTGAACATTACCTAATAAGACTGATTCAGCACAGACAGTTATGTTAAACTTTCCTAGCAGTCCTTCACAAACAGGGAACAGTCTGTCTATTCTCTCCATCTGTCAGCTGCTGCTGGCTCTTCCTCCTCCTCTTCCTCACACACTGCTGAGTTTGTCCTGGTGGATCATCAGGGCTGCAAAGCCTCACAGATGATGTGCAGCAGTGGCTCCCTCAGTCTGTCCTCACTCTGGACACTTGCAGTCGTCACACATGGAAATCAAATGTGTGATAAGCTGCAGGATTCAAACACAAGTGTAACTTATAAACACATGTTCATACTTTTATTCCACAATCAGAGAGAAAGAAACAGAGAGAGAGTGCAGGACAGACAGACAGGTGACAGTCTCAGGTGTACACACTGCTACACAACAGCAGCAGAGAAGCAGGATTTAGTGTTTGTGTTATTACGAGTGTAAACAAGAAGAGTTCCAGATGGTGCAGTGGACACATGTGTGACTGCTGTGATTAAAGCATCTTTCTTTCAGCTTAACGAGTGAACCGTCAGCTCGTTCAAACACACGTTAAAGTGCGTTTGGCTCGACACCACCGAACAGAGGCAGCAATATAACACAGCTAACATTAACAGTGCAGTGAATCCTGCTTGTGCCGTGATGTTCAGGACTGCAAACCGAGCAGCATCACTGACTTTCAGCTTGTTGTGTTTGTGGATATATGACTGACTTTAATTATCCACAAAATCATCACATTCTCTGTCAGATTAAGGTCGACTATTGAACGGCGTATATTTTAAAGGCTTTAAAACCAAGTTAACGCTGAAAGTACAAACATCACTAATGTCACATAACTCTGCCGACAAGGCATAGCTATGGCTATGAAATGCTCTTTGTGTATCACTTCTTCATTATGAAAGATGTCATTAATGCACTAGTAATGTCTCATCTGGAGTATTGTTCAATCATTTGGTCAGCAGCTAATAAGACAGATCTTAACAGACTTCAGTTAGTCCAGAATAAGGCGTCCAGATTAGTGTGAAGATGTTCATACTATACTAATATTGATAAAATGCATAATAACCTTTCTTGGCTTCCTGTACAGGCTAAAATATTCTATGGCTTACTTGTAGTTCTAAAGAAAGCAATTCTGTTAAACACACCACATTTATTCTGCTCAGCTGCAGTATCCAGATGAAATACATCATCATATTACACAGTTTTCAACAAGCTGCAATTTAGTAAATGCTCGAGTTAAAAGTAACGTTTTGTAAAACTGTTACATTTAGAGCAACTTTTAAGTGGAATAAGTTGCCTTAAAAAATTAGAGAATTATTCAAAACTTCAATGAACACTTAAAAGCCGATTTACAGAGCTTTTAGTTGTTGTAAATATTGTAAGACATGATTTGTTTTTGAAATTTGTGTAATGTGCCTCAATGTTATTGATATTATTATTATTATTATTGATTGCTTATATTTGAACAATTGTGAAACCTCACTGTGGATGTAAGAGTGAAATTATGTGGATATCTTGAATCCACTTTATTGTGTAATATTTTATGTGAGTATTTGACGGAAGACGAGCAACATCTGTTGTGGAAGCTAACGGGGTTCCTTTAGAATAAACAAACATAGGATTTATTATCACTGAATAATTCTGTATAAATCTATACAAATTATAGAAATATGTAATAGGAAACAACAAAATAATCTAAATTATAAAATAATGTGTGTGTGTGTGTGTGTGTGTGTGTGTGTGTGTGTGTGTGTGTGTGTGTGCATGATTTTAGTGTTTGAACAGTCATGAATTATCTTTAACAGCAGGTTGGATGTAATGTGTTAGAACTACCAGCAGGTGGGGATAAGAGACCTTTAAGGTGTTTGGTGCCACGCTCCACCTTCAGGTTTAAAACTAGTGTTAATGGAGTTTGAAGGTTGAGTTTGTTCCACGACTGCATTTCACTCACTGCCTCTGTTTGTATCTCTGTCACTGCAGGACCAACATGGAGCCAGAAGTCAGCGCTCTCAGGAGGCCGACAAACCTCACAGAAGAAAGGGAGAGAAAAAACACACCTGTGACGAGTGTGGGAAGGGTTTTACTGTGAGGGCTAAACTAAAACAGCATCAGGTCATCCACACTGGAGAGAGACCGTTCAGCTGTGACTTGTGTGGAAAGTCTTTTTCCAGGAAGGGTTACCTAAAAACACACCAACTCATCCACAGTGGAGTTAAAGCGTACAGCTGTGATCAGTGTGGCAGAGCTTTTACTCAAAGTAGCAACTTACAGAGTCATCTAGTTACCCACTCTGGAATTAAGCCATACAGCTGTGACGAGTGTGGGATGGAGTTTACTGTGAGGGCTTCACTAAAACAGCATCAGGTCATCCACACTGGAGAGAGACCGTTCAGATGTGACTTTTGTGGGAAGTCTTTTTCCTTGAAGGGTTCCCTAAAACAACACCAACTCATCCACAGTGGAGTTAAAGCGTACAGCTGTGATCAGTGTGGCAGAGCTTTTACTCACAGTAGCAACTTACAGAAGCATCTGGTTACCCACTCTGGAATTAAGCCATACAGCTGTGACGAGTGTGGGAAGGGTTTTACTGTGAGGGCTAAACTAAAACAGCATCAGGTCATCCACACTGGAGAGAGACCGTTCAGCTGTGACTTGTGTGGAAAGTCTTTTTCCTTGAAGCGTTCCCTAAAACAACACCAACTCATCCACAGTGGAGTTAAAGCGTACAGCTGTGATCAGTGTGGCAGAGCTTTTACTCGCAGTAGCAGCTTACAGAAGCATCTAGTTACCCACTCTGGAATTAAGGCATACAGCTGTGACATCTGTGGAAAAACCTTCAGCCAGAGAGGGCACCGAAATAAACACCTACGCATTCACACCAGACATGATGTGTACTGCTGTGAACAGTGTGGCAAATACTTTACAACAGACGCACACTTACAACAACACATGTTTACCCACACTGAGGAGAGACCTTATCAATGTGACCTGTGTGAGAAGACTTTTAAATCTCCACGTCACCTGAGACGACACCAACAGATCCACACCAGAAAGAGACTCTACAAGTGCAGCTACTGTGAGGTATGTATTTATATTGTTATCTTGTCATTTTAGCCTGACTGTTTGGAACAACTCTGCTCATTAAACTGTGTTAGCATGTTAGCAATTCTACTGCATGGAAAAGCAGCTCTGAGTGATTATTCAGATTTTCCTTTCAGTTATGATTTTAGTATTACTGTAGTATTATGGTGGTAGTATTGTAGTTATTGCAGCCCAGTAAACTGAGTGTGTTAACTGAAACAGTCAAATGTAGTTGGACGTCTGCAGAGATGCTTTTTATTTCAGGCGACGTTCAGGATACAAATGTTGAAGGACTGACTTACACTGTCTTTGTGTCTTTGTTTAGAAGCAGAGCGACACAGATGGATCCAGTTCTCAACCCTGTCATCACTGTGGTGGTGGGAAAGACTTTCATTGTGACCTCTGTGGAAAAACTTTCAGTCAGCAAAAGACCCTAAAAGTACATCAACGTAGACACACTGGAGACAAACTGAAATACTGCAAAGAATGTGGGAGAAGCTTCACCACATCAAGTGAGTTAAAACAACATGAACTGATTCACAGTGGGGTTAAAAAGCACCTCTGTGATCAGTGTGGGTCATCCTTCACCACTGCAGGTCAGCTTAAATCACACAAACGAGTCCACACAGGAGAGAAACCACACAAGTGCAGACACTGTGAGAGAAGCTTCTCACGGTCAGGTAGTCGTAACATTCATGAACGTGCACACATGGAAGGAAACTACAGCTGTGACCAGTGTGACAAGAGCTTCAGGAATCTCAGTTCATACTCTGCACACAAACGATCCCACGTTACTAATAAACTGTTTCACTGTTACCAATGTGCCCAAACATTCACCTCATTGTCTGCTCTGTGCAAACATCAGCGCGATCACTCAGGGCTGAAATCACTCCCATCACTGGATCACAGTGAATCTGAAGACACAGAAAGATCCTCTGGTTTCTGTGTCAGACTCAAAAAGCTTGAGATCAGGCTCCACAGAGTTCAGATAGAATCATTTAAACTTGTGTTGAACTGAACTGGTTGCTGGGCTGAACTTCTACATAATACAGATCTACATGGGATCTTCTTTTCTGTTGTTTTACTGAGTCAGTTTTTTCCTTTTTTCTCTGTCCTGGTTTTGCTCGTCTGTAAATGATTGAAACTCAGTCAAATAGTTCATTGTTCTCCAGCAAAACGTTTTGGAAACTCATGTTTAACCTTTAAAACTCTGACATGTTTTAGCACACAAGGCTTCATCGGGGAGTTCACTCATGATTGGACCATGAGAACAAAGGTTTTTAGTTCTTTCAAAGAGAGTCTTGGAGATGTTTGATGTTTCTGTTTTTCTGAAACCACCTGAAAGAAAAACTATTTTTCTTGCTTTATGTAGTGTGGAAGTTTTTAATGTTTCTTCATCTGTGATGTTCTTGAATGTGTTCACGTGAAGATGGTATAAATAAACTGTCCTTTCAGCTTTAGCTCCTAATTTATTCATTATTTATGGATGTAGCACAGCAGCCGTCTCTTGATTAACACATGGAGGGCTCGGGATCTGATGGTGTCGTCTCCCTAATTTGCCCACTCTGTAAATCTCACTCATGGCCAAGAAATTGAAATAAACCTTGTTTCCCTGCTGGATAGTGATCCACTGTAACTCTGCTCCTCCTTCCTGTTTAGGATTTCTGTGGCTGAAGTAAAATTCCCTCCATCCATCACTTATCCCAGCTAACCCAAAGTGAAATAAAGTTTTGCTCGTCTTAAAAAAGCATTACAATAATGGGCATTACCAATGCAAACTGAATGATACAGAAGATGAAAGAAGAGACTTTGATCAGTTAATAAAGCTCATGATCTGGATTCATTGTGGCTGCTACACAGATACTTCTGGGTCACTTCTCTCAGTTAAGATAAGATAACCTTTATTAGTCCCACACGTGGGAAATTTGTTTTGTCACAGCAGGAAGTGGACAGTGCAAAAGTTATGAGGCAAAAATTAGAATACAATAAGAATAAATACAGTACACAACTGTACAGAATAGAATAAAATAAAATACTATATACAGTAGAATAAAATAAAATAAATATACAATAAGATAAAAATAGAATACAAATACAAATACTATATACAACTGAGTAAAAATACAACGATGACAGAAAGGATTATTGCACTTAGTACTATTGCATATGTGTGGATGTGTGTGTTTGTTCAGTTAAAGTCTTTGTTGTGGAGTCTGACAGCAGTGGGGAGGAAAGACCTGCGAAATCTCTCCGTCCCACACCGTGGGTGCCGCAGTCTCCCACTGAAGGAGCTGCTCAGTGCTGTCACAGTCTGCTGCATGGGGTGGGAGATGTTGTCCAACAGGGATGACAGCTTAGCCGCCGTTCTCCTGTCACTCACCACCTCCACTGGGTCCAGAGGGCATCCTAGAACAGAGCTGGCCCTTCGGATCACCCTGTTCAGTCTCTTCCTGTCCCCAGCAGAGATGCTGCCGCCCCAGCAGACCACACCATAGAAGATAGCAGAAGCCACAACAGAGTCATAGAAGGTCTTCAGCAGTGGGCCCTCCACCCCAAACGACCTGAGTCTCCGCAGCAGGTACAACCTGCTCTGCCCTTTCCTGTAGAGGGCGTCTGAGTTATGAGTCCAGTCCAGTCTATTGTTCAGATGAACACCAAGGTACCTGTAGCTGTCCACAGCCTCAATGTCCATACCTTGGATGTTCAGTGGTTGCAGTGGAGAATGCTTGTGCCTGCGGAAGTCTACCACCAGTTCCTTGGTTTTACTGGCGTTGATCTGGAGGTAGTTCAGCTGGCACCAGTCCACAAAGTCTTGGGTCAGACCTCTGTACTCCTTGTCGTCCCCATCAGTGATGAGGCCGACTATTGCAGAGTCATCAGAGAACTTCTGCAGGAAGCACTGGGTGGAATTGTGGGAGAAGTCTGCAGTGTAGATGGTGAAGAGGAACGGAGCCAGAACCGTTCCCTGTGGGGCCCCCGTACTGCAGACGACCCTGTCCGACACACAGCCCTGAGTCCTCACATACTGTGGTCGGTCGGTGAGGTAGTCCAGGATCCAGGTAGTGAGGTGATGGTCCACTCCAGAGTTCACCAGCTTGTCCTTTAGAACCGAGGGAAGAATGGTGTTGAAGGCACTGGAGAAATCAAAGAACATGATTCTCACAGTGCTTCCAGCGGTCTCCAGGTGAGCGAGGGAACGATGTAGTTAGGAACCTTCCTCACCAAACTGACTGTTGGACCACACCCCTGGTTTCATGAGAAATTGTTTCAGCCATGATTTCTCTTCCTGTATTTCAGAGTAAAGACTGAAGTGACAAATGGAAGCATGTTTAAAAAACACAATGTGAGAGAGACGTTGAGGTCCTTAGAAGTTACCCTGGGTTTTTCTGTCACCCTGCTAGATGTTACACACCTTGTTATTGGACTTATTTCTACTGCTGGACTACTCCTGCGGAGAGTAACAATACTCTTACTAATTAGCTCCCTTTCACACCTTTGGGGATATTTATTTTTGTGTTTGCAGCGCTGTGAGCCAGAACAGCGAGAGAAAAATCTGCAGCAGCGACGAGCCGAATGCTTACGTGAATCGCAGCAGCTGCACATGTGCTACGCTGAATTAGAGGATATCTTTGCTCTGGATTTCTATTTCTACTTTTTCATTTCTATATGATTCTTCTTGCATCTAAACAAAGATGATTCAATTTGCTAAATGTTGATGGCTCTTCGTGCTCAGGTGTAAATGAGATGTAATATTTGCTCTTGGTTTGGTTCTCCTGTACAGAACCTTGCAGTACAACAGAAACCTAAAAACAGTATTTGTAGTTGTTATTCTTAGTTGTTCTGCTGCCTAAATACCACAGGGTCTGATTATGAAGTTATTGAGCTGCACATACTTTACGACCTGCTTAAGTTCGAGGTCACAGCGTCTGTAGAGCAGCTGGAACATAATGAAGTCTACAAGGTTAAAGTTTTCTCTTCAGTTATTCTTCTTTCTGCTGCTTGGTTTGATGGATCTGAGAGCTTTTGTTTTTATTATTGTTATTATAATTATCATTAATATTTTACTCTCTAGAAGCTTTAAAATAGTGTTTGTGTTTGAAAAAATTGATTTAAGAATTGAACAGAAACATCTGTCCTTCTGAAAATGGCCCAAAGGCACGGAGACAAAGTCAAAGGATGCAACCTGTAACTTTCTCTTCCTTCATGTCAGGACCATCATCCATGATTTATATAAAATGCATATAGCAACAGTAGCACTTTAGTTTGGACTTTATGATTTCTGTAACTGGAAAATATTATTTTGTTTAAAGACAGAAGTGACCGCATAGTTGCAACATCAAAGGGAAATATTAATTAATTAGCATCAAGTATATTTGTTGCTTAAGCGTTTGCACTATAACTTAAGTAGGATTATAACTTTTAAGGAAGGAAAGATTTCAGATATTTAGTTCACTGTTTCAGTTATTTTATATGAAATTAAAACATTTACGTTGGTCAAATATGATGCTCTAAATCAAATAAAAGTTTGAAAATAAATGATGTATTTTTAAATGCTGCAACAAATGTTCACAAAAAGTAACTATAATTAAAACCAGTTAAACAAAATCAAATGTTTGAATCATGCTTAACCAAATGCCAGGCTGGAGAGCTGAACCTAAAGTATACGTAGAAAGATTTCAACATCTGAGCAGTTTTTAATGTTTTTATCACATATAAATGTCACAGCAGTGGGTCCTGGCCCAATGCTTTGTGTTTTTGGTTTTCTTTGACTCTTGTTTTTCTTGGTTTTTGTTCTTCTTATTTATCAGGCTCTCAGTAATCTTAGTTCTCCCTCCCTCAGTGTTCATTTCAGCCTGTGTTTAGTTTCTGTTCCCGTGTCCCACGTTTCATCGTTTCATGTCGAGTCAGCCCTGTCTCTCTGTTTCCTGTGTCTCCCCAGTCAGCCCCGCCTCCCTCGGGCACTCATGTGTGATACAGAGTAAGAAACCTGACTACATTTGCTACCCTCTCTTTATTACCTGTTACTTTAAAATTCATACACTAATTATGTCTGCCCATCTCTCTAATGTGAAGGTCAAAGGTCAACATCCCAGTGACATAAGAATAATCCCAAAGGGGCAAAGGCAGCGGTTAATTTAGCACATTTAGCATCAAGGGTACAGCAAGGATATACTTTTACTTATTGTGGCAGGGGTGTGGTCTCTGGCCTGCTGCAGTGGAGGCTGGTGGCGGGACGTTGGACGGCACAGGTGAGGGTGATGGAGCTCATGACTCTCCCCTTTATAGTGACGGAGGAGACTGGCGTGGGGGAAGCGTGTAGTGGAGGAAGCCGAGGAGAGAGCTGGTTTCTGGCTACAAAGACGGCGTCAAACCAGAAAAGATTGCTCGTGGTCAAATAATGTGTCAATCACCTGTGAATCAAACTGTGTGTGGCTCAGTTCATGTCACAGTGTTGTTTAGTATATCTTCACTTGTCTCACTCTCCCTCTGTTCTGTCCATCAGGACGATCCTCAGCGCTTACACAGATCCTCCATCGATGTTTTGGATCCAATCAGTGATCAGTTCTACGAGGAGGCCTGGATGTTCACCAGCGCTCGCTACACCTCCATCTACCAGAAGGTGAGTGTACTCCTTTGTACTCAGATTAACATTTTACTTCTTAAAATACATTTTCATATATGAGCTTTCTATTATTTCATGGGCCATTTAATCAATATTAAAATTACAAGCATATCAACAAAGGTGAAGCTGGTTTTTTCCACTTGCTGTCACACAGTCATGGAGGAATACAATAAATACATAATCAGTCATAGATCCTGAACAATGACATTAAAAGAAAGTCTGTGGCTCTAAAAACTAAACAGTATAAAGACATGCTCCAAGCTGCTGTTTCTCTCCTACTCCTCCAGGTTTTCCACTGTCGGCCATCCAGCGATGCTGGAGGGCTACCTGGCCAATGCTGGCCTACACAAAGAGGTCCCGGCTCGGAGGAGCTGAAGAAGATCCTTGCCTTCCTCGTCAGTTTCCTCTTCAGTTCCTATCCCAACAAAACCTTCTTGCACCTATTAGCTCCAAAGAGGCTATGGTGCCCGTGGAGGTCTGGACCTGAGGCCTGTGCTCATCACGTGGATAGAAAACACTCTGACACCATTCTGGAGGTCTGATGGGACTCTGACCAAAACACAGATGAAATAAAACTTGTGGCTGGAGCTTTTAAAATGACTTTTTCACCTCATAGATTAATGCTCATGATTGCATGTTAGCAAGACAGCATCTCCCCAAGGTGAAACTCTCAGGAGACATTTACTCTTAAACTGTAATCTGGTTGAGACTACTTGAGGAGATCTTAGTAGCGAGTATGTGGATTTAGTCTCTTCACCAACAGCAGACAGACCCATGCCAAGAAAGCAGACATGTTCTCAAAGAAAGCCGAGAGCAGAGATTGGAAAAAGCTAAAAAGAAAAAGCTGCAGCTTCAGACGACTATCTGCCTGTAAGGCTGAAAAAGTCCAGTTACGCTCTATTTTGGAAAAGCTCCCAGTTTTGGTAACCTGGACTTTTATTTCCCCTCTTCTGCTACAGATGTTGACTGTGACCTCAGAGGCCAACTGGACCACACAGCTGCAGCAGGAGTGAGGGAGAGGAGTCTTCATCCAGCTTCAAAGAAAACATCCAGGTAAAGTGACGTGGATCAGCGGATAAAGCCGTCTCCACTTTCAAAGGAGATCCTCTGAGAGAGAGACTCTCTGAGCCATTTTAGCCTCAAATTATAGGACTTTATAGTACAGCAACACTTTTAAAGGACAAAAATAACATAAACTGTGACTGTAATACAAACAAAGTATTGCATGTGTTTTTAAAACTGCTCCTCCGATGGGCAGGATATCACTATTAGACTGTCCCACCAGCCAACTTCAACAAGAGACCACAGCAGCATTCAGTGATCAGCACAGATGTTCCTCTAACACTCAGCATCTGATCCCTGTTGGTCTGTGTGCTTCTGCTTTTGCTCAGTTAGAAACCCTGCAGCAACCCGACCCAAAACTGTGTCTTCTTGTTGGCCTCAACGTTGAAGTGTCAAACGTCCAACATCTGGAAAGGAAACCACGCCAGTGTACTGTGATGTTTCACCAACATGTGGCAGACGCTGGTCCTGCCTTTCATGCTGACATCAGCAGAGAGCCCCGCCTACCTCAAAGCCTCCCCTGTCATGTACTGATCAGGATGATTATGAAGATGAGCGAGTGCAAATAAGACTGTAAAAGTCCACGAGCAGAATGTTTGGATGCTTTCTAATGATTCATGAATATCATGAGAGTGTTTGTGTGTTTTGTCTTTTCTTTGCTGACGTTTGTTACTAACAAAGACAATTTACGCTCTGTGTGTGTTTTCATCCTTACCAGCCGCACTCTAACTGCAATGAAGGAAACAAACTGTAGAAATCGTCGACTCAGTGACTTCATAAAATATTGAAGTGGTTCAGGTAGAGCCAGTTTTTAAATGACCATGAACACTGAGCGTATTGTATCTGTACAGCATGTTTTTCTATTAGACAGATTTGTAACAGAGGCCTTGCTCTCAGTAAGTTTGAAATCCTTTTCTGATTTATTTTGTAATCTCTGATCTTTGTGTATCCTGCTCAGTTTGCATGCTGCCTGTAGGAGTTTCTGTCTTTGTATTTGAAGATAATTCATTGAATATACTCAGCTGCTTCCCTTTGGTGCCTCACGCATCACTGAAGTTTTTCAGTGTCCAGTTATTTGTTTTTAATAGCTGTTTGAATTCTCTGTATGTTTGACCCTGTAGACTGTTTAACCCTTTACAGCCGATCGGAGCGGGCACGCTCCGTTTTGCGTAACTATTTTTAAATCCCGGTAGCTCTGCAACCACGTAAGCTAGCGCAATCATTTTTTTTGCATATGAAACTGGAGGAGTTATACTTACATCTTATGCCATCAGCTTGTCCTCGGTCACAGTTTCCTTCCACATATAGCTTTGCAAAAACTGCATAAAAATCACTTGCAGCAACAAAAACATGATATTCCAGAAACACGCTTCGCCGATCCGATCAGCTGTTTGTAAAACTTCCTACGTCCATCAGCGCGAACTATCACATAACCGCATGACCTGCCCGAAACCGGAAGTGACGTCATTTTGTGGAAATGTAGTTTTTTTTTTACCATCGTGGCCTCAAGAGCTTATACTTGTGTTTTTAAAAGTTATGTTTGACTTCATGACTTTCTGTGTCGTTTCTGGGATGCTTAGGACTCATATTGCACTGCTGGAAATAGTTTATTTTGATGCACATGCTGTTATTTTGCAAATTTGCACTATAATATTTATTTTCGTTTTTCCTGCAGTATATAAAAATTGGTGTATTTCAAAAATAAAACTATGAAGACACTTAAAATAAATTTCCTGTGGTGGGAAACTAGTTTGTGCAACTTTTTTGTATTTACAGTTTTGAGGGATAAGCCCCTTAAATTTCTCTAACTAGAAATATATGTTAAAAAAACAAAAACGATTTTCAATTTTTTTGTAGTTTATTGCACTTTTTTGCAATTTATGTAATTACTATGCACCTAATGCAGACATATTATTAAAGTTTGGGCTATAATGGTTGTATTGATGTATAGCAACTTGAAATGCTCCCAAAAATGGCTCCACAGCATGTAAAAATATAATATAAGCTCTGGCGGACTTGGTTCTATGGTAGGTCTTAAAGGGTTAATGGACTGCTCGTCTTCCTGTTTGTAACCACTGCCTGTTTAGGACTAAAGATTTGGATTTTTGACTTTAACACAGCCTCTGCGTGTCGTCCCTTTGTGTCCTCGTCCTCTGTGAATGTGTCACAGATGTTTCCATGATAATAACACAGCCTTTTTTGTATATTAATTATATTTAAATAGAGATGTTGACCCTGTCTCTACAGTAGCATCAGTGTAACATACATTATTGGTCCAAGCTGTCATAAATGGGGAGCCTGATCCTTTATTATGAAAACATGACGAGTATTTTTCTTGTCAGTTGGGAGGAAGTTGGTCTTTTTTTCCTTCTTTTTGCTCAGTTTGTCTTTTCTTTGATAATTGAAACTCTGATCAAACCTACTCATGTTCACAGCATGTAAAAGCAGCTGACAGTCCGTGGCATTGTTGTTTGTAGAGGTGCAGTGTAGTGGGAGCATAAATCAAAAGAAAACAGTAACATTTATGTAATAAAACATCTGAATGAAAATGAACAGGCCCTTTATGAACTTCAAAGGGATCTGAAAACAACACTTTTTAAAAGAGTATCTTGGGGTGTAGGTGGTCAAAATAGAAAACTGAGCTGAGACTCTAAGTTCAATCCATCCATTGGTTTTTACTTAGGAGGAAGAAATGTCAGGCTGGTGCAGGCTGGTTAGGTGCATGTGGTTATCTTTACCTAAATGAGTTCACTTTGTGGCTGCCAGGTTGGGCAGAAGTACCTGTCCCCTGTTAGGCTTAGTTAGGCTGTTCTCTTCTAATCAGACAAATAAGGCGATGACTTTCTGTGAACAGTATTTCTTATAACTCAGCAGTATAATGCATCATAAAACAATATCATTCATTCACAATAAATCAGCAGTCTAATGCAAATCAGTTTAATAAATGCAATAGTTATTACCTTTAGGTTATTACCTTTAAACCTTTAGGAGAGCCGTCTCTGTGCTGTGGTTCACCCTAAATCCAGACTGGAATATCTCCAGGATCTGTCTATCATTCAGAAAATCAGTAATCTGAGTAAAAACAAGTTTTTCTAAGACTTTACTTAAAAATGGTAAGTTGGATACAGGTCTGTAGTTATTAAAATCATTACAATCCAAATTGCTCTTCTTCAGAAGGGGCCTCACCACCGCCGTTTTAAAGGCAGCAGGGAAGACACCCAACTGAAGAGAGCAATTCATCATGCATAAAAGCTCAGCCTCAAAAAATCCATAAAGTGTTTTAAAGAGTGAAGAAGGGATTGGATATAAAAGACATGTGGTGGGTCTCACTGTGGAGAAAACTTTCTGAAGGTTCTCAGCATTAACCAGGACAAAGCTGTCCAGTGTCTCCTCAGGTACAATCGAGCCCTCAGATGTGTTTACAATCATATCGCGATTAGATAAAATATCAGATCTGATGGCGCTGATCTTTCCCCTGAAGTGGTCTGCAAACTGCTCACAGAGCGAGTCTGTGGGGGTTCTTTGGGAGCTGTTAAAATCAGGGTTAAATAAATGATCTATGGTGGAAAAGAGGACCTTGGGATTATTTTTGTTAATACTGATTATTTTGGCGAAGTATGAATTTCTTGACTTCCTTAATGTATTATTGTACATTTTAAGTTGCTCTCAAAATATTTGATGGTTGATAGTATTATTATTTTTCCTCCACCTCCTTTCTGCTGCCCTGCAATTTCTTTTGAGTTTTTTGACTTCTTCGTTTCTCCAGGGTGATGCATGTTTTACGTTAATCTTTTTGGTGGTGAGTGGAGCAACGGAGTCAAGGCTTTTCTTCAGTTTGCTGTTGAAATAACTAAAAATCAAATCACAGGGTGCAGGTAAAATCACAGGGGGGCATTCGACTAAAACCCTGGTAAAATTTGCAGCCACTTCAGAGGTTAGATAGCGCCTCCTCACAGTTTGCACCGAGGTCTCCCGCTGAATAAAACCGGTGATGTTAAAAAACACACAGTAGTGGTCAGAGACAGCCAAGTCAACAACAGAGGACACACTGGTGGACAGCTCATGGGTGATGACCAGGTCCAGAGTGTGTCCTCTGTTGTGAGTCGACTGCTGGTAAAATCCAAACAGTGAAGAATGTTTAAGAATTCTTTTGCTGCAGGGTCAGAAGGATTATCTATGTGCAGGTTAAAATCACCGGTTAAAATTATCATGTTATATTTTGAGTGTATGTTTGTTAAAAATTCAGAGAATTCCTTGATAAAAGCAGCGCTGTCTTTAGGTGGTCTATAAATTGTGACAGATAAAACTGGAGGGCTGCTGAAAACAATAGCGTGGAATTCAAAAGTGGTAAAATGATCAAATAAAATTTGTTTGGTGGTGAGTGTGTTGTTGGCTAAAGATGCAGTCCCACCACCTCTCTTACCACTTCTAATAGAAAAAGAGAAATTAAAATTTGGTGGGGAGGCCTCAGTGAGAACAACTGGTGCATCCGAGCCCAGCCATGTTTCAGTTAAAAATAAACAGTCAAGTTTATTATCTAAAATTAAATCATTAATAATAAAAGACTTGTTCGACAGAGAGCGGACATTTAAAAGTGCCATACTGATTGAGACTGGTGGATTTTTGACAATAGAGTTGAATGGATGTTGATATTTTTGAAGAGGCCGGAGGTTATTAATGTTTTTGGAGTTACTGGATTTATGATAATTCTGTTGCTCTCTGTTTGTGATTATGACGGGTATTGTGTTGACTGTGGGAGAGAAAGGTCCTAGTCCAGAGTTTTGTGTATTACTGTTAAAAGTGGAACAAATATAGGAGCTGGGACCAAGGGGACATCAGTCAGTAGCAGACGGATCAGCAGGTAATGTCAGTTTGGGGTAGTGACAGGGCGATGTGCGGCAGTGCTGTATGCCAAATGCCAAATTGGCGGACAGCAAACGGCGTCCCCAGGCGTTGAGGTGGAGCCCGTCTGCCCCAAAAAGATGCCTCCTCTCCCAGAAGGCATCAAAGTTGTTAATAAAACCCAAGCCGTGGGAGACACAGGCGGAGGAAAGCCAGGTGTTAAGGCTGAGCAGCCGGCTGAAACGGCCTATCCCTCTGCCACAGGTGGGGGTGGGCCCAGAGATAAAAGCACTCACCTGCAACTGACCAAGGAGGCTGAAGAGTTCGAGGAAGTCCAACTTCAGCAGCTCAGATTGCTGTTTGGGGATGTCATTGGTGCCGATGTGGATGATGAGCCGGTTAACCTGTGGGTGGGATGCCAGAATGTTGGGAATTCTGTCCACTATGTCAACAACAGTGGCTCCCGGGAACGACAGCGTGAGCGCCCCCCTCATCCGCACGTTCCTGATGATGGAATCCCCGAGGACCAGCGTGGAGAGAGGAGGTGCCACCGGGGGCTGTTGGCCATCTGAGACGCCCGCGCCGCGACACCGGAGGTGTTCAGATGGAGATGCGCCAGCCGGACTGCGTGAGTGACTCCCAGGTTTAGCTCTGACTCTACGCTCTGCTGAATCCTTTGAACCTGCTGATCAGTAAAGCTCTACGTGCTGCAGCAGATTGACCTCATCTGTGTTCACAGGTGTGGACCTCAGCGCTGAGGTGCAGGAGAGTTTCATTCAGTTCTCCCTGCAAACAGCATCCAGCCTGGAAATACTGTCATCTTTCCCAGAAATGGTGCTCTTATCTCAGAGAAGAAGTCTGATGTAAATAACTGCAATCAACAGTGATGTTCTGCACAGATCACTTTTCCATTTTGCTCTCTAGATGAGTCCCAGCTGCCTGACCTTGTGTCCAGGTGATCGTCTCACTGAGGAGCTTTTGTTCTGAAAATCTCACGTCCATCACCTGTTTCCTTTTTACTATCTCTGCTCTTTCTTTATTCACAATGCTCATAATATCACACAATTATATTCATCACCTGCATGTTTTTATCCAGCTGCTGTTAGAACCAAACAAATAAAAAGGATGAAAAGCCTGAAATCCTTTGATTTATTACATTTGAAACAAATATGAGAGCATCCCTAACAGCACAGCTGAGACCTTTGTTTTAATCAAGCCTTTGTATCGACACACTTGTAAAGATTCATTTACAAAACATAATAGAATAAATCAATATAAAATACACATAATCACAAAAATGCAGCCATGTTGTGAGTTTGCATCTAAAACATGCATGTTTCCCTTTGTACAGGCAGATTTACAGCAGACAAAGCAACACGCTGATCGACTTTGACCGCTGCAAAAACAAAATACCCACCAAGTCTGAAGTCGATCAGAGGAACTGTTGACAGACTGACAGACAAACAGATGCTTGATTCATTAGTGCGATTAAATGTTCTTCTTTAGCAGCATCACTTCATGTGTTTGTGTTCCAGGAATAAAGGTCTGTTTAAACTGGACGTCTCCTCAGCATCACTCGTGCTGTCATGGTTTCAAAGCTGTGCAGAAAGAATCTGAGGGATGATACAGAGGTGACCAAAGTTACAAACATCCAGCTGTGCTGCAAATGTTTGCAGAGCTCCAAACTCTTTGGCTTTCTGCAGAGCAAGTATGGAAGAAGCACCTGAGCTAACTTCAGTTTAGACGATATGAGGAAAAATGCTGCTTCCCAAAGTTTCCTACAAGTATCCAGTTTATATTTAGAGAAGCGAAGGCTCTTTATCCTGACAACTACTCCCTGGTGGATCCCTGTCCTGTGACAGCAGCAAAGACTGTGTATCAGTATCATCAAAGCCACTTCAATAACCAGTGTTTAAAGCTCTCTAGCAGATGGACTTCAGTGGCAGCAGCCTCTGTCTGCTGTGTACAGAAGGTTCTCTGATGAAGCACACAGCAGATGCTGCACTACAACAGCAGCAGCAGCTCAGCTTCAGTTTGCTTCGACGCCCTTTTTGACCTGTGAAACAGCAGAAAATGAAACACTTCAACACCCGTTTGTTAGCGTGAGCTATTCTGCTGTTTTTCATCATTTCACAGGTGAAATAAAATCACATTTACTTCCTGTAGGAGTGATCGTGTCCAGCCTGACTGAGACCATGTGCTCCATCCTGCACAGGTAATAAACCTCTGACATGAAGGGCTGTCAAGTAGTCAAATGGGGGTAAAAGAGACGTTAAAAGCTTAAAGAGAAACTACATTTTCTAAGAACTGTCTGACGTTCACCTCTCACTCTCAGAAAGTATACAGACTTTCTTTGATTCACTAGTGAGATAAAATGCATTTCTTGGACAACATGACTTTGATATATTTGTTTTCCAGGAGCAAAGGTCTGTTTATACTGGCGAGCGATGCAGGCAGGAGGACTCTTTACACTGTGACTGACTAATCAATCTCTTCATCATGACTTCTGCTGTCGTGGTTTTAAACCTGCGCAGTGGAGAAAAGAAGCTGAAAGAAGCTTCCTGCAAGTATCTGACGTGTTTTTAAAGAACTAAATCCTCCTCGTCCTCACAGACACTCCCTCCTTAACTATGGAACGCCAGGACTGCCATAATGAATTAATTAAATACACCATTAAATAATTAATTAAATGTGGCAATAATTAATTAAAATTGGAATTAATTAATTAAATAAATAGTTATGACACATGTAATTAATTAATTATTGACACATTTAATTAATTATTTATGTATTTCACATTTTAATTAATTATTGACACATTTAATTAATTATTGACACATTTAATTAATTATTTAATGATATATTTATTTATTTCATTTTGGCAGTCCTGGCGCCTGGCTCTCGTCATGAAATAATTTTATCTGTCAGCCTCACCCATCAAACTCAGGGGGCGGGGTTAACGCTGCCCATGCAGCTTCTCTAACATTTGATTGGTTGCCGTGCAAAGTAAGTCAAAACAGGTCGATCCTAGATAATCGATTGCTTGTGTAGACTTGGGGCAGCCAGTTATCCCAGAATGCAGATCAAATCACAGGCAGCAATGGTGGTGGTGTAGTTTTAAAATACCCCGTTTTTCTGTCACCAGCTACACTTTTAACAGTGTTTTAGCCGCGAATGTCGCGCCGTATGTCTGGTCAGGTTGTCAACATAGAACATGTTTGCAAAAGTGCTCAGATGTTTTCAGAGATTTCACTAGCTCTGCTAACAGTTAGCATGCAGAGCGCACCGAGGGGGTACATTAACCGGTTTGTTTACATATTCCACTCTCCGTGTTCCACATGTTGCATTCGCAGATTCTCATTTTCACCGAACGATCGTCTCTTTCCGCCTGGTCTTGTGTCTCTGTGCTTCTGTAACATAAAGAACGAGCTGACATTTTTCTCACGAAACCAGCGATCAGCTCAGCAGACCCTCAGTTTACCTGCATGCATCTGTCAGCTGTTTAACACCTGCTGCTAATTCAAGAAACACGCCTAGTTACCTGGTGATAGTCACAGTTTAACTGGGCAGCCGGTGCTCGATATAACGCAATGTCAGCGCATTTTTCTGCACAAGATAAGTAAATATAGTGTTTTCCCCGAGCGCAGAGCTGCTGGAGCTTGTTTCCTTACAGAGCACTTTATAGGCGAACAGCTTCATCAGCGGCTGATGTCCAATCACCAGCACACAGCTTTCAAACCTCAGCTGAGTTTTAGCTCTCAGTGGTTAAACGCTGGACTTCATTCACTCAGGTTCTGTCTGTCGGGTCACGTTTATTTCGCTGTTTTATTTACAACTGAGCAAATCGGTTTGGCTGAGGTTAAAGTTACGTTTCATAACTGCATAGTTTCACAGACGTTTAATGGTTCACATGTGTTAGACTGAACTATCATCTAAATATCATCTGTTTTTTAATAGTTATTCAACTGTATTCTAAGCACCAGCTGTCTGTTAGAATGTGATTTTTTTTCTCTCTCTGTTGGCAGAGGTATAAAAATGCGCAGGAAAATCTGACGTGCATGGCAAACTTCACCGACGATATTTAGGGAGGAATAAACACACATCAAACATACATGAACCATTTGCCTGTCTCCATAATTGAGAGAATTTTCTCTTCTTATGTCAACACTCTCTCTCTTTTTTTTTTTTTTTTTTTTTTTTGCTTTTTCGGTCATGTTATGTTTACCTGTCAAAGGCTTGTTACAAACTATGAAACACATGGTGCAGACTTCTGGATGTTAGAAGAAAACTAATACTGCTCATGAATGAGACTAAAGGCAGGAAGGTGTCCTTTAAAACTAAACATGTTAATAGGACCTCCCTATTTATATCATAGTTTATGATATAGCACGTGTATTTCAGTAATAGCCTGCTGAGGCCACTATACATGCTGGCCTCATATCAAATGTGAAGGCAGACGTTTTTTATATCTAATCTTCCTTTTCAAACATTTAAACAGCAGCGAGTCTGCAGCTGAGGGAACACAAACTCAAACTGTCGGAACAGGTTTGCTCGTTTCTTGGATTCATTTGGTGATTTATTAAATGTATAACTGTTATTCTAATCTGCTGCTGAGTCTCTTACACTTTTCTTTATGCTGTATATTTTCACGTCTCTGGAATAGTTGGCAGTTAGATAGTCAGCTGGGAAACTTTGTGTTAACTCATGGAGCTGAGGATATCGTGGATATGCTGACCTCGCTGCGTGGTGTACAGAGCGAGGTCAGCATGATTAATATTCACAATAAAAATATTAGCCGAACATCATGAAGTCTGTATGTGTTTCATAGTGTCGAACAACCTTTGTACAGTTAAAGCCAGCAGTTACTACATGACGGAAACACCAACGTTATCTCTTTTATGTGTTTATACACAGGTCACGCTGATTACTGAACAAAAACCCAAAGATCAGATGTTAAACAGATTTATTTGCTCTCTCTCCTCCTTAAACATGTTTTTAATGTTAGTTATAATTCAGAATTGGCGACTGAAACACGTAGGACACATAAGAACATCAGGAAATAAAACACCGATAAATATAACCTCAGTAAAAGAAGTCAGCAGGGTTACTACAGCTGTGTACCGGGGCCTGCGCTTTGTCGGTGGTAATAACAGCTCGATTGCTTGCGAGGCGAGCGGGTCTATCCCACGCTTTGCCGTGAGACTGGGACGACATCTCCGAAATCATCGAAACACTTTTGCAAAGAGGCTGTATCTTGACAAACCGACCAGACACATGAAGATTAAACCACTACATTCTCGGCTAAAAAAATATTAAAACGGTATTTGGTAACACACAAACAGGGTTTTTCAAAGCTCAGTTCTGTTAGCTTCCACATGCCGGTTGTTGTGTGCTAGAAACAATGGCCACCAGGCCAAAGCAATGGTTTTGACTCGATCAGCGTTAACCCCGCCCCCTGAGTTTGATGGGTGAGGCTGACAGATAAAATTATTTCATGATGAGAGCCAGGCGCCAAGACTGCCAAAATGAAATAAATAAATATAGCATTAAATAATTAATTAAATGTGTCAATAATTAATTAAATGTGTCAATAATTAATTAAAATGTGAAATACATAAATAATTAATTAAATATGTCAATAATTAATTAATTAAATGTGTCAATAATTAATTAATTAAATGTGTCAATAATTAATTAAAACGTGAAATACATAAATAATTAATTAAATGTGTCAATAATTAATTAATTACATATATCATAACTATTTATTTAATTAATTAATTCCAATTTTAATTAATTATTGCCACATTTAATTAATTATTTAATGGTGTATTTAATTAATTCATTATGGCAGTCCTGGCGTTCCATACTTAACCAGTTTCTTAAACTAGCTAACAGGTGGAGCGACACCACTGCGTACCAAAGGTTATAAAGTTAACCACACAGCAGACACTCTCGGTACGTCAGCTGTGTGGAATCGAGTTGTTCCTGCATTAATACACATACTGAAGGAACTGCCATGAGAAAGGTGAACTGAAGCTTTGATGCTAAAGTTAAGAACCTTTTGTTCACACTGGCAAGTGTTCAATGTTACCATTTATGCCAGTTTATTAATAAAGTACTTTTAAAAACAGCAGCAGGGCTGACAAAAGTGCAATAAAACCAAAAATCTATGAAACAGCAAATAATGAAATATTTTCATTTCAAGACCTTTTTATTAACTCTTCTCCGGCCTTTATAGCACATTTACTTGTCTTACACTCTTTCAGTTGATATGAGTGACCAATATCTAATTCATTAGCTCACTAGTGCTTTACTGTTATATTCAGTCTGCTGACTGAGATCAGGTGACATTAAAAAAATCGCTAGTGAATGAAATGTGAAAACAAAAATCATTGTGATCAAAGCTCTCTTGTTTGCTCTGAGGCACTAAAGCCTGCACAGGTAATAAGCTTCTTGGCTTTAAGTGAGGATTTCCATTCGTTTGCAAGCAAATGAAGAAACAAAAGTTTGTACGGACTTTAGCGCCCTGTTGTCCTCATGTGTGGACGTCACATTTTGGGACGTTTAGACCAAAATACAAAGTTTTGCTCCACAAGGACCTGATTTGCACTTACGAGGTCATTATCCTGCCTCTGTTCTATCGACATTTAAAGTGAATATCCTCATATGTGGATCTCATTTCTCTCAGAAACAAAATTCTGGTAATTCTTTGTTTGTACATGAATCAGGTCCCAAACAGCCCAAATAGCAAAGAGACTTTAAAAATGCATGAAAGAGTTCAGGTCTTAGGAGGTTAAAGCTCTAAAAGAGAAACTCCAGTGAAACAAGTTGAGGTGACCACGTGTGTGTTGTTGTCACATGTTACTCTGCACGCCAGCAGGTGCCGACAGGTTAATCTGGCCCTGCTTTGTTTGTCCTTTTGGAGCAAAAAGCCTGTTTTTCTTGTGTTTTTAACTACATTTGATCATCACGTTGCTGATATCGTCTGATCTGCATCCCAACTGCTAAGTTTGTGTTATTTAGGTTGTTTCTTTGAATGTTTCTCTTGCTAACTGTCTGAGGTTCACCTCTCACAGAGTGAACATAATTCTGCCCTTGTAGGATTAAACTTTGTGGTTGCAAAACCGTCCATTTGTTTACCACAACTGACATGTTTCTGAATCCATCCCAGAGCCGAGGGTTTGTGTGGCAGGGAGGCAAAAGGTGATGTCAGTGTCTACTATATAAAGAGGCAGCAGCTTCCAGATCTTCATCTGTGTTCTCCTCCATCATCATTTCACTCATCACATGGCTTCACATCTCAGCCTTCTGGGAGTGGTGCTGTGCTCCTCATGGTTTCTGCTTCTGAAATCCCACCTCAGGCAGACTTTGATTTACAGGCAGCAACAGTCATCCATAATGGTTCTTATTTTACCGCCCATCTAGTTTCATAACCACATGTCCAACTTAGGGTTGCAGGAAGGGGAGCTTCAGTACATGTTCACGTACTGTGTTGTGTGATATACTACAAGTGTTTTTCCCATAAGTATTTGGACAATGAACTCTGCTGTAGCTGTGTCTCTGTCCAAAGTAAAACTATCAGGATGTGTTGAAGTGCAGAATCAGAGTTTTAATTCGAGGGATTTAACAAAAGAACTGCTTTAACTGCTTCCTGGCTGCGTTCAGCTGTTACTCACAGGGCACCACAGTGGGTGACTGTTCATGTGTGATTGGACACATTTTTAGGCCTGATGCCATTTCTGACACAACCCCAAAGAGATGTTTTGTCTCCTCCTGAGATTCAGCCGCTGAGCTTCCACTTGGTAGGCAAATGTGTAAAGAACTATATTCAGGGGCGTTTTTAGCCCGTTTTGGGGGGTGCTTCCCAAAATGGATCAAAGCACCCCCAAAGATTTCTTACTTTTTTGACAATATTTGGTGTTTGTGTGATACACTACAAAAAATATAGAAAGTATACAGTACTTGGTTGAGATCTTTTAACAACAGAAGTATAGATACCCCCCTCCCAGAATGGTTTGTTCCAGCTCGCCTCTCCCCTGCTCTGGCTCTGGTGCCCTTTGTGCCAGAGAGATGGTGGCTGAGACGCAGCAGAGCGGAGGTGGAAGTGCCTGGCTTAAAACAGGACATGTTAGCTGCATTTAACCTTCAGTTACTCTTTATATAGTTGGTAGGAGTCAGACCATGTTTCTGTTTACCTGAAAAACATTACACCAGGTAACCTGCTGGGTTAAACGTGTTTTCCGACGATGTTTGCTGCCCTACAATCCGTCCTGCTCTGTAGTAAAATCAGAGACATTTGACCGTCCTGTTGCTCCCATTGAAATGTATACAGCCTGTTTAAAATCTAAAACTTAAAACTGTCCGTAGCTGCTGTTGTTACCACTGTCCTGTTAGAAAAGGAAGGAATGAGAGAAGCTGCTCATTTTGTCATATGTGCCGATATTAAACCCAAGGTACTTAACAGCTAACTGACTGGATTCCCATTAACCTTATAACTCATGTTGTGTGTGTGTGTGTGTGGGGTTCATAATGGATATAAGGACGTTTTTTCAAAAAAAGCAGCAACATTCAGGTAAAAATGAAAGAACAAATGATCCGTCAATAAAGGATAATGTTGGATCAGTGTTTCAGTATTTATGTCTTTTATTTGATGTTCATGTGTTTGGTTATTTGCCTTTTGGTTGAAAGTACACTGAGGGAGGACTTTTTTATTAGTGGTTTCAGTAGTATTTTTTCATATTAATGTAATTTTTTCATCTAATATAATCTATTTGTGTAGCCACTAAGACTGGTGGACCTAAATCTTCCAAGTCCGTTCACATACAAGAGGAAGGGGAGTGAGCGGGTCAGCGCTCAGGGCACAGAAACTAAACTGGCTTAAAACACCATTTATTTCCATAAAAAAAAAAAAACAGCCAGAGTCACAAATACAAGATAAAATTCCCCGTATACAATAAAAATATTGTTGCAACCCGCTAAAAACCCTGCCGGCAGAAATAACTATACACTATTAAAACAAGGCTAAAACATGTTTTCCATATGCTAAAATTACCCTCCCACAGTCCCATAATCCCACAGTCCAGCCACACATGGGCAAGTGGTCCTTATATGAAAGAGACAGGAGAGGAACTTCTCTTCCAGTATGGTAAGACTCGTCAGCAGCAGACCAGGGAGGAGGCTCCTATCGCAGACCTGTCTCCTGCTGACAGCGCGTCGCCGCACAGTCCCGCCCCACTCCACACCTGAACACGGACTCCCTCGTCTCACCGTCAGATGCAGGCAGAGGGGCATCCCTGCCCTGTTGTGCATTGCAGCCATCGCCACCCACTGTTGCTGTTCCTGCGTTGGGACTGGATCGCCGAACGACTCGCGGCACCCCACAGTCAGGCAGCAGTTCCTTCCACACACGTGCGGGCTTGCACGCGTTCCTTTTTCTCCTGCTCACCTTTCGTGCGTCGCTCCTCTTTTTGTCTCTGCGCTCACTATCCCCTTTAACAGGTCAACCTGGCGGCTGATAGGCCACCTTGGGGAACGCCCCCACCTCACAGGTGCCTACAATTGTCTGTTTAGTCCACAGTGGGTTAAAGGAACATGGTACAACATTAACACACATAATATAAATATAAGGATAAAACCATGCCGTATAAATATCAATAAACAAACATGCAATATAAATATCACAATAAAATCATGCAAATAAAATCAACACTATGTACCAATACACAGATTGATAAAACATAAAAACACAAATTTCCACTGTGTGACATCTGCGTGTGATTATCAGTTCAAAGAGGGGGAGAGGAAAGAGGGAAAGAACAAGGTCAGGAAGAATCAGGTAAGGAAGCAGACAGGGAGCAGTGACAGTTACAGCAGAAACTGTTAAACTGCTTGAGAGAGTTGATCACCAAACACTGATAGATTTGCCAACCTCAAGGTGAGGTGACGTTAAAATAAAAGAAACAATCTGCAGAGCCATGTTAGTCGTGTCTGCAGTGAAGAGCTTTTTATACATTGTACCATAGGCACAGTTGCCTCCATTTTTATAATTTTTTAAATTAATATTTTGTACATTTGTACATTTCAAGGACTCTATTTTTGGAGTGTATGTTTATGTATCTGTATTATATTATACGAACACTTTAAAAGTCTGTCCAAAAATCACTCAGTTTACTTTTTACTCACTATGAGCATCATTCATTATTCTCCCCAGTAATTAAGGTCAGGATATGTATTTTTTTATTCCAATCCATTCTTCTTTTGCAGCGTTTAAATAACCTTGATCAGATTTGATGGTTTTGTTACAAACTTTTCAAAAACTGTTTGATTAGAGGTTTTTTTTTTTAATTGAATATTGATTTATTGATTAGCATTCAAATATCTCAGTGAAAACAATAAAGATCTACCACAAAGCAAGAAACCGAGACAAGGCTAATCAAAAGGTACTGGCTGAAGCATGTTTATTAAATTGTGTTAAAATGTACAAAACAGTGATGTCATGTTTTGAGACTTGATGAATTTAAGAATCTTATGATTTAATACAGAAATTTGCAGACTTGCACAGAGAGGGTAAAATTAGGATGACTGATAACGGAGACGAAGACAACAGACGACGAGGACAGGAAGGAACAGGGGTTTAAATGCACCAAGGAGACAGTCAGAGAGAACTTGGGACAACTGGAGGCATGTAGGGATGCAGGGACTGACAGAGACGGGGAATACGTCTCATCGTGACGAGTAAAGTTTATCTTGCCTGGCTGGGCAGCTCTCTGGGTGCTCAGCACCCCCAAAGCTCAGATCCTAGAATCGCCCCTGGTTGAGACGCATTTTCTCTAAACACCGGGTCTCTGTGGCTTTTAAACACCTCAACACGCTGCACCAAAAACTGGTCCACCCCAAGGATCGGGTCCCCGACACAAACAGAGTAACATAGTGTACGCTGTTAAGTGCAGGAGGATTGGCAGGATTTATACATCGGGGAAACCAAACAACCTCTGGCTGAGAGGATGGCACAACACAGAAGAGCCACCTCGTCAGGCCAGGACTCTGCAGTCTGTTTACACCTACAGGCCAGTGGACACTCTTGCAATGATGAGGATGTAGCATCCTGGACAGGGAGGAACGCTGGTTTGAGGGCGGAGTCAAGGAGGCCATTTACGTGAAAAGGGAAAGACCATCTCTGAATGGAGGAGGGGCCTAAGGGTCCATCTGTCACATCTTACATGCTGTGACTGCAGCCATTCCCCAACTCTGTGAATGGGACTCATGGACATGGATCAGTGGTTGTTGATCAATGGTCATGAGAATTTGCATGATTAAGATGAAGGAACTGACCTCAGCCCCAGTGGGCTGGTTTCAGTCATTATGCAAATGTCCTGTTTGTAAGACTGAAACCTGCAGCTGAGACTGAAGACGTCACCTGATGATGACGACACGTTTCTCCCACAAAACGCTGCATCCAGATGAACAGAACCAACTTTTGGAGACTCGTCTCTTGTACTGACTCACAGTTTTGTGTCTCTTGCAGCTGTTTCATCGGGCATGTTTGTTGTGACCCAGAGTCCAGATGTTTCTGTCATGGAGGGAGAGACAGTAAGCATCACCTGCTGCTGGACAAGAACGTTTGAAAGATTCAGAGTGGCCTGGCTGAAAAATCAAACAATAATTAAGAGAGAGACCAACGCAAATCAAGCTCCAAGTGTCTGAAAAAGGAGGCAAAGACTCATCTTTGAACATTTCAAACATCAGAGGATTCAGGAACACACATCTGTAAAGTGACTGTGGAGATTCCATCTTTAACTGTGTCTAAAGGAAATGGGACCATCATCACAGTCAGAGAGAAGACGGTGAATAACAACAACAACAACAACAACCACACAAACTCCAGTGAGTGAACACGTTCAGTTTGGTGACCAACACGCCTCCAAAATATGTCAACGTCACCTTTTACAGATTAAACGCTGTCACATGAAAGTCTAGTCTGTCACGTGTCTGTGCTGTTACCGTACACGTGGCAGCCTTTGGTCGTCTGAAGGGACGATTAATAAACATTGAATCCTCCAAACCAGAGCAATGAAACTACCTGAACGTCTGTCAGCTGAAAACCTTCAAACTTACAGACGTTTGTGACGACTGGCTTAGAAAAAACTTTACAAACTTGTTCAGCATTTTTGGTTTTGTTTTAAATTTATCTGATGATTCCAAAAACACTGCTGATTAAAAATGAATGATTGACTTTTGACTGATTGTCTCATTTAATGAATTAATTAATACTTATCATAGTAAACTCCTCTGGGTTACCATAGTAACACGACCAGTAAAGATGCTTTGGCATGCAGACTGGAGCAGCAGGGATCAAACCACCGACCTTACTATTGTCAGGTGACCTGCTCCACCTCCTGAGCCCCACTTCTCATGACAAATGACTTCCTTTTCTTTTATTCTCACTGACACTTGAGGATTGATCATGTTTGATTAGAGCTGCTGCTTATTCTGCAGCCACAGGATGTGCCGAGGCTCAGGGAGGGGCAGCCATGTGACCAGTTCGGCTGAGAGAAAGAAGACATCAAAGACGTGCTGTGGAGGAGCCAGATATGAATAATAACTCATGATTAAACACGTAGAGGTGTATTAACACAAAGTGAGTGAAGAAGAAACACCCAGTGCATCATGGGAGTCCCCCAGCAGCCTACACCTATTGGGTGGATGTTACATGTACAAGATTCAAACTTGTGATTTGAACGAAATAATTTCATGTTTCTGTGGTGAACATAATTAAATCATGTAGCATCTGCATGAAATTCAGCAACTTAATTCTTGTTCTTGTTGAGATGACAGGATACAATCTAGTCAGAGTGGTTAGTTACCTGGACTCACGAAGTTCAGAAGATCACATTAGATGTCAAACTGCAGGAAAATCACTGGAGTTTTCAGCAGCAGACAACTACGCCCACAACAACAGATTTCTTTGAGTGTAACTAAGGGAGGATTCAGGGTCACCTGGTCCAGCCCTAACTATATGCTTTAGCAAAAAGGAAAGTTTGAAGCCTAATCTTGAAAGTAGAGATAGTGTCTGTCTCCTGAATCCAAACTGGAAGCTGGTTCCACAGAAGAGGGGCCTGAAAACTGAAGGCTCTGCCTCCCATTCTACTTTAAATACTCTAGGAACAACAAGTAGGCCTGCAGAGTGAGAGCGAAGTGCTCTAATAGGGTGATATGGCACTATAACAGGGGTCCCCAACTCCTGGACTCCGGTCCAAATCCAGACCCCAAGAGGATTTTGTCCGGATCACAAAGCAGTTTCTCATTTACCGTGTAGTTGGATAGTTTCTTCCTGCCGGCTGCCGTGGCTGACTTTTGAACTGGCGCGACACGCAGCTATGCAGGTTAGCATCATGCTGGTCCACTCTCACAGCCAGCTGTTGGCGGTAATGCACCACCAACTGCCAATAAAACGACAAAGAAGAACAAGCTATGTGGGTATGTGAGTTGATAGGTTACTATGTTGGGAGCTTGCTGAGTGGATGAGTAAAAGAAGATGGCTTTGTCAAAAATACTTATAAAGTTATAAAGAGTGGAAGTCTGAAGAGCTGTTATGAAATCAAACATAAGAACTTCAACCAAAGCTGTGCGCCTGGGTCTGACGGTAGAACAAGAAGAATAAATGAGGTATGAGCGGCTACACGGCTGATAACAGTCTGTGACAGCACAACAGCATACGAGTGTTCACTGTGAGCACGGTGGACTTTAGGAGGACACAAAAAGACTTTCACTGACTGGAAAATGATAAAGAGTGAAAGGAAGCTGCAGCAGAAACACTTTTTAGTTTGGAAGAGAAACAATGTAACACTTTTAGATGGAAACAATGTAAAGTGCAACAATTTACCTTCAATAAAAAAGAAATCCTTACTAAAACTCTAAACATTTGAACCGTTTGATACTGAAACATAAAATGAAATAAACTCCATAAACAATCAAAATGAATTCAAACTGATCAGCAACATTAACTCAGGAGCACAATATATGAAACACTTTAACCTACAAAACAAAAACGAATCAAACAGTTTGTGCTGATTTCTTTCTTTGATCAAAATAACAAAGTCAGCATTAATGGCTCCGACGAGCACGTTTTGCAGTGCACAGCTTTTCAAAGCAGCTTTGAAGCAGGATCCTGCAGCTCTCAGCTCCTGCTCAGTGTTTAGCTGGGACCTGGACTTGGTCTGCAGCAGCAGCAGAGAAGCCTCACAAAGATGAGACTAAAGGAAGAAGAACGCCCAGAGCCTGCTGCCCTCAGAGTGGATACTGCTTCTCTACACTCAGCCAGAATCCACTCAGTGTCTGTGATGTGAACTGCAGTCTCAGTGTGGAGTCAGACGTCAATGAACTGGTTCTGCTCTGCAAAGCTGAAACCAGTTGGAGCTGGTCATGCTGGGAACTGTTTTCATGGAAGTCCTTTTAAAAGTATCCCATCAGTGATGAAATATGCTGCTTGATATATGGAGTCACTGAGGCGGCATCATCATCAGTAGTGTCAACAAATTCATGCAGGTTCTCCAATGAATCTGTGTCTCCTTCATCGAGTCTCCTGCCCCACACTGCAAGCTTTCCAGTGACAGAGCTGATCTTGTGACCTGAGGGAGGTTTTTATCTTTCCCTTGAAGCTGTAGATTTACTTCATTTCCAAATATGTCACTCAGGTAGGCCAGTTTTGCCAGGAAGCTCTCATCACTAACTCTGCGACTTCATACTTGTGCTCCTGCTCCAAAAACATCTGATCTGCTCTCTGAGCACAAAAACTCAGGACAAGACTTTTCCTGGTGACAGCCGCCTGGCTTCACTGTGAAACAGCACAGCTTGATGTTCAGCTCCATCTCCTCACAGACAGCAGAGACACTCTTGTTTTTACTGGTCTGGTCTTTATAAAACCGACTAAACCAATAATTTCAGTCATAACCTCACTGAATTCAGAGGAAAGCTGCTCTCAGTGTGAAACACTCCAGCAGAGGGCGCTGTTAAGTCCTTATTGTAACACAGTTACTGTGTGCAGTTAGACTTCATACATAATCTGCACTTATTTCCATCAGACATGCTGTCAGTAAATGATTGGTTTCTATTGATTCTACTTCCTGTTGACTCGTTTGATGACAGTGAAACAATCACAGCTGATTGTGTGATGATGTAAACTGTCACTGTTACATTCAGTGTGTGTGACATAATGTTAGTGCAGGCTGATAACAGCCTGGTTCTGTTAGAAACACATGAACGTGTCCATAGATCAGTGTGTGTTTAACATGAGAGCTTCAGCCCTGCTGATGTGTTAAATAAAGACATGCAGGAAAACTGATGAGACTCTGAAATAACTCTTTATATTTATAATGTAACTCTGCATCAAAAGAACAACAAAGGATCCCAGACAGGTTTCTGTGAATTGATTGATTGATTGAATCTTTATTTTGAACATGTTGAAAAAGTATAAAAAAAAATAGAATTAAAAGAGACAAATGAACAAAGCAAACAAAAGGAAAACGAGCAACCACAACTCCAAATAACGTCCATGTTCAAAAAGGAGCAGGAAGAAGCATAAGCTTATTTAATCCCACCCCTTTTCCACTATCTAGTATCAATAGACTACAGAAATACCTCCTGAACAAAGACCATTCTGATGTTTCTGTGTTTCTAACAGTTTGACATTATTAGTAAACAGACTGCAGTGAGCAGCATTTATAAAGAGCTTATATATAAAGATATGACAGCTGTTTGACAAGTTTATCACTCTGTGTTTGGACCTGATCAGTCCAGCTGTTTACTTGAAATATGTTCATTTTGGGGTGGGTACAGTTTCCTCTGCGATGGGTAGGGTGGGCTGCCCCGGGTCCTGTGGGGCTTGGCAGTGCTACCGTAGGCCCCGGTCTGGATGGACCTGGGCTCCCTTGCCTTGGTGGGTACCAGAGGACGGGGGTGCCTACTGGGGTCAGCGGGGGAGCTGGCCCTAGGGAGGGGCATCCTCCCCTCCCTCCTTTTCCTCCCCATCCCCGGCTACCTCCCTCTTCCCGCTCCACCACACTCACCCATACAGGTAGGGCCTTGGGGTGCAGGTGTGTCACAGGGGTGCAGGTGAGACATCCCCCCCCCTCCCCTCTGTCCCCTTCTGGCCACCTGTGCCTCAATTTTATCTCACAACTTAGACATCCACATTACTTACACTCTCATAACACACACATATATATAGGGCCTTGAGGGTGGGCACGTTAACGGCGTCCAGTGGACGGTCTGTGTACTCAAACCTACCTCTGGCGCTGGTGCCCACCTCTCAATTTTAAATCCATGTAGACATTGAGGGTTCTCGGGAGGGGCCATGCTAACACCTGCTGCTCTCTGGCAGCAGCACCATTTTTTAGTTTTAAATGCACTTTAGACAAACACGCAGCAACACTACACATGAGCGGGAGGAGGGAGGTATGGGGTCTTCACACACCCCCGTTCTCTGCTAGCCATTGGGGCGGGGGGGCTGGGAGGAGATGTTGGCTGTCCGATTGGCCTCCCTGCTGCTGCGGAGCCTGGGACGGTCTGCTTGCCTCCACCCCAGGGGGAAGGGTAACATCTCTTGGGTCTGGGTTCTGTTTCCCCCTCTGGGGGCGAGGGTACCTGGACCCGGGGTATAGAGTATGTTTGGGGAGTGTGATTGTGTGTACATGTCCATTTATGTCAGTCCTTACGTTGGGTGAGTGCTGAATGTTTGTATATGTGTGCATGAGGGTGGGAATGCATGTTTGTGTCTGTGTGTGCCTGTTTGTCTGTGTCTATATGTCAGGTCGGGTCTTAGACTCCACTTCTCTGGGAACTCCCAGGCCCTCCAAGGCCTATCTCCCCTCACCACACTCCCTGCTGGTGACTGATGCCCTCAGGGGTCGGTGCATTGGTGGTTCTTGGTGTCCGGGGCTGGGCGCTCAGGTATGTACCAGCTCACTCCCGGTGGCTACCTGGCGGGGCCTGGCGCCTGTTGCTCGGTCAGGCCTCCTCCGGGGTGCGGGGGGCCCTCGGGCCTCCGGCCTCTGGGCCTGCGGCTCGGTTCACTCTGGCACAGCTGGCTGCCGGCGGAGCCGTTGGGCACGCCGGTGCAGCCCCCTCTAGCTTCTGCTCGGTGGCTACTGGGTGATGCCTCGTCTGGGGATCCTCAGCCCTTCCCATGAGGGTGGCACAGATGCCCCTCCGGTGGTCCTCCTTGGGCTCTCGCACTCTGGGGCCTCTGGATGTCTGGGGCCTGGATCTCCTCCATGCCTGCTTCATGTCCTGGGGGACGGGGCTATGGCTCGCTACATCCTCTTGCAGACCATTACATGTGGAAACCATTTGAATACAAGCCACACAGGTGTGCACACGGGTGTTCACTGTTCGTAGACTTAAATTACACCTTTCTTGGCTGCTACTTCAAAGCACATTGTGCGCTGTCTGTCCTGCGTGCTGCAAAACACATTATTTGACCACAAGTGTCTGTGAAGGTTCTCAGTCATCCAGGTCATCATAGTCAAAGGAGCCTCTGTCAGCAAAGAGGCACAGAAAAGAAGATCAGACACCAGCGAGGGAGGATAAGAAGGACAGATGCAACAACATTGTCATCCGCTATGTAGCCGGAGTATCAGAAAAACTCAGGAGAATTTTCTCCAAGCATGACATTTCAGACCCAGCAACACGCTCAGACAAAAACTGGTTCACCCGAAAGACAAAACGCCAAAACACAGACTTAACAATGTGGTGTATGCTGTACAGTGCAGCGAGGAATGCCCAGACCTCTACATTGGAGAGACCAAACAGCCACTTCACAAGCGCATGGGACAACACAGAAGAGCCACCTCCACAGGACAAGACTCAGCAGTCCATCTGCATCTTAAGGATAAAGGACACTCTTTCGAGGATGCCAATGTTCGCATTTTGGACGGAGAGGACAGATGGTTTGAAAGAGGAGTGAAAGAAGCCATCTATGTCCACTGTGAGCGACCATCTTTGAACAGAGGCGGAGTTTACGACATCAACTCTCTGCCATCAATAATCCAGTTTTGAGATCCCTTCCCAGACGCCTTAATGCCCACTCACATCCTGGGCCATCTGATCTCAGGAATTCGCATGATAAGGTGGGGCCAGGTTTCACAATGAACTCACCCGAAACTCTGGCTGATTGGGACCCACACCCAGTTTCACACCTTGGCTCAGGCGATTAGAGGATCATCAGGGGGTCCTTTTGTCCCTCTGTGGGGGGTTACTCCCACTAGGTTTATATCTGGGACTCTCCACCATTTGACCTTAGAACTGAAGAAGCTTCTCGGATGAGAGGTGAAACGTCTACAAGTAACTTAAAGAAGTCCAGACGCTTTTCTTTGCAAGCTCCTTTGACATTTGACCACAAGCAATCTTTTCTGGTTTGACGCCGTCTTTGTAGCCAGAAACCAGCTCTCTCCTCGGCTTCCTCCACTACACGCTTCCCCCACGCCAGGCTCCTCCGTCACTATAAAGGGGAGAGTCATGAGCTCCATCACCCTCACCTGTGCCATCCAACGTCCCGCCACCAGCCTCCACTGCAGCAGGCCAGAGACCACACCCCTGCCACAATAAGTAAAAGTATATCCTTGCTGTACCCTTAATGCTAAATGTGCTAAATTAACCGCTGCCTTTGCCCCTTTGGGATTATTCTTACGTCACTGGGATGTTGACCTTTGACCTTCACATTAGAGAGATGGGCAGACATAATTAGTGTATGAATTTTAAAGTAACAGGTAATAAAGAGAGTGCAGCAAATGTAGTCAGGTTTATTACTCTGTATCACACATGAGTGCCCGAGGGAGGCGGGGCTGACTGGGGAGACACAGGAAACAGAGAGACAGGGCTGACTCGACATGAAACGATGAAACGTGGGACACGGGAACAGAAACTAAACACAGGCTGAAATGAACACTGAGGGAGGGAGAACTAAGATTACTGAGAGCCTGATAAATAAGAAGAACAAAAACCAAGAAAAACAAGAAAACCAAAAACACAAAGCATTGGGCCAGGACCCACTGCTGTGACATTTATATGTGATAAAAACATTAAAAACTGCTCAGATGTTGAAATCTTTCTACGTATACTTTAGGTTCAGCTCTCCAGCCTGGCATTTGGTTAAGCATGATTCAAACATTTGATTTTGTTTAACTGGTTTTAATTATAGTTACTTTTTGTGAACATTTGTTGCAGCATTTAAAAATACATCATTTATTTTCAAACTTTTATTTGATTTAGAGCATCATATTTGACCAACGTAAATGTTTTAATTTCATATAAAATAACTGAAGCAGTGAACTAAATATCTGAAATCTTTCCTTCCTTAAAAGTTATAATCCTACTTAAGTTATAGTGCAAACGCTTAAGCAACAAATATACTTGATGCTAATTAATTAATATTTCCCTTTGATGTTGCAACTATGCGGTCACTTCTGTCTTTAAACAAAATAATATTTTCCAGTTACAGAAATCATAAAGTCCAAACTAAAGTGCTACTGTTGCTATATGCATTTTATATAAATCATGGATGATGGTCCTGACATGAAGGAAGAGAAAGTTACAGGTTGCATCCTTTGACTTTGTCTCCGTGCCTTTGGGCCATTTTCAGAAGGACAGATGTTTCTGTTCAATTCTTAAATCAATTTTTTCAAACACAAACACTATTTTAAAGCTTCTAGAGAGTAAAATATTCATGATAATTATAATAACAATAATAAAAACAAAAGCTCTCTGCTCAAACCAAGCAGCAGAAAGAACAATAACTGAAGAGAAAACTTTAACCTTGTAGACTTCATTATGTTCCAGCTGCTCTACAGACGCTGTGACCTCGAACTTAAGCAGGTCGTAAAGTATGTGCAGCTCAATAACTTCATAATCAGACCCTGTGGTATTTAGGCAGCAGAACAACTAAGAATAACAACTACAAATAATGTTTTTCGGTTTCTGTTGTACTGCAAGGTTCTGTACAGGAGAACCAAACCAAGAGCAAATATTACGTCTCATTTACACCTGAGCACGAAGAGCCATCAACATTTAGCAAATTGAATCATCTTTGTTTAGATGCAAGAAGAATCATATAGAAATGAAAAAGTAGAAATAGAAATCCAGAGCAAAGATATCCTCTAATTCAGCGTAGCACATGTGCAGCTGCTGCGATTCACGTAAGCATTCGGCTCGTCGCTGTTGCAGATTTTTCTCTCGCTGTTCTGGCTCACAGCGCTGCAAACACAAAAATAAATATCCCCAAAGCTGTGAAAGGGAGCTAATTAGTAAGAGTATTGTTACTCTCCGCAGGAGTAGTCCAGCAGTAGAAATCAGTCCAATAACAAGGTGTGTAACATCTAGCAGGGTGACAGAAAAACCCAGGGTAACTTCTAAGGACCTCAACGTCTCTCTCACATTGTGTTTTTTAAACATGCTTCCATTTGTCACTTCAGTCTTTACTCTGAAATACAGGAAGAGAAATCATGGCTGAAACAATTTCTCATGAAACCAGGGGTGTGGTCCAACAGTCAGTTTGGTGAGGAAGGTTCCTAACTGAGAGAAGTGACCCAGAAGTATCTGTGTAGCAGCCACAATGAATCCAGATCATGAGCTTTATTAACTGATCAAAGTCTCTTCTTTCATCTTCTGTATCATTCAGTTTGCATTGGTAATGCCCATTATTGTAATGCTTTTTTAAGACCAGCAAAACTTTATTTCACTTTGGGTTAGCTAGGATAAGTGATGGATGGAGGGAATTTTACTTCAGCCACAGAAATCCTAAACAGGAAGGAGGAGCAGAGTTACAGTGGATCACTATCCAGCAGGGAAACAAGGTTTATTTCAATTTCTTGGCCATGAGCAGGGCTCTAGACTAACTTTTTGACATGGGCGCACCGGTACGCCTAACTTTAAAAATTTAGGCGTACCGGCACAAAAGTTAGGCGCACTCAAATTTTTCAACCGCATCGCTTAACACCGCAGTTTTACATGTGCACTTTCTTTGGGGGGGGAAGTCCATACAGACAATATTAATTTCTAAATTATTAACTAACAAACTTGTGCTTAAAGTGCTTTGTCAATATTGTAGAAAATGTTAAAAACTTAATCATCATCTTGGCCTCCTCTGACGACCTGTTTGCTGCTGTCTGCTGCTGAAAGGCCGTGGGGAGAGGGGACACTTGGGCAGTGCATTTACTGCAGCATATAATGTGTTTTCTGGATACACTGTGCTTTTTCAGCATTCAAATATTGATGGCACCGTGTCAGAGCACTGGCTATGAATTTCAGACAGATCAGGCCTTAACTTAACAAAAAAGTTATCAATAGTTCTTTTCATCTTTTCTTATTACCCACAGCTACAGTACATCCACTTCTCTCAGGCCTAGGCTGCTCACTAGGGCTGGGTATCATCACTGCTTTCTATAATCCATTCAATTCCGGTTCTCAAAGTCCTGATTTGATTCAATGTAGCCTCAGACAGTCAGAAATATTATAATTCTGATCATTTATCAGTACTGATACACATGAGACTTCATCAGAATTGTGAAAATCACAGCAGATGCCTTTGTGTGAAAGTAACTGAGAATAAAACACAGGAAAACATGAAGGAGATTTTCCTGGTCTGGCTTTTTATAGCAGATAACCTTAAAAATATTCTGCAATTTTGCATAATTTTAAGAAATTTAAATTTCTTCAGTATTGAACAGCAGAAATTAGGCTTTCTTGTCCGAGGTCATTTAAGTGAAAAAAGAAAAAGCGCTGTAAACAACGCTAGACTGGTGGGTAATAAGCGAATGAATAATGCAGAAAACAGATTTGAGACGGGAAACTGTTCCTGAAGTACAGAGAGAGAGAGAGCTGTGCAAGTGTGATTTTTATCGTGGTGGAAGCAAAACAGCAAAAGTCAGAGGGAATTCATGACGACATTGATCAAATGTGAAGCGCAGTTTGCTGCTTCTTTTGCTGCAGGCTCGGTGAATTTTGGTTGGAGAGAGACAAAACCTGCAGCTCAGAATCAGCGCAAAAAGACGTAAACACAGCGCGGACCCGAAGAATCGCTAAGCTCCGACAGCGTGTCCGTGTTCAGGCCGTCGGGTGAGAAAGCCGATAAAGACGAAGCTGATTCTGATGTGTTGGGTCCGCTCCGTGTTTAGGTCTTTGTGTGGAATCCGTTAATGAATTGATATCGCTTTATTCAAGCTACTCACCTCTCTCTTCCACCTGCACTTTCAACTGGACCACGGCCAATCAGAGAGGTCCCGCCCCTGACTATCTCTGATTGGTTTAGTCCACGATAGGGGCATAATGTGTGTCTGCTGTTGACCACACGGAGAGTTACAGAGGTTTTTTTTTGTTACCGGAACAGTTGGTCGCACCTGTGCGACCAAATATTTATTTTTATTCGCACCACTGAAAAATTTGGTCGCATTTGCGACCAAATTGGTCGCACTCTAGAGCCCTGCATGAGTGAGATTTACTGAGTGGGCAAATTAGGGAGACGACACCATCAGATCCCGAGCCCTCCATGTGTTAATCAAGAGATGGCTGCTGTGCTACATCCATAAATAATGGATAAATTAGGAGCTAAAGCTGAAAGGACAGTTTATTTGTACCATCTTCACGTGAACACATTCAAGAGCATCACAGATGAAGAAACATTAAAAACTTCCACACTACATAAAGCAAGAAAAATAGTTTTTCTTTCAGGTGGTTTCAGAAAAACAGAAACATCAAACATCTCCAAGACTCTCTTTGAAAGAACTAAAAACCTTTGTTCTCATGGTCCAATCATGAGTGAACTCCCCGATGAAGCCTTGTGTGCTAAAACATGTCAGAGTTTTAAAGGTTAAACATGAGTTTCCAAAACGTTTTGCTGGAGAACAATGAACTATTTGACTGAGTTTCAATCATTTACAGACGAGCAAAACCAGGACAGAGAAAAAAGGACAAAACTGACTCAGTAAAAAACAGGAAAGAAGATCCCATGTAGATCTGTATTATGTAGAAGTTCAGCCCAGCAACCAGTTCAGTTCAACACAAGTTTAAATGATTCTATCTGAACTCTGTGGAGCCTGATCTCAAGCTTTTTGAGTCTGACACAGAAACCAGAGGATCTTTCTGTGTCTTCAGATTCACTGTGATCCAGTGATGGGAGTGATTTCAGCCCTGAGTGATCGCGCTGATGTTTGCACAGAGCAGACAATGAGGTGAATGTTTGGGCACATTGGTAACAGTGAAACAGTTTATTAGTAACGTGGGATCGTTTGTGTGCAGAGTATGAACTGAGATTCCTGAAGCTCTTGTCACACTGGTCACAGCTGTAGTTTCCTTCCATGTGTGCACGTTCATGAAGGTTACGACTACCTGACTGTGAGAAGCTTCTCTCACAGTGTCTGCACTTGTGTGGTTTCTCTCCTGTGTGGACTCGTTTGTGTGTTTTAAGGTCCCTTGCAGTGGTGAAGGATGACCCACACTGATCACAGAGGTGCTTTTTAACCCCACTGTGAATCAGTTCATGTTGTTTTAACTCACTTGGTGTGGTGAAGCTTCTCCCACATTCTTTGCAGTATTTCAGTTTGTCTCCAGTGTGTCTACGTTGATGTACTTTTAGGGTCTTTTGCTGACTGAAAGTTTTTCCACAGAGGTCACAATGAAAGTCTTTCCCACCACCACAGTGATGACAGGGTTGAGAACTGGATCCATCTGTGTCGCTCTGCTTCTAAACAAAGACACAAAGACAGTGTAAGTCAGTCCTTCAACATTTGTATCCTGAACGTCGCCTGAAATAAAGAGCATCTCTGCAGACGTCCAACTACATTTGACTGTTTCAGTTAACACACTCAGTTTACTGGGCTGCAATAACTACAATACTACCACCATAATACTACAGTAATACTAAAATCATAACTGAAAGGAAAATCTGAATAATCACTCAGAGCTGCTTTTCCATGCAGTAGAATTGCTAACATGCTAACACAGTTTAATGAGCAGAGTTGTTCCAAACAGTCAGGCTAAAATGACAAGATAACAATATAAATACATACCTCACAGTAGCTGCACTTGTAGAGTCTCTTTCTGGTGTGGATCTGTTGGTGTCGTCTCAGGTGCTGTGGAGTTTTAAAAGTCTTCTCACACAGGTCACATTGATAAGGTCTCTCCTCAGTGTGGGTAAACATGTGTCGTTGTAAGTGTGCGTCTGTTGTAAAGTATTTGCCACACTGTTCACAGCAGTACACATCATGTCTGGTGTGAATGCGTAGGTGTGCATTTCGGTACCCTCTCCGGCTGAAAGTTTTTCCACACTCGTCACAGCTGTATGCCTTAATTCCAGAGTGGGTAACTAGATGCCTCTGTAAGTGGCTACTTTGAGTAAAAGCTCTGCCACACTGATCACAGCTGTATGCCTTAATTCCAGAGTGGGTAACTAGATGCCTCTGTAAGTGGCTACTTTGAGTAAAAGCTCTGCCACACTGATCACAGCTGTACGCTTTAACTCCACTGTGGATGAGTTGGTGTTGTTTTAGGGAACGCTTCCAGGAAAAAGACTTCCCACACAAGTCACAGCTGAACAGTCTCTCTCCAGTGTGGATGACCTGATGCTGTTTTAGTGAAGCCCTCACAGTAAAACCCTTCCCACACTCGTCACAGGTGTGTTTTTTCTCTCCCTTTCTTCTGTGAGGTTTGTCGGCCTCCTGAGAGCGCTGACTTCTGGCTCCATGTTGGTCCTGCAGTGACAGAGATACAACCAGAGGCAGTGAGTGAAATGCAGTCGTGGAACAAACTCAACCTTCAAACTCCATTAACACTAGTTTTAAACCTGAAGGTGGAGCGTGGCACCAAACACCTTAAAGGTCTCTTATCCCCACCTGCTGGTAGTTCTAACACATTACATCCAACCTGCTGTTAAAGATAATTCATGACTGTTCAAACACTAAAATCATGCCCATCCCTCCTGATTGTACACACACACACACACACACACACACACACACACACACACACACACAATTTTATAATTTAGATTATTTTGTTGTTTCCTATGACATATTTCTATAATTTGTATAGATTTATACAGAATTATTCAGTGATAATAAATCCTATGTTTGTTTATTCTAAAGGAACCCCGTTAGCTTCCACAACAGATGTTGCTCGTCTTCCGTCAAATACTCACATAAAATATTACACAATAAAGTGGATTCAAGATATCCACATAATTTCACTCTTACATCCACAGTGAGGTTTCACAATTGTTCAAATATAAGCAATCAATAATAATAATAATAATAATAATATTTCTCTGTCAGCCTTCTCGGTTACGAATCGTCTTCTGCTCCTCTGTCATGCGGCGTCCCACAGGGCTCAATTTTAGGGCCACTGCTCTTTTCACTGTATCTATTGCCTCTGGGTTCTATCCTTAGAAGGCATGGGATCTCATTTCATTGTTATGCCGATGACTGCCAACTTTATTTGCCACTAAAACACAAGGATGGCATCTCCATAAAACCTCTCTTGACATGTCTAGATGACATTAAAGCTTGGTTGGTTCTAAACCACCGTGCAGCATGGTGGCATGGTGGTTAGCACTGTTGCCGCACAGCAAGAAGGTCCTGAGTTCAATTCCAACATCAGGCCGGGGTCTTTCTGTGTGGAGTTTGCATGTTCTCCCCGTGTTTGCGTGGGTTCTCTCCGGGTACTCCGGCTTCCTCCCACTGTCCAAAGACATGCAGCTTGTGGGGATAGGTTAATTGATTAATCCAAATTGCCACTAGGTGTGAATGTGAGTGTGAATGGTTGTCTGTCCTTGTGTGTTGGCCCTGCGACAGACTGGCGACCTGTCCAGGGTGTACCCTGCCTCTCGCCCTATGACAGCTGGGATAGGCTCCAGCGCCCCCCGCGACCCTGAAAAGGATAAGCGGAAGCGAATGGATGGATGGTTCTAAACTTTTTACATTTTAACGAAAAGAAAACAGAGCTGTTGGTGTTTGGACCCACTGGTCCCTGTGAGTCCTCCCCTGTTGTTTTAGGATCCCTGGAAGTCTATTTTAAATCTGTTGTTACTGACCTTGGTTTTAAGTTGGACAGTGATTTTAAATTGGACAACCAAATCAGAGCAGTGGTGAAGTCCGGTTTTTATCATTTAAGGCAACTGGCAAGAGTAAAATCTTTTCTTTCCAGGCAGCACCTTGAAACAGTGATCCATGCTTTTATTTCTTCCCGCCTGGACGACTGTAACTCACTTTATGTGGGGGTCAGTCAGTCGTTGCTCTCACGTCTGCAGCTGGTTCAAAATGCGGCTGCACGACTCCTAACAGGAACTCAAAAAAGAGAGCATATAACCCCCGTGCTAGCCTCTCTGCACTGGCTGCCTGTGTCCTTTAGAGTTCATTTTAAAATTCTTATGTTTGTTTTTAAATGCCTTCACAGTCTTGCCCCGCCTTACCTCTCTGAGCTTCTTCATCTCCACACACCCTGTCGGTCTCTCAGGTCAGCTGACCAGCTGCTCCTGGAGGTACCTAGATCCAGGAGGAAGCTCAGAGGGGGCGGGGCCTTCTCTATTGTGGCTCCAAAGTTATGGAATGATTTGCCCATGCATGTTAGAGAGGCCCCTTCACTGTCCACTTTTAAATCACGTCTTAAAACCCACTTTTATTCCTTGGCTTTTAACCTCAGTGAGACTTAGTTTCTCTTTTAATTGAAGTAGTTATTTAATTAATGATTTCACTCTTCTTTTATTTGTGTTTTATTTATATCTCATGTAATTTTATTTTACAGTTCCAATGTACAGCACTTTGTGTCAGCTGTGGTTGTTTTAAAGTGCTTTATAAATAAAGTTCATAATGTTGATGATGAATATCAATAACATTGAGGCACATTACACAAATTTCAAAAACAAATCACGTCTTACAATATTTACAACAACTAAAAGCTCTGTAAATTGGCTTTTAAGTGTTCATTGAAGTTTTGAATAATTCTCTAATTTTTTAAGGCAACTTATTCCACTTAAAAGTTGCTCTAAATGTAACAGTTTTACAAAACGTTACTTTTAACTCGAGCATTTACTAAATTGCAGCTTGTTGAAAACTGTGTAATATGATGATGTATTTCATCTGGATACTGCAGCTGAGCAGAATAAATGTGATGTGTTTAACAGAATTGCTTTCTTTAGAACTACAAGTAAGCCAGAGAATATTTTAGCCTGTACAGGAAGCCAAGAAAGGTTATTATGCATTTTATCAATATTAGTATAGTATGAACATCTTCACACTAATCTGGACGCCTTATTCTGGACTAACTGAAGTCTGTTAAGATCTGTCTTATTAGCTGCTGACCAAATGATTGAACAATACTCCAGATGAGACATTACTAGTGCATTAATGACATCTTTCATAATGAAGAAGTGATACACAAAGAGCATTTCATAGCCATAGCTATGCCTTGTCGGCAGAGTTATGTGACATTAGTGATGTTTGTACTTTCAGCGTTAACTTGGTTTTAAAGCCTTTAAAATATATGCCGTTCAATAGTCGACCTTAATCTGACAGAGAATGTGATGATTTTGTGGATAATTAAAGTCAGTCATATATCCACAAACACAACAAGCTGAAAGTCAGTGATGCTGCTCGGTTTGCAGTCCTGAACATCACGGCACAAGCAGGATTCACTGCACCACCACAGACCTGTGATAGCACTATCCCCCTGCTGAACGAGCTGAACACTTTCTTTGCTCGCTTTGAAGTCCGAAACAGCACCACTGCACACACGACCCCACCCCCTCCTGGTGACCAGGTGATGACTCTGTCCCCGGACAGCGTGAGGAGATCCCTCAGCAGGATCAATGCACGTAAAGCTCCGGGTCCTGACAACATTCCTGGTCGTGTACTGAGAGACTGTGCAGTGGAACTCACTGATGTCTTCACAGACATCTTCAACATATCACTCATCCAGGCTGTCGTCCCCACATGTTTTAAAGCCACCACAATCATTCCGGTTCCAAAAAAGTCATCTCCCTCCTGCTTTAATGACTACCGTCCTGTTGCACTTACTCCCATCCTGATGAAGTGCTTCGAACGACTAGTCATGCAGCACATCAAGACTGTCCTGCCCCCCTCCCTGGATCCCTTCCAGTTTGCGTATCGGCCCAATCGCTCAACCGATGATGCCATCTCCACTGCACTCCACTCGGCACTCACACACCTGGACAAAAAAGACTCATATGTTCGAATGCTGTTCATAGATTTCAGTTCAGCATTCAACACTATAATCCCCCAACAGCTCACTCAAAAACTGGTCCAGCTGGGGCTCAACACCTCACTGTGCAACTGGCTGTTGGATTTCCTCACCAGAAGACCTCAAGCAGTACGGGTCGGCAGTAACACATCCAGCACCATCATTTTAAACACGGGGGCCCCGCAGGGATGCGTGCTGAGCCCCCTCCTCTTCACTCTGCTGACCCATGACTGCACTCCATCATACAGCTCCAACCTCTTCATCAAGTTTGCGGACGACACAACGGTGGTGGGTCTCATTAGCAACAGGGATGAGACCGACTACAGAAGTGAGGTGAGACGCCTGGCCACGTGGTGTGTTGACAACAATCTCTCTCTGAATGTGGAGAAGACGAAGGAGATTGTTGTGGACTTCAGGAGAATGCACACCCAACATGCTCCTCTGACCATTGACGGAGCGTCTGTGGAGAGAGTGAGCAGCACCAAGTTCTTGGGTGTGCACATCACAGAGGATCTCTCCTGGACGTACAACACCACAGCACTGGCCAAGAAATCACAGCAGCGTCTCTTCTTTCTCCGCAAACTAAGAAGAGCAGGAGCACCAGCCCCCATCATGCACACTTTCTACAGAGGCACCATCGAGAGCATCCTGTCGAGCTGCATCACTGTGTGGTTTGGAGCCTGCAATGCGTCCTGTCATAGAACCCTCCAACGCATAGTGAGAGCTGCAGAGAGGATCATTGGTGTCTCTCTCCCCTCCCTCCAGGACATTTACAGCACCCGTCTCACTACAAAAGCCCTTTGCATAGCGGCTGATCCCACGCACCCAATGCAAAGCTTCTTCAAGCTGCTGCCGTCGGGGAGGAGACTGCGGAGTCTCCAGGCCAGGACCAGCAGGCTGAAGGACAGCTTCATCCATCAGGCTGTCAGGAAGCTTAACTCCCTCCCGATTCTGCCCCCTCTCCCCTCTTCTCCTCCATGGTCTCACTGAACTCTGTCACACACACACACACACACACACACACACACACACACACACACTCTCTGACTCACTCACTGGCCTGCACCAGTTACCAGTCACTTTGTGGAGCATTGGACTGCCATTACCTCATAAGACTTTGTTGTTACACTATCTCTTACCGTACATTACTAAATCTCCATTTGCACTATTTGCACTACTCTGCCTGGTTTACACTCAATGTCATTTACCCTTACTTGAATATTGTATATTGTATAGGTTTCTTGGTATAATCGTATTGTATTTATTTAAATTTTTACTTTTTAATTATTTTACTTGCATTTCTTAATCACTCTCTTATATTTAAATGTTCTTTTGCTATTTCATCTAGGGTTTGAGAGTAACGAAATTTCTATTCTCTGTATGTCCTGTACATGTGGCAGAATTGACAAATAAAGTTGACTTTGACTGTTAATGTTAGCTGTGTTATATTGCTGCCTCTGTTCGGTGGTGTCGAGCCAAACGCACTTTAACGTGTGTTTGAACGAGCTGACGGTTCACTCGTTAAGCTGAAAGAAAGATGCTTTAATCACAGCAGTCACACATGTGTCCACTGCACCATCTGGAACTCTTCTTGTTTACACTCGTAATAACACAAACACTAAATCCTGCTTCTCTGGTGCTGTTGTGTAGCAGTGTGTACACCTGAGACTGTCACCTGTCTGTCTGTCCTGCACTCTCTCTCTGTTTCTTTCTCTCTGATTGTGGAATAAAAGTATGAACATGTGTTTATAAGTTACACTTGTGTTTGAATCCTGCAGCTTATCACACATTTGATTTCCATGTGTGACGACTGCAAGTGTCCAGAGTGAGGACAGACTGAGGGAGCCACTGCTGCACATCATCTGTGAGGCTTTGCAGCCCTGATGATCCACCAGGACAAACTCAGCAGTGTGTGAGGAAGAGGAGGAGGAAGAGCCAGCAGCAGCTGACAGATGGAGAGAATAGACAGACTGTTCCCTGTTTGTGAAGGACTGCTAGGAAAGTTTAACATAACTGTCTGTGCTGAATCAGTCTTATTAGGTAATGTTCAAATAATGTGATCATCCCAGTGTTTTCAGTGTGGGAGAAAGTACTCAGGGCCTTCAAGTTACACACTATGAAAGGCAGCAACAAGTTTAATGTTCAGAAACCTAAAGTCTGTATCAGCAGCAGAATGGAACTAAAATAAATGTTGGTTTCAGTTCTATGAAGCTTTGAGTATTTTGGATCAGTAGCTGCTGTGTTTGTTTCATCATATTGCTGTAACTGTTTATATGCTTTATATATTCTGAGCTAAGTTGATCTATAGTGTTACATGATACACTCTCGGAAATAGAGGTACGAGAGAAGAACATTTTTGTACCAATAGGAACATTTTTTTTAAATGTTCCCTTAAAAGTACAATACTGGTCTTTAAAAGTCCAGAAATGCCCCTTTAAAGGTTCAATCTGAAATAAAGTACAAATCTGTATTATAAAATCTTAAGCAGCAACTTCTCCAGGTTCCAATATTTATGCAATTCTCAAACCTTTTGGCCACGACTGTATAACCTGGTGTGAATTCTATCGTCAGCTACATCGTTATGGCAAATGTTCAAATGTATATGGTGATAAATATCTTTGGTCATATGGTCCTGCTCTGTCTGTCACCTTCTGTGTTGAGCTCATTGTTTCCTCTGTAGTGGCTGAGCTGAGTCCAAGTAGCTGAAAATGTTCCTCTGCTGCTCCGTCAGACTCTCCTCCTCTCCTCCTCCTGCTGATCAGCTGTAAAAAAAATGATGATATGAGTAGGCGAAAAAAGTCAACATATAAATATTGTTCTGAGAGGCTTTTTGTTGGTTGAGTCTGAAATTGATTGTATGTACAATTCATATCCTTATAAAAAGGCAGAAATATGGTGGTTTATTAATAAACTTACATTTATGGATATAAAATAGCTAAAAGTATTAACAAATTTTTAATAAAAAAAACATTTATCATTCTTCCTGGGGAACTTAAAGAAACAGAATAAAACATTTTCCATCGTAAAGAAAACTCCCTTAAAATATGGACAATAACAAAACTGCTAAATTCTTCCAGAATCTCTGTGTAGAGGAACCAAAAGAGATGTGCCACAGTTTCTGGATGATCCCCACAGAAAGTTCAATTAGTATTTATGTCTCTTTTAAATGTTACCATATAGTGACTGGCTGGGTCACACTTATGAAGAATTTTATATGAGATTTCCTTCACCTTGTTCACAATTAGATATTTATGGGATCATCCAGACTGTCTTCCAGGTGATATCTGGAACATGTCGGTTCCAGTAAGATATTCTATATATGGGAGAGACATGATATCTTCTTGGAATAAACTACGTATTCTCTTATTGCTGTTACCAAGTTCCTGTGAAAAGCAGATTTTTCCCACTGCTGACTCAGCTGGATCAGGGAGAGTGACTGAGGCAGATATTGAGCTGTCAGTGTTTTTATATAACATTAAAGTCCCTGAGGGTATGGCACCAAGCACCATTGAGAATTCCCCAACACTGTTTGACAAGTTTGACGAGCATCTTGACTTTTGGTCTTTGGATATCAACAGTCCTGGATATGTGACTTCTTGTTTAACAGAAATGTTACAGAGAGCATTTGCAGTGCAGCCTTTAATTGCTAGTAATTCACATTTTTTTTAGATTTCGACATAAAGCAGATGCCTCAGAGAAATCACTAATAACACTAAGGGCTGGACGGATTTGATTTGCATTCTTCAAGAAGAGTGTGGTGTCATCAGCTAGCTGGCTGATGATGAGCTCCTTATCAGCTGTGGTGATTCCTGGTATAACAGGTCAAATCTCGGGGTGGAGTCTTAATCATTTTAATTGAGCTATTGCCATTCGTGTACAAGGTTTTGATAGCTGTACAGAAAAATGCCAAATTTTTCCAAAGAGTGGAAAATAAATTGATGTTCAATTGTATCAAAAGCCTTTTAAAAATCCAGGAAGAGAATGAAGCTATAGTCAGATACCAAATCAGAGTAATCAAGTAGATCTAAAACCAGTCTCATGTTCTTAGAAAGGTGTCTGTTTCTCATAAAGCCTGATTGTGTCTCATCGATAATTGTGTCCAAGAACTCTTTCATTCTGTTAGCAAGTACTAAAGCCATAATCTCATAGTCATCATTGAGCAGACAGATGGGTCTCCAATTATCAATAAGAAGTAAGTCTTTGTTTGGCTTTGGAATAAGTGTTATGAGACCCTGAGTAAGAGTAGGAGGGAGGATGTTATTCTCTACACTTCCTATGAAAAGCTGCAGTAAGAACGGAGCCAGGAGATTAGAAAATGATTCATAAAACTCTGCAGTTAAACCATCTGTGCCGGGAGATTTGTTGGCCTTAAGTGCAGAAATAGGATTACAAACGTCCTCCACAGTCAGAGGGCTGTCACAGTGACTTCTATCTTCCACAACAATAGTTTTTAGGTTTTTAATATTATTGAGAAACAGCGTTGAGACATATATATATATATTCTACTTTTCTAAATGATTGACTATTTCAATGGAGAACCTAAATGACACGGACCCGTGTTTGTTATTACATATCTCTATTTTGAATGTGACAAGTCTATCATTGCCTGTTATTCATATGTATTAACAGAGTTTTTGGCCTTTTTTTCCTCTATAACAGTTAATTGACTCTTTACAGTGGCCTGCTATGGTTAATAATAACATGTTCAGTCATGAGTGAAATCAAAGCTTTTCTTCACTTTAGCATTTAACATTCCCAACAATATAATGTGATACCTTAATTAAAACACAGCTAATAAAACACAATTTTCTTAATGCAAACATCAGTGACTCAACATTAGCAACCAAAGGGTTCAGTCTGCAGCTCACACTCATGTGAAGCTACAGCCTCCCCCTTTAGTCTCTGTCATCCTTCTGCTCCTGCACAAACAAAGCAAGACAAAACCTCCACCCTTCTTCTACAGGCTGGGTGAATTGTTGTGGACATTCACTAATCCTAAAGTCGGCACCGTTTTTGTCTCAGTATCAAGTCAGTTAAACTTTTAGTCATCAGTCCATCACAGTCCAGTCACATGCATACATCCACACACATTCATACCAGATATTGCTGATAATGGAGTCTCACGCGCAACCTATTCGAGCCTCCATCACCAGCAAGATGACGTCATCATTTTAAAGGAAAACAGCTCCTTGTTTTTGGACTGGATTGACTCGCTGCAATCCTTTTAGGCTCAGGACTTCTCATGTGATCAATGTCACATATAAGTGAATTTCTCCCAAGCCCATTATAATCATGGAGAAAAACACTTTGCCACTGTTTCCAGTAAGAATATTTTATAGCGCTTTAAAGTTCAACCTCTCAGGTCTGGATTAAAGAGCTGATTTGTTAAATCGGGAACTCACAAAATACCAAAATATCACCAGCGGTGGATCACACCTCTCAGATGTTCTTATCTCAGTGCACTGTAACAAAAGCACAAACAAACGCAACCAATAAAATACTAATAAAGTAACAGATACTGGGGCCCATTGCAAACATGTCCAAGCATAAAACCATCTTTCTCTCTCTTAGAGAAAGAAAACAATCCAAACCTCACTGATAAAATCAACCTAGTGTCAAGCAAAACCCAAAAATCAACCAAAACTTCACCAGAAAGTTTTCCTCCCTCCCAGGACAATATTGTGCAGGAATACAGGCACCGTAACTCCTTTTGCACTGACAAAAACATGTTGGATTTACTTGATTCAATAGTGGACACTGGTTGCACACAAAGGTTTAGCTTTGGCAGAAACTTAAACAACTGAGTTAAATCAACACAACCTTTTCATATTCAGTAAAGCTGCATGTTGTGTTCATAAAACACGATTGAAACATGTTCAGATGGAGTAAGTTGAGCTCCTGGAACATTTTAATCCTTCAATTGAAATTGAATGGGTCTACAACAACTACCATCCTCCTATCTCTATCCTGGTTGCAGCAGGGCTGGGAAATAACCCTGAAGTGATAGGTTACCAGGCAGGGTACACCCTGGACAGCTCACCAGTCTATCAGATAGAAACACACAGCCGTTTACATTCATGGATAATTTAGCCCAGGACCTTCTTACTGTGGAGCAACAGCACTAACCAGCATGCCAACAATGGAGGAAATACAGGAAAGCTATGATTTCCTGTATTTGAGGCAGAATTATTTTGTTCTTGCCCTTGACAGGTTAATCCACAATAAATAGCAACAGCATGCATGTGGTGTGTGTGTCGTTGTCTGCCTCTTATAACTCCAGTGATTTTCCTGTAGTTTGAAATCTTATGCGGTGTTGACACAATAATTTGTTGTAAACCAGGAAATTCCCAACTGTGGTAGAAAGCACAGCTTAGCCTTAGCAAATGTTCAAAGAAAAGTCGTCACTTCCTGATTTCTGCTTCACTGATAAATATTGTCACACTGGGGTTTTTGCAAATGATATCAGTGAGCACTGTGTGGCAGCTGGAGTCAGACAACTGAAGCTCCCACAATCAAGACCACAAACAGCTTTCAAAGGAGATTTGAAGCTTTTCTGGCAGCAAGCTTCATGATTTATGGGACTGGAACTGGAACAGAAACTACCTGATCACCAATGGTGAGCTGGCATGGAATTATTTTTATGACATTTTATCAAAGTTATAAATAAGCATGCCCATTAACACATAGTGAGTGAGCATGTTGTCTTCCCACGCAGTGAACAGCGGATGCTAATGTTTTTGTCACTTTTTACAGAGTCAAACTCAAAGTAAGGTCAGTGCTTCCACGCTTTAAACGCTGCACGCTCACACTCTCTCCACACTCGATAGATTATCCATTGTTCATCTGCACACAGCTGCGGTTTTAGTAACGCAGTAACGCAGCGTGCTTACGGGAAAGTAACAGTAATCTAATTACCTTTTTTGCAATAGTAATCCCTCACTTTACTCGTTTCTTGAAAAAAGTAATCGGATTACTTCCCATCTCTGGTCGGAGCTGTGCACTTGTGGGTTCCACCTTGTGTACACGTTTATCTTTGCTGTGTGTACTTGTACCTCTGAGTGGAAGCTGAACTCTTGAGTTCGAGTATCGAAGCATCAGCTGTGACGTTAAAGTCCAAACAGCTCGTTCATTTGACGTGCAAATGAACGAAGGTAACGCCGTTTTCATGTGGATGTGTCACTGAGACACTTTCCACATCCACAGCTCACAAAATGGGAAAACTATAGAAGTATAACAATGAAGAAGTTACTATGTTACGGGTCCCAAGGATGAAGACCTCGATGACAAACATGTTACCTGTAAAAGCAGGTGAAGAGCAGAGTAAGGAAGACACGATGCGTCTCTGCTTTCCTCCAGAACGTGTCTGAGTCTGATTTATTTCACACAAATAAATGCTATAAAACACTAAACATGAGCTTTCAATATACTGTTCAGCTGGTTCCTCATTCACATCAATTACATTTACTTATTTCACAACATCAGTGAAATATACTCTTTTTAACTGGTTCAGTTTCTCAAGTTCACACTTCTTTCCATAACAGCTACATCCTTTTATCATATCAATAAACACATCACATTGTCTTCTGCAGTGTCTTACTGGCTAAACAGTTCTATTCAATAACAGCATTGGTAAATACATTACATTTGTTCCCTCCAGTAATTTACTGGCAAAATCACTATTTAGTGCATCATGAAACACAGCTTGTTTAATCAACCCATGAATGCCTCTGTTAGCTACACAGAGTTGCTCAGAGTGCTTGTGTTACACTAGCTAATCTACTCAGTCACTTTAACAGAACTATTAACATTCACATCTCACAGAACTGATTTGATTGGAGCATTACAACACGTTTGCACAGAGCATAGGAGCGCACTGACTCTGCTTCACGAGCGCTCCACCTAACGAGCGGGCTCGCGGTGCGGTCGCGCGGGACACTCCTCTGGTTTTCTCCCGTGTTTACATATAAATAACTTTGGCGGACCGCCTTAACTCTCCCGTTCACATTAACGTGGGTAACCATGGTGACAATAAACAACATTTTCGGTGCGAGCACCGTGTACCGACCTGTAAAAGCAGGTGAAGAGCAGAGTAAGGAAGACACGATGCGTCTCTGCTTTCCTCCAGAACGTGTCTGAGGAAGCAGCGGAAGGTGGGCTCCACTTACTGCACCCCGAAACCCCGGAGCAAGCACCAAAGTTCCGCCCTCACTGCTTTCTAACATAAAATGAATCCCTGTTACATGGATTTTCTATCCTCTTAAAGAAACTGAAAATAAATACATATAGCAATGAAAAATGTCCCGTTACATGAGTGTTTTACACAAAATAATATTAATGTGGTCATTCCCTCACAGGGGTGCCACAACTACACTGCTGTTTTGACAGAGACACAGTGTGTTTATCTAACTTGGCTGAAGCCAAAGTTCTCCAGACAAATTCAGTCTGTTTCTGCCAAGTGTGAACTCACTGGATGAGCGCCAGATACACAGAATCAAAAAGGGATAAATTAGTTTTCTTATGTCATGTTCCCGTCACAAACTGGCTCAAGGAGAGGGGAAGCAGGAGTCCACAGATGAAATGTTCCTATAAATAAAGTGGAATTTATTCAAACTTTACCAAAACTTCAACACATCAAATACAAGCAGTTCAGCAGGGAGTGGATGTGTGTTGCATGTGCCAGGTGGATGCAGAGAGAGGCCAGGGCCACGTTCAAACCTGAACACGCTGCACAGTGTTTTGTTCCATTTGTTAGGGATGAATGAAATGCTTCCTTGAAAGGATGTGTGCAGTCACCAGTGGGCGTGGAAGCATGTGCGCCCTCATTTGGTGGGTGTGCAAGAAAAGTCATCCTGTCACACAGCAATGCCTACATAAATCACACCACTCTGCTTAAAATAATAATGTTTAGTGAAGCAGGTGAAGCAAAGGGCTGCTTTTAATAGGCTGGGAGACCCAGGTGTGCTGCTTTAGCTGCTGAGCCTCTTATGACAGAACAGCGGAGAGTGGTAAGAAGGGAGGAGGGGGTCTGGCTGTGTTTGTGAACGATAGATGGTGTAACTCTGGGCATTTCTCTATCAAAGAGACGCTATGCTGTAAGGACATTGAGCTGCTAGCGGTTAGCGTGAGACCGTACTATCTACCACGAGAGTTTACACACGTGATTATGATAGCTGTGTATGTCCCGCCCTCTGCTAACGCTGCAGCAGCCTGTGAGGTCCTGCACACTGTAACCAGCAGACTCCAAACACAGCACCCTCAGGCCCTTTTCCTGATCTCTGGGGACTTTAAAGATGATGTAACCATTTAATTATGGTTACATATTTAATTATGTAACCATTTAATTATGGTTACATAATTAATTATGTAACCATAATTAATTATGCAAAATGCAAAACGCTCAGCTGTGTCTCCAATCAAAGCTCTGTAACTTCAGAGGTGATGTTCATATGTTGACTAATGGTTTTCTTTCATTTTTGATGTACTGCAGAATATTTGTATAAAATCCAGGCCAGGAAAATCTCCTTCATGTGTTTCTGTGTTTTGTCTTCAGCTACGTTGACACAAAGGCCTCTGCTGTGACGCTCACACCTTTGATAAAGTCTGGAGAGTGTCAGCTTCCTGTTTATAGATACAAAAATATGTAATGTTGTGAACTCTGGCCGCAGCGGCGCAAGAAAAAGGAGAATTACGGGAAGCACTCACAACAGGTAAAATCAAAATAACAAAGTAAAGTACGATAAAATAAAAAACAACAAAAGAACAACACAATATACTTCCCCGTACTGTTACTGCTAACCTCTGTTAACCTAGTAACTCTTACCTTCTAACTGACAGCTGGTCAATAAACGAGCTCCATAAACGCTCCATATTCACCTTTACATGGAATATAAAGGAAAAGAAGAAACACAGTGCTGTGTCAGCGTTAGACATATAGATATATCCTTGCTTTTAATACATTTGAAGGTGGGTGGGAGAGGTGCTTCTCCGCGTAGTCTACGGTCTCTTTGGGATCGGTAAAGCTTTTCCTCACATCACCATGGGTCACTAACAGCTTTGCAGGGTATAGCAGTCTGTACCTGACGCCGGTCATCCCACGTAGTCTTCCTCTCATATTTGCAAATGCGGCTCTGCGTTTCCAACAGAGGAGGGAAATCTGGGAGGATGTTTATTTTAAAAACCCTTATACATCAGGTTCTTGTTCTCTGCAGCTTTCAGCAGAATTTCCTCACCAATGTGGTAGTAGTGCAATCTCAAGATGATGGGCCGAGGAAGATGACTTTGTTTGGGACGCTGGCGATTCACTCTATGTGCTCGATCGATGAGTGGCTTCTCCTCGAGAGATAGCGCCTCCGCCAACAGGTGTGAACCAACTCAGTCATCTTGGGTCCCTCTGTGCCTTCTGGTATTCCTGCAGTTCTTAAATTATTCCTCCTGGAGTGCCTCAAGAGCTCCACATCTCTCATCTAACTTCTTTACCTCCGCAGACAAACGCTCCACAGTGGCCTGGAGAGTGGCGATGGTGTCAGAGTGGTTCGAGGCACAGTCCTGCAGTTCAGTCAAAGTGTTATCATGCCTGGCCACGTCGCTTTTTATGTCCGAAATTGAGGGCTGGATGCTCTGGTTCAAGGATGATATCTCGCCTCCTATGGTGGTAGAAATCTCTAGTATGCAAGTGTCCAGTGCTAGTTAGTTAGTTCTAGTTCTAGTGGTTAGTGGGGCTTTATTTGATGATTCTAGTGTGTGTTACATTGTTGTCATATTGTTGAGTCGCAGAGCTGTACAGTGTTACAGTTTCTGTAGAGTCTGGTATAAGGAACTCAGATCCCTCTGTGAATAATGTTCACTGAAACTGATCTGTAGTTAATGAACTAGTCAGGATTTACACTAGAGAATGTTTCTGCCATTACATGGCCTGTATTTGTAGAGCGCTTTACTCGTCCCTAAGGACCCCAAAGTGCTTTTTTGCCCAAGGACACAACATGTCCAAGCCGGGGCTCGAACCGGCAACCTTCCGATTACAAGACGAGCTGCCAACTCTTGAGCCACGATCGGCCCACATATTGTTGTCTTTTGTTGCAGACACCAAGTGTTGAGATCCTGTCTCAACCTCCTACATTCTTCCAGCAGGTTACACATTATTTTTTGTATTTGGAATCAAATATATGTGTCAGTTGGGCCTAGTGCAGGGGTCAGCAACCTTTAACACCCAAAGAGCCTTTTGGACCCGGTTTCCACGCAAAGGGTCAGGGTTCGGGAAAACACTGGGAGCCGCAAATACTTTGTGACATCTAAAATGAAGATAACACTGTGTATATTGTTTTTACCTTTATGCTTTGTGTGAACAACTACAGTGTGTTGCTTATGAAATCCATGAAGTGCTACAGAGAAAATTACATTTGATTTATGTAATGAACACATTTTGAGCTCTTAAAGAAATATAACAAAGGAAAGCTGAACTACAATGATCCATGTAGCAAACACAAACTGTTATATCGCCTTTGGGCTTTTGGAGCCTTGACCTGACTTTTAAAAAAAGCGCGTTCATGCAAACATCGTCGGGTCTGCCGTGATATGTTTACAACGGGACTTCTGCTCCTGAACCTCTGCGCACAGCATCTGCAGGTCGGGGCTGTACGAAGTCACTTTATCTCTACAGGACTGTAAGCTGTCGTCTGTGAGGCGTGAGCGTGTTTGTTTGAACACAGTTCACGGTGGAGAACAGCTGCTGACATAATGTGGATCCAAGATCCATAACTGGCCTACCTGGGGCTGAAAGTCTCCATAAATGCAGGCGTTTCGGCGGCTACACCGGCTTCCACGAGCGTGACGCTTATTTTGAGAAAATAATAGAATATAAATGTATTTTTATATTTCAATATCACAATAATCTTCCAATGTAGAACTACAAGTTAAAAAAGAAGTAACATAAATCAAATCCACTTCAGCTAAATACTTCTCATTTATTTCCATCTTACATGCTGTGACTGCAGCCATTCCCACATCTCTGTGAATGGGACTCATGGACATGGATCAGTGGTTGTTGATCAATGGTCCTGAGAATCTGCATAATTAAGATGAAGGAACGGAGCTCCCAGCCCATCGTTCCTGCAGCTGCTTTCAGTCTTTATGCAAATGTCCTGTTTGTAAGACTGAAACCTGCAGCTGAGACTGAAGACGTCACCTGATGATGACGACACGTTTCTCCCACAAAACGCTGCGTCCAGATGAACAGAAGCAACAGACTCACTTTCCTGGATGATTGAGATGCATCAAGACTTCATTGTGTGTTACTTCTCATTCAGCACAGACACATTATTCCTGTTAGGTCATCTCATCACTGTCACTCAGTACAAGCACAACTGTGAACAACACAAACTTCTCTTCAATGTGTCACAGAAACACTAAGTGTGAGAGCCTGTATGACACACAGGACAGACTGTAAGCTCTGCTGGCTGCACAGCACTTTGTAGCAGTTTTCCAACATGTCCTCCACCCGTGATGTCAGTGGTGGGACCCCAGTCACAGCACTCAGCACCACCTCCTTTAAATGTATTTTATAGCAGTTACTCCCGTTACTCGGTGCAACGCTTCTTAAATGTGTTTTTGCAGGATAAAACACAGCAGGTGGTGTAGAGAGGACGTCAGCTGACGGAGCAGAGGGAGGCAGACTGTGGATAAATGACAGAGTGAGAGGAGAGCAACCATGACAGAAGCACAGGTGTGGCAGATAGAAGTGGCTTTATAGACACTTATTGTCAGTCCTCGTGCATGCTGTGGAAATAAGTGTCTGTGTCATGAGGTGACATGTGAGCTTATCTTTGGTCAATAAAGCTGAACGACCAGTTTTCACTTTGCTTGTTACGCTTGTTTAGTGACGTCTGGGTTTCTGTGGAGCCCGAATTTTGATGAGTTCTGGTGAAATCATCTGAGATCATCTGAGCATCGGTGAAGAGTCAGCAGAGAAAGTGTGGGACAGAAGTTTGCTTTGGACACATGGACTGAAATCAAAAAGTAACAAACAGGATTTCCAATGGACAGTATGGAGAAGTGAAAGTACACAAAGGCTGTGCTGGAACACGTGTGTTACACTTTTTGACAGCTGAGAACAAAACACAATATTTTGCATCATCTCTGCAGTGTCTCTTCTTTCCTCTGCTGTTGTGCTTTTAGCTCCAAACTGTTTCAAATGGTTTGTCAGCAAGCTGACCTCTGACCTCTGCAGTACTAACTCCTGACCCGTACAAAGAGCGGGCGTTTCTGACCTTTGACCTGAAGCTGTATGTCTCTCAGTCTCAGTTCTTCTCTCCGTCACTGATGGAGCAGGTGTAGTTGCTGCTGACAGTCAGTCGTTTGTTTTCTCAGAGTGAGGCTGAAGTCTGAACTGTTCAGAGCATCAGGTCTCATCAACGTGCGCTGCTGTAACGCCGCTTTGTCCTCTGAGATCACCAGGTATGAAACCTGAGTGCTGACAGAGCAGCATGTTCCCCCTCATTCACCTCCACCACCACAGCCAAGGCATGCTGGGAAACTGAGGACACACAGACGGAGAACTGAAGTGTCTGCTGTGTGTTCATCTCAGAGTCCTCACAGGTGACACATTAGCTCCAGAACACCAAGCCAGGTGTTTGAAGCCTGACAGGGATTCTTCCCATCCAGAGGGAGGATTTAGCTGCACAACAATGAACATTAGTGTGTAGTTTAGAAACACAGACTGTGCCTGCACTGCATCTAGTGAAGAAAAGTGTTACTGCGAGAGAACCAGGCTCCTTTAAAGCAGCTGATATTAAGGTTGAAAAATCAACAATAAGCTGATGTAATCAACGTTTCACAAAATGGTCAGCAGCTAAAATCTGGAGCCGTTCTTTGGTGGTAATTAACAGTTTGTTCTTGTTAGCTAATTATGTAATTAAAGGTAGCAGCAGAAGCCTTGTGTTGAAAGCCCATTCACTCACACATTCACACAGTATGTGTGTGTCTGTGTTACACTGTGGACATCCCTTCTGTTGGAGCGCCATCTTGTGGCAGGTTTAAGAAATGTTCTTCTTGTAAATCCAAACTGATGCACCTCCATAGCAGACTGTGGAGGCTTTCAGTGACATGAAGACTTGATTTATACTGTCATATTCTCCTGTTACACAAAGCACAGCACGCTGAACATGGATGAACTGAAACTCCCAGCATCTGACTGAGGAAAAGCACAAATCATTCTCACACTGACTCCTGCTTGATTTTAGATTTGCTTTCAAATCCTCACACTTTCATATGAAGCACTAAATGGGCTCCAGACTGTTTATCTCAGCTTCCTGTCAAACACACTGCTGCTCACACCGAGGCTCAGTTTACTCCTCCAGCCTGGCTTAACCTGCTGTCTGTTAAAAACAGTCCCACACTCCTCTGTTTAATCCTTCTGATCAGACTCTTTGATTTTGTATTGTTTTTACCTGAAGTTGTGTTTTTGACATGGTTCTGTCTGTGAAATAAAGCTCACACACACACTGCTACAGTCCTTCATACACTTAGAAACGAAGCTGCTCCTTTCCTCAGTGCTGACACATAAAGAAGAGTTGCTTTTATATCCAACACGTCTCTGTTCCAGAAAACAGCTTCAGCAGCCTCTGAGTCTGAACTTGGAGTTGGTTATAAGCCACAGGCCTGTGTGCACAGCAATGAGGAAATATAATGCAGTAAGTGAAACATGGATGTGTGGAACAGATTATCCCAAAGGTTGATTCTGTTCATCTGGACGTTCTCAGTGAAACATTTGGTCTCTCGGTCAGGTGACTCCTTTAGTCTCAGCTGACTGCAGGTTTCCAAACCTTTGTCACTGGATCACTCACTTCATCTCCAACGTGTCCCTGACACAGACAGCTGGAGCCGTTACAGCAAAATCATTGATCATCGTTTTTAGAACATTAGCTGGTGTTGGTGGGCAGGCTAGCAGTGCTAATTGTTAGCACTAGTTCTGCTGCTCTCCCTTTGTCTCTGTTATTGTTGGTCTTTAGTGAACAATAGAAAGTGTCTTCATGAGACTGTTGCCTAATGTTCAAATGTAGATAACACCACCTGCACCAACCTGTTACACAGCACAACCCTCTGGTGTAGCTTTGGCTGGAGCACATATTGGCAGCTCCAGTGACATCACCACTCCATGGTGACATCATCTCTACAGACTGTGGCTGTTACATATCCTCACCTGGTAATAATAAGACTGTCCTCAGCTGCACACAGCTCCAAGATGAACAAACTGAAGTAAATACAAATTAGAGTTACGATAGATTGAAATCTTGTAATCAGAGCTAATTCTTAGTGAAACTCTCACAACATCATATCATGATCCTGGGTTAGTGTCTCGGTCTCAGATCACAACATCAGCACAGGCTTGGCTTGGGTGAGGTATTGAGTGGTTCTTGTCCATGACAGCTGCAGGTACAGTGCCATCAGCCATGCTGCACCACATGTCTGCCCAGGAACATTAGTGTGGCTGAGTCTCATGTAAACATTGTGCTAAAGTGGTGGGAAAGTGGCTGCAAGCTGGCTGCACTGTGTCCAATACTCTCAGTATGATATCCACAAACCTCTGAGTGTCACAGAGTGGGCCTGTGCTCAGCTCACTGTGCCCCATTCAATTCTACTTGCATAGTTTTACAAGTAAAATTAAAAGTTGCTCAATGATAAGTTATTGTAGTAACAACTAAGTCCATGGTCATTATTTGTTAATAGTAGCTTAAAGCTTCTGCACCAATCATGGAGCAGCAGGTTTAGAGCATGTGGATCTACAAAAGTAAGTCCCAGTAAGATGGGCTGAGCCTTACATACTAGAAGAAACATGTCATTCCCAGCAGATGAAGCGCCCTTTAAAGCAGGATCTCACTTTAAACCTAAAGAACTTGCTATGAGCATGCAGTGCATTCATGGTTATTATTCATACGATTGTGGGGAGCTAATAAAGTGCAACTATCACATTACATTTTATTATTAAATTGTTGTTAACAATCCCTTCACTTCTGCTTATCTAATTCATGGTTGCAGGATGGCTGACAGCTTCCATTAGGCAGGAGGTAATGTCCATTCTGGCCACAGTGCAACCCACAATGTGTAACTGACACTATTATATTGCATTATGTCACATTGTTACATCTTTTTAATAAATGATGACAGTCAGCTGAATTTGCTGCCCCCTTGGTGGAGGACATCAGGATCAGCAGCTCCATCACAAACACCACAGAAGAAGAACAACACTGGATCAGATTATCTGGATGTGTTTGACAGGGACAGTGTTCATGTTCATGGACATCAGGACAAAAACAGACGATGGAAACCTGCCAGATTTGAGCTAAACTGCTCGTTTCCATGTGTAGTCCCTGGGAGGTCACATGACCAACAAAGACACACAAGCTGTGTCCCAAAACGTCGGCTGCATCCTCCGGAGGCCACATTTGAAGGCCGATGACGTCACAGCCAGGCGACGAAGGCTGTCCCGATTCCTCGACTCCTTCAAATGCGTCCTTCATTCCCCCGAGTTTGAAGGATGGGTCGGGTGTGTCCTTCGTGGCCCACCATATCCCAGAATTCATAGCGCGGCCCAGCCAAATTTCAGCTGCCAACAATGGCGGCCGCTACTAAGTTTTAAAATTTAACGAGGGAGCACTACTTACTTACAATGAATTCCTTACACTATATAATTTTCCCGTCAGTGTTGGGGAATTCTCAATGGTGCTTGGTGCCATACCCTCAGGGACTTTAATGTTATATAAAAACACTGACAGCTCAATATCTGCCTCAGTCACTCTCCCTGATCCAGCTGAGTCAGCAGTGGGAAAAATCTGCTTTTCACAGGAACTTGGTAACAGCAATAAGAGAATACGTAGTTTATTCCAAGAAGATATCATGTCTCTCCCATATATAGAATATCTTACTGGAACCGACATGTTCCAGATATCACCTGGAAGACAGTCTGGATGATCCCATAAATATCTAATTGTGAACAAGGTGAAGGAAATCTCATATAAAATTCTTCATAAATGTGACCCAGCCAGTCACTATATGGTAACATTTAAAAGAGACATAAATACTAATTGAACTTTCTGTGGGGATCATCCAGAAACTGTGGCACATCTCTTTTGGTTCCTCTACACAGAGATTCTGGAAGAATTTAGCAGTTTTGTTATTGTCCATATTTTAAGGGAGTTTTCTTTACGATGGAAAATGTTTTATTCTGTTTCTTTAAGTTCCCCAGGAAGAATGATAAATGTTTTTTTTATAAAATATTTGTTAATACTTTTAGCTATTTTATATCCATAAATGTAAGTTTATTAATAAAACACCATATTTCTGCCTTTTTATAAGGATATGAATTGTACATACAATCAATTTCAGACTCAACCAACAAAAAGCCTCTCAGAACAATATTTATATGTTGATTTTTTTCGCCTACTCATATCATAATTTTTTTTACTCCTGGTTCTGTATGTTCATGTTCTGTTCTTTTGTAAACTTCATCTGTTTGTATGTTGTATACTCATTGTGTTTCAATAAAGTTCGATTTAAAAAAAGGTACGTTCTAAACGAAGCTTCAGACGTCACTGATCACGTGACTCTGGCCAAACGAATCAAGCCTCGACACGGTGCTTCTGAAGCAGCGCGTTGATCTTTCTGACACACGCACCGGAGCGTCAGCTTCAAGCGGACCATCACTACGTCTCACATCTAAAGGTGTCAAGGTAACTTTGAACTGAGTTCAGTCAATCTGGAGTTTTTCCAAGTTTTCTGTTGCTCTCTGTGAGAGAAGAGCGTTAAAGGCGGGGCTCTCCAGAGTCCAGCAAAACAGGAAACCACAGCTGGGTGTGTGTAAGTGTGCAAACCAATAGAATGCATCGTGGTGGGGGGGCATCACGGGCAAGAAAAAAATAAAATAATCGGTCGTACCCATGCTTCCCCGACGTCATGCCAGCGCATATTGGGAAATTCGTAGGCACCGATCGGTTTTCTATCAGCCATTTGCTGGGAGTAAGGGCGCCCTCCGTTTGCGAGGTGCGCCTGCTGCTGGCGGCACAGGGAGGAGAGGGCGGGGCGGCGGGGAGTCTCTGGCTGGCTGGAGCGGCATCTAATAACCAACTCGCAAAACAAAATAAAAACAACAAACAGATATTATGATACAGACTTATAATCTGCACCGATGTTTTTTCTACATTCTATAACGTGAGCGCGAGAGCCCTCGGTGCGCCTGCGCGCTGCTGAAGTCAAAGTAAACTTTATTGTCATCTCCGCTACAGACAGTCCAGCATATAGAGAGACGAGACGACGAGGCTGCAGTTACAGCGGTGCAAGTAAACAAACAATAAATATAAGAAGAGTAAGAAAATAAATCTACACTTTAGGACTCGGGGTAAAGGATCAATAACAATTTAAATTTATAATTTACAGTTTGATGATTTAAAGTCTCACACAACCCGTCAAAAGGGGCGGGGCCGGCTGCTTCCAAGTAGAGCACATTTCATTTATAATGATGTAAATCCAAGCCCATCATGGATTCACGATCTGAATCCTGGGTTATGTGAAATCCCAGAAATCAACCTTAGACAAAGTGAATCTGTGAACTAAGGTGTAGGTCTGTTAGGTTAATTGTGCTGATCCTCGGGTTGAGGATATCACGTGGTATAAGGGTCCGCCCTTGTCATTTGTTGAGCAGGAAGAGTGAGCGCTTGTTTTCATGCAGAGTACGTCCCGGATCAAAATGTGAAGTTTTACAAATCACCACTTCTTTAGTGAATATCATTTCAGTCTCAGACAACCTCGTTTCTCTTACAGAGGTTGAATGCACCTTCTGCGGATGGCGGTACCACACAGTGTGCGTGGACTTCCCCTGCACAGAAGGCAACTACAAATGCTGTGAATGCTAAATAAAGAGAAACAAATGATCCCTGTTGTCTTTGCTTGATGATTGGTTTGAGTCTTGACAATCCACATTGCTGGCGTTGCATCTTTCAATGGCAGCAATGGCAGGTATCAGTGCTCAAACCTTTTGTGTTTGTTTCCAACAAGTTGCCCACCTCGGGAAACAAAAATGTGTTCTTTTACTTGTCAGATGAACATATGAGACACTTTGACTCTTCAGTGCAGTGTGGAGCCTAACAAAGATCTGTTTTGTGTCCCAGCTGATCAGCAGGAGGAGGAGAGTCTGACGGAGCAGCAGAGGAACATTTTCAGCTACTTGGACTCAGCTCAGCCACTACAGAGGAAACAATGAGCTCAACACAGAAGGTGACAGACAGAGCAGGACCATATGACCAAAGATATTTATCACCATATACATCCGAACATTTGCCATAACGATGTAGCTGACGATAGAATTGACAGCAGACAAAATACTTTACAGCTGCACAACTTTATTAAAAACCCATCAATGTATTTTCACTGAAACAAGCAGCTGTTGTTTATGTGCATTAAAGTTATATAAAAATGTAACAGTGCAAATGCAAATTCCTCGCTGACAGTTTAACCAAAAGGCGTTTCCAGTGGAAACTGGCCGACACATCCTGAGCATAACCATGTATAATATCCACTAAACTTCAGAAGAGGTTATACAGTCGTGGCCAAAAGGTTTGAGAATTGCATAAATATTGGAACCTGGAGAAGTTGCTGCTTAAGTTTTTATAATAGCATTTTGCCTGCACTCCAGAATGTTATGAGGAGTGATCAGATGAACTGCATCGTCCTTCTTTTTATAATACAGATTTGTACTTTATTTCAAATTGAACCTTTAAAGGGGCATTTCTGGACTTTTAAACACCAGTAATGTACTTTTAAGGTTCCTATAGGTACAAAAATGTTCTTATTTTGTATTTCTGAGAGTGTATCATGTAACACTATAGATCAACTTAGCTCAGAATATATAAAGCATATAAACAGTTACAGCAATATGATGCAACAAACACAGCAGCTACTGATCCAAAATACTCAAAGCTTCATAGAACTGAAACCAACATTTATTTTTAGCTCCATTCTGCTGCTCAAATCAAATCAAATCACTTTTATTGTCACATCACATGTGCAGGTACATTGGTACAGCACATGTGAGTGAAACAGAGTTGTGCAAAATACAATAATGTAAACAAGCAAAATACAAGAATGGCTACGTCTGAAACTAATAAATATATGTACAATATATAATAGTATATGCATTTCTGGATGTGTATACCAAATATTTTTCTACGTGTGTGTGTGTGTGTGTGTGTGTACACATATTTTACAAATTAAATAGAGTAAACAATAAATAAAATATATAAAAATATACAGAGTTGAGACATGTGCAAAACAGTGGCATTTATATACAGTATGGAGTGCATAATGTTGAAGTTCCAGTAGTGAAGCTGAGGTGTCTATGAAGTGTTCAGCAGTCTGATGGCCTGATGGAAAAAGCTGTCTCTCAGTCTGCTGGTACGGGACCAGATGCTGCAGACCTGCGAACCTCCTTCCTGATGGAAGCAGTCTGAACAGTTTATGGCTGGGGTGACTGGAGTCCTTGATGATCCGCCCCGCTTTCCTCAGGCAGCGCTTCCTGTAGATGTCTTGGAGGGAGGGAAGCTCACCTCCAATTATCCGTTCAGAGCACCGCACTACTCGCTGGAGAGCTTTGCAGTTGTAGGAGGTGCTGTTGCCATACCAGGTGGTGATGCATCCAGTGAGGATGCTCTCAATGGCACAGTGATAGAAGGTCCTGAGGATGCGAGGGCTCATGCCAAATCTTTTCAGTCTCCTGAGAAAGAAGAGGCGCTGCTGCGCCTTCTTCACTGTTTTGTTTGTGTGTACTGACCACGTAAGATCCTCAGCCAGATGTACTCCAAGGAACCGGAAGCTGCTCACTCTCTCCACAGCAGCGCCATTGATGGTGATGGGGGTGTGTACTTCTCTGCACCTCCGGAAGTCCACTATCAACTCCTTTGTCTTTGCGACGTTGAGGGTGAGATGGTTGTCTTGACACCAGCGGGTCAGGGCGCTGACCTCCTCCCTGTAAGCCGTCTCATCACCGTTGGTGATAAGACCCACCACTGTAGTGTCGTCCGCAAACTTCACAATGATGTTGGAGTTGTTAGTGGCTGTGCAGTCGTAGGTGTAGAGTGAGTACAGGAGAGGGCTCAGTACACACCCCTGTGGAGCACCAGTGTTCAGTGTGATGGGGGATGAGGTGATGCTGCCCAGTCTGACCACCTGGCGTCTGTCAGACAGGAAGCTAAGGATCCAGCTGCAGAGGGAGCTGCTCAGTCCTAGATCCTGCAGTTTCCTGTCCAGCTTCGAGGGAACGATGGTATTGAATGCTGAGCTGTAATCTACAAACAGCATTCTCACATACGTGTCTCTCTTCTCCAGGTGTGACAGGGCAGTATGTAGTGTCAGGGCTATGGCATCATCAGTGGACCTGTTGTGGCGGTATGCGAACTGTAGAGGGTCCAGTGAGTCGGGTAGTGCAGAGCAGATGAAGTCCCTGACCAGCTTCTCGAAGCATTTGCTTACGATGGGGGTCAGGGCTACAGGTCGCCAGTCGTTCAATGAGGAGATGGTGGAGGATTTGGGTACAGGGACGATGGTGGCCATTTTGAAGCAGGCTGGGACTACAGACAGAGAGAGGGAAAGGTTGAAGATGTGCGTGAACACTCCAGCCAGCTGAGCCGCGCATGACTTGAGGACGCGGCCGGGAATCCCGTCCGGACCAGTAGCTTTGCGTGCGTTCACCTTCTTGAAGCACTTCCGCACATCCTCCTCAGACACAGTGTGCGCACTGACGTCATCCGCGGTGCGCACACTGTCTGGTCTCATGGTGTTCGCTGTGTCGAATCTAGCGTAGAATACGTTTAGATCCTCACACAGAGAGGCCGTGGTCTGCGGTGTGCTGGTTTTCCCTCTAAAGTCTGTGATCGTGTTTAGTCCCTGCCACATACTCCGAGGGTTGTCAAACTGTTGCTCCACCCTGTCCCTGTACTCACGTTTAGCTGCTTTGATCGTCTTCCGGAGTTGGTAATGTGCGTGTTTGTAGTCCGATGTGTTCGCGGAGGCAAAGGCGGTGCTCCGTGCTGCCAGTGCCGCGCGAACATCTCCATTAATCCAGGGTTTTTGATTTGGGAAGGATTTAACTGTTCTGGATGGGACGATATCTTCCACGCATTTCCTGATAAATCCACAGACTGAGTCTGTGTACTCATCAATGTCTTTAGCGGCCACGTTAAACACTTCCCAGTCCGCGTGATCAAAACAGTCCCGCAGCGCAGACTCCGATTGGTCCGTCCAACAGTGCACCGCCCTCCGGGTTGGAGCTTCCTGTTTCAGCTTCTGCCTGTAGGCGGGCAGGAGCAGGATGGAGCGGTGATCTGATTGGCCGAATGGGGCGTGGGGGAGGGCTTTGTACGCATCCCGGAAAGAGGTGTAACAGTGGTCGAGTTGCCGGTTTCCACGTGTGTTGAAAAGGATGTGTTGATGGAGTTTTGGTGAGACTTTCTTCAGGTTTCCCTTATTAAAGTCTCCGGCTGTGATAAACGCTGCCTCTGGGTGTGCGGTTTCCTCGCTGCTGATCGCGCTGTACAGTTCCCTGAGTGCACGGTCAGTGTCGGCTTGTGGGGGAATGTAAACAGCCATAATAATCACTGCTGTAAATTCCCTCGGTAGCCAGAATGGCCGGCACTTAATCATCAGGTACTCCAGGTCCGGTGAGCAGAAGGATTTGACTGGGTGCACGTTCGCATAATCACACCAGCTGTTGTTGATCATGAAACATACACCACCGCCTCTGCTTTTCCCAGTAAGATCCTGTGACCTGTCCACGCGGTGCACGGAGAACCCCGGTAGTTGTATTGCGGAGTCCGGTACCTTGTCCGATAGCCAGGTTTCTGTGAGGCAGATCACGCAGCAGTCCCGCATCTCTCGCTGGAATGAGATCCGTGCCCGAAGCTCGCACAGCTTGTTCTCCAGAGACTGCACATTAGCCAGTAATAAACTGGGTAACGGTGGTCTGTAAGTGCGCCGTCTCAGTCGAACCAGAACGCCAGATCTTCTCCCTCTGCGTCGGCGTTTGCGGCCTCCAGGGCCAGAGAACAAAGGCGTCTCAGGTGAGATGAATGGGGGGTCTGCAAACGGAGCGTCCGTGTTGCAAAACTTGAACTCCGGAAAGTTATAAGAAAGACCGTCTTTTATGTACAGTAAGGTTTGTCGGTTGCACACAAGGAGACATGTGCTACTTGCGAAAAAATGAAGGAAAAGTAAAATTAAACACAGAAAAAAGCTGTTGCTTGGGGGAGCTCGCGACGAGGCTGCCATACTCTGCGCCATCTTGTTCCAACAACTGCTGATACAGACTTTAGGTTTCTGAACATTAAACTTGTTGCTGCCTTTCATAGTGTGTAACTTGAAGGCCCTGAGTACTTTCTCCCACACTGAAAACACTGGGATGATCACATTATTTGAACATTACCTAATAAGACTGATTCAGCACAGACAGTTGTGTTAAACTTTCCTAGCAGTCCTTCACAAACAGGGAACAGTCTGTCTATTCTCTCCATCTGTCAGCTGCTGCTGGCTCTTCCTCCTCCTCCTCCTCACACACTGCTGAGTTTGTCCTGGTGGATCATCAGGGCTGCAAAGCCTCACAGATGATGTGCAGCAGTGGGTCCCTCAGTCTGTCCTCACTCTGGACACTTGCAGTCGTCACACATGGAAATCAAATGTGTGATAAGCTGCAGGATTCAAACACAAGTGTAACTTATAAACACATGTTCATACTTTTATTCCACAATCAGAGAGAAAGAAACAGAGAGAGAGTGCAGGACAGACAGACAGGTGACAGTCTCAGGTGTACACACTGCTACACAACAGCACCAGAGAAGCAGGATTTAGTGTTTGTGTTATTACGAGTGTAAACAAGAAGAGTTCCAGATGGTGCAGTGGACACATGTGTGACTGCTGTGATTAAAGCATCTTTCTTTCAGCTTAACGAGTGAACCGTCAGCTCGTTCAAACACACGTTAAAGTGCGTTTGGCTCGACACCACCGAACAGAGGCAGCAATATAACACAGCTAACATTAACAGTGCAGTGAATCCTGCTTGTGCCGTGATGTTCAGGACTGCAAACCGAGCAGCATCACTGACTTTCAGCTTGTTGTGTTTGTGGATATATGACTGACTTTAATTATCCACAAAATCATCACATTCTCTGTCAGATTAAGGTCGACTATTGAACGGCGTATATTTTAAAGGCTTTAAAACCAAGTTAACGCTGAAAGTACAAACATCACTAATGTCACATAACTATGCTGACAAGGCATAGCTATGGCTATGAAATGCTCTTTGTGTATCACTTCTTCATTATGAAAGATGTCATTAATGCACTAGTAATGTCTCATCTGGAGTATTGTTCAATCATTTGGTCAGCAGCTAATAAGACAGATCTTAACAGACTTCAGTTAGTCCAGAATAAGGCGTCCAGATTAGTGTGAAGATGTTCATACTATACTAATATTGATAAAATGCATAATAACCTTTCTTGGCTTCCTGTACAGGCTAAAATATTCTATGGCTTACTTGTAGTTCTAAAGAAAGCAATTCTGTTAAACACACCACATTTATTCTGCTCAGCTGCAGTATCCAGATGAAATACATCATCATATTACACAGTTTTCAACAAGCTGCAATTTAGTAAATGCTCGAGTTAAAAGTAATGTTTTGTTAAACTGTTACATTTAGAGCAACTTTTAAGTGGAATAAGTTGCCTTAAAAAATTAGAGAATTATTCAAAACTTCAATGAACACTTAAAAGCCAATTTACAGAGCTTTTAGTTGTTGTAAATATTGTAAGACATGATTTGTTTTTGAAATTTGTGTAATGTGCCTCAATGTTATTGATATTCATCATCAACTTTATTTATAAAGCACTTTAAAACAACCACAGCTGACACAAAGTGCTGTACACTGGAACTGTAAAATAAAATTACATGAGATATAAATATAACACAAATAAAAGAAGAGTGAAATCATTAAATAACTACTTCAATTAAAAAAGAAACTAAGTCTCACTGAGGTTAAAAGCCAAGGAATAAAAGTGGGTTTTAAGACGTGATTTAAAAGTGGACAGTGAAGGGGCCTCTCTAACGTGCATGGGCAAATCATTCCATAACTTTGGAGCGACAATAGAGAAGGCCCCGCCCCCTCTGAGCTTCCTCCTGGATCTCGGTACCTCCAGGAGCAGCTGGTCAGCTGACCTGAGAGACCGACAGGGTGTGTGGAGATGAAGAAGCTCAGAGAGGTAAGGCGGGGCAAGACTGTGAAGGCATTTAAAAACAAACATAAGAATTTTAAAATGAACTCTAAAAGACACAGGCAGCCAGTGCAGAGAGGCTAGCACGGGGGTTATATGCTCTCTTTTTTGAGTTCCTGTTAGGAGTCGTGCAGCCGCATTTTGAACCAGCTGCAGACGTGAGAGCAATGACTGACTGACCCCCACATAAAGTGAGTTACAGTAGTCCAGGCGGGAAGAAATAAAAGCATGGATCACTGTTTCAAGGTGCTGCCTCGAAAGAAAAGATTTTACTCTTGCCAGTCGCCTTTAATGATAAAAACTGGACTTCACCACTGCTCTGATTTGGTTGTCCAATTTAAAATCACTGTCCAACTTAAAACCAAGGTCAGTAACAACAGATTTAAAATAGACTTCCAGGGATCCTAAAACAACAGGGGAGGACTCACAGGGACCACTGGGTCCAAACACCAACAGCTCTGTTTTCTTTTCATTAAAATTTAAAAAGTTTAGAGCCAACCAAGCTTTAATGTCATCTAGACATGTCAAGAGAGGTTTTATGGAGATGCCATCCTTGTGTTTTAGTGGCAAATAAAGTTGGCAGTGATCGGCATAACAATGAAATGAGATCCCATGCCTTCTAAGGATAGAACCCAGAGGCAATAGATACAGTGAACAGAGCAGTGGCCCTAAAATTGAGCCCTGTGGGACGCCGCATGACAGAGGAGCAGAAGACGATTCGTAACCGAGAAGGCTGACAGAGAAATATTATTATTATTATTATTATTATTATTATTATTATTATTATTATTATTATTATTATTGATTGCTTATATTTGAACAATTGTGAAACCTCACTGTGGATGTAAGAGTGAAATTATGTGGATATCTTGAATCCACTTTATTGTGTAATGTTTTATGTGAGTATTTGACGGAAGACGAGCAACATCTGTTGTGGAAGCTAACGGGGTTCCTTTAGAATAAACAAACATAGGATTTATTATCACTGAATAATTATGTATAAATCTATACAAATTATAGAAATATGTAATAGGAAACAACAAAATAATCTAAATTATAAAATAGTGTGTGTGTGTGTGTGTGTGTGTGTGTGTGTACAATCAGGAGGGATGGGCATGATTTTAGTGTTTGAACAGTCATGAATTATCTTTAACAGCAGGTTGGATGTAATGTGTTAGAACTACCAGCAGGTGGGGATAAGAGACCTTTAAGGTGTTTGGTGCCACGCTCCACCTTCAGGTTTAAAACTAGTGTTAATGGAGTTTGAAGGTTGAGTTTGTTCCACGACTGCATTTCACTCACTGCCTCTGTTTGTATCTCTGTCACTGCAGGACCAACATGGAGCCAGAAGTCAGCGCTCTCAGGAGGCCGACAAACCTCACAGAAGAAAGGGAGAGAAAAAATGGAGTGGGATGGAGTTTACTGTGAGGGCTTCACTAAAACAGCATCAGGTCATCCACACTGGAGAGAGACCGTTCAGCTGTGACTTGTGTGGAAAGTCTTTTTCCTTGAAGGGTTACCTAACAAGACACCAACTCATCCACAGTGGAGTTAGAGCGTACAGCTGTGATCAATGTGGCAGAGCTTTTACTCACAGTAGCCACTTACAGAGGCATCTAGTTACCCACTCTGGAATTAAGGCATACAGCTGTGACGAGTGTGGGAAGGGTTTTACTGAGAAGGGTTACCTAAAACAGCATCAGGTCATCCACACTGGAGAGAGACCGTTCAGCTGTGACTTGTGTGGAAAGTCTTTTTCCTTGAAGGGTTACCTAAAAACACACCAACTCATCCACAGTGGAGTTAAAGTGCACAGCTGTGATCAGTGTGGCAGAGCTTTTACTCACAGTAGCAGCTTACAGAGGCATCTAGTTACCCACTCTGGAATTAAGCCATACAGCTGTGACGAGTGTGGGATGGAGTTTACTCTGAAGGCTTCACTAAAACAGCATCAGGTCATCCACACTGGAGAGAGACCGTTCAGCTGTGACTTGTGTGGAAAGTCTTTTTCCTTGAAGGGTTACCTAAAAACACACCAACTCATCCACAGTGGAGTTAAAGTGCACAGCTGTGATCAGTGTGGCAGAGCTTTTACTCAAAGTAGCAGTTTACAGAGGCATCTAGTTACCCACTCTGGAATTAAGGCATACAGCTGTGACATCTGTGGAAAAACTTTCAGCCGGAGAGGGAGCCGAAATACACACCTACGCATTCACACCAGACATGATGTGTACTGCTGTGAACAGTGTGGCAAACAGTTTACAACAGACGCAGTCTTACAACGACACATGTTTACCCACACTGAGGAGAGACCTTATCAATGTGCAACGATACACAAAATTCACGGTTCGGTTCGGTTCAATACTTTGGTGTCACGGTTCGATATTTTTTCGATACATAAAATGTTCATGCCTTTTTAATTTGTCATTTATTAAACTTATAAATATATATTTTAACTCAAAAGTACAGTTTTTAAATTTAATGTTGCTGAAACAAAAGTAATTTAAAAAATAAATATATCTCAGGGGAAAGCAATTTTTTGATTGATGTTTTGTTTCCTTTACAATATTGTTGAAAAAATTGTTGAAAAACAAATTACAACATTGTATAAAAATTACAATCATCAACTCAAATACTTGGTTCTAATTGAACAGAAATTTCTATGAACTTGTAAGAACTGTGTAGGACTTGAATCAGTCTGTGTCAGATCCTGAATTTGAAATTTCCACTGAAGTCACGGGTAAGAACAAGTGGAACCAAGATCAAGGCCATTTGCTTTTTGAACTTTGCAAAGACTGCTAAATTGTGCCAGTGGTAGTTCACTCTTTGCAACATAGTACGCTGTTCTAAACAGATTTTTTCAGGTTTATTTTTAGTATGTTATTTGCAATTGGTGTTTGTTCTGGGAAAGATATTGCAGACTGAGCAATAATGCATTTCTTGCATTTCTCATGGGTTCTAATGGGGGCCTTTCTTAAAATTACTGGTCCCAGTAACAAAGGCGCTTGTTGACAATTGAAAGAAAACCAACGACACACCCGGCAGAACATTATGTTATTTACACGGGTCCACATAAGTGGTCCGGATGTGCGCATTCGCTGTCAAAATAAAAGACGCGCACCAGATAAGAAGTTGCAGCGTGCGTTTGCGTCCATATAAAAGGCAGTGTTTTTGTCCGCTAGAGTGGGATTTTCACGGCACATTCCGCACCACATCTCTGTGCGTTCATCATTTGTTTGAAGCTAGCTCATCTCCTGCAACCACTTTTCCGAGAATACGTGCTTCTTTTGTGGTTCGGACTCCTTCTGACATTTCTTTGGAGGTGGAGGAACACCAAAGTAATTGCTTAAAGGAGCTTGCTTCTTCGACATCTTTAAGAGTTCTAAACAAATGTCTGTCCTCCTCCAGAAAATCTTATGTATGCAAACACGCGTTGCAACTTCATATCTTGTGCGCGTTTTGTTTTTTTTGTTTTTTTGACAGCGAATGCGCACCTGCGGACCACTTATGTGCAGCCCTGGTTATTTAGCTCGTCATATTGCAGCCACAGAAATTCTTTTGTCCATGAAACCATAAAGCTGCACTTTCTTTTTGCCTTATAGTCTGGTTTGTCATAACTTTTCCGTTTTGTGGTAAGCTTTTCTTTGGCTGTCACTTCTTCACCCTGACCTGTCTTATTTGGCTCAGCAGAACTAAAATATATATACTGCTGCTTTTACACACACACACACACATAACGCTCAGTGATTATCTGCGCGATCAACCTCTCACATGTTTAAGCTGCGGGAGATTTCACTTGTCATGTTTGCATAGTAAGCTAACGATTGATAAGATGATGTCAGAGGAATTGGTGCGCAAATTATCATCACTCACAGATCAGTGCTGTCGCTCTCTATACACAATTCGCGCGATTGCAAAGTGAAAGCAAAAAACAAGCGCAAATTCAAACGGGATTTCAATATGTCACATATTGACAGTGGCTCACCGATGCCAATGACATAATTACCCAGCTACATTTCCGAAAGAATGCAAAAGCATTGACATATATTTTTCCTTCCTACAATAGCCCGACGGGCAGGGAAGAGATAGATTTTGGTAGCCCGACTGGAAAAATCGCTAGCCCCAGGACATCGGACTAGCAATTTTGCAAGCCCTGTATCTGATTGAGGAATCACTTATCTTTGGAAAAGAGAGTTTATTACAGAGAAATGGCTCTTTCCAAAATAAAAGCTATACTATACGCTTCTTCTGGGCTATATTCTCAGCAGCATATTGTAGCGGGTCAGGGCTGTTCGGGATTCTGTTTGTACAGTTATGTTTTGTTTATGTTGCCATAGTGACGGGTGACGCCCTCTCACTGCGACGGTGTGTCCTTCCGGGGTCAGAGGGCGCCCTGTGTGTTGTTGTTGCTGTGCGGTTGCCGCGCTGAGCAGTTAGCTAGCGGCAGTGTTCTTCGGCAGATGTCAATAAACGGCTGTGCTCCCTGGCTAGCTCACGGGAAGCAAGACCAAACGACACCTCCGTCTCCTCCTTGTCTGAGCTCGCCACATTGGTGTCAGAAGTGGGATGATGGTGGCACCCCATGTTCTGACCCGAGTGACTTTCCCCCCGCCGGTCGTGACCGGCTGGTGCGCCAAAAGAAGGCACCTGGACATTTGCAGGACTTTGTGTGGGGTAATGGGGTCGTCGGGGACGACTGACCCCTTAGGTTGGGGCTATGTAGCGGGTCAGGGCTGGTCGGGGTTCTGTTTGTACAGCTATGTTTTGTTTATGTTGCCATAGTGACGGGTGACGCCCTCTCGCTGCGATGGTGTGTCCTTCCGGGGTCAGAGGGCGCCCTGTGTGTTGTTGTTGCTGTGCGGTTGCCGCGCTGAGCAGTTAGCTAGCGGCAGTGTTCTTCTGCAGATGTTAATAAACGGCTGTGCTCCCTGGCTAGCTCACGGGAAGCAAGACCAAACGACACCTCAGTCTCCTCCTTGTCTGAGCTCGCCACAATATTAAACATATCAGGTCCCCATAAGGAGAATCATGTGCTAACGGCTGTCTAAATGACTCGGGTAAAGTTTGTAGCATGCATGCTTGTTGTTTTTGTCTGCTTCCACTTGTCTTTGCACTAGGATGATGTCGGCGTAAATGTGCAGTCATATTCGATGTGTTCCCACTAGTGCTGTCAGCGTTAATCTCGTTGAAATGATGTTAACACCACAACACGGCAAATCTCCGTTAACGAGCTATCCCTGATCGCCCCGTGCGTGGGGCTAGACGGCCAACACGTTAACGAGCCAACTGCGCTAACACACTAGTTCCCACCCATGTAATTGAGCATTGCGTGGCACATCCAACATACTGTTTTACTTTAGTCCATGACACGCTTACCTTCAGGGTCATACGTCACATGAAAACCAAAATAGTTCCAAACGCCAGATCTTTTATTTATTTATTTTTTTTGTCCCGTTGGGTCTTTAGCCATCAGAATTGTTGTCTTAAGGCCAAGAAAAATGCCAAGCGGATTTATTTTACCAAGTGGATCATCATGGCCTTGCCATATTGGTCCATTTGATTGACCTTTATTATAAATTAGAGATGGCACGATACCACTTTTTTATGTCCGATACCGATATCATAAATTTGGATATCTGCCGATACTGATATGAATCCGATATAGTGTTTTTTAATCAACAAAACTGTTTTTTAAATATCTTGCTGCATTTTGAAAGTCTGCAAGTTCATAATCAAGTTTAAAACAACAACTACACTAAAACTATTCTGTTATACCTGTATACAAAAAAAATATTTCATAGTTCAGCAATACTGATCAATCTAATAGGCAAGGCAAGTTTATTTGTATAGCACAATTCAACAACAAGGTGATTCAAAGTGCTTTACAGAGACATTAGGAACAGAAACAAATAAAAAGCATGATTTAAAATTGATTAAAACAAGCAAATAAACTAACTAACTAATTAACAAACAAACAAACAAAACAGTATATAAAATCAAAACAGATCAGAACAGTAGATAAAATCAGTAGTTAAATGTAAGTTTTGAAATTTAAGCTTAAAAGTGTGGATTTGGTGCTTTATTCAAATGCAGCTGAGAACAGGTGAGTCTTCAACCTGGATTTAAATAAACTGAGTGTTTCAGCTGATCTGAGGCTTTCTGGGAGTTTGTTCCAGATATAAGGAGCATAAAAGCTGAATGCAGCTTCTCCGTGTCTGGTTCTGACTCTGGGAACTGATAAAAGACCGGATCCAGATGACCTGAGGGATCTGGAAGGCTCATACTGGGTCAGGAGGTCACTGATGTATTTTGGTCCTAAACCATTCACAGCTTTATAGACCAGCATCAGAACTTTAAAGTCTATCCTCTGACGGACAGGCAGCCAGTGTAAAGACCTCAGAGCTGGACTGATGTGGTCCACTTTTTTGGTCTTAGTGAGGACTCGAGCAGCAGAGTTCTGAATGAGCTGTAGTTGTCTGACTGATTTTTTTAGGTAGACCTGTAAAGATGCTGTTACAGTAATCAAGCCTACTAAAGATGAATGCATGGACTAGTTTTTCCAGGTCCTGTTGAGACATCAGATCTTTTATCCTTGATATATTCTTGAGGTGATAGTAAGCTGACTTTGTTATTGTCTTAATGTGTTTTTCTAAGTTTAGGTCTGCATCCATCACTACACCCAAATTTCTCGCCTGGTTTGTGGTTTTTAGATGTATAGATTGAAGTTCTCTGGTGACCTGTAATCGTTTTTCTTTGGCGCCAAAGACTATTACCTCATTTTTGTTTTTGTTTAGCTGGAGAAAATTGTGGCACAACCAGTCATTGATTTCCTCAATGCATTTACCAAGAGCATGCACAGGGCCTTGGTCTCCTGGTGACATTGTGATATATATTTGTGTGTCATCTGCATAGCTGTGATAGTTTATTTTGTTGTTGTTTATAATCTGTGCCAGTGGGAGCATGTAAATGTTAAACAGAAGGGGTCCCAAGATGGAACCTTGGGGAACTCCACATGTGATACTTGTCTGCTCAGATGTGAAGTTACCTATTGATACAAAGTATTTCCTGTTTTCTAAGTATGTTTTGAACCAGTTTAGTACAGTTCCTGAAAGACCTGTCCAGTTCTCCAGTCGTTTGAGTAATATGTTGTGGTCAACTGTATCAAATGCTGCACTGAGATCCAGTAAAACTAAGACTGACATTTTTCCACTGTCTGTATTCAGACATATGTCATTAAACACTTTGGTCAGAGCGGTTTCAGTGCTGTGGTTCTGTCTAAAACCTGACTGGAAGGCATCGTAGCAATTATTCTGTTTTAAGAAGTAATTGAGCTGTTGAGAAACTGCTTTTTCAATGATCTTACTTAAAAATGAGAGATTTGAGATCGGCCTGTAGTTGTTCATTTGTGTCTTGTCAAGATTGTCCTTTTTCAGTATAGGTTTGATTACAGCAGTTTTTAGTGATTCTGGAAACACACCAGATAATAAAGAAAAGTTGACGATCTGTAACAGGTCTGACTCTAAAGTCTTTGAGACCTTTTTGAAAAAACTTGTTGGCAGGACATCTAAACAGCAGGAGGAGGAGTTCAGTTGACCTAAGATGTCCTCCAGGTCTTTGCTGTTAATCGGGTGAAACTGTTTCATGGTGTTTAAACTGTTTTTTGGTGGACACAGTACATATCCTGGATCTGCTGTTGATGTACCAATTGCTTGTCTAATTTTTTGGATTTTTTCTGTGAAGAATTTGGCAAAGTCATTGCAGGCCATGGTCGAATGAAGTTCAGCTGCCACTGGCACAGGAGGGTTTGTTAGCCTGTCAACTGTAGAAAATAAGACCCGAGCATTATGGCTGTTTTTAGTGATGATGTCAGAGAAGTAGGACCTCCTTGCACTCCTCAGTTGTAAATTAAAATTGTGAAGTTTCTCTTTATAGATGTCATAGTGAACCTGCTCAGCTTTCCTACACTCTCTTTTTTCATTTTTCACCAGTGTGGAGTTTCTCCATGGAGACTTTTTCCTTCCAGAGATAACCTTCACCTTAATGGGAGCAATAGTGTCCATTACATTTAACATGTTAGCATTGAAGCTATTGACGAGCTCATTGACTGACCCTCTGGACAGGTCAGGTGTTAATGGGAAGACCTGGTAAAAAATTGCACTACTGTGTTCAGTTATACACCGTTTTGTGATCACTGTTGTTGATATATTTGTGTGGGCTGAGATTTTACTTTCAAAGAAAACACAGTAATGATCAGACAGGCCCACATCAGACACAGTAACCTTTGAAATGCTCAGGCCTTTGGAGATCAGTAGGTCAAGAGTGTGTCCTCTATTATGTGTGGCCTCTGTTACATGCTGAGTCAGCCCAAAGTTGCCCAGAGTGTTACTCAGGTCTTTAGTCCCTTTGTCCTGAGGGTTGTCCACATGAATGTTAAAATCCCCAACAATAATTACACAGTCAAAATCAACACAGATCACAGACAGCAGTTCACTGAGGTCATTAAAAAAGTCTGTGCAGTATTTGGGAGGCCTGTAAACATTAAGAAACGCAACTTTGGATGGGGCCTTCAGCTGTAAAGCCACATATTCAAAAGACTGAAAAATTCCAGGAGATGCTGCTTACATTGAAATGATTCATTAAATAAGACAGCAACCCCTCCTCCTCTCCTGCTCACCCTGGCCTCACTGATAAAACTGTAGTTAGGAGGGGTCGTCTCGATGAGAACAGCTCCACTGTTACTTTGGTCCAACCAAGTTTCAGTTAAAAACATAAAATCAAGGCTGTGCTCAGTGATTAAATCATTAATTAAAAATGTTTTCCCAGCTAAAGATCTAACGTTTAATAAAGCCAACTTAAGTGTTTTAGAGGCATTACTTGTCCCCTCGTGTTTGGGAGCAGTCTGTGGCACACAAGGTATGTTTACTATGTTTAAAGATCTTTTAGAGTGCACCTCTCTGTGTTTTGACCAGGCCACATGTCTCCTTCTGTCACCTAAAAGTACAGAGATTTTAAAACCTTCTAGTAAACAGGGTCCCAGCTTCTCCTGGGAAAAGTCACCACTGCCATAATCCTCATAGCCCGGACCCTTCACACATCACACATCAGACTGCGGAGACAGAGCGTGAAGGTGGTAAAGAGGAACTAAGGGGGGTGAGGCTGGGCAATGTGACTTCGATTGCTCTGTTGAGGGTGGGGCTCGATGGCGAACCTTTGGCCACTCTGGTGGGGGGTTTATGGGGGACAAAAAGGGATTGGGACGGGGGGTAGATCTGAGCCCAGCATTGACCCGCTCCATCATCTCCTCAGTGAATTTCAGGTGTGGGGGGGAGGGAGAAAGGGAGGGGGAGGAGGGTGATGGCCTGTCAGGGGTTTGGGGGACTGGGGAAGGTTGTGGTCCCTTGTCCTGGTCGTTGGTGTTGTTGAGAGAGTTGGAGGCAAATAGGGACCCCTTTTCTTGCCTTTCTGAGGCTCTTCCCGGGTGGGGGCAAATGGAGCTCCTCCTCAAGGTTTCTGCTGGGCTTTGTCTGTTCTTGGAGTACTGTTTGTTCCTCTTTATGAGATAACTCCTCGTTTATCTCAGCCTTGGCACCAAGCACAGATGGATAACGTATGGAATAAAACAAGTTGGAGGTTTAATAAACTTAAACCTACACCATCCTCCCTATTCTGGTATTTTAAAGAGTACTTAGCGTAAATATTAAGCAACCTAACTAATAGGGTTCCAACTCCCAGCAACAACAAAAATAAATAAATAAAAGATAGGTAACCACCCCTCACGCGCCACCCCATGATGCTTAATCGACGTAATCAACCTTAATTTGATGCAGTGTGAAAAAAAAAATGCACAGAAATCAATTATTTTTCAAGAAATATTAAATAGATTCAACATCTTTCTTCAACAAAATTGCAGACTGCACAGATGGTACCTTCCCAAAGGAAAAAGTACTATAGCTTACTAGGGTATATATATTAGACTTAATAGTCACTATATACAGTAATTGACTTCTATTCATTTTACATCAAATTAAAACTTTGGGTGTCAGATAATTATTTATTAAAAGCTAGACATTTTAAATGAGAATAAGAAAGAAAAGTATGTCTTTGTGCCCCCTTTTCCCAGTTAATGCCCCCCTGGTTAAACTTTGCTAGATCCGCCCCTGCACAGTTACCAGCGTCAGCTACGTAGAAAAAGATCCTGGTGTAGAAAGTAATATTAAATAAATTGTAACAACAGCTTATCAAGCTTAAACGTGCTGCTGTTGTTCAGCCGCTGGTTTCCTCTTTCTGGTGCAAAGTGGGCCAAAAACAAACAAGAGAGACGGACTCGCGACAGAAAAGCCGATCAGCTGATCATTGAGCAGTTTCACGATTGAAGTAGCAGCAGCAGAGCGAGAGGCAGTCGCTTGTTAAGCTTAACGTGGGAAAGCTTTACAAACATTCAGAGATGGACTTACACACTTGCTTCACTTCTCTCGGGGATAACTTTGTCGGAGATGAAATGCCAGGTTGCTAGCGAAGCTCCACATGCTATCCAGACCACCGACGGTCCCGCATGCCACAGCCGCTCTATCACGTGATGCATACTGCTCCGACGTGCTAACGTTCTGAGGCGAGTTACGGCGTGTTGCAAGTTTTGTGAGGTGCTTTCGTGATATTTAATGGATCGGATTATATTTTTTTATTTTTCTCCGATATCCGATCCAGTAATTTAGGTCAGTATCGGACCGATACCGATACGTAATATCGGATCGGTCCATCTCTAATATAAATATGAATTTATTTTATTTTCAGTTGCTACAAATGGGACAGACATGACTGGGGGATAGGACAGGGAGAAAGAATGAAAGAAAGAGAGGGAGAGAAAGAAAACCAAAGGGGAGAAGAGACGGTGAGAAGGGGTGGAAGAAAGAAAAAAAAAAACACAAACAAATAAAACACCTGGGTCACCTGTATGGAGGGAAAAAAACAGAAGAGAAAGCAAACAACAAAGAGCAATATAATAAAAAAAACAGCACAATCACAATAAACTAGCTAGCCATAGATATCAATAGTTACTAAATAATAAACGATATTGTGCAGCACGCAAGATAAACAGCGCACAATGTGCTTTGAGGCAGCAGCCAAGAAAGCTGTAGTCCGCGTCTGTGAATATCCGTGTGTACACCTGTGTGCATACCTGTGTGGATCAGCATGCTTGCATTCCAAAGGTTTCTCCATGTAACGATCTGCTAGGGAGTGTGGGGAGCCACAGCCCTGTCCTCCAGGGTATGAAGCAGGTATGGAGGAGATCAAACCTCCAGACATCCAGAGGCTCCCAGAGCACAAGAGACCAAGGAAGACCAACAGAGGGGCAGCCGCGCCACTGTCCCAGTAAGAGCTGAGGAGAGTCCCAGATGAGGGCTCACTCAGCAGCCGCGGAGCAGAAGCCAGGGGGAGTTGCAGTGACGCGCCCGTGAGCTCCGCCGGCAGCCAGCCGTGCCTGAGTGACCGAGCCCCAGGCTGAGAGGCCGGGGGCACCCCACCTTCGAAGTGGCCCGAGCGAGCCCCAGGCTCCAGGCCCCGATAAGCGGCCGCCAAGGAGTGAGCCGGTGTGTACCCGGATGCCCACCCCCAAACACAAAGAACCACCAATGCACCGACACCTGAGGGAGTCCGCCACCGGCAGGGGAAATGGTGGTGGTGGAGATAGGCCTCCAAACCTTGGAGGGCCTGAGATGTCCCCAGAGATGTGGCGTCTGATACCCAACCTGACATATAGACACAGACATACAGGAACACACAGACACAAACATCCATTCCCACCCTCATGCTCTCATATGCACTTACTCCACACTCAACCAATGTGGTTGGGACATAAAGAGACGCTGTACACACTCCCCAAGCGTACTCTACGAACCAGGTCTAGGTACCCTTGCCCCTGGAGGGGGGAACTGCACCCAGACCCAGGTGGTGTTACCCTTTTCCCTGTGGTGGGGAGAGGCAGACCGCCCTGACTCCGTAGCAGCAGGGAGGCCCCACACTCCAGACTGCAGTCGGACGGCCAACTCCTCCTAGCCCCCCCGCTCCAGCAGGCCGCAGAGAATGGGGGTGAGAGAAGACTCCAAGCCTCCCTCCACCCGCATCTTTGTAGTGTTGATGCATGTGTGTTCTAAGGTGCATTTAAAACCCAGGAGGGCATGGAGCTACCTGCCAGAGAGCAGCAGGTAAGCGCATAGTCCCTCCTGCTAGCCCTCAATGTCGCACGTGTATTTAAAATTGAGAGGTGGGCAACGACGCCAGGGGTGAGGTGTACAACCCTGATGGTAATTTAGACTCCGTGTATCGTGCCCACCCCCAAGATCCTATATGTATGTGTAATGAGAGTGTGAGTAATGTGAATGTCTAAGATGTGGGATAAAATTGAGGCAGAGGCAGCCAGAAGGGGACAGAGGGGTGGGGGGTAGCCTCCTCTGCACCCTGGTGACATACCCCTACTCCAAGGCCCTGCATGTGTGGGTGGTTGTGGTGGAGCGGGAAGAGGGAGGCAGCTGGAGATGGGGAGCGAAGGAAGGGAGGGGCAGGTGACCCCTCCCCGGGGCCAGCTCCCCCGCTGACCCCAGTAGGCACTCCCATACTCCGCGACCCGCCAGGGAAAGGGGGCCCAGGCCCATCCAGACCGGGACCCAGCGCAGCAGCGCCCCCCAGCCCCGGGACAGTCCACCCAACCCCACCACAGAGAAAACTGCACCCACCCCACCATCCACTCATCTTCCAGACTACATGAGACAATAGACACCCAGGCTGAGATCTTCCTCCACCTCTCCTGTATCTCCCCCTCCTGCAGAGAGTTCCTGAGGAGAGGAAAGCTCCTGCAAGGTGTGACAATCTCCCCCACCAGTTGAAGAGCCCCCCAGGTGGCTCGACGCACCGGCGGCACCCTGCGCCAGGGATGGGCCCCCATGCACCCACCCGCCCTCAACCCCGGCAACACACCAACCAGGATCCAAGGCCCCGAGGCCCGGCCAGGGCCCCAGCCCAGAGACGGAGCGCCCCCAGAACCTCACGCCCATCCCGGACCCACCCAGGGGCAGCCAGGCTACCAGGTCAGTAACCCACGTCCGTCAGCAAAGACCCTCCCTTAGCCCCGCTGCACGCAGCCACGAGGAAACAGTCACCCGAGAGCCAAAAGAGCCCCCACCCGGACATGACCGCTACCCCGGGTTGAGCCCCCCAAGGAAGATGCCTCCGGGGAACCCCCCGACGCCCTAAGCCTGTCCCTACCCCCACACCAATCACAACAGTGAAGGCGGGACCAAACTATGACCCCCCCACCCCCACTAGGTGATGGAGCTGATCAAAGGAGCCCAGAGCAATTGATCTGATGTGGTGGCCGAGGCTGTATCAAGACTAATGTAATCTAATAGATAATTTCTATATTGGTTAGAATTAAGATTGTTTTTATTTTTCCAGTTCATGAGGACAGTTTTCTTGGCTATACATAGGGCAGTGAAAACCATATGGGCTATATTCTTTTCTGAAGTGACATTATCTAAGCTGCCCAACAAACACACTAAGGGGGAAGTTGGAATGTTACATTTCAGACATTTTGATAAGTCTTCACATATCTCGCGCCAAAACTTCTGCACTGGTGGACAGAACCAAAGAGCGTGAATGTAATTGTCTGGTGTATTGCTTTGACAGTGTGAGCAGTTGTTGGAAGATGTAAAGCCTATCTTGAACATCCGATGACCTGTATACTGCACTCTATGTAGTATTTTGTATTGTATTAATTGCAGACTGGGATTTTTAATCAATTTAAAGGTTTTTAAGCATACCTGAGACCAGAAGTTTTGGTCTAAACTGACTGATAAATCTGCTTCCCACTTTGCAATAGGAAGTGATATTGATTCATCTAATTTAGAAAGTGTTCTGTATATTTTAGATAATAATTTGGGGGATTTAAGAGTAAGGAAATGTGCCGCACTTGGTGGTGTTTGTAATTCAACTTGACTGATGTTAAATTTCTTTTTTACTATGGATTTAATTTGTTGATATTCTAAAAATCTTTTCTTGTTGATCCCATATTGTGCAACTAGTCTGTCAAATGGAATAAATTCTGTTCCCTCTAATGTATGTTCTAAGTGTTTAATTCCTTTACAACTCCATTCTGGGAAATTAATCATATTATTGTTTTGTAATATGTCAGGGTTATTCCAGATAGGTGTACGTTTGCATGGGATTAATGAAGACTTCGTTATTTTTAGAAACTCCCACCATGCTGTCAGAGAAAAGCTGATGTTGATACTTTTAAAGCATTCATGTCTTTTGATGTTTGAGCTAATAAATGGTAGGTCTGAAATCTCTAGATCCTTGCATAGTGCCTGTTCAACATCTAGCCAGGGCTCATCTAAGAAGGTATGTTTTAACAATTCCGAGATGAACTGAAGCCTGTTGGCTAAGAAGTATTGGTGAAAATTAGGCAGTTCTAATCCTCCTCTATCCCTTTTTTTTGTAGCATTTTTAAGCTGATATGCGGGGGTTTATCTTTCCAAAGGAATTTGGAAATATATGAATCCAGAGATCTGAACCAATCTTGTGATGGTTTGTTAGGGATCATCAAAAATAAGTAATTTATTTTTGGCAAGATCATCATTTTTATAGTGGCGACCCTTCCCATGAGTGATATGGGTAAAGATTTCCATCTAGTCAGATCGCCTTCTACTTTCTTTAGAAGTGGGATGTGGTTTAATTTAGTTAAGTCTGAAAGCTTAGGAGAAACATTAATACCTAAATATTTAATAGTTCCGGATTGCAGTGGGGCAGAGGAAGTATTATGGAAGGAGCAGTTAATGGGGAGAACTGTAGATTTTGGCCAGTTAATTGAATAATCTGAAACTCTTGAAAACCAGTTTATTAGAGTAATTACCTCAGAGAGGTTGGTTTGTGTGTTTTGCAGAAAAAGCAACACATCATCCGCATAGAGACTGATTTTATGTTCTATGTTCTTACATTTTATGCCCTTAATTGTTGTAGCCTGTCTAAATGCTGCTGCTAGAGGTTCGATAAAAATTGCAAAAAGTGAAGGAGAGAGTGGGCATCCCTGTCTGGTGCCCCTCAGGAGACAGAAGCTGGAGGATGTCTGGTCATTTGTTCTGATACGAGCTGTTGGGGAATTGTATAATATTCTTATCCAGTTTATGAAAGAGTTTCCAAAACCAAATTTGTGTAAAGTTGCGAATAAAAATTTCCAGTTAACTCTGTCAAATGCTTTTTCTGCATCTAGAGATAATATTATGGTTTCGATGTTTTTATTGTATGAGTAGTCTATTAAATTAAGTAATCTACGAGTGTTTGTTGAGGAGTGCCGACCTTTTATGAAACCAGTTTGGTCAGGATGAATTAAGAGGGGGGTCATTTTCTCTAATCTCTTTGAGAGAGCTTTGCAGATTATTTTAAGGTCTACATTTAAAAGAGAAATTGGACGATAGCTTGAGGGAAATAAAGGGTCTTTGCCTGGTTTTAGCAGGAGACTAATGTTGGCAGAATTCATGTTTGGTGGTAGTCTGCCATTTTCCTCGATTTCCTGCAACATTCCGTGGAATACTGGTGCCAGAATTGTCCAGAATTCTTTGTAGAATTCTGCAGGGAAGCCGTCTGGACCTGGAGCCTTATTATTGGGCATACTTATCAGGGCTTCCTGGAATTCACTTGGCGTCAGTGGCGAATCCAGTTCCATTGCTTGACTGTCTAGTAATTTTGGAAGAGTAAAGTTGTCAAGAAACAGGTCAATTTCATTTTTAGATGGGTTTATTTGTGGTGAGTATAAAGTTTCATAGAAATCCCTAAAAATGTTGTTTATTCTTCCAGGGTCATATATTGTGTTCCCCGATAAATCTTTAGCAGCACATATAGTTGTTTTTTTCTTTCTTTATTTTTAACTGGTTAGCTAGAAATCGACCTGATTTGTTACTGTGTTCAAAATTCTGCAAGCGAAGTCTTTGTATAAGGAATTGTGTGGTTTTTTTTTTTTTATTAATAGTTTCATTTAATTCTAGTTTTGTCTTGCGTATTTTGTTCAATGTTTCCTGATCTTGGTCGCACGCGTAGGCTTCTTCTAGTGATTTGATGGTTTTTTCTAATTCCTGAATATTTTTGTTTTCTTCTTTCTTTTTGTGTGATGAGAAAGAAATTATTTTACCTCTCATCACAGCTTTCCCTGCTTCCCATAGAACAGAAGCAGATATTCCGGGAGTGTCATTAAAGTCTAAATATGAAGTCCATACCTTTTTAAAATATTTAATAAAGTCTTCATCTTTAAGCAGTGATGTATTAAATCTCCAGTTTTTACTTGGCGTAGTATTATTCTTGTGCATTAGTGTTAAAGATACAGAAGCATGATCGCTGACAGCTATAGGATGAATCTCAGTGTCTGAAATGTCGCTCAGCAGTGAGCTGCTGACCAAAAAATAATCCAGACGAGAGTAAGAGTGATGAACATGCAAGAAAAAAGTATATTCCTTACTGTTGGGGGGAAGGGAGCGCCATGCATCGCGAAGGCCAAAGTCGCTCATATACTGTTTGATTATATTTGTGGATTGCCAATTGCGCTGAGTTCCTGTTGTGTTGAGCCTATCCATTTCTTCATTTAGTCCAAGGTTGAGGTCACCGCCAAGAATGAGTGCGCAATCGAGGTGTTCAGAGAGTGTACTAAAAAATCCGTGGAAGAATGAGGGTTCATCAACATTTGGACCATATATACTTACAATACATAGTTTTTTGTTCAATATTGATAGTTTAATAATTAGAAATCTACCCTCTGGATCTATAACTGTATCGAGTACTGTAAAATTAACATTTTTACGTATTAAAATTGCTACTCCCCGTTGTCTAGAATTATAACAGGCTGCAAACACGTTAGGAAACTCAGGTGTTTTAAGTTAGTTTAAACCTGTGACAGGTCTGTGAGTTTCTTGTAATAAAACAACATCTGCCTGTAGTTTTTTAAGCTGGTTAAATATCTTTAACCTCTTTCCTCTGGTGCCAGCTCCATTTACATTCCATGTGACAAGCCTCAGCATGCCCATAATTGTGTGTGTATGTCTAATGATGTACGCTGGGTGTTTCGTTTAGACAGGTGGAGAGAGTGTGGAAACATCCCTTGTTTGTAAATAGAAAGAGAGAGAGAAAAAGTGTGGTGAGAGGCTCCATAAGTCTGACTATGTGTGTGAATATTCACTAATATGAACAAGCGTGGCTTGTGTTATGTGTCCTGCAAGTCTGTGCGTGCTGTGAGGCTGTTGTGAATGTGCTGCCGTTGAGCGGATGTGTTTGCGTGATCGTGGTGTGAAAATATGGAGAAATAGAGGGTGTTGTTTGTAGGTGAGTGGGGAAGTAGGTGAACACAGCAGTGAAAGACAAGAGAAAGAAAGAAACCACATGAACTGTGAGCAACAACAAAAAAAGGAAACGAAACGGAAACATTCCAATTAAAGTAATGACGGAGGGTGACGGTGTTATATCTGCTATGACATCCTACTGATATTACTAGGTTAAACCCATTTTAGAGGAGAAAGTGTGAATGAATAAGAAAAGAGTGTAGCGGGTTCTTATCTGGAATCAATCAATCAATCAAGCTTTTATTCGTCACATGCAGGTTGCCCTGCAGTGAAATGGGACCCCCCCCCCCCCCCCCCGACCGTACATATATAACACAAACATTACATGGGGATACAGGTCGGAGATTGGTAGAATCAGAAAAACATTGAAATATACACTACAGTGGGGAAAGTACAAGAGGAAAAAAAGAGACCCCTACTCATGCTATGATTCCATGGTAGGACAGCATGAGAACAGGAAACAAAAAAACTCCTCTGCACAAAAAGCACATAAATGTCCACAGCACAACATTGTGAAGACATGACAAGCCACAGGGGTGGGAGGGGGGTGAGGGGTAATCCGAAGCGAACACAGCAGCCGCCCCGCACAGCGCTACCATTCCAGCGCGGCACGCAGACCCGCCGTGTTCCCTCGCAGGAAACAAGCATCGAAGGCGTTGGGAAGGGAGGGGGGATGAGTGCGTGCTTATCAGTGTAAGTGTATGTGTGTGCGTGTCCATAGTTCAGCTGAGACAGTGTCCTTCGGCCTATCAGGCTAAGTAAACAGTCCTCCAGCCGATCCAGGTGTCCTTCATGGGATGGGAAGAATAGTCATCACACAGTCGTTATCAGGGAGTTGTTTTGGTGGGCTCCAGCCTTGGGCCTGAGCAGCTGGCGCCGTGGTGTCCAAATGTAGATTTCTCCTTTATGTGAGCAGCGAATTTAGCACTCTGACACTGGGGCCTCGATTTCCCGTTGGAGCGCTGCGAGCCTCCCCATGATGGTATCAAGCTTCTGTTCCGTGGTGTTCTCGTTCTTTTGGTTCTGAGACCCCACAGCTGCAGTGAGCCGTTCTGCGATGTTATCCAACTTTCGCTCAAGGGTGTTATTGTGAGCAGGCCCCTCTCTGATGTATCCCATCATACGCTCAATGGTGTTAGTTTGAGTCTTCACGGCAGCTGTAAGCGTCTCCAAGGTGTTAACCATGCTGCGTTCGGTGTGGGAGGCCGCGCCTCGTCCCATCGCTTCAATTCCAGCGGTCAGCTTAGGGGGGGTTTGAACAGCTGATTCCGCTCTCTTATTTCTCCGATAAGTCAGGGCCAAGCCAGCTCCGATCAGCAAGAACCCTGTTATCATGGTTCCGAATAGGTAAATATCCTCAGCGTCCTCGATAGACAGTCCCGCCAGGCACAAGATCCTCCAGGTCTGCCACCCATCCATCGTGTATCCGGCAGGGAAAGTCCCTCCAGGGCACTCGGGCTCTCCCGAGCCCAGACTTCTCGTTGAGAAGAGGGTGTCAATAGCATTCAGAGACCAGTTGATCAAATCCATAATTCTCTGTTAGGTTTTAGAGAACGACAGTGAGAGACTGTTCGAGGGAAAAATAGTGCACACGAGACAAGACAGGACACAAGAGGCTAAGCAGGGAAGATAAGGGGAAGGAGGAGAGGAGAAAAGTGCGACCGCCTTCACCGAGAGCCAAGAAAGAGAGTCAATATAACCACGGTGTGGTGCCGGGGTCGGTAGAGCTGTCCGTCCACGGCGATGACAGCACGGGAGCCTTTCTGGATGAAGCTACGTCGAACTGGGAACAGGACCTTGCATCGTTCCAGGATCTCTTTGGGGAACTGGTCGTTCACGCTGAAGTCCGTTCCTTTCAGCTCTCTGCCGCAACTCTTCACCTGTTCCTTCTGTTTGAATTGACCGAATTTGGCCACAATAGGCCGTGGTCTCCCGGTCCGCGACCTCACGCCCCCCAAGCGATGTACTCTATGGAAGTCGATGTTCTTTACGGTGTCCTCCGGCAGCTTCAGGTGGATTTTAATGAAGCTGTTCACCGTTGCCTCCGCGTCCTCTCCGGCAGATTCTGGAATACCAGAAAACACAAGACTATCTCTCATGCTACGGGCTTGTAGATCGATAACGGACTCTTTTATTTTTTTATTTTCAATGTTCAGCTGGGTCACGTTATCGGTGAGAGATTTGACCAACTCCCGTAGCGTGGTATTTTCAGCGGCAAGCGTTTCCACCTGCTGCTGGCTGAATTCCAGGGATTCTCTCAGAGATTTAAATTCCCGGTGTAAAATCTCCACCAGGGACAGCCTCGCATTGAAACTGGACAATCGCTTGTCGATTGACTCCAGGATGTCTACGATGTCTTTGCCGGCGGGCAATGTTGTACCGGGGGAGTCTGCCGGGCGACATCTCTTCGATGACGGCGTCTCAATTTTGGTCGGGGAGGATGCACTGAGGGCCTTCTTCATTACTAAATCTTGAAAACAGCGGTCGATGTAATCTTGGAGAGCGTCTAAACACCCCCCGTTGTCCTCCAGGGTGTTAGAGATGATAGAACAGATGTTGTTAGTTATATGACAATTGATTAGTATATTTGGTAATACTGAAGCTTGAAAAACCTTTGTTAAACTCTATGCTACCATTTGCGCTTTTTTTTTTTTCCGCCAATTCTCCGGCGTCTGACGTCACCTACAACATGGGTCGCTTACCTTACTCGTCACTTCCGTCACTTACTTTCCAAACGCCAGATCTGAATGAGGGTGGGGAAGGTTCAATTTGCCATGTTGCAAGGAGAGCTTAACTTCTGTCTCGCTAGCTTGCTCTGCACTCTTCATTCTGGCAATGCTGTCTGTGTTGAACGCTCAGTGGATCTGCGTTCGACAGTGCAGCCTAGGCGGAGTAGTCGAAAGCAGATTCACTGAGCGCTCAACACAGACAGCATTGTCAGACGGAAAGTTGATAAAATAAATTACAAATTTTGTATTGTTCGATACATATGCGTACGAACCAAAAGCACTGTATCGAACGGTTCAATATCGATGCGAGTATCGTTGCACCCCTAGTATTTATATTGTTATCTTGTCATTTTAGCCTGACTGTTTGGAACAACTCTGCTCATTAAACTGTGTTAGCATGTTAGCAATTCTACTGCATGGAAAAGCAGCTCTGAGTGATTATTCAGATTTTCCTTTCAGTTATGATTTTAGTATTACTGTAGTATTATGGTGGTAGTATTGTAGTTATTGCAGCCCAGTAAACTGAGTGTGTTAACTGAAACAGTCAAATGTAGTTGGACGTCTGCAGAGATGCTCTTTATTTCAGGCGACGTTCAGGATACAAATGTTGAAGGACTGACTTACACTGTCTTTGTTTAGAAGCAGAGCGACACAGATGGATCCAGTTCTCAACCCTGTCATCACTGTGGTGGTGGGAAAGACTTTCATTGTGACCTCTGTGGAAAAACTTTCAGTCAGCAAAAGACCCTAAAAAGACATCAACGTAGACACACTGGAGACAAACTGAAATACTGCAAAGAATGTGGGAGAAGCTTCACCACACCAAGTGAGTTAAAACGACATGAACTGATTCACAGTGGGGTTAAAAAGCACCTCTGTGATCAGTGTGGGTCATCCTTCACCACTGCAAGGGACCTTAAATCACACAAACGAGTCCACACAGGAGAGAAACCACACAAGTGCAGACACTGTGAGAGAAGCTTCTCACATTCAGGTAATCGTAACATTCATGAACGTGCACACATGGAAGGAAACTACAGCTGTGACCAGTGTGACAAGAGCTTCAGGAATCTCAGTTCATACTCTGAACACAAACGATCCCACGTTACTAATAAACTGTTTCACTGTTACCAATGTGCCCAAACATTCACCTCATTGTCTGCTCTGTGCAAACATCAGCGCGATCACTCAGGGCTGAAATCACTCCCATCACTGGATCACAGTGAATCTGAAGACACAGAAAGATCCTCTGGTTTCTGTGTCAGACTCAAAAAGCTTGAGATCAGGCTCCACAGAGTTCAGATAGAATCATTTAAACTTGTGTTGAACTGAACTGGTTGCTGGGCTGAACTTCTACATAATACAGATCTACATGGGATCTTCTTTTCTGTTGTTTTACTGAGTCAGTTTTGTCCTTTTTTCTCTGTCCTGGTTTTGCTCGTCTGTAAATGATTGAAACTCAGTCAAATAGTTCATTGTTCTCCAGCAAAACGTTTTGGAAACTCATGTTTAACCTTTAAAACTCTGACATGTTTTAGCACACAAGGCTTCATCGGGGAGTTCACTCATGATTGGACCATGAGAATAAAGGTTTTTAGTGGTTTTATTATAAAGGTTTTATTATTATATAACAATGTTAATAATAATATCAATAACATTGAGGCACATTGTGTGGAGGAGGTTCAGTCATATCCTGATCATCCAGACAGATTTGATGGTTTTTATCCTCACCTGCTGTGTAGAAATGGTCTGACTGGTCGCTGTTACTGGGAGGTCGAGTGGAGAGGAAGAGTTTATATATCAGTGAGTTACAGAAGCATCAGAAGGAAAGGAGGCAGAGACTGTGTGTTTGGAAACAATGATCAGTCCTGGAGTCTGAGCTGCTCTGATGATGGTCCTCGTTCTGTCAGGCACAATAACAGACTAACATCCATCTCCTCCTCCTCCTCCTCCGTCTCTAACAGAGCAGCAGTGTATGTGGACTGTCCTGCTGGCACTCTGTCCTTCTACAGAGTCTCCTCTGACACTCTGATCCACCTCCACACCTTCAACACCACATTCACTCAAACTCTTTATCCTGGGTTTATGGTCTGGTCTGGTTCCTCAGTGTCCCTGTGCTGAGTGGAGTGTAAAGAGTGTCTCCTGTTACAGAAACACTCTGACTGTTGAACAGATAGTTCAGTCTGTACATGTCTGTCTCTTTCACTCACAAACACGTTTTCAGATTCATGGATTCAATCAGTTGATGTTTGAAACTCTTCTAAATGATTCCTTGTAAACTTCTTCAGTCACAAACAAACAGGAAGTGATGTCACATGTGTTCCTGTCCACACAGCAGAATGAGTCTATTGCTGACAGTGATGTACAAACAGAGTGAGCATTTCTGAGGCCCAAAATAAACTGAGTAGTTCACTGAATGAACAATGGACTGTGAGCTCAGTTCCTTCATCATTAGTATGGATTATATATGTATATGTATTATATTAGTATCATATATATCAGGTGCTGCTGCTTTCAGTCATTGTGCAAATGTGCTGTTTGTAAGCTTGTAAAGCTGCAGTCAGCTGAGACTGAAGAAGTCACCTGATCAGTGAGCAAACGTTTCTGAAAACGTCCAGATGAACAGAATCAACCTTTTGGGATCAGCCAGCAATGCAGCATCATTGTTGTTCAGCTTCAGAGGTTTGCAGGAATGAACTGATGACCAGAAACAGCTGCAAAGTCCAAGAAAATACCAGCTGGAGTTCAGCTGCATTTGAAGAAGTCAAAGAAAAGTAAGGATGGCAAAGGGCGACGTTTTCTTCCAAAGAGCTGCAAACATGGTCGACGCCTCATTAGAAGAATCATCTGGACATTTGTGAGGAACTCTAACCAAGAAAGCAACGTCACACAGATCCAACAGACAGTTTCCATGACTGCAAGTGTTGAGTGGAAAAATGCTACATTGCATTATTGCATCCTCTCACCACAGGAGGCGCTGTTGGGACCACTGATTGCTGATCAGCTGTTCTCTGATGATCTGATTGATACTGTGAATAACGGGACTCACTGAACTCTGTGACACAGTGAAGATTACAGAGTTTAACTTCAACATCTGACTGACGTCACACAGACAGAAGGATGAACCAGTGAGGCACAGAACACAGTTACTGGAGATACTGGATCAGCTCCATGTGAACCTCTGATGGAGAAGCTGCTGAGCCAGAGAAACATCAGGACATGACAGCAGCTGCACTTATCTAACAACATGTAGCAGAGCTGATCTATGTTAGAGGATCTATCACAGCAGCTGAAGCCAAAGTCCAACACTGGATACCAGCTGAGCCTGTGCTGAGTGTAGTGTTACAGGAAAAGGGCAGAAACAGCTCCCAGTGATGCTGACTGGGGCACAGAGCTGAATGATGCAGCATCAGGACACTGTTTCAGTCTGACTGACAGAGAAACCTGTAGCTGTATCTACATGTGAGGCAGAGGCCACACAAGCAGCTTTCTATGTTTCACAGTGACTGAGATCTTCAGTGGGGGTGGACATGCTCCTGTACAGACCTCTGAGGAGAACCAAGGTGCAGTCAAAGAGTCCAGTCTGTCCTCACAGATGTGAACATGTGCTTTCATCAGGTCTGCTGTCAGCAAGCAGGCTCACATCAGAATCACTGTTCCTGAAAAACACAGTCTGTGTGACATCATCAGTCAGCTGATGGTCCCAGATCTGAATGGTTTCTGTCTCTACTGAGGAAGTCAGAGAATATCACTGAGGTGTGGATCAGGTCTGAGTGAGCTGTGGAGGGACAGCTTTAAACAGTCCACAGGTCTCACGTCCTGCTCAGTCTGCTAGCAGATACCTCGTATTGTTCCAGATGTGCTGACATCAGCAGCAGCACAGCTGTGTGATACCATGAATCTCAGTTATTGATCCAACACACAGTAAATACAAAGATCAGGATTTCTGAGAGTAATCATTATGAGTCTGAACACATGATCACTGAATGTTAGTCTCCACAATAATAAGCTAACACAAGCAAACACAGCTTTCAGCTCTTATTTTGAAACTGGCTTATTTAGAGAGCTGTGATGTGAGCGTGCCTGGCTCTGAGGCACTTGGGTCAGCCTCTGTTGTTTAGAAGTGTTACAGACTGTGAATGACACAGACCTGTCAGTTTCCATGTTTGTCTGTAACACAGCTCAGGGGCTCCATGCTGAACGCATCCATCCAGTGTTATTGATCCAGGACTGATACCAGCATTGGGATCAATACTACAACACACAATCACATGTGTCCACGTGATGCAGTTTGAAGAGCAATCAGATGTCTCTGTATGAGGAGGCGGGGTCACAGGAGGTTCACAGAAACTCTGCAGCAGCATCATCAGCTCACATGGAAACTTTGATGATTCACTTCTGTGGTGTTTTTACAGAAACACGTCACAAAATTAGCTCCACCTGTTTTGTGAGCTTTGAGTTTCTTGTCTTCATCCTGGATTCTTGTGTTGCTGTTTTTACACACAGCAGATATTTCCTGGTTGCTTCCTTGATGACCACATGAAGCTTTGTGTTGTATATAATTTAATTTATATAATTTAATTGTGTTGTATATAAACTTTGTGTATATAATTTGGCATTTCTTACTGATGTAGGCTGTTGTAAAGGCTCACCTTCTAGCACATTCACTTCACCAGATGCACCTTGTTTCTTTTCCTCACCTTTGATTGGGTGTGGTGCTTGGCCTTAATTGCACTCACCTGTCACTCGTTATATAAGGACTGCACTCACCTACCTCTCACTTTTTCTTCACTCCCACATGGGGCGGCAGCTGAGAGAGAGCAGTCCATGTGTGTCTTTCTTTCCTTTACCCGTTATACTAGTGATGGCCAAATGAAGCTTTCCAAAGCACTGAAGCTTGTATTGAAAAACGGTTCATTACTCGAAGCTTTTCAACACAGTCCTCTCCGGTGACATCTGGTGGCGAATATTTTGGAGAGCAGCTTGAATCTGCAAAATAAAACGGACTGCTCAATCATCGCTGCTCACTCAAGAGTGGAGTTCTCTCTGATATTGGGCCACCGTTCCGTTGCTTTGAACATGTAATTGGTTTTGTTTTCTCGATTGGGGGGCTGAAAAAAATGTAATGCGTATTTGCGTAATACATTTTGATCAATAAACTTTCCCTATTTAAACATGCACTATGGTGTGGCCTTTCTTTGCTCATAACTCCTTGATGTTGGTAAATACAATAAGTGAGCAATATATATAATATACATATGATAACACACAGCACATTATGGAGTATGCCCCTGCTGTGGAGTCCTGCCTCCATCTACTTGTCGTTTAATCACTGGACAGCTGGACAGGTTCATACAAAATATTAGATTAGGCCGATTGTCCTATACATATTTTTGACCTAGGGGTGGGATTGATTGTGAACTGGAAAGGGAAAATGCTTAGGAAGCTGAGTACGGCTGCATCGTCACTGATTTGTAGAATCATTTTGATTCGATACAGGATCCGATTTGATTGGAATCTGGAAAGTTTTGCCTCAGTCAGAAATATTACAATTCTGGTCATTTAACAATATATATCCATAATTTCGTATCTATTAAAAGAAAGCTGACACATGTGAGACTTAATTAGAGATGTAAACAGAGAGTTATGAAACCTGCAGCTGCAGAAGCCAGCGAAAAAAAAAGAGGCAAACACAGCGCGGACCCGACGACACACCAAAATCTGATTCTGACACGTCTGTGTTCACGTTTGTATGCAGAATCCGTAAACCTGCTCCCAGTTACTGTTTTAGCTGTATGGTGTTTGACGACATGTTGTGAGGTTTAACCTGAGATGCTGGCGTTTCAGGCATAATAACGTTAATTTACAAATCGACACGGGATTTTAATGAATCAATATCACTTTATTCAATTTAGCATGGATTGTAATCAGAAAGGCGATAATCAAAACCCACCCCTAATCAAGAACTTGCAAAGTAAAAACATGATCTATGTAAGGTAGCCCTTTTGTTATTTACATTTAAAAAGAGGATTAGTGTTACTGTGCGCTGGCTGAGTCTCTTTCCTTTCTTAGAAATAGTTTCTCCTGCCCTGAAGAAAATCCACTTGCATGGAACAGAAGAGGCTGTGGAGTGCAGGAACTACACTGCAAGCTGGTAGATATGCAGGTATTCCTGGGTCCTGCAGACTATCACCTAAAAACAATAAACAAAATGATTTTCTAAACTGTGTAGCAATGTAATGTACGTATAGTGTCAAATACATTTTTGTAGTCTTCATTAGCTTTAATTCACATGGAAGTGTTCCTGAAGTCATATGCTGTAATGATATTTACATTATGAAAACATGATTTTGGACATTTCAAGTTTTTCACTTCGGCAGATAAAATGAATTGAGCAAAATCAACTCAAAATATTCCCACACGCCAGAACGTCCTCTCTTCCTCGCTGGCTCCATATCTGTCAGTGGAATGATCACCTCTTCGCTCTCTGTCACCCTCAACACACTCCACGAATCCCGTGGATGATTCACTTCCTTATATCCGTTTGAATCAGGTACCGAAGCAGTTACGTGCGTAATGAAGCTTCGGACGTCACTGGTCACGTGACTTTTGCCAAACGAAGCAAGCCTCGACACAGTGCTTCTGAACCAGTGTGTTGTTTTTTTCGACACACGCTCCGGAGCGCCAGCTTCAAGCGGGCCATCACTACGTTATACAATAAAACGACAAAACCTGCAAATAATGACTGCTTATTCTCATTCTAATCCGATGAGCCCATGATGATGACTACTGAAACCCTGAACCTTCCTTCCTCCAAAACATGGTCCTTCGAGCCGGAGTAGCGTTAGCGTCATGGATTCACAGCAGCCATTGACTGAAGATTTGAGACGTTCCGGTCGTGATAGTCGACCTCCTGCCCACCTGCAGCAGTATGACATTCAGTATCCTGGAAGTAGAAGTGCTCAATGTGATACAGAGAGTCAAACAGAATGCCAGCATAGTGATACAGACACACATGGGCTGCAGGATCCTGATGGGGAGTCAGGAAGTCTACCAGAGACATCGCCTGCTCCTTTACCCACCAATCAAGATGAGGTGATGAGGGAACTCCTGATGACAATGAGGGAGATTAGGCAACTCCTGATACAGTTATCTCCTCCCCATTCTCGCAGTTCCTCCAGATCTTCAATTCACACTGTCTCTGATGAAAGCAAATCCTCTGTTTGCGGTTTACAAGCCATTCCCCAAACACATCAGCAACATGAGCAGTTCCCAGTGATTGATCCAGCAACATGTCAATCACCCTCTCAGCCCCCCCAGTTTAGCCATCACTCTGGTGCAGTTCTGGCTGCTAGCCCTCCTTTCCCCAATTCAACAATATTAGATGCTGCAGTTCCTTCAAGTGGTTTGCCTAGACCAGTTTTCAGCCTCACATCACAGGCTGCTGGCTACAAGCACATGACCACAGTGACTGGTTTCACTGGTGTCTGTCCCAGTCTGTGGCAGAGATACAGGAAGTCACAGACAGCCTGCACACAGCGTTTCCTCTGGAGTGTGTTTCACACCCTGTTTGTGTTTCTCACTAACATGTTGTGGTTCTTCCTGCACACAGCAGCACTTTGATCATTTCTCCTGCTTTTCTTCCTTTTCTAGCTTTTATACACTGACAGTAACACAAAACTCCAAAGTCATCACTTGAGGAGCTTCTTAAGAGTTTCTGTGAGTTTAGTGAAGTCAGCCTCTCAACAATAAGTGTGTGTGTGTTGATTAGCTAATGTTCAGAGAGGACTGCACTGATGTAGCATCCAGGTGAGCAGCTTATGAGCCAACAGGGGAAATTTAGCTGTATTATTGTTGTTTAAATGTAATAATTTATGATTTCATGTTCCAATATTTCACTTTTCCCAACGTTTTGTTATCATTTGGTCTGAAAACCATGACAAACAGCAGTGTTACAGTTGTTAGCATTAGCTGCTATAGAGCACTCAGTCACTGTATTGGTGTTAGCGACATGAACATATCTGAGCTAACTGTGTGTTCCAGATGTGCAGCAAACCCAACTGTCCCTGTGTTTTCCTGCTGTAGACATTATCCCCATGATGCTGACGTCCTCTGGTGGGACGAGCTCACACGTTTATGGATTCAGATGCTAACTGGACCAGACTGGTGTCAACCTTTGTGCTATAGAAGCAAATCAAAGAAGAACCAGTTGAACCTGAGCTGTCTGTAGTGGTGACACCAACACCATGTCACCTGCACATGCTGACCCAGGGTCAGTGTTGAACCTATAAGCTGTGTCCTCACAGTTCAATATGTCCTCACTGCACAGGTCAATGACATCAGAGCTGTAATGTTGTTCCCGTCTCACTAAAACTGCTGGCATAAGGTGACTTTTCTGGGTGATTCCTACTCCAGGGTCACCAGTTTGAATCCCTCTGTTACTGCTGGGAACGTGCTGCTAAAGTGCCCTTGAGCAAGGCCACGTCCAGCTTATGAAGCCAACCCTGGGCTCTGCTTGCTGGCAGTGACAGAGTAGATGAAACAGCTCAGTGGATGCTAACTCACAGCTAACAGCGCTCTGTCATGGATAAGTGAAATAAAGCTGACTGACCCACAGCTGCACACAAACACCTCCAACACCTACAGGTCAGCAGGTCCACTGCTGTCTCTGATGGGCCCAAACTTTGCTTGTTCAGCGTTTGCTGCTGCTGACTTTGAAAATCACACCAAACATGGAATCAAATATATCGACTCAGCTTAGACTACAGAGAAGCTCGGCACTGCTCACAAAACTCAACACAAAAGGCTTTTTAAAGACAACAATCACTTTGACAGACACACAAACACGACTGAGTACAGAGGAGCTGCTGGTTTGAAGCCACAGAAATGGTCAAATGTTTAAACACACTGCAGCGTTGCAGCCGTGATGCATTTGTGCTGCTAAGGCCACACACATCAGCTGCCTTACATTTTAGCACCAGTTCATCTCTGACCATGGCAGCACAGTCTTTCCAGCACAGTGATGTTGGTGGGGACAGTGGGGACTGATTGTTCATTGGCTGTAAGCCGGTCACATGGACGTTTAACTGGTGCTTTGATTGCTCTGTAGTCTGTTGTGCCTGTGAGCTGCTCCTAAAATGAGACAGATTATAATTGTCACCATTCTGTTAATGACTCTTATTATGTGCGCTCTCCTCCACTGTCACACTAAACACATTAAACCTTTATTTTTGTGTAAAGTCAGGATTTATTGGCTCTTCTTAAAAGCGTCATGAAGTGCAAAACTCAGCAAACATTATACAAAAGTAGATTTAGAAGCTGAACAGAACTGAAAACATTTAAAGTGACAGTCAGCACAAATCCAGCTGACATCTCCATCCAACCCAAGTCTTCATTTAAAGTCATTATAACTGTGACACACGTTCGTTACAGTATTAATCCTGCCTGATGCTGCAGGGCCAACATCATGAAACAGGCTCAGCATTTATTTCCATTATGAAACTTTATCATTAAAAACAAACCATTGTTCTGCAGTCGTCCCAGGACTGTCGGTCAAACGTTCTCTCCACATGTTTAAGGCTGAGCTCACTTTATCGTCTGCCTGAAGGAGGAAAGCAGATGTTACTAAACATCACAATAAAACATATGAAATGGGTGCACATGAGGAACGTCTGCACTGTTAAAGCCATGCAAACATCTTCACACATGAAACAGCAACACCTCTCAGTTTAGCAGCAGCTGGTAAAAGCCACAGTGATCCTGGAGCCTCCCTGAAGGACTCGTTCATCAGTAACTGTCAGGAGGACGATTAAACCTTCTGCACACGTCCTGTAGTTACACACTCGGGAGGAAAGACGACGTCCTCGCTCTGCAACATGATCTGTGTTTCATCCAGGACGCTCAAACACAGACTGGTTTCCAAATATTAGACGCACTGGTTCTTCATGCGTTTCTACCTGAGCACTCAGAGTCATTTCTACAACAGGCCTCCTTCACCTGCTGGTGCCTCTGTTTCTGTGTTTGGCTGTTTCCATCAGTGCCTGATGTTTGTGATCTTTGATCTGTTCTGAAGTCTCTCTTTGTAACACAAATGTTGTTTGGCTTCTTTTGCAAACAAGGCAAAAGAACTTTAATGGATTCATTTGCTGATGTTACTTTTCTGATGCAAAGCCGTCCTTTCAACGCTTTAGAAAGAAAACCAAACAATGTTTTTAAAACTTTCCCAAAATGTAAAAGCTATTAAAACCATAAACTTCTGCTCCTTGATCATGTGATTCTTCTTCTAGACTGTCTGTAATTGTTATTGCTGATTGTCAATAAAGTTGTTTTTTATAAGTCATGTTGTAAAGGAAGCTTGTGGCGAGGGAGGAGGGGCGACTAAAAGCAGGTTCATATAGTGGGAAAGTCCTCAGGTCATGTGAGGATATTTACTGATGCGTCAACACTGTCAGATAAAAGAACGGCTGCTGCATTTGTTCTCCCACAAATAAGTTTGGTGATGAGTAAAAGAATTACAGATGATGTGGCAGTTTATACTGGGAGCTGGTAGTGATGTTACTGGCTTGAACTGTGTGGAGGACGCACTAATATGGAGGTATGTGGTTTGCTGGGACTCTAGCAGCGTGCTAGTGAGTACAGGTGATATGTCTTCAGACTCTAGGCAACATATTGTTTTTGATATACTTCATTTACTGTATAGAATCAAACACAGAGGGATAGAAGTGGATTTCTTATGGCTCCCTGTGAATATCGGTGTTGATGCAATGAACAGGACGATAAGTTTAAAAAGGTGCAGCAAGAAGAAGTCGTGCAGGTTTGACTATAAAATACAGTGAAAGTGAGGTGAAGAGTATAATGAAGGTAAAGATGAAGGACGAGTGGCAGGCACACTGGGACAGAGACGGGAAAGGCAGATATTATTATACAGAAAACAGTCGTGTAGAAGAAGCTGCAGCAGAGACCAGGATGGAATCTGGAGAGTCAGAGTTGGTCACACAGGCTTGAATAGCACACTTAAAAAGGTAAACATGACACAGGAAGTGTGACTTCTGTGGACCAAAGGAGACGTTTGACGGGTTGTTAGCGTAGTCAGGATGCTGGATGGAAACGCTGTGCCTGATAGGATGATTACAGGCTGGACTTTGTCTTCCTGTTACAGATGGATCCAGGCCCTGGATGACTGCTGGACACACATGACCCACACTAGGCTGCCTTCATCCATCCTTTCCTCCTTCACTGAGACTCAGAGTCAGCATGTATGTATTTATCAGTGATTTGAATCCTTTCATTACAGAGTGAAGTTAAAGTAGACGTGTGAACACACTAATAAACACAAAGGGACACAACTACTACTCCATGATGGAAAGCTGAAGTATTACACAGCTTTATGAACCTCCTGTTATCCTGGTAGACGAGTACAGCAATAAATCTTTTACTTGAACATCTTCTGGCTCCAATAAGCTTTGAAATGTGACCATGAAGTTAGAGACACACTGACTGAAACCCACAGCTGTGACTGTGGATCACATCCACACACAGTGTAGCTGCTGTCTCTGTGTGAGCCTTTGCACTGCTGCTCGCAGCACCGTTATATCACTCAGCGCTCGCTGCTGTTATTGAATCCACTTTTTACTGTCCGTGCAATCAAGCTCCTCTGCAGAGCTAGAAAATATCTTCGAACCAGTTTATGTGTTAGGGGATCCTTTGCAGTTGTGACTGTTGCCTCTGTTTTTGTCCTTTGGTTCCTGGGAGCCTTTTACATTTCCATCAGCAACAAATATCTGAACAGGCTTTATTGTAGGAAATACAGGATTAAATAGTTGTCATTATTTATTAGATGTTGTTAAAGATGATCAGATGTTTGTTTAGTTTAATGCTGTGGCTTCAGTCAGCATCACTGTGCTGTATAGTTTTATTTTTCTGATCCTTCTGTTAAAGTTGCTGAATAAAAGCTGGTTGGTCTGCACCTCACCTCTGCCTCGAGCCTCCTTCTTTAAAGCAGCAGAGGCTCTTCATTCAGGTATCACAGCTCGAGTTGTTCTGCAGGAGACCCAGAGTACTGTCCTTGGTCCATAATGACATTAACTTTGATTCATGTCAACATGAAGCCTGAACGTCTGTGATGAACACACTATCAGCATCACTGACATGTTTCATCATTTAAAAACACTTCCTGTCACTGTGGTGGTTACAGTGACATCATGCAGTTTGTGCTTTGACCTCCAGAGGGCGACAAATCAGCACAGACAGAGAGCTCCATTCAAACTTTGCTGCCATCAGGAATAATTCTTCAAATATAATCATCAGTGTTTGAGCAGTTATGATATCAGGGACAATCTAGACATCTGTGACAATACTGAACATGTCACATGACACACCTCAAACATCATGTGATCCACTCTCAGTCTGCACTTTCATTCATGACTTCATGAATTTATGATCAGTTTACTCCTGAAATATTCAAATGCTGCAGGGTGAAGAACAACAAAGTGCTGACACATGTTTGTGTTTCAAACAGGAAAACCAGCAGAAATAAATCATCTTTGGACAACATGACAGAGATTAGTGAGTTTCCAACTTGCACTTGAATGCAGCACAGACAGATTCTGATGTTCGTGGTTGTAAACGTGTCCTCAAACGCCGCTCTGACTCTTTCCTTCCTGCTCAAAGTTCCTCTTTTCTGAACTTGGTGTTTGTGCCTGATGCTGATCGTCTCCGTGTGGAGCTCCGTGTGAAGGTAACGTTAGCAGTGTGTAATGTTTCCTGGCTAACATCAGCTGTGTGCAGCTCAGTTCCAGCACAAATCTGCCGCTCCATAGTTCACGGTAACGGACTCATGAGGCCGACCGTTAAACGCTCTCCCGCCATTTTGTCTGTGTGCGCGGATGTGTACGTTTTTGTTACCACTGTCATCTCATCAATAGCCTATTTGTAAAAGATCTCTGTTCATAATTTAGTTGGATTTTAAAACTCTGTAGTTGGACAGTTTTATTTTGGACTGATGCTAAAATTCTTGCTGATTGTTTCTGTCGAGGTTTTGTACTTGACATGCGCCATTTTGGATGTGATAAGCTGTAGAGAGTGCGTCCAAAAAGAGAAACCAGAAAGAGAACCTGTTTTATTAATAACCTCTTGCAAATAGAAGAATATGAAAAAAACAACAACAAATAGGATAAAAACTTTAAATCACTTGAATTTTTAAAATCACATCATCTGTTAACACAAATTTGATCATTTCAAATTTGTGTTTTCATTTTCTCTTCCCAGTTACTTCTTTCTCATTCTCTTCATTCTCCTTGTCACCTTACGTCTCACTCCTTAACTGAAGTTGTAGTTCTAACATAAGAAGTCCCACCAACGTCCTTTATTTAATCTCTGTGTTGTCACAGTTATTATCATCAGATCAGACATGAGACCCAGACAACAACATAAGTTTACAAGCTAACATCATGTCAGCTAACATTAGACGATAGCATCATAAACTTTAAATTACTTTGCCTCTGATCAACAGTTTGATTACATTCTCACATCACAAGTTTATTTGCTAAGTGTGAGTCCGCCCACATTAGATCCACTTTTCAGCAGGTGGAATAATTTGTAGTATATAGGTAATACATCAACAATGCTGCCGTGGCTAAGTTAGGAATATTTATAATGTCATTTCCAAAACTTGCATATGATCTGCAATTTGTAGCAGATCTACTGACTGTCACAGAGCAGCTGGAGCAGTCTCGAATGCAGGTCAGTCCACTGCTGCCCCCTGTGGCCAAGTGCCATAGCTACTGCTGGATGAACTCCTGACACATCTGCGCCTGTTTCTATGAACACAATGAGTCTGAGTGGCTGCACTTACACTGGTGCATTCAACATATTGAAAGATGGCAGCAATGTGGATTGTCAAGACTCAAACCAACCGTTGAGCAAAGACAGCAGGATCACTTGTTTCTGTTTGTTATACAGCCAGATTTACTCGTGACACACATGTGCAGCTGCTTTATCACCTATTCTGAATTTGTTTCAAGCACAATACATTTGTTACACATGTTGGGATATTGTGTTTGTTTTAAATGTTATATACCTGTGTGGTATGTGACTTGTGTTGCCATGACGCAAGGTCTCTCTTGGAAATGAGATTTTTAATCTCAATGAGATTTTTTTTTACCTGGATAAATAAAGGACTAATTTATAACTTTCAGTGTTTACCGGTCTTCCAAAAGAAAAAAAACCTTCAACTACATGACATGCAGTTGTGTATTTGTTTTCACCTTATCATACACTTGAAGTTTTACAAATCACCACTTCTTTAGTGAATATCATTTCAGTCTCAGACGATCTCGTTTCTCTTACAGAGGTTGAATGCACCTTCTGCGGATGGCGGTACCACACAGTGTGCGTGGACTTCCCCTGCACAGAAGGCAACTACAAATGCTGTGAATGCTAAATAAAGAGAAACAAATGATCCCTGTTGTCTTTGCTTGATGATTGGTTTGAGTCTTGACAATCCACATTGCTGGCGTTGCATCTTTCAATGGCAGCAATGGCAGGTATCAGTGCTCAAAGCTTTTGTGTTTGTTTCCAACAAGTTGCCCACCTCGGGAAACAAAAATGTGTTCTTTTACTTGTCAGATGAACATATGAGACACTTTGACTCTTCAGTGCAGTGTGGAGCCTAACAAAGATCTGTTTTGTGTCCCAGCTGATCAGCAGGAGGAGGAGAGTCTGACGGAGCAGCAGAGGAACATTTTCAGCTACTTGGACTCAGCTCAGCCACTACAGAGGAAACAATGAGCTCAACACAGAAGGTGACAGACAGAGCAGGACCATATGACCAAAGATATTTATCACCATATACATTTGAACATTTGCCATAACGATGTAGCTGACGATAGAATTGACACCAGACAAAATACTTTACAGCTGCACAACTTTATTAAAAACCCATCAATGTATTTTCACTGAAACAAGCAGCTGTTGTTTATGTGCATTAAAGTTATATAAAAATGTAACAGTGCAAATGCAAATTCCTCGCTGACAGTTTAACCAAAAGGCGTTTCCAGTGGAAACTGGCCGACACATCCTGAGCATAACCATGTATAATATCCACTAAACTTCAGAAGAGGTTATACAGTCGTGGCCAAAAGGTTTGAGAATTGCATAAATATTGGAACCTGGAGAAGTTGCTGCTTAAGTTTTTATAATAGCATTTTGCCTGCACTCCAGAATGTTATGAGGAGTGATCAGATGAACTGCATCGTCCTTCTTTGCCATGAAAACGAACTTAATCCCCAAAAAGCCTTACCACTGCATTTCATTGCTGTCATCAAAGGACCTGCTGAGACCATTTCAGTGATCGTCTTCTTAACTCAGGTGAGAATGTTGGCGAGCACGAGGCTGGAGATCATCATGGCTGTATCCCGATTCAGGTTCTGCAGCTTTAAAGTCCTCAAGGGCCGCGTACTCAAAGACCGCTAAGGCCGAAGTGCGAGGCTCGTAGGCTCGTGAAATGGGACGTCTAGCCTCCGTCGCGCTGCCCAGGTTGCCTAGCAACCATGATACTAACAGTTATTTATATATATATATTTATATTATTTCTGAGAGTGTATCATGTAACACTATAGATCAACTTAGCTCAGAATATATAAAGCATATAAACAGTTACAGCAATATGATGCAACAAACACAGCAGCTACTGATCCAAAATACTCAAAGCTTCATAGAACTGAAACCAACATTTATTTTTAGCTCCATCCTGCTGCTGATACAGACTTTAGGTTTCTGAACATTAAACTTGTTGCTGCCTTTCATAGTGTGTAACTTGGAGGCCCTGAGTACTTTCTCCCACACTGAAAACACTGGGATGATCACATTATTTGAACATTACCTAATAAGACTGATTCAGCACAGACAGTTATGTTAAACTTTCCTAGCAGTCCTTCACAAACAGGGAACAGTCTGTCTATTCTCTCCATCTGTCAGCTGCTGCTGGCTCTTCCTCCTCCTCTTCCTCACACACTGCTGAGTTTGTCCTGGTGGATCATCAGGGCTGCAAAGCCTCACAGATGATGTGCAGCAGTGGCTCCCTCAGTCTGTCCTCACTCTGGACACTTGCAGTCGTCACACATGGAAATCAAATGTGTGATAAGCTGCAGGATTCAAACACAAGTGTAACTTATAAACACATGTTCATACTTTTATTCCACAATCAGAGAGAAAGAAACAGAGAGAGAGTGCAGGACAGACAGACAGGTGACAGTCTCAGGTGTACACACTGCTACACAACAGCACCAGAGAAGCAGGATTTAGTGTTTGTGTTATTACGAGTGTAAACAAGAAGAGTTCCAGATGGTGCAGTGGACACATGTGTGACTGCTGTGATTAAAGCATCTTTCTTTCAGCTTAACGAGTGAACCGTCAGCTCGTTCAAACACACGTTAAAGTGCGTTTGGCTCGACACCAGCGAACAGAGGCAGCAATATAACACAGCTAACATTAACAGTGCAGTGGATCCTGCTTGTGCCGTGATGTTCAGGACTGCAAACCGAGCAGCATCACTGACTTTCAGCTTGTTGTGTTTGTGGATATATGACTGACTTTAATTATCCACAAAATCATCACATTCTCTGTCAGATTAAGGTCGACTATTGAACGGCGTATATTTTAAAGGCTTTAAAACCAAGTTAACGCTGAAAGTACAAACATCACTAATGTCACATAACTCTGCCGACAAGGCATAGCTATGGCTATGAAATGCTCTTTGTGTATCACTTCTTCATTATGAAAGATGTCATTAATGCACTAGTAATGTCTCATCTGGAGTATTGTTCAATCATTTGGTCAGCAGCTAATAAGACAGATCTTAACAGACTTCAGTTAGTCCAGAATAAGGCGTCCAGATTAGTGTGAAGATGTTCATACTATACTAATATTGATAAAATGCATAATAACCTTTCTTGGCTTCCTGTACAGGCTAAAATATTCTATGGCTTACTTGTAGTTCTAAAGAAAGCAATTCTGTTAAACACACCACATTTATTCTGCTCAGCTGCAGTATCCAGATGAAATACATCATCATATTACACAGTTTTCAACAAGCTGCAATTTAGTAAATGCTCGAGTTAAAAGTAACGTTTTGTAAAACTGTTACATTTAGAGCAACTTTTAAGTGGAATAAGTTGCCTTAAAAAATTAGAGAATTATTCAAAACTTCAATGAACACTTAAAAGCCGATTTACAGAGCTTTTAGTTGTTGTAAATATTGTAAGACACGATTTGTTTTTGAAATTTGTGTAATGTGCCTCAATGTTATTGATATTATTATTATTATTATTGATTGCTTATATTTGAACAATTGTGAAACCTCACTGTGGATGTAAGAGTGAAATTATGTGGATATCTTGAATCCACTTTATTGTGTAATATTTTATGTGAGTAGTTGACGGAAGACGAGCAACATCTGTTGTGGAAGCTAACGGGGTTCCTTTAGAATAAACAAACATAGGATTTATTATCACTGAATAATTCTGTATAAATCTATACAAATTATAGAAATATGTAATAGGAAACAACAAAATAATCTAAATTATAAAATAATGTGTGTGTGTGTGTGTGTGTGTGTGTGTGTGTGTGTGTGTGTGTGTGTGTGTGTGTGTGCATGATTTTAGTGTTTGAACAGTCATGAATTATCTTTAACAGCAGGTTGGATGTAATGTGTTAGAACTACCAGCAGGTGGGGATAAGAGACCTTTAAGGTGTTTGGTGCCACGCTCCACCTTCAGGTTTAAAACTAGTGTTAATGGAGTTTGAAGGTTGAGTTTGTTCCACGACTGCATTTCACTCACTGCCTCTGTTTGTATCTCTGTCACTGCAGGACCAACATGGAGCCAGAAGTCAGCGCTCTCAGGAGGCCGACAAACCTCACAGAAGAAAGGGAGAGAAAAAACACACCTGTGACGAGTGTGGGAAGGGTTTTACTCTGAAGGCTTCACTAAAACAGCATCAGGTCATCCACACTGGAGAGAGACCGTTCAGCTGTGACTTGTGTGGAAAGTCTTTTTCCTTGAAGGGTTCCCTAAAAACACACCAACTCATCCACAGTGGAGTTAAAGCGTACAGCTGTGATCAGTGTGGCAGAGCTTTTACTCAAAGTAGCAGCTTACAGAGTCATCTAGTTACCCACTCTGGATTTAAGCCATACAGCTGTGACGAGTGTGGGAAGGGTTTTACTCAGAAGGCTTCACTAAAACAGCATCAGGTCATCCACACTGGAGAGAGACCGTTCAGCTGTGACATGTGTGGAAAGTCTTTTTCCTTGAAGGGTTACCTAAAACAACACCAACTCATCCACAGTGGAGTTAAAGCGTACAGCTGTGATCAGTGTGGCAGAGCTTTTACTCACAGTAGCAGCTTACAGAAGCATCTAGTTACCCACTCTGGAATTAAGCCATACAGCTGTGACATCTGTGGAAAAACTTTCAGCCGGAGAGGGAGCCGAAATACACACCTACGCATTCACACCAGACATGATGTGTACTGCTGTGAACAGTGTGGCAAATACTTTACAACAGACGCAGACTTACAACGACACATGTTTACCCACACTGAGGAGAGACCTTATCAATGTGACCTGTGTGAGAAGACTTTTAAAGCTCCACATCACCTGAGACAACACCAACAGATCCACACCAGAAAGAGACTCTACAAGTGCAGCTACTGTGAGGTATGTATTTATATTGTTATCTTGTCATTTTAGCCTGACTGTTTGGAACAACTCTGCTCATTAAACTGTGTTAGCATGTTAGCAATTCTACTGCATGGAAAAGCAGCTCTGAGTGATTATTCAGATTTTCCTTTCAGTTATGATTTTAGTATTACTGTAGTATTATGGTGGTAGTATTGTAGTTATTGCAGCCCAGTAAACTGAGTGTGTTAACTGAAACAGTCAAATGTAGTTGGACGTCTGCAGAGATGCTCTTTATTTCAGGCGACGTTCAGGATACAAATGTTGAAGGACTGACTTACACGGTCTTTGTGTCTTTGTTTAGAAGCAGAGCGACACAGATGGATCCAGTTCTCAACCCTGTCATCACTGTGGTGGTGGGAAAGACTTTCATTGTGACCTCTGTGGAAAAACTTTCAGTCGGCAAAAGACCCTAAAAAGACATCAACGTAGACACACTGGAGACAAACTGAAATACTGCAAAGAATGTGGGAGAAGCTTCACCACATCGGATCACTTAAAACAACATGAACTGATTCACAGTGGGGTTAAAAAGCACCTCTGTGATCAGTGTGGGTCATCCTTCACCACTGCATGGAAGCTTAAATCACACAAACGAGTCCACACAGGAGAGAAACCACACAAGTGCAGACACTGTGAGAGAAGCTTCTCACAGTCAGGTAATCGTAACATTCATGAACGTGGACACATGGAAGGAAACTACAGCTGTGACCAGTGTGACAAGAGCTTCAGGAATCTCAGTTCATACTCTGCACACAAACGATCCCACGTTACTAATAAACTGTTTCACTGTTACCAATGTGCCCAAACATTCACCTCATTGTCTGCTCTGTGCAAACATCAGCGCGATCACTCAGGGCTGAAATCACTCCCATCACTGGATCACAGTGAATCTGAAGACACAGAAAGATCCTCTGGTTTCCTCTGGTCAGACTCAAAAAGCTTGAGATCAGGCTCCACAGAGTTCAGATAGAATCATTTAACCTTTTTTGAACTGAACTGGTTGCTGGGCTGAACTTCTACATAATACAGATCTACATGGGATCTTCTTTTCTGTTGTTTTACTGAGTCAGTTTTGTCCTTTTTTCTCTGTCCTGGTTTTGCTCGTCTGTAAATGATTGAAACTCAGTCAAATAGTTCATTGTTCTCCAGCAAAACGTTTTGGAAACTCATGTTTAACCTTTAAAACTCTGACATGTTTTAGCACACAAGGCTTCATCGGGGAGTTCACTCATGATTGGACCATGAGAACAAAGGTTTTTAGTTCTTTCAAAGAGTCTCTTGGAGATGTTTGATGTTTCTGTTTTTCTGAAACCACCTGAAAGAAAAACTATTTTTCTTGCTTTATGTAGTGTGGAAGTTTTTAATGTTTCTTCATCTGTGATGTTCTTGAATGTGTTCACGTGAAGATGGTACAAATAAACTGTCCTTTCAGCTTTAGCTCCTAATTTATTCATTATTTATGGATGTAGCACAGCAGCCGTCTCTTGATTAACACATGGAGGGCTCGGGATCTGATGGTGTCGTCTCCCTAATTTGCCCACTCAGTAAATCTCACTCATGGCCAAGAAATTGAAATAAACCTTGTTTCCCTGCTGGATAGTGATCCACTGTAACTCTGCTCCTCCTTCCTGTTTAGGATTTCTGTGGCTGAAGTAAAATTCCCTCCATCCATCACTTATCCCAGCTAACCCAAAGTGAAATAAAGTTTTGCTGGTCTTAAAAAAGCATTACAATAATGGGCATTACCAATGCAAACTGAATGATACAGAAGATGAAAGAAGAGACTTTGATCAGTTAATAAAGCTCATGATCTGGATTCATTGTGGCTGCTACACAGATACTTCTGGGTCACTTCTCTCAGTTAGGAACCTTCCTCACCAAACTGACTGTTGGACCACACCCCTGGTTTCATGAGAAATTGTTTCAGCCATGATTTCTCTTCCTGTATTTCAGAGTAAAGACTGAAGTGACAAATGGAAGCATGTTTAAAAAACACAATGTGAGAGAGACGTTGAGGTCCTTAGAAGTTACCCTGGGTTTTTCTGTCACCCTGCTAGATGTTACACACCTTGTTATTGGACTGATTTCTACTGCTGGACTACTCCTGTGGAGAGTAACAATACTCTTACTAATTAGCTCCCTTTCACACCTTTGGGGATATTTATTTTTGTGTTTGCAGCGCTGTGAGCCAGAACAGCGAGAGAAAAATCTGCAACAGCGACGAGCCGAATGTGTCACGGTTTGCAGGGGCAAGCCGTGTGGAATATATATAGGACCAAAAGGCGGCAGCTCTGGTGCAGGTGAGGGTTTATTAACAACAAAAATGCAAACAACAAAGGTGCTAGGAACATGAAACTGAAACCTAAACTGGGTAAACTAACAACACAAACCAAGAATGACGGTGCAGGGAGGTCCGGGGAAATACATACAGGGAGACCGAGGGGAAACAACACAGACGAACCAGCAACGAGGACACGGTAACACACACTATAAATACACATGCCAGGAATCAGGGGATGGGAAACAGGAGGGGAACACACCTGGAATACATGATAACTGACAAGGCAGGGGAAACGTAAACAGAACACACTGACATAAGACAGAGCCCTTCAAAGTAAAACAGGAAACACATACACGTAATGACACAGACTCAGAGACGCGGACTAAACACAGAGACTTACTACACTAAGGAAATGCACAAGCAGGGAAGACATCAACCAGAGGGAACACCACTAAATGCTAGAAAATACAAAACTATCAAAAGTAAAAGTACATAACCAAAAACACTGGGTCACCGACCCAGGACCATGACAGTACCCCCCCCTCAAAGGCTGGCTCCAGACAGCCCAACAAGAAACAAAAACAGCCAGAAAAAACAGAAAACCCGACCAGGGCGGGCGGCGGGGGCCCAGGAAGGAGGGCCCGAAGCAAAACAAAACCGGAGCACCAGAAGGCCAAAAGACCAAAAACAAAAACGAGCCCAAAACCAAAAGAAACGAAGCACACCAAAACACAGGAAAAAAAAAAAAAAAAAAAAACAGTCCAAAACAGAAGAGTCCAGGGGGCCGACAGCACAGGAGTCCAAAACAGTTCAGGGGGCCGGCCAGGGGGCCGACAGCACAGGAGTCCAAAACAGTTCAGGGGGCCGGCCAGGGGGCCGACAGCACAGGAGTCCAAAACGGTTCGGGGGGCCGACAGCACAGGAGTCCAAAACAGTTCGGGGGGCCGACCGTGCGGACGGCAACGGCGGCCACTCAGGCGATGGCGGTCCGGGGGCCGGCCGTGCGGAAGGCAGCGGCGGCCACTCAGGCGATGGCGGTCCGGGGGCCGGCCGTGCGGAAGGCAGCGGCGGCCACTCAGGCGATGGCGGTCCGGGGGCCGGCCGTGCGGAAGGCAGCGGCGGCCACTCAGGCGATGGCGGTCCGGGGGCCGGCCGTGCGGAAGGCAGCGGCGGCCACTCAGGCGATGGCGGTCCGGGGGCCGGCCGTGCGGAAGGCAGCGGCGGCCACTCAGGCGATGGCGATCAGGGGGCTGGCCGCGCGGAAGACAGCGGCGGCGCCCAAGTGTCAGGCCGAGGCTTGGAGGGCACAGGACCAGGCGACGCTGAAGCAGAGGCAGGACCAGGCGTAACAGGAGCACAGGCAGAGGCTGGACCAGGCGTAGCAGAAGCACAGGCGGCCGCAGGACCAGGCGTAGCAGAAGCACAGGCAGCTGGACCAGACGTAGCAGAAGCACAGGCAGCTGGACCAGACGAGGACGAAGACTCTGATGAGGCCGGACCAGACGAGGACGAAGACTCTGATGAGGCCGGACCAGACGAGGACGAAGACTCTGATGAGGCCGGACCAGACGAGGACGAAGACTCTGATGAGGCCGGACCAGACGAGGACGAAGACTCTGATGAGGCCGGACCAGACGAGGACGAAGACTCTGAGGCCGCAGCTGACGAAGCACAGGCTGGAGCTGCAGCTGACGAAGCACAGGCTGGAGCTGCAGCTGACGAAGCACAGGCTGGAGCTGCAGCTGACGAAGCACAGGCTGGAGCTGCAGCTGACGAAGCACAGGCTGGAGCTGCAGCTGACGAGGAAGGTTGCTGAACGGGCCCCTCGGACCCTCCAGCCGACGAGGCATGAGGCTGGTGTGGTTCTCCGGAACCACCAGCTGACGAGGAAGGCTGCTGGACGGGCTCCTCGGGCCCCCCAGCTGATGTAGCATGGTGCTGGTGCCCAGCTGACGAGGAAGGTTGCTGAACGGGCCCCTCGGACCCTCCAGCGGAGACAGGAGGCTGAACGGGCCCCTCGGACCCTCCAGCCGACGAGGCATGAGGCTGGCGTGGTTCTCCGGAACCACCAGCTGACGAGGAAGGCTGCTGGACGGGCTCCTCGGGCCCCCCAGCTGAAACAGGAGACAAAGGCCGGAGCGGTCCCTCGGACCCTCCAGCGGAAACAGGAAACAAAGGCCGGAGCGGTCCGTCGGACCCTCCAGCGGAGACACGAGACGAAGGCTGGACGGGCCCCTTGGACCCTCCAGCAGAAGCCATCACAAAGCCCGCAGGCATGGAGTCCACTGGCAGACATGAAGGAAATGGGTGCTGTGCTGAGCACTGGCCCTGCTCAGACAGCACTGACACGGGGCACTTCCCAGGTGGCTGCTTAAACTCCAGGGGTCCAGAATCAGCTGAGGACTGGGACCTAGCCTCTGGGGAAGCCCTGGAGCGGCAAACAGTGCCAATGGCGGCTGAACCAGGAAAAGCACCTTGAGGTGAAATTAAACTTTCTCCCTGCACGGAGTGAATGAGTGAAGCCAATGATACTGGAGCCAGAGCTACTGGGGCCTGCGCTACAGGCGGCACTGGAGCTACTGGGGCCTGCGCTACAGGCGGCACTGGAGCTACTGGGGCCTGCGCTACAGGCGGCACTGGAGCTACTGGGGCCTGCGCTACAGGCGGCACTGGAGCTACTGGGGCCTGCGCTACAGGCGGCACTGGAGCTACTGGGGCCTGCGCTACAGGCGGCACTGGAGCTACTGGGGCCTGCGCTACAGGCGGCACTGGAGCTACTGGGGCCTGCGCTACAGGCGGCACTGGAGCTACTGGGGCCTGCGCTACAGGCGGCACTGGAGCTACTGGGGCCTGCGCTACAGGCGGCACTGGAGCTACTGGGGCCTGCGCTACAGGCGGCACTGGAGCTACTGGGGCCTGCGCTGAGGGTGGCACAGGAGACTGAACTGAGGGTGGCACAGGAGACTGAACTGAGGGTGGCACAGGAGACTGAACTGAGGGTGGCACAGGAGACTGAACTGAGGGTGGCACTGGAGACTGAACTGAGGGTGGCACTGGAGACTGAACTGAGGGTGGCACTGGAGACTGAACTGAGGGTGGCACTGGAGACTGAACTGAGGGTGGCACAGGCTGCGGGGGAGCTAACTGGGCTGAGAGTGGCTGCGCGGGAGGTGATATGCTGTTCACAAAGTCATCTGCCGCACAGAACACCGCCCCTGAATGAACCGTCATACAGTCCGCAAATGGAAAACAGTCCTCACTCACCACAGCCGGCGAATTAGAAGTCCAAACGTCCAGCTGTGGTGTGGCGCGCTTGCGGCGCGATTGGCGTCTCCTCCCCGCAGACGGCTCCGACGGGCCGGGCAAGATCACATCCGGCGAGTCGGGCAGCGAGGCAGGAGTGGCTGAGAGTGGCACAGCCGGCGAATTAGAAGTCCGAACGTCCAGCTGTGGGGTGGCGCGCTTGCGGCGCGATTGGCGTCTCCTCCCCGCAGACGGCTCCGACGGGCCGGGCAAGATCACATCCGGCGAGTCGGGCAGCGAGGCAGGAGTGGCCGAGAGAAGGTGCGGTGTGAGCCGGAGAAAAGCCTGCATAGTCGGAGGAAGCGAGTTCAATAGCCATGGCAGGCCGGAAAAGAGCCGTTGCAGCCGGTCTTCTGTTGCGCGGCGAAGCTCTTCCGGGGGATGTTCCAGCCATAGGCTGAGAAGGATCTCCACATTGTACGTGATGTCGTCCTGGAGCTCCTCGGACGGATTTACAGCCGCTGGGTCCATGGTGGCTGGTTCGTTCTGTCACGGTTTGCAGGGGCAAGCCGTGTGGAATATATATAGGACCAAAAGGCGGCAGCTCTGGTGCAGGTGAGGGTTTATTAACAACAAAAATGCAAACAACAAAGGTGCTAGGAACATGAAACTGAAACCTAAACTGGGTAAACTAACAACACAAACCAAGAATGACGGTGCAGGGAGGTCCGGGGAAATACATACAGGGAGACCGAGGGGAAACAACACAGACGAACCAGCAACGAGGACACGGTAACACACACTATAAATACACATGCCAGGAATCAGGGGATGGGAAACAGGAGGGGAACACACCTGGAATACATGATAACTGACAAGGCAGGGGAAACGTAAACAGAACACACTGACATAAGACAGAGCCCTTCAAAGTAAAACAGGAAACACATACACGTAATGACACAGACTCAGAGACGCGGACTAAACACAGAGACTTACTACACTAAGGAAATGCACAAGCAGGGAAGACATCAACCAGAGGGAACACCACTAAATGCTAGAAAATACAAAACTATCAAAAGTAAAAGTACATAACCAAAAACACTGGGTCACCGACCCAGGACCATGACAGAATGCTTACGTGAATCGCAGCAGCTGCACATGTGCTACGCTGAATTAGAGGATATCTTTGCTCTGGATTTCTATTTCTACTTTTTCATTTCTATATGATTCTTCTTGCATCTAAACAAAGATGATTCAATTTGCTAAATGTTGATGGCTCTTCGTGCTCAGGTGTAAATGAGACGTAATATTTGCTCTTGGTTTGGTTCTCCTGTACAGAACCTTGCAGTACAACAGAAACCTAAAAACATTATTTGTAGTTGTTATTCTTAGTTGTTCTGCTGCCTAAATACCACAGGGTCTGATTATGAAGTTATTGAGCTGCACATACGTTACGCTCTGCTTAAGTTCGAGGTCACAGCGTATGTAGAGCAGCTGGAACATAATGAAGTCTACAAGGTTAAAGTTTTCTCTTCAGTTATTGTTCTTTCTGCTGCTTGGTTTGATGGATCTGAGAGCTTTTGTTTTTATTATTGTTATTATAATCATCATTAATATTTTACTCTCTAGAAGCTTTAAAATAGTGTTTGTGTTTGAAAAAATTGATTTAAGAATTGAACAGAAACATCTGTCCTTCTGAAAATCGCCCAAAGTCAAAGACAAAGTCAAAGGATGCAACCTGTAACTTTCTCTTCCTTCATGTCAGGACCATCATCCATGATTTATATAAAATGCATATAGCAACAGTAGCACTTTAGTTTGGACTTTATGATTTCTGTAACTGGAAAATATTATTTTGTTTAAAGACAGAAGTGACCGCATAGTTGCAACATCAAAGGGAAATATTAATTAATTAGCATCAAGTATATTTGTTGCTTAAGCGTTTGCACTATAACTTAAGTAGGATTATAACTTTTAAGGAAGGAAAGATTTCAGATATTTAGTTCACTGTTTCAGTTATTTTATATGAAATTAAAACATTTACGTTGGTCAAATATGATGCTCTAAATCAAATAAAAGTTTGAAAATAAATGATGTATTTTTAAATGCTGCAACAAATGTTCACAAAAAGTAACTATAATTAAAACCAGTTAAACAAAATTCAAAAAACAAAAATCACACCTTTGGGGATATTTGTGTGGATGCCCTCAAAGGCATCCACACTATTGAGTTCCTGTTTCCCTTTATTGTATGGATGCCTTAATAGGCATCTGCTAAAACTTTCTTGTCTTTGAAACTTAACTACTTCCTCATACTTTCACCTAGAAACTCCATTCAAACTTTAAAACGTTCTCAAATGATTGGGCTATTCCTGTGTGATTCAGCTTTTTCAGATCTTCTACCGTTTTCATCTTATCTCTCTTTAAGTCTTCAGTTGCAAAATTGTGATTTTTGAGAAAATACATGCGTTGCTATGGTTGCTATGCAATTAACTCAGAGGGGACAGTGAAACTGTTTGAATTTTCTCTTCATGTCCAAACAACTTCTTGCTACTCGCTCAATTTCCACTCAAGCCCCACAAATTATACATCAAAACGTAGGTATTTTTGCTGGCTTTCAGAAAATGTCGCTATAATTGTTGTGGGACTTATAGATATTTTGCAAATCTCCTCAGAGTAACACAAAGTGTGAAAACTCTCCATATAAACTCAATGGAGAGTTTGTTCAAAATCACCGCTGGATTTCTCTAATGAGAGGCATTTTCAAATTGTCATATCTCCTTAACGAAGCGAAGTTAAGACATAAGGCTTGTCCCGATATATCTTCAGACACTCCTGATGCTCACAATTCAAGAATTATTTTCTCACCTATTACCGTTCTGAGATGAGTTAGACTTGTTTGAGGGTAGGAAATTTGTCCCTCGCTCAGATTTCATCAGATTTCAAATTCTGGAAATGAGGCACTTTTTTCTCTCATCATATCTTTTTGATGGATTTCCACAGAGCCCTGAAAATTTCCATGACTGTTCACCAAAGGCTGCTGTTTCTTACGGTGAAAGAATGATTTTTATGCTCCATATAGATTTAGAGTTACCAAAGGTTGTTTGAGAGCAAGTCAAGGCAGTTTTTGCTTCGCCTCTACTCAGTTACAGTGTATTACAAGTCATATATCTTTAATAATTTATATTTTATCTCTGAATTATGAAGACCTGAAGATCCCCCCATCTCTTCTGAACAAAACGATGTCTGAATGACCGTTCTAGCCTTTACGGTTAGGAAATTATGGCCATTTGTTCGAGGGGAATCCTGAATGTCAGAAATACACTGAAGAAAACTCACACCTCTCTCTGTGTCTGTGTGTGTAAGGGCTGACTACAGCAGGTGCAGCTAATTTAACTGACCTACATATACCAAGCCCAGACTCTCAACAGCTCCTGTTCCCTTTACTGTCTATGTATGTGTGTCTGTGTATCAGTATTTCTCCTATGTTTAAGTATTACTCCTCAATCATAGTATTTCTGCTAAAGCAAAGTACTTCTACTACATCTTAGTACTTTTGCCAAATCATAGTATTTCTGCTAAATCATAGTATTTTTGCAAAGATCATGGTATTTGTGCAAAATCATGGTTTTTGGGCCAAATCATAATATTTCTGTTATTTTATAATATATGTGCTGAATATATTATATGTGCCAAATCATAGTATCCATCCATCCATCCATTTTCATCCGCTTTATCCGAGGCCGGGTCGCGGGGGCAGCAGCCTAAGCAAAGAGGCCCAGACCTCCCTCTCCCCAGCCACCTCCTCCAGCTTATCCGGGGGAATACCAAGGCGTTCCCAGGCCAGCCGAGAGATATAATCTCTCCAGTGTGTCCTGGGTCTGCCCCGGGGCCTCCTCCCGGTGGGACATGCCTCGAACACCTCACCCAGGAGGCGCCCAGGGGGCATCCTTGTCAGATGCCCGAACCACCTCAGCTGACTCCTTTCGATGTGGAGCAGCAGCGGCTCTACTCTGAGCCCCTCCCGGATGGCCGAACTTCTCACCCTATCTCTAAGGGAGAGGCCAGCCACCCTTCGGAGGAAGCTCATTTCTGCCGCTTGTATCCGCGATCTCGTTCTTTCGGTCACTACCCACAACTCGTGGCCATAGGTGAGGGTAGGGACGTAGATCGACCGGTAAATTGAGAGATTCGCTTTTACACTCAGCTCCCTCTTCACCACGACGGACCGGTGCAGCGTCCGCATTACTGCAGCTGCAGCCCCAATCCGTCTGTCGATCTCCGGCTCCCTTCTCCCATCACTCGCGAACAAGACCCCGAGATACTTGAACTCCTCCACTTGGGGCAGGAACTCATCCCCGACCCGGAGTGGGCACTCATAGTATTTATCCCAAATTATAGTATTTATGCCAAATCACAGTATTTCTGCTAAAACGCAGAAATAGTACCTTTTAGCAGGAATTTCTACCAAAAGATAGTACTTCTGCTAAATCAGAGTATTTCTGCTAAACCAGAGTATTCCTGCCAAATCATAGTATTTGTACTGAAACATAGTACTTCTGCCCAATCATAGTATTTGTACTAAATGATAGTACTTGTGCCAAATCATAGTATTTGTGCCAAAGCATCGTATTTGTATGGAGTCATAGTATTTCTTCTAAATCATAGTATTTCAATCAAATCTCAGTAGTTGTTGTTAAAACGCAGTATTATTGCCAAATCATAGTATTTGTACCCAATCATAGTATTTCTGCTAAATCACAGCATTTGTGCCAAATCAAGGTATTTGTGCAAAAAGATAGTATGTCTGCAAAACCATAGTATATCTCTTATGTTATAGTATTACTACTAAGGCATAGTATTTCTGCCAAATCATAGTATTTGTACTAAATCATAGTACTTGTGCCAAATCATAGTATTTGTTGCACATCATAGTATTGGAACCAAAACATAGTATTTGTCCCAAAGCATCGTATTTGTATGGAGTGATAGTATTTCTTCTAAATCATAGTATTTCAATCAAATCTCAGTAGTTGTGCAGTATTGTTGCCAAATCATAGTATTTGTGCCCAATCATAGTATTTTTGCCATGTCATCGTATTTGTGCCGAATCATGATATTTTTGCCAAATCGTGGTATTTGTGCCCAATTTATAATTCTGTTATGTTATAGTATTACTACTAAGTCGTAGAATATCTGTTATGTTATAGTGTATCTGCGGAATATAGTATGTGTGCCAAATCATAGTATTTATACCAAATCACAGTATTTGTGCTAAAACATAGTATTTCTGCCATATTGTGGTATTTGTGCAACAACATTGAACTGTTATGTTATAGTATTACTACTATCCATCCATCCATCCATCCATCCATCTTCATCCGCTTTATCCGAGGCCGGGTCGCGGGGGCAGCAGCCTAAGCAAAGTATTACTACTAAGTCATAGTATTTCTGCGTTGTTATAGTATTTAAGATAAGATAAGATAAGATAGAACTTTATTAATCCCTCGGGTGGGTTCCTCTGGGAAATTCGACTTCCAAAAAGCACAGCAACGACCGAAGTTACAGTTACAGAATTGTTATATATATATATATATATATATACACACACACACACACACACATATATAAATACAGAGACAAATATAAATAAAATATACAAAGGGGATAAATAGAATAAATAGGAATAAAAAATAAAAATACAAGTGAATTGCACAATTGCACATTTCAAGTATTGAGTCTATTGCACTGTTGACTATTTACAAAAAGTATTGCACAAGGTATTGTACAGTGAGGTGAAGAGGCACTACAGCTTAGTTGTTCCCCCCTCCTTTGTCCTCCTGTTTCCCCTCCCTCTCCCCTCCAGAGAGGAGTTAAACAGTTTGATGGCGTGTGGGACAAAGGAGTTTTTAAGTCTGTTAGTTCTTGTCTTTGGGAGAAGCAACCTGTCACTGAACAGACTCTTCTGATTGTTTATGGCCGTGTGCAGAGGATGCCCAGCATTGTTCATAATGTCCATCAGTTTCTTTAATGTCCTTTTCTCTGCCACTGTCACCAGAGTGTCCAGCTTCATGCCGACCACAGAGCTAGCCTTCCTGATCAGTTTCTCCAGCCTGGATGAGTCCCTCTTTGCTGTATTTGTGCTAAAACGTAGTATCTCTGCCAAGTCATATAATTACTGCAATTTCATAGTTTTTTTAGGAAATCTTTTATGTTATAGTATTACTACTAAGTCATAGTATTTCTGCCAAATCATAGTATTTGTGTAAATTTGTATACTGTAATTTCACTGTATTATGTAGTGGCTAAGTAGGGGGCTGACTGTTTACTAAGTGCATCAGTGTAGGTCATCTCTTGTGTTGGAGTGCCCTCTTGTTGCGTCTTTTGGGTAGTGCCTTAGTAAACATGAACCCTGTAAGAAGTGGTATCATATGAGAACCGGTTTGGCTCAGTGAGATGAGTATGAGATGAAATTCTGCTGATTTACCTCTTTTCTGCCAAATCTTCAACCATTTCAACTCTTATCAGCATAATTCTCAGCAGCTTCTGCTCTTTTCAGCAGAATTCTGCTCATTCACCTCATTTCAGCAGAAATTCTGCTGATTGAACTCTTTTCAGCAAAATTTTCAGTTTTTTCTGCTGTTTTCAGAAAAAGACTCTTTTCAGCAGAAATTCTGCTGATTGAACTCTTTTCAGCAGAAATCATGCTAATTGAACTCTTTTCAGCAGAAATATTTTCTCACCTATTACCGTTCTGAGATGAGTTAGACTTGTTTGATGGTAGGAAATCTGTCCTCCTCTCAGTTTTCAAACTCCGAAACTGAAGCCGTTTTTTCTCTCGTCATATCTCCGCGACGGAGTTACAAAGAGCTATGAAAATCGCAGTCAAAGTTCACCAAAGTCATTCACCCAGTACAAGAATTATGCTTCTATCCCACCTAGTTTTTGAGTTAAACAACGTTTTGTAACTCCAAAAAAATGGCGTTTTTCGCCTCTCAACGCGATCTAATTCTGACTGCTCATCACCCTGTTTTCCAGGCGCCCGCTCTCTTTCCCAGTGGCACAGTTGGTAATGACACGGGTCTGAAGCCCAAAGGTCGTGGGTTCAATTCCACCTTGTCCACATGTTTTCTTCCACTACAAATTAATACACTATCACAGACCAGTAATTCATATCGATAATTTATTACAATTCTGCAAAGTTTTATGATTTTAGCAGCTTTTCTAATATGGACCTCAGATTCTTGTTAACAGTCCATGGCAGAAATACATACAAGTACACAGCCTGATGAAGCAGACAGAAGCAGTACCTCTGATTGGTTCAGCATTTTCACCTCTTATCAGCACAAATCCCAGCTTTTTCAGCTGTTTTCAGCAAAAAACTCTTTTCAGCAGAATTCTGCTCATTCAACTCTTTTCAGCAGAAATTCTGCTGATTGAACTCTTTTTAGCAGAATTTTCAGAATTTTCACCTCTTTTCTGCCCAAATTCTGCTCATTCACCTCTTCTGAAAATTTTTCAGCCTTTTCACCTCTTATTAGCATAAATCTCAGCTGTTTTCAGAAAAAAACTCTTTTGAGCAGTCTGAAGCAATTCTAGTGATTCATCGCTTTTCAGCGCATCTTTTTGCTTCCTTACCTCTTTTCATCAGAAATTCTGCTTATTCACCTCTTTTCTGCAAAGTTTTCAGCCTTTTCACCTCTTATCACCACAATTCTCTGCAGCTTCTGCTCATTTCAGCACACTTGTCAGTCTCTCCACCTCTTCTTTGTGAGAAAAAGCTTGGTGCAGTGAGATGAGTAGCTGCCTTGAGACCAGAAGGCCCAGATTCAAATCCCGCTCAGGGCAGCTTTTTTTTTTTTTTTTTCAACTTTTTCAGCTTTTTTCCGCAGACATCTTCAGCGTTGAGGCATCCACACAGCATTTTCGCAGGAAATGCAAATTTTTCTAGTTCTTTATTATTCCGGGTGTTTTCGCCGTACACTTTTCGCTGTGGAACTACTCCCACACTTTTCATCTGATTTTCGCCATTAAAACTTTAAAAAATTCTGCTCTTTATGCTAATGCCGGCTATGACTTTTGGTGCTCATAACTTCTATACTTTTTGAGATATTGAATTTTTTTTGCAATATTTTTTGCCCATTTCTGCCATATCATCAGTGGCCTCACTGATTTTCCTTGCCAGGTTGACCTGTGTTTTAGCTCAGTGAGATGAGCATCCGTTCTCAGACTGGGAGGCCCGGGTTCAAATACCGCTTATGGCAACAATTCTTTCAGTTAACAGTTAAACTTTTTTTAACTCTCTTCAACACAAATATCAGCTTTTTGACCCCTTTTCATTAGAATTTTAAGTTTTTTCACCACTTTTCAGCAAAAATACCAGCTTTTTCAGCTGTTTTCAGCAAAAACCTCTTTTCAGCAGAATTTCTGTTGATTCAACTCTTTTCAGCAGAAATTATGCTGATTAACCTCTTTTCAGCAGAATTCTGCTCATTCAACTCTTTTCAGCAGAAATTCTGCTGATTGAACTCTTTTCAGCAGAATTTTCACCTCGTTTCTGCAGAAATTCTGCTTATTCACCTCTTTTCTGCAAAATTTGCAGCTTTTTCACCTCTTATCAGCACAATTCTCAGCAGGTTCTGCTCATTTCAACAAAATTGGCAATCTCTCCACCTCGTCTTTGTGAGAAAGAGTTTGGCTCAGTGAGCTAAATAACCGCCCTTAGACCAGGAGGGCCAGGGTCAAATCCTGCTAACGGCAGTTTTTTTTTTGTTTTTTTTTTTTTTGTAAATTTCAATTTTTTCAGCTTTTTTCAGCAGACATCTTCAGCGTTAAGGCATCCACAGAGCATTTTCGCAGGAAATGCAAATTTTTCTAGTTATTTTTGTGTTTGCAGCGCTGTGAGCCAGAACAGCGAGAGAAAAATCTGCAACAGCGACGAGCCGAATGCTTACGTGAATTGCAGCAGCTGCACATGTGCTACGCTGAATTAGAGGATATCTTTGCTCTGGATTTCTATTTCTACTTTTTCATTTCTATATGATTCTTCTTGCATCTAAACAAAGATGATTCAATTTGCTAAATGTTGATGGCTCTTCGTGCTCAGGTGTAAATGAGACGTAATATTTGCTCTTGGTTTGGTTCTCCTGTACAGAACCTTGCAGTACAACAGAAACCTAAAAACATTATTTGTAGTTGTTATTCTTAGTTGTTCTGCTGCCTAAATACCACAGGGTCTGATTATGAAGTTATTGAGCTGCACATACGTTACGCTCTGCTTAAGTTCGAGGTCACAGCGTATGTAGAGCAGCTGGAACATAATGAAGTCTACAAGGTTAAAGTTTTCTCTTCAGTTATTGTTCTTTCTGCTGCTTGGTTTGATGGATCTGAGAGCTTTTGTTTTTATTATTGTTATTATAATTATCATTAATATTTTACTCTCTAGAAGCTTTAAAATAGTGTTTGTGTTTGAAAAAATTGATTTAAGAATTGAACAGAAACATCTGTCCTTCTGAAAATCGCCCAAAGGCACGGAGACAAAGTCAAAGGATGCAACCTGTAACTTTCTCTTCCTTCATGTCAGGACCATCATCCATGATTTATATAAAATGCATATAGCAACAGTAGCACTTTAGTTTGGACTTTATGATTTCTGTAACTGGAAAATATTATTTTGTTTAAAGACAGAAGTGACCGCATAGTTGCAACATCAAAGGGAAATATTAATTAATTAGCATCAAGTATATTTGTTGCTTAAGCGTTTGCACTATAACTTAAGTAGGATTATAACTTTTAAGGAAGGAAAGATTTCAGATATTTAGTTCACTGTTTCAGTTATTTTATATGAAATTAAAACATTTACGTTGGTCAAATATGATGCTCTAAATCAAATAAAAGTTTGAAAATAAATGATGTATTTTTAAATGCTGCAACAAATGTTCACAAAAAGTAACTATAATTAAAACCAGTTAAACAAAATCAAATGTTTGAATCATGCTTAACCAAATGCCAGGCTGGAGAGCTGAACCTAAAGTATACGTAGAAAGATTTCAACATCTGAGCAGTTTTTAATGTTTTTATCACATATAAATGTCACAGCAGTGGGTCCTGGCCCAATGCTTTGTGTTTTTGCTTTTCTTTGACTCTTGTTTTTCTTGGTTTTTGTTCTTCTTATTTATCAGGCTCTCAGTAATCTTAGTTCTCCCTCCCTCAGTGTTCATTTCAGCCTGTGTTTAGTTTCTGTTCCCGTGTCCCACGTTTCATCGTTTCATGTCGAGTCAGCCCTGTCTCTCTGTTTCCTGTGTCTCCCCAGTCAGCCCCGCCTCCCTCGGGCACTCATGTGTGATACAGAGTAATAAACCTGACTACATTTGCTACACTCTCTTTATTACCTGTTACTTTAAAATTCATACACTAATTATGTCTGCCCATCTCTCTAATGTGAAGGTCAAAGGTCAACATCCCAGTGGCATAAGAATAATCCCAAAGGGGCAAAGGGAGTGGTTAATTTAGCATATTTAGCATTAAGGGTACAGCAAGGATATACTTTTACTTATTGTGGCAGGGGTGTGGTCTCTGGCCTGCTGCAGTGGAGGCTGGTGGCGGGACGTTGGACGGCACAGGTGAGGGTGATGGAGCTCATGACTCTCCCCTTTATAGTGACAGAGGAGACCAGCGTGGGGGAAGCGTGTAGTGGAGGAAGCCGAGGAGAGAGCTGGTTTCTGGCTACAAAGACAGCGTCAAACCAGAAAATATTGCTTGTGGTCAAATAATGTGTAATAATAATGAAATAAATAGGCCATTGGGAAAAACTTGATTTTGAAATAAAGACTGACTTTGAAAAAAAGGACATTTGGATTAAAAACGGCTGGGAATAAATAAAATGCCTCAGGAATAATCTCTGTTATTGTGAAAAATAATGATCATGAAATAATATTTCACAATAATAAGTAAATTTATATAGCAGAATGCAATATATTTCACAATAATGAGCTTCTTTTCAAAATGTGTTCAATTATTTCACAATATCATTCTCACATTACATATCTGTGTCTTACTTATTCACATAGTTATTTATTTCATCATGACTTATTTATTTATTTAATTTTGAACACTTTGGAGTTCCATATGGTTGTAGTGGGCTTGTAATGTAAATGTGTCTGATTAAATGTGACATTAATGCTGACGCTGCATCAAACCCTGATAAAACAGTTCTATTAGTAGTTCTGTGTGATCAGCATCAGTGGGTTAAGGTGAGGCCTTGACTAGTAGAACGTCATGTTGGTGTTTAACAACACGTGAGCCAACATCAGACTCCGAGCGCTACGATGCTAAAGATCAGAAGATCCAGTGTGACATCATCGTTACCTGGCAACAATAGCCCTCATCTGACTTTATTGGAGGATATTTACACCAGCAACACGGTTTAGTTTGATATGACGGATTAACAACATGCGCTGTGATATCCAGTTCATCTGTAATAGATACTGGATCTAATCAGTCAGCAGATATTTGATCAGCTTATTTATAACTATACTAGAAACAAATACAACTGTGTTGGTGATTCATGCAAACTTGCATATCAGCCTTTGAAGGTTTTGTAGTATTGAGAACAAAGAGGTTGTGTTAGGGCTGAAAAGCCCGACTTGTTCTCCTCTGCAGGTCATCAAATGCACCAAAGAAGTTTGTATTTGCACAATCCTGTATATGTTTGATGGCTTTATTATTCTCTGTTCAAAGACAGTAAATATGGAAAATGTCTCATGTAGTATCAGCTTCATTTAAAATGACTGCAGCAAACATTTAGAGAACATGTGCTGCTGTTTGTCCTACATTTCAACACTGAATGAACCCTTAAAACATGATGGCAGCTGGCAGGTTGGAGTTCACATGAAATATCGGCTGTATGAAGACTGGAAATATAGATGATAAAAACATGCAGCCAAACATTTGTGGACATGAATAAACTATCTGATCCAAAAAGCAGGAAGTGACACAGCTAGAAAGTGTGTAACAGCTGAAGTCAAATGTGATGCAGAGTTGAATCTGCACTTGGATCCATCTGTGAAAGGTCCACATGTAGGGATCACATGAGTCCTGATGTTTGTCAGTCCAGCTTGATAACTCCATCTACTGTGGGCTACATATACTGGGCTGGTAGCTCCACAGTGTTGGAAAGAAACTATTAAATGTGCAAAGTTTAAAATCAGAGGCTCTTCTAACACAGGAGCCATGTTGAGTTTAGATCACAGCCGACCACCGGCAGTCTGAAATGGAATGAAGCCCATTGACAGCCAGCAGGTCTAAACAGGAACGCACCCATTTGTATGTGTGGCAATGATGTGGCTGCAGCTGACACAGGATTGGTTCAAACTAAACATCAGACACATTTCACAGAGTTCACAAATAAACTCACGTTTTTATTTTTGAAGATGATCATAAAGTAGAATTTATGGTCCAGTAGAAACAGCAGGAGGTTTGAGCCCTTCTGATGGCAAGGCAAGGCAAGTTTATTTGTATAGCACAATTCAACAACAAGGTGATTCAAAGTGCTTTACAGAGACATTAGAAACAAAAACAAATAAAAAGCATGATTTAAAATTGATTAAAACAAGCAAACAAACTAACTAATTAACAAACAAACAAACAAACAAAACAGTATATAAAATCAAAACAGATCAGAACAGTAGATAAAATCAGTAGTTAAATGTAAGTTTTGAAATTTAAGCTTAAAAGTGTGGATTTGGTGCTTTATTCAAATGCAGCTGAGAACAGGTGAGTCTTCAACCTGGATTTAAATAAACTGAGTGTTTCAGCTGATCTGAGGCTTTCTGGGAGTTTGTTCCAGATATAAGGAGCATAAAAGCTGAATGCAGCTTCTCCGTGTCTGGTTCTGACTCTGGGAACTGATAAAAGACCGGATTCAGATGACCTGAGGGATCTGGAAGGTTCATACTGGGTCAGGAGGTCACTGATGTATTTTGGTCCTAAACCATTCAGAGCTTTATAGACCAGCATCAGAACTTTAAAGTCTATCCTCTGACGGACAGGCAGCCAGTGTAAAGACCTCAGAGCTGGACTGATGTGGTCCACTTTTTTGGTCTTAGTGAGGACTCGAGCAGCAGAGTTCTGAATGAGCTGTAGTTGTCTGACTGATGTTTTAGGTAGACCTGTAAAGATGCTGTTACAGTAGTCAAGCCTACTAAAGATGAATGCATGGACTAGTTTTTCCAGGTCCTGTTGAGACATCAGATCTTTTATCCTTGAAATATTCTTGAGGTGATAGTAAGCTGACTTTGTTATTGTCTTAATGTGTTTTTCTAAGTTTAGGTCTGCATCCATCACTACACCCAAATTTCTCGCCTGGTTTGTGGTTTTTAGATGTATAGATTGAAGTTCTCTGGTGACCTGTAATCGTTTTTCTTTGGCGCCAAAGACTATTACCTCAGTTTTGTTTTTGTTTAGCTGGAGAAAATTGTACAGGGCCTTGGTCTCCTGGTGACATTGTGATATATATTTGTGTGTCATCTGCATAGATATGACAGTTTATTTTGTTGTTCTTTATAATCTGTGCCAGTGGGAGCATGTAAATGTTAAACAGAAAGGGTCCCCAGATGGAACCTTGGGGAACTCCACATGTGATACTTGTCTGCTCAGATGTGAAGTTACCTATTGATACAAAGTATTTCCTGTTTTCTAAGTATGTTTTGAACCAGTTTAGTACAGTTCCTGAAAGACCTGTCCAGTTCTCCAGTCGTTTGAGTAATATGTTGTGGTCAACTGTATCAAATGCTGCACTGAGATCCAGTAAAACTAAAACTGACATTTTTCCACTGTCTGTATTCAGACATATGTCATTAAACAGCAGAAACAGGATTTGGAGGAAGATGTTAATAGATTAGAAAGAATTGTACACTGCGAATCAATGCAAGTCTTTCTATATAGACAGATCTGTAATAATCCCTCAGGTAGGTTCCTCTGGGACAGTCACAGATAGAGACACCAATTCTGACATCCTTTGAAAGCCTGACTTTGAATTTTCATCACTCGTCATGCACACAGATGTTAATTCTACATATTCCTGGTACTGAACTCTAAATCAATATGAAGAAAATGCTCCTGCTAATCTGCATCTATGTTGATATCAAATCCTTTTCCAGCACATGGATAAATCTCTATAAATCTTTCAGTCTGATCAGAATGGGCACAGTGTTGTTATTGCAGCTCCCTGATGTTTGAAAAGCTAAATGTCCATTTTAAAGTGCTCGTGTGTAGGATTGTGTTTCCTTCCTTTGTGCAGTTCTTACAGTAAACATGTTTGAATGTTTCCTGTTCCCCTGATGCTTCTTCCTGTTGGATAAAATTGGTTTGAATAACATGTTCTTATAGGTTTTAATGAACTTCAGACTGTGATCCACTTACAAAACTGCCTCATTTTATTGGAACGATCCACATTTGCATCCATTCACGGTACATTTGACATCTGAACACGTTTGTACACATGATGAAAGGACAGATGGTGTTTGTGTGTCCTTCTTAAACTCAGTGTGGATGTTTCATCATGTAGAACTACTTAGAACAAAGTCTTTGGGAACATTTGGAGAACACGTTTAGGAAAGTAACATCCTGGTAGAACATTTTCTTAAAGCAGAGCAGAGCTGCAACATGACTGTGAGGATTCAGAAGAATAAAGTCAGAATACTTTATTATTATGAAGACTAAAGTGCACCTTAATGCTGCCGATGAACACACATGTTCTTTGTGAAAGCATGTGTGAGCACAGCTGACGTGCACCACACTGACCCCACTCGCCCCCATTTCTTCATCCACTTCTTGCTCTTGTGCTTGAAATGAGACGCAGCAAAAGTCAGAGGCTCTAAAATCCACAAAAAGGGGGCTCGTTAGATCAGGATACTGGATGTGATCCATAGAAAACATGGATAATACACCACTTTATTTGAAGCATCTGTAGCACTGCCTCAGTTCTGGATGTTTCCACAGACTCCTCTGTGCACCTAAAGAAAGGTCAAAGGTCAGCAGCACATGTAGTTGGGACAATTCTTCAGTCGCACAAACTACATAATCATTTTCCTCCAATGACGACTTTTCACTTGCAGAAATGGTCCTGTGTGATTTCCAGGCTGTGATATAAAAACTAGTTCCTAATGGCAGCGACTCACTCAGTAAACATGTGTTTCCTTCACCAACCTCACACACAGATCCAATAAGATCAGGAAGTGGGCAGTATAGTGTGTTATTTTGTGCTGCACTGCCCAAACTAAAGATCTGCTGAAGTGTTGGAAATGATCCAGATGTTTATTTTGGACGATACAGCAGAAGATCAGACATGAAAGTGGAGATAACACAGAAGACCTGCAGCAAAGGTCAGAGGTCAGACTGGGCCCTGGATTCAACAATGAGCCAATGATCATCAAGCAGTGACTAAAGCAGAGCCCTGACGTTCTGACATTCATCACACAGTCAGAACAAATGTCTGCTGATGACTTCATCTCATGAAACGACTGATAGATGTCAGTTCATTGATCAGCTGAGCTGCTGATCTTCATCGTCACAGAAACATTCAGCTTGTTTCAATCAGTAAATAACTCCCACTACTCCCAGTTTGAACTGTTCCCACTCAAAATGCTGTGAGAACAATGATCATTGTAGAACTTCACAAACATCACGTGTTGTTTTCCACATGTAAGATCAGCAAACACACAGAAACTTCCTGTTGCCACACACGGCCTCTAAAATCTCTTCCACGCTTTCTGTCTGAAGTCCACTCTCTGTGTCGGATCCACAGGAAACAAGATCTTATTAACATGGTTTTCAATGTGTCTCCTTCCAAAAAGTCCAACCAATGAACAAATGTGTGTATTTGTGGAGGCCGAACAAAAGCATGACACATTTCTCTGTTTCTATAAACTGGAGTCAAACACAAACATGAAGAGTTTCACTGACAGACTCCAAAATGCCCCCACAGTGGATCAAAGGGAAATCCTACAGTGTGGCCAGAGACTCTTAATGGCTCCAACATCAACACATCCACAATGTTGGATCCAGTTGTGCCTCACAGAGTTACTAAGACACACCCTCTGCAGCATCACAACAGCTCCACCTGCTTCACCTGCCTCCTCAGCATCTGTACACCTGAAGAGAAAAGAAAGGCTCCAACAGCTCAAATCTACAAAGGATTCATGAAGTTTCATCCAACAATAACATGTTTGCCTTCCACACTTCTATTATTCATGATCACAAACACAAAGAACTTGTGCAGCCCTGATATCAGCCCTAATATATGAGTGTGTTTGCCCAAAGACTGAAACAGCATCAACATGACAGCTGTAAGAAATCTTCTCTCAGCCTTGTTTGGCAGAAGATCCCTGCAACAAAGATTGTAGCTGAAAGATGACGTGTGTAAAGTTTGCTCTGTGGGAGGGTCGAGGCTGTTTTTAGACCTTTGATAGTTTCCAATCCAGTTCTGACAGACAGAAATAAAAACAACATCATTAAGATCAGATCATGGAGCTGTTTGCTGCCTTGTTTCTATCTTCACATTACAAGACTTTACTACAATAAAGATGCTGACATGTATCTGTAGCAACAACATCATTGAATCTAGAACAACTGGAGCCAAACCAGTGGCTCTGCTGGGATCACTGGTGAGCCAACACTTCCTTGTTGATGCAGATTTCAGGGCTTCCTTTTGCTCCTCCGTTATAACTGTTCTCTCTTCTCAACACATGATGACACAAAGGAATCAGCAGTGACAAAGATGATGCTGAAGAGAAGCACACACTTCACACATATAACAGACCAGTGCAGTTACACACACCTCTGCTCGACATCAGGCCTCAAACAAAGACACAAAACACTAACTTGACTCTAAACAGAAGAAACGAGCAGCTGTTTCTGTTCTGTGCTTATTTATATTTGACACACATGCTTCTCTTTGTGCAAACACACATCGCACTATAAGGGTAACCTCGCACACAATGATTGGACAGCACAGTGATGATGCTGGGAGATCCTATACGCAGCAACACAGAAACACTGAGAACTTTAAACAATGATGGAAAGTGTTATAAATGACTTGTTGGCCTCTGATCTGTCACAAACAGCTGAAACGTGTCTCTCATGAGTCACATGAAGGTTTTTGACAGAAAGGACAAAAAGTAGCTGCAGTCAGTTTGTGTCATTTTTATATTTATTCATCTGGGAGAAAAATCTGAGGGACATTAAAATGTGTTTTCAACAGAGACAAGAACATGAATATAACAGAACAGGTAAATGAACATGTTTCAAGTAAACAGCTGGACTGATCAGGTCCAAACACAGAGTGATAAACTTGTCAAACAGCTGTCATATCTTTATATAGAAGCTCTTTATAAATGCTGCTCACTGCAGTCTGTTTACTAATAATGTCAAAGTGTTAGAAACACAGAAACATCAGAATGGTCTTTGTTCACAGAAACCTGTCTGGGATCCTTTGTTGTTCTTTTGATGCAGAGTTACATTATAAATATAAAGAGTTATTTCAGAGTCTCATCAGTTTTCCTGCATGTCTTTATTTAACACATCAGCAGGGCTGAAGCTCTCATGTTAAACACACACTGATCTATGGACACGTTCATGTGTTTCTAACAGAACCAGGCTGTTATCAGCCTGCACTAACATTATGTCACACACACTGAATGTAACAGTGACAGTTTACATCATCACACAATCAGCTGTGATTGTTTCACTGTCATCAAACGAGTCAACAGGAAGTAGAATCAATAGAAACCAATCATTTACTGACAGCATGTCTGATGGAAATAAGTGCAGATTATGTATGAAGTCTAACTGCACACAGTAACTGTGTTACAATAAGGACTTAACAGCGCCCTCTGCTGGAGTGTTTCAGTACTGCGTTAACTAGAATACACCACCTCCTCCTCACACCACCTGCTACAGCTCTACTCTTCTATGACTACAGTCATCCACAGCACTGATGTGAGGTCACATGGTTCATATGTAAGGAGCACAGCTGACCTCAGGTCAGTTTAATGACTGTGAGCAGCAGCTGTGTTATTGTCACTGTGACAGGGAGACACTCTCAGACACAGCGCTCATGTCAGCTTGTTCTCATGCAGGAGGATCAGGAGCTCCATGTTTGTCTTTCTGTTTGAATCATGATGTGTTTGTGCCATCAGAGTCTGTCATGAGTACTCAGGGTTTCACAGCAGCTCTTCTGGATGCTGACGAGGACTCCAACCTCATGTTTCACCTCTCTGAGCTTCTGATGTCTGTGAACACTCGTGTTTCTTCTCTGGGCTCATCTGGACAAAAACACCTTTCTGTGTTTGGCTGCAGCCTCATTCTGACTGACAGGAAGTGTGTTATCCATGAGCTGCACTTCTGTGAGGAAGTTTCCTGCTGTGTTTCCTGTCTGTGGACAAACACGAGTGTTCCAGCTGAGGACTTGGTTCCTTCCACCTGTCCATACAGGACATCACGCTGTCTGCAGCTCTGTAAATGCAGCTCCAGGTCCTTCCACGTGCTGCTCTGTATTTGTGCAGTTTGTAGTGTGTCCTGGGAAACGTAGCACACATGGTGTTCTTCTGCTGTTTCCTCCTTTCACTGAGTGTGAAACACTGACGCTGTGCTGTTGTTCACAGAGGGGAGCTGATTCTAGCTGCAGCTGGACTCTGTCATCTAACTGAATGTGTTGGTGCTGATCACGGGGCTCTGAGGGGGGAGCAGCAGGAGGACTCTGGATGCTGACGTCAGTGTATCTGTGGAAGCTCCCACAGCGTGTCTGTCATTCAATATTGTGCTGTATATTGTATCTATGCAAAGATGAACAGACTGTGTGTTCACTGGTCTCTGTGCTGCAGCTCTGATGTCATCATCACTCCCTCCTCCACCCTCAGCAGTCCCAGCATGCTGCTGTGGTGCACCCCACCCTCACTCTACACCTGAGCCACAGACCACACCCTCCACCTCAATATACACCACAGTTTTCTCTGCTGTGGAAATGAGATCAGGAGGAAATCATCATTATTATTATTTAATAAACGCTCACATTAATGTGGGCTTATTTGTTTCATATTAGAAACATTAGTTGAGTGTTTTTAGTATAAAATGGTGAAAGTCCCTCTTTTTGCTCCTCCCCTCACCTGTGGATGGGCGGTGCTGTTACCGTGGTGACAGCTTGGATGTGTTTCAGTCCTGCCTGGTTATCACTGCAGGAATCTTTCACATTTATTACAGGTAATAACTCTGATTTTTCTGTGTATTATGAACCAAATGTATCCTGATACACACAGAGATGGATGAGCAGAGGTTGTTTTTGCAATTTATGTAGTTACTATGGACTTAATGCATACATATTATTAAAATTAGGGCTATAACAGTTGTATTGATGTATAGCAACTTGAAATGCTCCCACAAATGGCTCCACAGCATGTAAAAATATAACAAAAGCTCTGGCGGACTTGGTTCTGTGGTCAGTCTTAAAGGGTGAAGTTAAACTCTGTAATCTTCACTGCGTCACAGAGTTCAGTGAGTCCCGTTATTCACAGTATCAATCAGATCATCAGAGAACAGCTGATCAGCAATCAGTGGTGCCAACAGCGCCTCCTGTGGTGAGAGGATGCAATAATGCAATGTAGCATTTTTCCACTCAACACTTGCAGTCATGGAAACTGTCTGTTGGATCTGTGTGACGTTGCTTTCTTGGTTAGAGTTCCTCACAAATGTCCAGATGATTCTTCTAATGAGGCGTCGACCATGTTTGCAGCTCTTTGGAAGAAAACGTCGCCCTTTGCCATCCTTACTTTTCTTTGACTTCTTCAAATGCAGCTGAACTCCAGCTGGTATTTTCTTGGACTTTGCAGCTGTTTCTGGTCATCAGTTCATTCCTGCAAACCTCTGAAGCTGAACAACAATGATGCTGCATTGCTGGCTGATCCCAAAAGGTTGATTCTGTTCATCTGGACGTTTTCAGAAACGTTTGCTCACTGATCAGGTGACTTCTTCAGTCTCAGCTGACTGCAGCTTTACAAGCTTACAAACAGCACATTTGCACAATGACTGAAAGCAGCAGCACCTGATATATATGATACTAATATAATACATATACATATATAATCCATACTAATGATGAAGGAACTGAGCTCACAGTCCATTGTTCATTCAGTGAACTACTCAGTTTATTTTGGGCCTCAGAAATGCTCACTCTGTTTGTACATCACTGTCAGCAATAGACTCATTCTGCTGTGTGGACAGGAACACATGTGACATCACTTCCTGTTTGTTTGTGACTGAAGAGGAAGAAGTTTACAAGGAATCATTTAGAAGAGTTTCAAACATCAACTGATTGAATCCATGAATCTGAAAACGTGTTTGTGAGTGAAAGAGACAGACATGTACAGACTGAACTATCTGTTCAACAGTCAGAGTGTTTCTCTTTACACTCCACTCAGCACAGGGACACTGAGGAACCACGACCGACTGTAAACCCAGGATAAAGAGTTTGAGTGAATGTGGTGTTGAAGGTGTGGAGGTGGATCAGAGTGTCAGAGGAGACTCTGTAGAAGGACAGAGTGCCAGCAGGACAGTCCACATACACTGCTGCTCTGTTAGAGACAGAGGAGGAGGAGGAGGAGGAGGAGGATGTGTAGCTGTTATTGTGCCTGACAGACTGAGGACCATCATCAGAGCAGCTCAGACTCCAGGACTGATCATTGTTTCCAAACCAACAGTCATCACTGCCTCCTTTCCTTCTGATGCTTCTGTAACTCACTGATATATCAACTCTTCCTCTCCACTCGACCTCCCAGTAAATTGTTTGTAACAAAATATCGATTTCTGCTGTCCCTGTATCGATACATTATTAGCAAACAAAATATCACGATACTACACAGTATCGATTTTTTCCCCCACCCCTAATTAATAGTGGAGCTAACTTTAACAGGTGAAACTGATTTGACCTATAAGGCTACTGCAGTTACTTCTTATCAGGTTTAGTAGGGAAGACATCTGGATGAGGTAGTTAGTAGTATGTAGTTAGTACCGGGCGACTCCCCTCCCCCACATCGGCACCAGAACCCTGTATTTTCTACAGGGTAAGACTGCCTGTTTTATCAAACTATGGCCATTACTACTGTGATCATTTGCAGCCCAGTGTGCCGCTCTCTCTGCTGGGATGAACCACTGGAGCTCACCCAGTCATCCCTTTCTTTCTCTCAAGAAGAAGTGAAATAAATGTATTTATTATGTTACGAGTCTAATATTCTTTAAATCAAACTGTAATGAATAAATGAAGCAAGAAGATTTGGTGGCTCCACGTGTTGTAGAAGAAAAGATAAACATCTCATTTTGAGAAATCAGCCTTTAAAATTAAGTACTGTGAATAAAAAACAAACAGCGAGCCAATCAGCAGTCGCCAATATCCTCCTAATTTCATTCACAAAGAAATCAAATATATATATTATGGGCCCAAAGGAGCCTAAATCTTTAAATTAGGCAGTACGTGAAGTATTTTTTTAAATAAACAAAGACATGACTATAACAACTTTTAGTAATTCAGAGTCCAATTATCCACTCAAATGTAAATAAAAGTTCACTTGACAGCTGTAAAAGTTACCTGTTTATACAATAATATAATTCACATTTCAAATGATCATCTGTGGAAAAGTTTGAATCCTGACCTGAGAGTTTCCACTGCACACTGTGAACTCTTTAGTCCAGCGGACAGAAGCTTCACTCCTGAATCCTGCAGGTCAGAGTTACTCAGGTCCAGCTCTCTCAGACTGGAGGACTGGGAGCTGAGGACTGAGCACAGAGCTTCACAGCTTCTCTCTGACAGGTTACAGCCACTCAGTCTGAAAAATAAAAGACAATCTATAAAACAAGTACTCATGTAGAGTTTGTTAATACATTTCAAAACATTAAATGTTGACTTTCTATTTTTTAAAGGAAACATAAACATACTAAGATACAACATCATATGTATGAACTTTAATTAATAATTCTAAAAACTAAATGTTTTCTGATCTGACCTCAGAGTATTCAGTTTACAGTTTAAACGTTGTAGTCCAGCAGACAGAAGCTTCACTCCTGAATCCTGCAGCTTTCTGATACTCAGGTCCAGCTCTGTCAGACTAGAGGACTGTGAGCTGAGAACTGAGGACAGAGCTTCACAGTTTTCCTCTGAGAGTTCACAGATGTTAAGTCTGAAGATAAAAACATGAATAAAGATTGTTGTTAAAGTGTAATCAGGGTGCAATAGCTTATTGTCTTGTGCTGAGCAGGTTAGTATAAGTTTACCTTAACTTGGAAATGAATAAAAATGCTATGAGACAAGGATAACTGGATAAAGATATAAACAAAAACAAACATCAAACACATAAACAAACAGAACTAAACATAATACAAATTGATCTGACCTCAGAACATTCAGTTTGGCATGTGGACTCTCCACTGCAGCAGACAGAAGCTTTACTGCTGAAGCCTTCAGGCTGTCGGTACTCAGGTCCAGCTCTCTCAGACTACAGGACTGGGAGCTGACCACTGACAACAAATTTTCACAGCCTTCCTCTGAGACGTTACAGCTGCTCAGTCTGAGAGAGAAAGGGAAAAAACCACAACAAAAAAAACAAAGAATATATGTGATCAAATTAAATTTGTTTATATGTTGAACCCTTTTTAAAAAAAATTTATTTAAACCTATGAGACTATGAGTGCTACCAGTCCAGTGCACATGATTGGTACCTTGATGGTACCTTGCTCAGGGGTACCACAAGGTAGCTATTCGGTGGATTCGACCCCTGACCTTATGATCATGGGGCGACCACTCTGCCTACTGAGCTAATAATTCTGTGTACACTATCATACAATATTAACTAAAACAATTATTTTAGAAAATTTTAGTAATTCAATAATCATGCTCATTACCTGTGTATTGTGAATAACACTGGATTTTAAACACTAGCTGTATAAAACTCTTCCTGTTAAAGGTGCGTATAAAGGAAATGGCCATATTTTGGAGCTGCAACATCACTGGAGTGCCCAAGAGCACAAGGTGTGCAATACTCAGAGACATGGCCAAGGTAAGAAAGGCTGAAAGACGACCACCACTGAACAAGACACACAAGCTGAAACGTCAAGACTGGGCCAAGAAATATCTCAAGACTGATTTTTCTATGGTTTTATGGACTGATGAAATGAGAGTGAGTCTTGATGGGCCAGATGGATGGGCCCGTGGCTGGATTGGTAAAGGGCAGAGAGCTCCAGTCCCACTCAGACGCCAGCAAGGTGGAGGTGGAGTACTGGTTTGGGCTGGTATCATCAAAGATGAGCTTGTGGGGCCTTTTCGGGTTGAGGATGGAGTCAAGCTCAACTCCCAGTCCTACTGCCAGTTTCTGGAAGACACCTTCTTCAAGCAGTGGTACAGGAAGAAGTCTGCATCCTTCAAGAAAAACATGATTTTCATGCAGGACAATGCTCCATCACACGCGTCCAAGTACTCCACAGCGTGGCTGGCAAGAAAGGGTATAAAAGAAGAAAAACTAATGACATGGCCTCCTTGTTCACCTGATCTGAACCCCATTGAGAACAATTATTTTAGAAAATTTTAGTAATTCAATAATCATGCTCATTACCTGTGTATTGTGAAGAACACTGGATTTTAAACACTAGCTGTATAAAACTCTTCCTGTTAAAGGTGCGTATAAAGGAAATGAGCTGAAATGCAGACTTCATGGAGAATGTTTGCTGTCAGGATATATCAAAGACAAAGCAGAGATCCATCCAGTCTCTTCCACTAAGCCCACAGAGGGACAGACAACCACTCTCACTCACACCTGCATGAAGTTTGGATCACCAGGTAACCTAACTGCATGTCTGTGGACAGTGGGAAGAAACTGTAGAGGACCCAGAGTGAACCCACTGTAATTCTGTGATAACACTGGTTATGGAAGCCTTACAGTTACATATGGTTACTGACAAGAAACACGACCTTAGAGGCAATTTCAGTAATGAAGACCGAGTTTTTCCCTCCATACGGGATGAAAACATGACAGCACAGCAGAGATTTATATTTAAAAAGGGAGAGTGTGCACTGAAAGTGAGATACAAACTTGAACTTAAATTATGAACATCAGAAAAAGATGTAGGTGAAGTCTGGCAGGTGAAGTTTGTGCATTAGAATAAAACAACCAAACTCCTGGAGTTGGAGACAAGTGAACAAGCTGAGGATAATAAACCTGTCAGAGGGGCTGAAGCATCAGAACTCATGTTCTTATTGGCTGGGTCTGGATTGTCCTTTGATAAGAGTTACAGAACAAAGTGTGTTTTAGAAATGCTGGAGTGAAACATTAAAACTACCATATATTTACCGAGTGACTGATGATCATTTAATTCACTATTTTAAAAAAATGTTACAGTGCTCTTTGAACTCAGCATTTCTGATTTATTTCCCATGATTTTAACAATGAAGCGATGACAACATGTTTACTCACAGAGCTTTGTTGGAGGCTTTGACCACTGGCAGCATTCTCAGAAGAGCCTCCTCTGAAGCAGAGTATTTCTTGAAGTCAAACTCATCCAGATCTTCTTCTGATGACAGTAAGATGAAGGTCAGAGCTGAGCACTGAGCAGGAGACAGTTTACCTGTGGAGAGACTTCCTGATCTCAGGGACTGTTGGATCTCCTCCACTAGAGAACGATCATTCAGTTCATTCAGACAGTGGATCAGATTGATGCTTTTCTCTGCAGACAGATTCTTACTGAGCTTCTCCTTGATGTACTGGACTGTTTCCTGATTGGTCTGTGAGTTACTTCCTGTTTGTGTCATCAGGGCTCGTAAGAGAGTCTGATTGGTCTGCAGTGAAAGACCCAGGAGGAAGCGGAGGAACAAGTCCAGGTGTCCATTTGGACTCTGTAAGGCCTTGTCCACAGCACTCTGGTAGAAGTGTGTCTCTGCAGATTCTCCTGTTTCAGACTTCTGGGAGGTTGTTTGTTGTTGTTCCAGCAGATTGAGTCCAGAGTTGATGAAGGTCAGATGGACATGAAGAGCAGCCAGCAACTCCTGAACACTCAGATGGATGAAGCAGAACACCTTGTCCTGGTACAGTCCTCTCTCCTCTTTAAAGATCTGTGTGAACACTCCTGAGTACACTGAGGCTGCTCTGATATCGATGCCACACTCTGTCAGGTCTGATTCATAGAAGATCAGGTTTCCTTTCTGCAGCTGATCAAAAGCCAGTTTTCCCAGAGACTCCATCATCTTCCTGCTCTCTGGACTCCAGTGTGGATCTGTCTCAGCTCCTCCATCATACTTGACCTTCTTCACTTTGGCCTGAACCACCAGGAAGTGGATGTACATCTCAGTCAGGGTCTTGGGCAGCTGTCCTCCCTCTCTGGTTTCCAGCACATCCTCCAGAACTGTAGCAGTGATCCAGCAGAAGACTGGGATGTGGCACATGATGTGGAGGCTTCGTGATGTCTTGATGTGGGAGATGATGCTGCTGGCCTGCTCCTCATCTCTGAATCTCTTCCTGAAGTACTCCTCCTTCTGTGGGTCAGTGAACCCTCTGACCTCTGTCACCATGCCAACACAGTCAGGAGGGATCTGATTGGCTGCTGCAGGTCGTGTGGTTATCCAGAGGTGAGCAGAGGGAAGCAGTTTCCCCCTGATGAGGTTTATCAGCAGCACATCCACTGAGGTGGACTTTCTAGGGTCAGTTAGGATTGTAGTTTTGTGGAAGTCCAGAGGAAGTCGACACTCATCCAGACCATCAAAGATGAACACAACCTGGAAGTCTTCAAAGCTGCAGATTCCTGCTTCTTTGGTTTCAGTAAAGAAGCGATGAACAAGTCCCACCAAGCTGAACTTTTCCTCTTTCAGCACATTCAGCTCTCTGAAAGTGAATGGAAATATGAACTGGATGTCCTGGTTGGCTTTGTCTTCAGCCCAGTCCAGGCTGTATTTCTGTGTTAAGACTGTTTTCCCAATGCCAGCCACTCCCTTTGTCAGCACTGTTCTGATTGGTTCATCTCTTCCAGGTGAGGCTTTAAAGATGTCTTCTTGTCTGATGGTTGTTTCTGGTCTGTCTGGTTTCCTGGATGCTGTTTCAATCTGTCTGACCTCATGTTCATCATTGACCTCTGCAGTCCCTCCCTCTGTGATGTAGAGCTCTGTGTAGATCTGATTCAGGACGGTTGGGTTTCCTGCTTTAGCGATGCCCTCAAACACACACTGGAACTTCTTCTTCAGGGTGGATTTAAGGTTACGATGACAAACTGCAGCTGGAAGTTCTGAATAATAATAATAAAAATACAACTTTAACAATCACATTTTACAAAATGCTGATGACAATTTCTGACCCACTGAGAAATGACTGAACACACTGGTGTCACAAGTCTCTCATTTATCCAGCAGCTTAAACCTTTAGATAAATCCTCTTACGTCTCTGCAGACGGTCAGCCAGCTCCTCCTGCTTCATTCTCCTCAGGAAGTCCACTGTGATCTTCACAAATGCCTCTCTGCTGCTGCTCCTCTGCTCATCATCCTCCCTCTGAAACTCCAAGCACTGGGGCTTATTTGGATTCAGAGCCTTCTGGATCTTCTTCAGCTCGTTCTTCACAAAAGTGATGATGTTGTCCTCCAGCAGCTGGAACAGAATATTTATGAATGACCCACCACTCTGAACTTTAGTCCACACAACATCCACTTCTTTACGATCAAGGGGCATATCATCCACGAACTCTTTACCAATTATAGGTTTGACTTTATCTGATTAACTGAGACTTTGTCCACAACTCCATGATCCCAAAACGTTGATTCTGTTCATATGAATGCAGCGATTTCAGTGGGAGAAACATTTCACTGGTGTTCAGAGCTGAACTACCAACAGGTTGATGATCAAAGCCAGAAACTTGGAGATGTTTCAGGTGACTGAGTTGATCGTACAGACAACTGGTCTTAAAGGTTCACTCTGTTTACGCATACAGATCAGTATTTAAGGTTTGACTCTCATCATCCACTGGGGCACAAACTGGGCGTCATCAGGACGCTACAACACAGAACAAACACCATCCCCACAGACACAGCAGCCAGGGAAGCAGAAGAACTTCACATCAAGAAGGTCCTGAGTAAATGTGAACGCTGGTTTGAGGGCGGAGTCAAGGAGGCCATTTATGTGAAAAGGAAAGACCATCTCTGAATGGAGGAGGGGCCTAAGGGTACAACTGTCACCATCTTACATGCTGTGATTGCAGCCATTCCCCAGCTCTCTGTGAACTGGACTCATGACCATTGATCAACAACCATTGATCAATGGTCCTGACAATATGCGTACCAATGATCAATGAACTGACCTCCCAGCCCATTGTTCCTTCAGTGGGCTGGTTTCAGTCATACAAATGTCCTGTTTATGAGATTGAAACCTGCAGTCAGCTGAGACTGAAGAAGTCACCTGATGATGATGAAACGTTTCTCCCACTGAAAACATCCAGATGAACAGAATCAAGCTTTTTGGGATTTACGTACCTGGATGATTGAGCATCAAGACACAACTCTGTGACTTTTCTCAGATGAATCAATCCTCTCCTCCAGCTTTGTTTACATCTACCAGCCCTGTGGCGCTGCCCAGGGACAATAATCTATGTGAGAGGTGGAAAGTCATACAGGTGTCTGCTCCTGCCTTCAGTTATTTTATCTACTGTGTGTCAACTGGCTGAACCTCCTCCAACTGTCTACTGTCTCCCTAAACTCAACAATGACTTAGTGATCTATCCATTCTCTGACCAAAGACATCCTGCTGCAGGAGGTTAACATAGCAGCCAATGATGATCCCACTCACTGTGAACAACACATTTGGACCTGATTTGCTGCTCTGGTTTACACGTGAACTTCCACTGCTGCTGTCACCAACTTGAGAGGCTCTACAGAAAAACTGGACTTGTCCATAAAAATCATAAACTACATTACAAGGACAGCATTGCTCAATCAACTCTAATTACTACTGACATGTTATCTCTTCTAACTAAGGTACAGACACTAAACTTGCTGCTTTCAGTGAGAAGTCAAATGTCTGAATATGAGCTGGAAGCCGCTGAGAGTCCTCCCTTCTTCCCGTGGGGTTTACTTTCTCTACTACTTTCACTATAAACACGCCCCTTTCATGCACCTGCAGAGGGCCACCAGCAGATGGAGCTGTCTTAAACAAATCCACTTGGATAGTTAGCTGTAGATGACTTTATCAGTATGATTGTAGGACTTTGAGTTATTCTTTAGATTTATTTCAACTCTTATATTGTGCACAAGTGTTGAGCGACCCATAATTTCTCTGTACTTTTCATAAGAGCAGCCAGACTTTCAGCTGGTTTTTCTTTGCTCTGCAGGTTTTATGAAGGTGTGTCAAAGTTGTTCTTTGGACATTAGCTGCTTATTAAATCATTTTCAGTCCTCGTACAGGAACACTCTTCAAGCTAAATCCAAGTGTGTTAGACCAGAGTTAACCTGATAGATATGTGTGGGTGTGTAACTCTTAGAAGCTGTTTGGCTGCTTTTTATGGGGGCTGGGTCTTTGGAAAGTGTTTTAGTAACACACCCTGAACTGCACACTTTAACAAACAACATGAGATTTTAACAGTAATGTAAAACTCATGTGATTCACTGTTATTAAGCACAAACACATCTATGGCCCTGTTTCCATTAGTAGCTGCTCAGATCGACTCACCACAGGTCGCCACGACTGGACTGGATCCACTGGTTTCCATTACAGTTGAGGACCACCTAATGTGGTCGTCTCAATACAGCCGAGTGTCAGCTCACATCATTAGTAAGTGCTAATGCTGCTAATTTCCATCATATTTGTCATTTATTGCTCAAAGTTATTGAAGAAACAGTTATTCAGCTTCATTCCCACTGATCTCGACTACAAACTGTTTCACTTTGGTTTTTGTTTAAAGCCTCGATGTTTAAAACGTTTCCCTGTGATCACATTTGCACCGTCTGATTTCAAAGTTTGTTTCTTTTGGTCATTTAGTCCACAGAGTCCTTGGTGTTCTGAAAGGGACCTATAAATAAATGCATTATTATTAATATTAAAGTAGTTGTTGTACATGTACAGACCATAAATATGGAGTCCAGCTGTGTTTGATGCTGCTGGGCAGACTGACCACTGGGAACCTCTGAGCTCTGCTGCTCCACTCTGTGGAGGAACCATGAAGGATTAGATCAACACAGGATAAAGATCCAGGAGTTTCTGCTCAAATAACTTCATCTGAATCAAGTCTGTCAAGTTTTAAACTCTCAGATTGTGAACATATCAGTAATTTTCAGTCTGTTTTCATGGACGTCCTTTCAGTGGTGATGTCAGGGATGATTTTGAAGAAGCTCATCAAACTGAACCATCAGCAGATCACTGCTCCAAAACCAGAACATGATCCGAGTCTCCCTCCACCACCAGAACACCAGCTTTACTAACGTGGTAGATCAGTGTAGTACAGATCAATAACTGATGAGTCATTTGATCAAAATCACTGAGTGCTTCACGTCTGACCCTCTGATGCTTCTGTAGACATTTTGCATATTTAATGAATGTCTGACAGTTTTACATTCATTCTATGAACACAGTGGAAATGTTGTGTTATAGTCTCCATGTTGTTTCCAGCATCATAAATTCTTAAGTTCAGAAAATTAGATTCTTTCTTCACAGCTGAAAAACAACAACATTTATTCTCTATTGAAATCTGCATCGTCCACTCCAAAGGTCACAATCTGAAGGTAACATCTGGTTTTGTTCCCTGTGGTTAACTCTGAGCATCAGTATGGTGGGATTTATCCACTACATCCACACCACTGCGGTTCAGTGTTGTCCTGATGGAGTAACAGCAGCCAGTATGATCCAGGCTTTAGCTGCTGGGTCTCTGTGTGACCTCTCAGACTGTTTAACAGATCAGACACAAAGAGAATCAGAGCAGCTCTGTTCTTTAAAGACAAACATGAACCCACTCAGGTCACACTTTCCCCACAGATATGAGCATCACTGTCCTCAAACAGCAAATGACCAAGTCGAACATTTGGATCTTTTCTCTTTCATTGTTTTCTTTTTAATGAATCTTTGTAACAATCTGAGGATGTTTCAGGTCATATTTATCCAGGAAACACAAACATGTAAAGGAGTCATCACAGCGCTCTGACCTCGTTGCTCCAGGTTCACCACTGAAGTGTGGATTTAGCTCTTTGGACCCGTCACTCCTCACAGACGGACAGCTGGACCCTGCAGACTGTGACCTCTGACCTCTGCAGACACAAACATGATTGAAGCAGCTGTGATCACACAGACTGCAGATAATGCAGCTGTTTCCTGTCAGTAACATTCTCTTAGATTAGAGTTCAGCTTTTTACAGGAAAACTGGACAAAACTGATTTTTGTTACAAACTCATTTTCATTTCCTCTCAGCTCACAAACACAGTCAGACAATCAACCAGAGTCAACACTGGATTATTTCTGTTACTCAGTGAGTTCAGCTCTCTGACCTCGTTGCTCCAGGTTCACCACTGAAGTCTGGATTATGATCTTTGGACCAGTCACTCCTCACAGACGGACAGCTGGACCCTGCAGACTCTGCTCTGTCCTCCTCTTCCTCCATCATCATCTTCAGTCAGTCTGAGAGGTAAACCACAAACACTCAGTGAGTTCACATTAACAGGAGTAACTGAGTTACAGTCGCTGACCTCTGACCTGTCATGTGACCATGAAACCAGGTCAATATGTTTGTAGGTTCAGTCATCCAGGTCATGTGATCTAAGGAGCTTGGAGAGAAAAGAGACGTCTTTAAGTTTCTGGAAGACGTTTCATCTGAGAAGCTTCTTCAGCTCTAAAACCAAACGGTGGAGAGTCCCAGATATTTAAACCTGAGAGGGAAAGAAAGCATGTCGCTGACCCACCACTGATGTTATTTCAAGGAGGAAACTGAGAGCCTTTGCACCAGGAGCACAAACATCAGCTCCAGCAATGATCCACTGATGTGTTTTTATTCCATGTATGAATGTTGTTATTGACAGAGATGACGTTTGTGTGTCAGTGATGCAGTGACTGTTGTTGTTACCTGTACAGGCTGGTTAGACTCTATGAAACAGATCATACAGATCTCTGCATGTTAGAAGAGACTATTAAAGGTCATGAATGAGACAAAGGCAGGGAGGCGTCCTTTACAGCTAAACAGCAGAGTGAGAGAACAGCCAGCACCTCTACATTTATCACATTATACAGCACATGTATGATACTGACAGGGATGAGAAGAATTTAGTGATTCTGATCCCATCATTGATATTACTTATTGATTCTCAGTAGCTCTGCTCTGACAGTCACCACCATCACTGAGCAGCATATCAAAGACATTTGTGCACATTAACTGCATGTTGTGGCTCAAATGTTTGTGCATGTTGGAGGCATTTCCTCTTTGTTGTGATCAGTGTTGGTCATTACTCAAAACAGTCATTATTACACATATTACACAGAACACTTTAATTAAAAGTAATGGAGTACGTTACTTCATTACTCCTCATAACATTACTTTGATGTTACTGTGTAAAATGAACAAATGAGCATGTAACAACATAAAGCTGAGGTACAGCCCCACACACCAACACAGATCCTGATGAGGTCACGTGATGTTTCTCTGAGTGTTTATGAACACAAATCAAAGATGAAACAGCACAAAGACACTTCAAAGTGATTCTACTGTAGAAACATGAACAGGTAGAAACCTGCAGCCTGACTGCTCATCACTTTGTTACCTGTTCAAGTTCAGCAGCAGCAGCTCACTTTATCACGGTGCTGGTCTGGGGTCAGTGTTTACTCAGCTTTAACTAGTGATGTGACGTTCTGTATCGAGGCTTCGAAGCGTGTGTCGAGTAATGGAGGGGGCGTTTCCGCGAAGCGCGTATCCAGGCTTGCTTCATTTATGGGAGGAGCTGAAAATGATGACGTCCGAAGCCTCGCTGCCCAGCTGTACCACGTGACTGGTTCAGGAAGCGGTTCGAACTTTGCCGCGAGCTATGACAGCGATATAAACCCCTCAGACAAAATGTGGGCGTTTGATGGAGAGTTGCGGTTAGTGAGAGTTAGAGACAGTTTAGAAAAAAAAAATCGCCTACGACCTGCCACAGTGGAGAAACTGTTTCTTTTTAACAAAAACCAATGATGTGTCCCCTAAACACTAATCACTGTCCTTGCCTCAATGTTACAAAAGCACAACCACTGTCCACACCTCACCTCACAGTATATGATCATTTCCATTTTAGGCATTTCCAAATAATCATGTTCCATACTGCCAGTATAAATATACACAGTACACTGCATCACTACAATATACATGTTTTACACACTCCTTTTGTTGTTGACATTTACAGGCTGTGTGCAAAAAGGCCACACTCTTCAAATTCATGCCAACTAATATTTTTACGTCCAGTAGGTGTCCTACTAGAGCAAATGAAGCTTCAAGAAGCTTCGCGTTGGGGTGAACCAATAGGATGAAAAGCTTCAGTGCTTCATGAGGCTTCATCTGCCCATCACTAGCTTTAACCTCACTCTGGGTTCTTGGCTAGCCTAGCTTTAGCTTAGCGTTAGCATGCTGTGTGCTAGCTCAGCGTCAGAGCTCTGCAGGTGTCTCGTGTGTAAACATTAATCACAGTGACAGTAAAGGAGGTAAAGGGCTGTGACGTCATCACGTACGCTGCGTCCTCTGTGGGCTCTGAGTGAACTCAAAGTACAAACTACAAGTACACAAACACGAACGTAGCTCAGAGTGGCGGACACACTCGGCCTCGTTGGTCCAGCTGTGAGCCCGTTACCGTGAACTATGGAGCGGCAGATTTGTGCTGAACTAAGCTGCACACAGCTGATGTTAGCCAGGAAACATTACACACTGACTTTAATGGAGAGACCGGAAATACAAACACACACAGTTTGTTGTGTGAAGAAATCAAACACGAGCTGAACAAACAGTAAAGTTCCTAAAGACAAACTGTTAAAGGAGGAAACAAAGCAAACTTACAGTTTCTTCACACACCAACAACAAGCTCCACTCCACACCTGGACACTAAACACGGACACACAGGTGAGCTGCTTCCTGGAAGGAGGCGGGACTCCACCTGAAACTCAGCACAGGTGGGAGGGGCTCAGCTCTGTGTGTGCTGATGTGTTAACTTTAAAAATATGCCGTCTGACTGCTCAGACTGAGTCAGAGTAAAGTTCACATGCTGACGTGTGGAGACATGAAACCTTGTTGTAGCTGCAGGTGTGAACACACTGATCCCAGATCAGCTCTGCTGTATTTGTAACATGAACATTTCTGCTGCAAAGCTTCAAATGTTCAGCATGTTTCTCTGTTTCCAGTCTATAGATCCAGTCACACTTTCTACCTTCACCTGTGCAGTAAAGACTGAGAGCAGAGCTGAAACCAAGCGTCCAATCAGGGAGCAGCATCAACACCTGAGCTTCATTCAGACTCTGTTATTGAAGATGTTGTTGGTACAAAGTTCATCTGCTGCTCACATGAATCCATGAAAGATTTATTTCACTGAATGTTTCTTCAAAGCTCATTTCAACCTGTTGAAGTCATGAATGAAAGTGCAGACTGAGAGTGGATCACATGATGTTTGAGGTGTGTCATGTGACATGTTCAGTATTGTCACACATGTCTAGATTGTCCCTGATATCATAACTGCTCAAACACTGATGATTATATTTGAAGAATTATTCCTGATGGCAGCAAAGTTTGAATGGAGCTCTCTGTCTGTGCTGATTTGTCGCCCTCTGGAGGTCAAAGCACAAACTGCATGATGTCACTGTAACCACCACAGAGACAGGAAGTGTTTTTATGACTGAAACACTGAAATGATGCTAACGGCTGTCGTTAGGCTCACTGACAGCAGTGCTGATGTGTTCATGTCAAACACTGGCTCAGGTCAGACTCCTTCATCCTTCTCCAGCGTGAGGCCGCCCTCAGACCCACAGGAGCTCTGACCTTTGACCTCCTGACCCTAACCATTTTAGTCTTGTTGCATCTGCAAATCCATCCAAACTGTAGCCGAGCAAAAGAAGCTGGAAGCTGTTCTATGAATGATATTGTTGAAGGAGCTTGGAAAGAAAAGCGTCTGGACTTCTTTAAGTTGCTTGAAGAGGGACATGGACGTCTTAACGCCCACTTACATCCTGGGACATTTGATCACAGGAAATCACATGATAGGGTGGGGCTAGATCTCACAATGGGTTCACCCAAAACCTTGGCTGATTGAGACCCACACCCGTTTTCACACCGTAGCTCGTGTGATTAGGTAGAGGATCAACAGGGGCTCCATGTCCCTGAATTTAAACTGAATCTAAACACACCGTGCACAATGCCAAGTTAGATAATGGTTAAAAGAACAAGATAAGAATAAATAAAAAGATAAAATAAGGATAAAAAATAACTTAAAAAAATAAAATAAAAAGATAAATAACTGCAAATAAGTACAAATAAGTAACTGAAGACACGTGTGGTCTGCAGATGTCGATGTACATGGATGTACATGGAGTTTAATGTGCAAAATGAACTTAGTGTGCAAAGTGACCTGATGTGCAAACTGCAGTTTGAGGTCGGTCAGCTGTTCAGGAGTCTGATAGCAGTGGGGAAGATGGAGTTGTTGAGTCTGGATGTTCTACATTTCACACTTCTGAACCTTCGTCTCGAGGGCAGAGGTGTGTCTCTCCTCTGGACTCTGTGATGGTAGCTGCTCTGCAGAGAGGGCAGCGGGGTCCTGATGATCTTCTCCACAGTTGTTATCACTCTCTGCAGGCGTTTGCGGTTTGCAGTAGTGCTGCCGTACCATGCAGTGATGCAGCTGTCAGGCTGCTCTCCACAGTGCAGCTGTAGAACCTGCTGAGGATCTTGGCCAACATACCAAATTTCCTCAGCCTCCTCAGGAAATACAGCAGCTGCTGAGCCTTCTTGACCAGCTGTGTGAGTTTGAGTCCCTCACTGACTCAAACTCCTTCAGTGACACTTGCAGCCTTGCAGATTAGTTTGCTGATCCTGATGCATCTCTGGAGCTGATGCTGTCCCCCAGCAGACAACAACAACATAGATGCTCTCACTAGTCCACTTTACCCTCTAATCACATCTCTGACATCTGCAGGTTGCTCCATAGAGACTCTTGTGCAATGCCAGGTGTTTGTGTTTGTCTGTAGGTACACATTAGATATGACCATAGACGCACACACACAAGTGAACACAGCAGCACAGATGGTTTCCACCTGCTTCCCTCTTTCTTCACACAACTGTGAGGATGATGAAGAGGTTTCAGGACGAGGTGGTCAGCAAGCACAGGATAAAGCAGGGCCATGAAACTCTCTGGTGCAGCAGATGTTTAATCAGACTCAGCTTTAGGCTTCTTTTCCCACCTGGCAGCAAAGTAACAGCTTCACTAATGTGAACAGTCACAATGTTAAACGTTTCTATATCTTCATATATTTTTATCTGTTGATGCTGCGGAATAAAGTCTGTTAACAGAGTGCAGGATGTGTAGAGCAGGTCCAGCTCTCCCTTTACTGTGTCCACTTTCATCAGCCCCTGTGAAGTGACACAGAGTGCATGTGTGTCTGTCAGCTGTTGTTTGTTGTGAAGGATGGAACAAATGAACACACACTTTTAGAGAAATCTGAAAAAGCAACACGTGCTTGGGCTCCTTCTGTGCTCGTCTTCATTAATGCTGATCTTTCTTTCCTGTTTGTTCTTTGGCACAAGCTTCAGTCTTTTCTCCCAGGGCTCCTTCACACTTAGAAACACACCTACATTCATTTATACACAAACATCATGAAACAAAGGCTTCGTAAAAGAGGACACGAGATCCTCTCTGAACAGCACATTCATATCAAACACAGGACTGAACAGGATATACTGAGTCTGTGCTGTTTTCATTGTTACTTGCTGAGTATTTTTCCAGTGTTTGAAATGTGACTCAAGTCTGATTCTTCTACTGTGTGTGAACTCTAAGCAGCTGCATTAAACAGCTGCTTTTCAAACCAGGCTCAATCCTATGACTCTGTGAATGTAAACTTTTGTCACCTGCATGAATAACAATCCTTGATCTAGTCAGGACTGCAGTGCTCCTGTGATCCCAGCTTATAGATGGAGGCTAGCATGAGAGGCTCAGCAGCTAAAGCAGCACACCTGGGTCTCCCAGCCTATTAAAAGCAGCCCTTTGCTTCACCTGCTTCACTAAACATTATTATTATTATTTAAGCAGAGTGGTGTGATTCATGTAGGCATTGCTGTGTGACAGGAGGACTTTTCTTGAAACAGCTCGTGTGACGTGAGCTGACGTAAAAACAGTGATGTTAGCTTGATTCTCTTGGCTAAAACTATTTTAAAAAGAGGGTCAATCATGCAAATCTGCCAATAGAAGCCAAAGTTACAGCCCCTCAGAGTTTAAAGAGAAAAGGCCCGTTTCCAACACTCGGTTGTGCAAAGGGAAAGAGGCCCACAGTGCCTGAGTGTGTGGGTAATTCTTCAAATAATATTCAAAAGCAAACATTTTTAAGCATGTAAATAAAATTCAATCATTTCTGCTCTTCAATACCTAAGAAATGAAAACTGGCAGATGGTCCCAAAATGTGAAACGCCTGGCTATCTGTGCATTTAGTGCTGCAAGTTTTCACTGTTTACCTTCAGAAGCATAAATCTCTGCACAGATAATGTTCATATGTGGATTCCTGGTTTTCTGCAGTTAATTGTGACCCAAAGCGTATTTTTAAAGTGGTTCCAGGCAATAAAGCCTAAAAATAAATACATCTACTTCCTTTTTCTGTGTTCCAGCCTCAGTGACTCTGACACAGTGCTGTAATATTTACACCTCTGATGAAAGCAGAGTTTGTAGTTGCAGAGAAATACTCGACTCATTTTGGGCATTTACGAGCAGGAACCTCAGAAAGCCCCTCGCTGCTTCACTGGTTAAGAAGCAAAGCAAACATTAGTTCACAGTGATGTTAATTAAGGCCCAAAGTTTAGGAACGAACGTCAGCACTTCACTAATGAATGTAATGCTGATTCATGTGCTTGTTTTGTAATGTGCATGTTGTGCGTTGCTATTTCCCATATTCTTTGGCACTGATAGATGAAGAGTCTCAGGCAGGACCGAGGCTGCCAGCTGCTGACAGTGAGCAGGGAGAGAGCAGCAGAAGCTGGGCAAGAGCAGGGCACCTTCAGCCCCCTTCATCAGTCAGAAATCATTTGGGTGTCTGTGTGAAATGTCTGATTTTTAAAATCTTTTTGTAGACATATTTATTAAATGTTTAACAATTATATAGAAGAAAGACAATGTAAAGAACAAAACATGACAAAACAAAAATGAGTTGAAGTTATGAACTGTTTCTGAGAGACAAATAACACCAGGATCCTTTTTGTGTAGCTGACAGCTGGTAACTGTGCAGGGGCGGGTCTAGCAAAGTGTTGCCAGGGGGGCAGGCAGGGCATTAACAGGGAGAGGGGGGCACAAAGACATACTTTTCTTTCTTGTTCTCATTTAAAATGTCTCACTTTTAATAAATAATTATCTGAATCTTACAACAAACGTTTTCATCTGATGTAAAATGTATAGAAATCCATTATTGTACATAGTCATTTTTTTAGGGTCCCATCATAATTTCTTCAGAAGTAAGTACTGCATATGATGCCAGTGTTTCCCACATTTTCTAGATTCTGCACCAGTACTGTGTGTAAAATGCATCAAAAAGTCCGTTTGATTCTTTCTCACCTGTCTTTCTGTCTCCTTTCACTTTTTAAAGGTTGCCATGTTAGAAAACATATTTTGCCCTGCCGTGCTGTTTATTGATGTGGCAAATGAAAGGTTTATGAAAATATATCTAAATCTGTCATCAGTAATCAGCAATGATCATGTCTCACCTCTAGTCTCTGTCTTAATGTCAGGTTTCCACCGTGTGTTGTAGATGTTCAGGAGGTTAACTCGACCAACAGTCTACTTCCTGTTTAGAATACCAGGACAGGGAGGATGGTGCAGGTTTAAGTTTATTAGACTGATGCATGTATACCAACAAGACAGCGTCCATCACTGTGACAACAGCGTTTGTTTTCATTCAGAGGCTTTATGGTTTTTCCTTTAATACCTGGGGGGCCGGTCTCCAGTCAAAATGCCCGGGACCATTTTTTGTCCCAGTCCAGCCCTGGTGTCAGATCTGCATGCAGTGTCAATGAGACGATCAACAACAGATCAGACAAAACACTCAGGCGGACACTCCTCTGTAGAAGGAAACATGGAGAGTGTGAGGTAATCAGTGCACAACATCACTTTGTATTTCAGGCTGTTTTTATATAGAACTTCAGCACCAATGTAAAAGTTCTGGTTTTAGGAAGATGAAGAACATTTTCAGGAAGGATGCCGTCTGCAAGCAGAGCTGCTTGAACCTCAGCGCTGAGGTCCAGACTACTTCCTGTGAAGCCACGTGATGTAAATCTGCTGCTGTAACTTCACAGTTTACTGAAGCTAAATGCAACGTTACCATATAATCTGTTTTCAACAAAGGTTTCACTCCGTCCGGTGTTGATGGAATGATTCAGGCCGTACTCGTCAGGCTTCCCATCGACCACACGCATTTCAGTCACAAACCCCGTGACTGACAACAAGGGAAACAGCAGAAGAAAAGATGTGAAAAATACTGGATGATGATGATGGAGGATTAACCGCGGTGGCTAAACTGTTTCCTGTCTTTGTGGGCGTACTCACAGGGAAGTTTCCAGGCACGTCAGTCTTGGTGGCTAAAGTCTCCATTTTCCAACATGTATCGCTACAGGTGCAAAGACACAACATTAATCATCAGTGTAAATATTTTAATGCTGTCCAAACGGTGTTTGCTTTGTCTGTCCTCTCGCACTCACAGAGGAAACGAGGACGCCACCTTCAACCCATCTTCAGTTGGCTCAACCATGGCCGGACTTCCTGTTGGCTTTGTGACAGCAAACCACTTGAAATGAGAGCAAACTGCAGTCAAGCACCACTTACAGCAACCTGTGGACACGCAAATGGAAAGCACTGAGAATCATACAGAAGCATAAGAGCTGTTTATTGTAACACGTGTGTGTGTGTGTGTGTGTGTGTGTGTGTGTGTGTGTGTGTGTGTGTGTGTGTGTGCACATTAATAATACACTGATGTATGTTAGTTTGATTTATGCCATATCTGAGAAAACAACTGCAGAATTTTACATCAAAGTTTCCAAAGCTGATGTTTTGTTGTTCACTCTGTTTTATATTCATATAGTTTGTTGTTTTTAAATCAGTGGACAAAATAAATATTATCACACAAAATCCAGGGTGAAACATAACCAAATAACCTAAATGGTGAAGTCATTATAGAAGTACATGTTGCAAAGGTCAGCCTCCTGTATAGACTGCTAAACTGTCTGGGGGGGCCCTGCCTGTCCTCGTTGGATAAGCTCCACCCCTTTTCCATAAGACGGAGACATTTGTATGAAAATAGATGGGCAGTAAAATAAAAAATAAAAAATATTATGGATGACTCTGTAAATCAAAGTCGGCCTGAGGCAGAAGCAGAAACCATGAGGAGCACAGCACCACTCCCACAAGGGCACGAAGTGAAGCCATAGCTGCTGAAGAGTGAAGACGTGATGATGGAGGAGATCACAGATGAAGATCTGCTGCCTGCTGACTCTTTATATAGAAGAGTGAGACTATCTCCCCACCAGCAGCTGCACTTATACAAACCCCAGGTGCTGGGATGGCTTTGAACATGTGACATTTTCTGCAAACACATGGACAGTTTCATAACCACAAAGATTATTCCTGCAGCGGCAGAATCGTATCCACTGTGTGAGAGGTGAACGTCAGACAGTTCTTAGAAAATGTAGTTTCTCTTTAAGCTTTTAACGTCTCTTTTACCCCCATTTGTCTAAAACTACTTGACAGCCCTTCATGTCAGAGGTTTATTATCTGTGCAGGATGGAGCACATGGTCTCAGTCAGGCTGGACACGATCACTCCTACAGGAAGTAAATGTGATTTTATTTCACCTGTGAAATGATGAAAAACAGCAGAATAGCTCACGCTAACAAACGGGTGTTGAAATGTTTCATTTTCTGCTGTTTCACAGGTCAAAAAGGGCGTCGAAGCAAACTGAAGCTGAGCTGCTGCTGCTGTTGTAGTGCAGCATCTGCTGTGTGCTTCATCAGAGAACCTTCTGTACACAGCAGACAGAGGCTGCTGCCACTGAAGTCCATCTGCTAGAGAGCTTTAAACACTGGTTATTGAAGTGGCTTTGATGATACTGATACACAGTCTTTGCTGCTGTCACAGGACAGGGATCCACCAGGGAGTAGTTGTCAGGATAAAGAGCCTTCGCTTCTCTAAATATAAACTGGATACTTGTAGGAAACTTTGGGAAGCAGCATTTTTCCTCATATCGTCTAAACTGAAGTTAGCTCAGGTGCTTCTTCCATACTTGCTCTGCAGAAAGCCAAAGAGTTTGGAGCTCTGCAAACATTTGCAGCACAGCTGGATGTTTGTAACTTTGGTCACCTCTGTATCATCCCTCAGATTCTTTCTGCACAGCTTTGAAACCATGACAGCACGAGTGATGCTGAGGAGACGTCCAGTTTAAACAGACCTTTATTCCTGGAACACAAACACATGAAGTGATGCTGCTAAAGAAGAACATTTAATCGCACTAATGAATCAAGCATCTGTTTGTCTGTCAGTCTGTCAACAGTTCCTCTGATCGACTTCAGACTTGGTGGGTATTTTGTTTTTGCAGCGGTCAAAGTCGATCAGCGTGTTGCTTTGTCTGCTGTAAATCTGCCTGTACAAAGGGAAACATGCATGTTTTAGATGCAAACTCACAACATGGCTGCATTTTTGTGATTATGTGTATTTTATATTGATTTATTCTATTATGTTTTGTATATGAATCTTTACAAGTGTGTCGATACAAAGGCTTGATTAAAACAAAGGTCTCAGCTGTGCTGTTAGGGATGCACTCATATTTGTTTCAAATGTAATAAATCAAAGGATTTCAGGCTTTTCATCCTTTTTATTTGTTTGGTTCTAACAGCAGCTGGATAAAAACATGCAGGTGATGAATATAATTGTGTGATATTATGAGCATTGTGAATAAAGAAAGAGCAGAGATAGTAAAAAGGAAACAGGTGATGGACGTGAGATTTTCAGAACAAAAGCTCCTCAGTGAGACGATCACCTGGACACAAGGTCAGGCAGCTGGGACTCATCTAGAGAGCAAAATGGAAAAGTGATCCGTGCAGAACATCACTGTTGATTGCAGTTATTTACATCAGACTTCTCTGAGATAAGAGCACCATTTGTGGGAAAGATGACAGTATTTCCAGGCTGGATGCTGTTTGCAGGGAGAACTGAATGAAAGTCTCCTGCACCTCAGCGCTGAGGTCCACACCTGTGAACACAGATGAGGTCAATCTGCTGCAGCACGTAGAGCTTTACTGATCAGCAGGTTCAAAGGATTCAGCAGAGCGTAGAGTCAGAGCTAAATGCCACATCACCATAGAGTTTGTTAACAACAGCTTTCTTTGCCCTTTGTCTCGATGGACTGAATCAGGGATACTCGTCATACTTCACCTCAACCACGTCACTGAGAGACCCCAGCCTGACACAGCAGCAGAGATGATGAAAGCAGAAACAGCAAACAGATGCTTCAGTTGTGTTTCTCTCTCTGTGTGTGCACTCACGCCCACTTGTGTGTGTGAACTTTCCACGTACCTCAGCTTGTTTCTCCAACATGAGCCATCAGGGCTGAAAAACATCACTAACACATGAATTCTTTCTCTTTTTGTTATCACCTGTGATCATGTGTCTCATGTTTCTGTCATTCACCAGTTCTTGTATAGTTACGTGTAACTAGACTTCTGTGGGACGTAAATGATTGTTTTGTATGCAGATCTGTACAAAGGATGGAAACACTTGATTACAAAAGAGATCTCAGCTGTGTTGTTGTGGATGGACTTCAACGTATTTGTTAAAAAAGAGAATAAAGCAAAGTGTTTTAGCTGTTTGGGAGTTTTTGTTTGATTCCATTCAGTTTTATTTCTATGGAGTCAAATAATAAGAAAGGCTCTAGAACAGCCCTGAGTTTGTCCAGGTGACACTCCTCTGAAGAACAAAGACAAAGAGGAAGAAGGGGATTCGTTTTCAAGTCTTGTTTCTTTCTAAATAAAAGCTGAAATGTTTTGGAAGCATGATAATATTTCAGCCAGGATGCCGTCTCCAAGGAGACCTGCACCTCAGCGCTGAGCTCCACATCACGCCCTGTGAAAGCACAGATATAAATCTGCTGCAGTGAGAAGAACTTTACCCAACACAAGTGTAGAAGTAGACATTTGACTTTACCTACAACCTGTTAACAACAAAGCTTTCATTGCCTCTGTTGTTGATGTCATGTAGGACTAATCATACTTCACATCAGCCATGCACACGTCAGAGGATCTCCAGGCTTTCAGTAATAAAGCCAAGCAGATGATGTGAACATAGCAACAGTAAAACATGCATCATAATCAGCTGTATGTGTCGACTATGAGGCACCTCAGTCTTGTTGGCATGAAGAAAAGTTGTGTAACATGTAGCATAAGGGCTGCAATGACAACATGTAGACAGCAGTCGTCTGTTAGTCGTAACGTATCTCCTGTTAAAGAGTTAAATGTGCGTTCTCCATCTCTGTCCTCTCACAGCTCGCCGTACACCAACTCCAGCTGTGGTAACCATGGCTGTGCCCATCAACACGCTGAAGCTGAGACGCCACCCGTCAAAATAAAAGTCTTAGTTCTGATATTTTGTAATGAGTTTGTAGATTTCCCACAGCTGATCGTAACAGCAGGCTGCCGGTTTGGAGAAGCCAGTTCAGGAATACTGGAACAGAAGCTAAACAAAGTCCTGCTGTGAACAGCAGCAATATGGATTTTACACATCCATCCATCTTTTCAGCTCAGGGTCGTGTGTGTGTTTGCACCATGTTTACAGAAACTGGAACGTGACTCCACTTGTGGACAAAATGAGCGTCGCCAAGAGTTTGAAGGCGTTTTTGAGACTAAACATGGTGTTTTAGTGTCAGGGGTACGATTAGGTTGTGGTTAGGTTTAGGGCTGAAGGTTAGGAGAAGGTAAGATGGGGACTTGGTCGCCGCAGGCGACCGAGCACCAATGCACTGGCCATCCCTGCTCCCGGCTCAAGGAACCATGTCTCCAATATGGTGTCCTAAAAAGGATTGTGTTGGCATCCTGGGCATGAGACTTCCATTGTGATGAACCCGAGATAAGGGGGGGGGGGCGGCAGGAGAAAGGGGTAAGAAAGAGAAAGAGTGTGAGAGGGAGAGAGAGAGAGAGAGAGAGAGAGAGGGAGGGAGGGTGGAGTTTGGAGTTGAGGGTCATCCCAATATAGGGTTAAATGTGGTTAGGTTCAGAATTGAAATCAGGGTTGGGCTTCAAGGATGAAATTAAACCCAGCACAGGGTTAGGACTGGTTAGGGTCAGGATAAGTCTCATGGTCAGGATGCTCCAGTAAATATATACAGACAGGCGGAGTACTGGTAACAACGATGATGATAAGGAACATGGTCATCACAGTAATAACAAAACAGTAATAATAGACAAGTATGTACATTATGTGGACTTTATGTCCTTTAAAAACTTTTTTCATTTAACCCCTTAGGGTGTACAGTGTCCAGTTTGGCAATCCAGAGTCTTTCAGCCTTTCTCCTCTGCTGAGTAGTCCATCTGGGATTTGCCTGTGTTACTGTTGCTCTGACAGATTCCCAGCCATGTGACAGGAAGTGTTTCACCAGTTGTGTGTGTGTGTTCTTCTTCCTTAACACATTGTATCTATGCTGGGTGAATCTTGTCAGAATTGTGTTGCTTGTCTCACCCACATACTGAATCCCACATTTGCTGCAAGTGATCATATATACACAGTTCTTGGAGCGTGGAGTCCCATTAGCTTGTGAGCAGAATACATTACCATTAGAAAAACTACGCAACCATTTCTGGTGCTTAAAAAATTGCCCCTGGTCTCTGAGTTTGGGCTCAGAGAGAGGTGAGATTTTTGCCTTAATGAGGAAATCCCTCAGGTTTTTATTCCTCCTAAAGGCAGCTATTACCTTGTGATCCCCCAGCAATTGGGTTTTCTGGACAAGATCCTGAAAATTGTTTCTAATCACTCTGATTAGTTTGCACGTTGATGGGGCATAGGTCAAAACAACAGGCAGGACAGGTGTCAAATCAATGGGTTTTGTCTGCAGGAATGAATTGAAGCATTTCCTGAGGAAAGAGCGACAATACCCCCTACTGGTGAGAGCTGAGAATAAAATTTTGGTCGCTGCTCTGAAGTCAGTCTGTTGTGTGCAAATTCTGTGAAATCTCAACAGTTGTGACTTTATTAAACCAGCAAAGGTATGTTTTGGGTGGAAACTTGTTTTGAATAAAAGGGCATGTGTGTCTGTGGGCTTGAAGAATACTTTAATATCCAATTTGTGTGTCTGTGGAAAATTTGGTCCTTTGAAAGTGGTTGTATCCAAGAAATCAATTGTGGTTCTATTAATTGTAGATTTTAATTTGATCGAATCATTATGGCCATTCAGAGTGCTTAGAAAGGTTTCAAAATCTTGTTCAGAGTGTGGCCATATGCCCCAGATGTCGTCAAGAAACCGGTAATAGTACAGTGGTTTCTTGACACATTTTGCCAGGGCTGCAGTTTCCCATTCAGCCATGAAAATGTTGGCATATGCCGGGGCGAATTTTTTGCCCATGGCCGTACCTTTAATTTGCAAGAAGAAGTCCCCATTGAATTCAAAATCATTTCTCGTTAAGTTGATTTCTAATAATTGTAATAATTCTTTTTCAGGTCTTTTTTTGTCTGGGTATTTTTGGAAAATATTCCTGATGGAGTTTATTCCCTCCTTAATGTCAATATTAGTATAGAGGCTGTCAATGTCAATTGAAAAGAGAAATGATTCAGTGGGGACTTCTGTCTGCTTAACCTTTTCCACAAAGTCATACGTATCCTTAATGTAACTGTCATGCCTTATGGATAAGGGATTAAGGAAGAAGTCCAGATATTCTGCAGTGTGGTAAGTTTCACTACCGCAATCAGACACAATGGGACGCCCGGGAGGCACCTGAAATGGCACAGACCACTTTGCTGGGTCTTTGTGGATTTTAGGTAATAAATAAAAGAGCCTTCCCCTTGGCTCAGCGGAGCCCAGTAAATAGGTTTTTTGTTTCAAATTAATGAATTTTTTTAGGTGTAGATTATTAACAATTTTCTCCACAATAGGTAATGTGTCCAAATAGATAGGTTTCTTTAATTTAGAATAATAGGTTTTATCATGTAATTGTCTGTAGCCCTCTTGTAGGTATTGATCCCTGTCCAAGATTACTACAGCGCTGCCTTTATCTGCTGGTTTTAAGATTATTGATTTATTTTCTTTTAGTTCTTTTAGAGCTTTGAGCTCCTCCTCCGTTAAATTTGGTTTAACGTGGCTGATGTGGAAATGGTTATTAAAATATTCATAGTCAGCTTTCATTAAAGTGGACACTTCCTGTGGAAGCTGACCTAATGGAGGAGACCACTCAGATTTAGGAGTGAAAGGCTGGGGTTCTGCATCAGACTTCTCCCCATAATGGATAGCCAATTTGATTCTCCTGTGATATTGTTGAATATCATGCTTACATTGTAATTTGAAATTTTTGTCATGACCTATTGCAGGAATGAAATTAAGACCCCTATTCAGGAGGTTCCGCTGGGCAGTGGAAGGCTTAAAATGCTTAGACAAGTTAATAACACCAGAACTTACCCCCTCCCTTTTATCAGTTGGGCTCAAGGGGACTCCACAAAAGCATTCCAGTGCTCCAACATATGCAAGGCCGTTACGTCAGTCCAGTGGATGTTGTCCCTTCCTGTCTCAAAACTGTCAGCAGGAAGAGCCGGTATGTGGTTCACCAGACCTGTAATGAAAGTGTTTAAGTGTAGGAGTGTGTCCTGCTCACTCTGGGGCAGAGCTGAGGAGTAGTTCACCACTGGAACGTAGATGTCAGCTTCAGGAAATTCATTCTGGGCCGTCAGTAGTGCCTTTTTCAGTTCTGTGATTGGTGTGTTCTTGTCCCTCTGTGATCTGTTATTTAGGCCAAAAGATAAAACTATTGTTTCCACTTCTACGCTGGAAGTGGCTTTTTCCAGCAGGGCCTGTGCATGGCACCATTTTGCACCGGGGAAGCTGTCAATTTGCACGTTCTCCGCTGAAAAAGATGGGAGTGTGCTTACATTTGAGTCACCAATGATGAGTGCTGATTTCCTGATGTGGAGGCTCCAATCCTGCAGCTTCCTCTGCGTGTTTGGGTGTCTCGTGGGGAGGACGGGTTGTTCAGCAGGTGAAGCAGGTGCAAGGGGAGGAGACTGGGAGGATTCCTCCATTCTCCTCGTCTGGAGGCGGGTCTGCACGCAGGATTTCAGTCTGTCTTGTGTGGTGCGTGGCAGGCCGAGATGTGCGGATGTGGAAGGTCCAGGCGCTGTTTCATTGTCTTTTATGGGTCTAGTGGGGATGGTGTCGTCCCCCTGAGTGAGGTCCATTACCTCGATCATTATGTCATCTTCCGGTTGCGGGGACTGAGTGGGCGGGGGTGGCTCCTCCTCAGCAGAGGTCGTGCGAAGCGCGGCGAATACCCTCTCCACTCTCCGGTCTTTTGGTGACATTGGTGTGGGTTCAGGAGGATCTTCATGGGGGGTGGGGGTGATGGGTTTTAGATTGTCGTCCTCCTCACCGTCGCGCTCTATGAAAGGTGACCAGTCACCTCTGATGGTGTCAGTCATGGTGGTCGCCATCGCCGTGGTGACAGAGCGCGCTGTAGGTGGAGCATGCACCTGTGCGGTCACCGTTATGGTTCGGCCGGCTCTGGGCTGTGGCGTGGCAGGCTGTGGAGTTGGAGCTGGCTGCAACACTTCTGTCAGAGGTTCGGTCGAGTCGAGTGTTATGAGGTCCTCCCTCACCTCTGGTTGTCGTGTCGGCTCGCTGGTCACGCGGCTCTGTTCTCTCGATTCGGTGTCCGCTCTCAGGTCTGCCAGTCTGGCTATGATGGCTGCCTGGGTCTGGTCCAGTGACTCCGGTCGGAGACGGCGGCCCAGGTTGCGCTTGGCCCAAGATGACGCCACCTCAAAGGGTCCTTCCCAGTCCTGTTTGGGAAACTCAAAAAGGCGTTTTAGCTCCACCTCCATAGCCATAGAATAATGATCGCGGAGAATTAAGACTGCTGTGTATGCCCAATTCTTCGCATTACCCTCGATTCGAGTCTGTGTTTGTTCGCTCGGTGCAGCTGGCTTAATGACAGTCATTAAATTCTGTACAATTTTGTTCAGGGAGGGTGGATATTTGTCCCTTGAAACGTTTTTAAGGTGATGAACAGATTTGATAAGTCTGTGAATAATCCGCACTTTAGTTGAAAAGTCTGAGTCATCAGATGGCACGGCGTGTCTGGGAGGTTCAGGTCGTGAAAATCTGGCACGTGTCACATACCGTCTGTCCCGTGCTTGTCCTCGGTCAGCCAGGCGCCTCTGCTCGTGTTGATCCCCGTGACGGGCAGCATAGCGGGTCGCAGTTGGTCGCTCTCTGCTCCGGCGCTGCCGCCATGTGTGGGGGATTTCTCTCACCTCTCTCCGGTGGTGCCATCCACTCACCACTGAAGCGTAGGTCCGGCGCTCAGTGTGGGATGGGTAGCTACGATCCCGGGCTCGCTCCTGTTCAAAACGGTGCCCTTGTTCCGGCCGATCACGGTAGCGGGCTGCATAGCGGACTGGAGCTGGCTGTTCTGCCCTCCGGTGTTGACGCCATGCCGGGTGAGCATTGTGGGGAATTTCTCTCTCTCTCTTATGTCCCCTCACCACCGATGCGTAGGTACGGCGCTCGGCGCGGGACGGGTAGCTGGTCCGTCGGGGAGATCTCCGGTCGTCTCTGAAGTCACGGCCGCCTCTCCGGCCTCTGCGATGGCGGACGACGGTCCAGTCGTCTTCTGGATAAAACGTGGGCATTTTTGCAGGCACACTTGTGGTCTCAGCTTAGACAAACGGTCGCTGGGGACCGTGCTAGCAGTGTAAGAATTGCTGTGTGTCCCAAAAAAAATAAAATAATAATAGTCCTCACGTTTGTTCAGAAAACGAAAAAAGCTTTATTTTCGCTTAATGCAAAAAATAAAAGCAAACAAATTTACAAAATTTACAAAGAAATAAGCCAAAGTCGCGACGTTTCGGTTCATATGAACCTTCTTCAGGCTGGCTTACTCAAAGAGTGAGAAATAGTACAACAGAATACCGTTACAATCTGTGTCACAGGTGTGTGTACTGCGCATGTCAACATTCAAACTTTGCGGGCCTCCGCAGCCAATGAGAGGAGCTCCTGCTCCGTGAGTCAGGGGACCCTCTCGAAAGAATTAAAACGATTGGCTGTTGGCCGTTTGCTGCATTCAGGAGCATCCTGGATCACAGTAACACGTGAACTATACACTTTTCAATACTTGTTACTCTCCATCTGAGAGTCAAAAGAACAAGATCATGAACAAAACAGTGTTGATGAAGTATGCAGTTAAAAATATATACAGTAAAAAATATATATACACACACACCGGACGACAGTAACGTGTGGATAGAAATATACAGTATTTACAAAAGTCCTTCTCCATATGAGAGTTAAAAGGACATCATCACAATTAAAATTATGTTGATGGTATATACAGTAATTGAAAGTATCCATACATATATATACACACAGTGATTTCGTGTAAGGGCAGAGGGTTCCAGGAGTGGGTCGACAGGGGGCACTGGCCGGTTAGGAGAAGGTAAGATGGGGGCTTGGTCGCCGCAGGCGACCGAGCACCAATGCACTGGCCATCCCTGCTCCCGGCTCAAGGAACCATGTCTCCAATATGGTGTCCTAAAAAGGATTGTGTTGGCATCCTGGGCATGAGACTTCCATTGTGATGAACCCGAGATAAGGGGGGGGGGGGGGGGGGCGGCAGGAGAAAGGGGTAAGAAAGAGAAAGAGTGTGAGAGGGAGAGAGAGAGAGAGAGAGAGAGAGAGGGAGGGAGGGTGGAGTTTGGAGTTGAGGGTCATCCCAATATAGGGTTAAATGTGGTTAGGTTCAGAATTGAAATCAGGGTTGGGCTTCAAGGATGAAATTAAACCCAGCACAGGGTTAGGACTGGTTAGGGTCAGGATAAGTCTCATGGTCAGGATGCTCCAGTAAATATATACAGACAGGCGGAGTACTGGTAACAACGATGATGATAAGGAACATGGTCATCACAGTAATAACAAAACAGTAATAATAGACAAGTATGTACATTATGTGGACTTTATGTCCTTTAAAAACTTTTTTCATTTAACCCCTTAGGGTGTACAGTGTCCAGTTTGGCAATCCAGAGTCTTTCAGCCTTTCTCCTCTGCTGAGTAGTCCATCTGGGATTTGCCTGTGTTACTGTTGCTCTGACAGATTCCCAGCCATGTGACAGGAAGTGTTTCACCAGTTGTGTGTGTGTGTTCTTCTTCCTTAACACATTGTATCTATGCTGGGTGAATCTTGTCAGAATTGTGTTGCTTGTCTCACCCACATACTGAATCCCACATTTGCTGCAAGTGATCATATATACACAGTTCTTGGAGCGTGGAGTCCCATTAGCTTGTGAGCAGAATACATTACCATTAGAAAAACTACGCAACCATTTCTGGTGCTTAAAAAATTGCCCCTGGTCTCTGAGTTTGGGCTCAGAGAGAGGTGAGATTTTTGCCTTAATGAGGAAATCCCTCAGGTTTTTATTCCTCCTAAAGGCAGCTATTACCTTGTGATCCCCCAGCAATTGGGTTTTCTGGACAAGATCCTGAAAATTGTTTCTAATCACTCTGATTAGTTTGCACGTTGATGGGGCATAGGTCAAAACAACAGGCAGGACAGGTGTCAAATCAATGGGTTTTGTCTGCAGGAATGAATTGAAGCATTTCCTGAGGAAAGAGCGACAATACCCCCTACTGGTGAGAGCTGAGAATAAAATTTTGGTCGCTGCTCTGAAGTCAGTCTGTTGTGTGCAAATTCTGTGAAATCTCAACAGTTGTGACTTTATTAAACCAGCAAAGGTATGTTTTGGGTGGAAACTTGTTTTGAATAAAAGGGCATGTGTGTCTGTGGGCTTGAAGAATACTTTAATATCCAATTTGTGTGTCTGTGGAAAATTTGGTCCTTTGAAAGTGGTTGTATCCAAGAAATCAATTGTGGTTCTATTAATTGTAGATTTTAATTTGATCGAATCATTATGACCATTCAGAGTGCTTAGAAAGGTTTCAGGCATTCAGTTTTTAGGGTTAGGGTTAGGTGTTAGGTAAAGCATTACATCAATGTTCCCACGGAGATATGAAAACAGGACTGTGTGTGTGTAACCCTATCCCAGCTGTTATTAGGCAAGAAGCAGTTAACCTGTGGGAGGATGTCAGGGTACCAGGGGAGAATCAGACATGGATTCAAACCCACGACCTTCTTGCTGAGAGCAGGTTTATCCCACCTACAAAGATCATCTGTTTAAACGTGCGCTGTAACTGAGTATTTTTTAAACATGAGAAACCGAACATAAGGGTTGCTCTGCCACTGCTGCCTTGACCGGTTACTTCATTTTATCCAGTGACCACGTTGGCAGCATCAAAGCTGAGTAAGGCCACGCCCACACTTACACCGGGATTTTTGAAAACGCAGATTTTTCTGAGCGTTTGCGCCTTTGGTCCACACGTAAACGGCGTTTTCACTGAAAACTGAGATTTTTGAAAACGTCTTGTTAAGTCTAATTGTTGAATCTTGCCATTGTGTTTCTTAAATTTGTACAGCATTAGTTCAAGCAGTAGGATCAAAGCCATTCCTTTGATCCTGACCACCTCTCCAGCCACTCTGTGCTGGGGGAGGTTTTATTGTAGATACATCCTATCTGAAAGACCTGTTTCTTTTGATGTAAGCTTCCTGGGTTTACGACCCTTTGGTCAGCAGGAGGTCTGACACACACACACACACACACACACACACACACACACACACACACACACACACACACACACACACACACTCAGTGTATACATTTACATACAGTGCCTTGTCTTTGTAACCAAAGGGGGTTGCAGGGGGAGGTGTTTTGTAAACTATTGTTTGAAGTTTGTCAATAAAAGGCAGTGAGAGGAGGCCACCATTGGGGTCATTTGTGGTGCTGGACACAGACGAGGCCTCCCTTGCGCAAGTAATCGATCGATCGACTGTCTTGTTTTCTTCATGATGAATAAGTCTCTAGAATTAGCGGGGTTTGTGGAAACACAGACCCAACATTTATTTGGTCCTCCGAGCCGGAGCCTAACACATTACATCCACCGAGGAGAGGGAGAGGACGCCACCGCAACGTCTGGGATGATTGACGTAAAGCCCTGGTGTTTCACTTTGCTTTGTCACCAGGCCGGGAAGTTTGCGCCTGAACTCCCCTCGGGATGGATGACGATTGACGGGATCCAGAGACTCTTCCCATGAACGTAAACAAACAGTGAGTACAGAAGGCCTTAAAGAGCGGCTACGTGACCCTGCGTTGACCGCAGGTACGGGAGCGCGCTAGCCGCGTGAGAGAGACGCAGGCTTCTCCGCCGTGTGGGGAGTGGAGATAACCTAGGTTCGGTAGCTCCGCCATGAGGAGTCCGGAATCTCCGCCATTTGGGGTGTTAGAGAGTGTCCGAAGGTTGAATTCTCCGCCACATGGGGAGTTTGAGAGTTTTCAACAGAGAGCGCTAGCTGTGCGTGCAGGCGCTAGCTGTGCGTGCAGATGCAAGCGATAGGCCTATGTTGTGTGTGTGTGCGGGCCAGACGTGGTCTGCGTGAGTGTGGCTGATTGTTGTCTTGTAATGGAGAATAAAATGTGTAAGTCTGCCTTAGAAGGAGATGTAAAATTTATGCAGAAAGTTTTACCCGGCAGCACGCAGTATGTAGGTTGTTGGTGTGAGAAATATGGATTTGAAGGGACATTAGTGGAAGTTAAGTGTAAAATGCTGGTAGAAAGAATAGCTGTAAGTGTAGCAGGTAAAACAGGTAAAGCGAAGCAGAGGAAGGAATTGCAGTTAGCAGTTGCTAAGTTGTGGCTGGAGCAGGCTCAGAAGAGGAGAGAAGCACAGAATGTTAAAAGAGCAATATTGCAAGAAGTTCTTGTGAAACCTGAGGATGAAACTACAGCTCAATCCACTGCAACTACTCTAGAACAACACCGTAGAAAAGCATTAGGAAGAGCAAGAATGTTAGCAGAAAGAAGAGCCAGAGAAGAGTGTGAGAGAGCAGAGGCAGAGGTGGAGGAGAGATTAAAGGCATATTAGGAGCAGCATTGAGTCCATTACAGACTAGGCAAGAGAGGAGACAGAAAGTAAAGTTAGTGAACACAGACGTTACAACTACATATCCATCCCTGACACAACACAAAAAAAAAAACCCCATATGGTGTTTCTGTAACAGAGTGTGAAGATGAAGAAAGTTTTTCTCCTGATCCATTCCGTGAGTGTGAGAATGTTTGACATCACGGTGTGTGTGAAAAGGTATCCAGCTGGGGCAGACGTGATTCTGCAGGTCACCTGCCCAGTGGACGAAAAGAAATAAAATAGTTGTGTGGATGAATGATAGCATGAAGAGTGTTTGGTGTTTCTCAGTCTGAAACAGCTGTAATGCTATTTTCTGTTTTGGAGAAAAGTACAGTTAAAGAAAAAAAACAGAGAGAGATGTGTGTTGTTTTAAGCAGTGATGAGAATAATGAAAGTGTGATGAGAGAGGAACACAAAAACATACTGAAGATGCATTAACTATACCAACCCTACATGCATATTAGTTACATGAGAAGAAACTTATTATGTGCTAAGACAACAGGGTTATGCTGTATGTTGTGTGTATGGCTGATTGGATGAATGTTTGAGATTAAACTGGCTATTGATTTGTCTTTTATTACTAAAGTTGAACCTGCCAATTGGGTTCTTACGATTTATCCCCCTGGCATGAAGAACACGTGTCATGACTTAAACAAGGCCTTTCTTTCCCTTGATTTCCTTTATTTTCTTTCTTTTATTTTGTTACTTTCATGGTGCACTGAAAGTTTTGTTTGATGATCTCTGTTTGAGCAGATCTGCATGATTAGAATCGAAGCGTCGTCGAGAAAACTGTTGCAAAGTGAGCTTCTCCAAAATTAAAATGGGCTCTTATTTGGGACAATCAGTTCCTGTCCAAAAGGATTCAACGAGGAAATCCAGTCTAAATTATTTTTCTTTTTGAAATGATGTCATTTTGCTGAGCGTGGAAACGAATGCGACGATAATTTCCACAATCAGCAAAAGAAGGAATCACTGAGTGAATGAGTAAGAGTTTTAAAATAAATGGGCAACTGACTGACTGACAAAAGCTGACAAGACTGACTGACTTAACACCATTGTGTGAAGTCAACCCCCACCTGACAAAGGTGTGGATGTATCTCTGTGTGTGTCTCTGTTGCAGGAGAAGGAGACCACAGGATTCCTCCTGTGGGTCACATGACTATGTGAACTCTGAAAATTTAACCTTTTTAGTTTAAATTCTCTGTCTGTGAATTTACCATGTGTGTGTCATTCACTACCTTGTGTTGCTCACAGAGATTACTGTGAGAAAGAGTGTATACACCTGCGCAGCGCTAACATTTACATTTCTTTTTACAGCCGATGGTTAATCATGTGATTTGATCATGTGATTTACAGCATGATACAACTTAATGATGTTTCTCTACCACAGGATTACTGAGATTTTGTATGAAGGAAACTGTAGTTACAGGCTATATGTTGATGATGAAATTGCACTGTGTTGTTGAGAGACTGTTGGAGAGAATGTGAATGTTACACGGGAGAAATTAATGCAGTGTGAGACATACTGTGATGAGACCATTGTTACTTTTTCCACAGCGAGTGTTAACTTTACGACTTTTCACAGCTCCTCTGGAATCTGGATGGCCGACACCTGACAACCAGGACGAACCGTGTGTTTGGCTAATGTTGTTTTTCTTTAAGAGTGCTTGTAAAGGATTCAGCACAGACAGACAAGTGACAATTGAACAGATGTGCAGTGGTTACAGAATAGTTACATAGAGCTCATTATCTGACCACACTGTTGGGCTCATGGTGAGTGACAAACTTAAGGGAAGTCACTGATTACAATGTGGAATGACGTTGAGATGTTAAATAATTTGGAACAAATTATGGGAAAAGTAGGAGTTTAATGAGTTTCAAATAAACCTGCAATGATACTTGTCTCTGTGATGCTGAATACTTTACTACTCTTATGATCTACAGTTGGTTGCAAATGTGAAGTTGTTTTATCTTTAAGACTTTGTCTTCTAGGATACAGGAGCTGGGAGCTAAACAAGCTGAACATTTAAGTGCTGACTAATGTTTTTACACAGGGTTACAGCTTGGAGTGAAGCTGCTCCAAGGGACAAACCCTGGAGATTGTTTTAGGGAGACTGTGCAACATTCTTGTACATGTCTCATTGGGGAGTTGACACATGGCGAAAGCCGTGTGGCGAGAGGAGTGTCATTTTTCAATTTGTAGATGTCGTGAGGTGCCATGACGAGAAGGAGTGACTGAGAGGATCGCCCATAAGATGGAAGCTGAGGCCTGGAGAGAGTCTTCAGGAGGATCAGAGATCACCTTCAGCACAGAGAGCTGTGCTACTGGGCTTCCAAAGGATCGTCACGAGGAGACTTTGCACAGCAAATCTTAAATAAGATGAGAGTTTCGACGTTGACGTTAAGGAAGACAACTAAGGTGTACGACGTGCTCTGCCCTTAAATCTTCAGCAGCGTTGGAAAATGGAACCTGAGGGAGCGTGCCAAGCTCCAAAAAGTGACAGCGCAGAGGAGGTCCAGCGATGGACTTGTGGTTCTGTGAACAGCACAAATGCCAGGTGACTGTAAAATAACTAACAGCACTTTTTCCACAAGTGAAGCCAGTAACTTACTATCCTAAAAGATTAGCTCTAGTTGCTCGTGCTTTACCTCCATGCGTGAGATCAGTATGTGCAGCAGCTTAAGCTGTACAATGTTTCAATAGTTTATTTCACCTTTTGACATTGTTAGTTCCACACAAGGTAGATGTTTACTACTGCAGACTGAACTTACATTTCTGTCACCTACAAGACACTTGTCTTTAATGTTACTGTTACTCTCACAACCACACATATTACCATAAAGTGGTGCAGAATTCTGAATCTGTCCAACCCTTTTTGCCAATGGAGGAGGGCACTTCTCATGAGTGTAGAGAGCGCGAGGAGAAGAAGTGTAAGCCGAGGGATGACTTAATAGATGTGCCACTCGTTGAGGGAAAGGTTTGGTTTGTTGATGGTTTGAGTTTTACAATAGTAGAGGGACAGACTAGAACAGGTTTTACTGTAGCAGACAGTGAGAGAGAGTTATCTATGTAGGACAACTAGCATGTTTCATATTTGCTTGAGCAGCAGAGATGCTAGCTTTAACGGAAGCGTGTAAAGCTGTAGAGAGACAATATACACTGATAGGCAGTATGCATTTGCTACTGTACATTTCTTTGTAGTGCAGTGAGTGAGACGAGGTGTGACAACCTCTACAGGGAAACCTGCAGAACACACCAAACTCTTGCAAAATCTGCTGGAGGCAGTGTTATTAACCAGTGGAATTGCAGTTTGTAAATGTGCAGCACACATGTGAGGGAAAGATCCAGTTGCATTAGGGAAAGTTTTTGCAGATATGATCACAAAGGAGGCAGCAGTAGTTAAACATGGTGTTAACATTTTAGCAGTACAACATCAGCAGACATATAGGGCCACTCACCTACTGCAGGAAAACAGTTGTGACTTACAGAAGGAGCAAGCTTGCAGGATGATTTTTTATCTGTGTGATAAACCAGTACTGCCTAATAATTTGTATAAGACTGCTGCTATTTTGAGCCATTGGCTATACCATGTCTCAACAGGAGGGAGATGAGCAGTCGTTATACTCACTCTAGAATTAGTTTATACTTTAGGATTATTAAATACTTTAAAAAAAAAAACTTTTTGCAGGCAGAGAGAACTAATGGAACAGTAAAGTTAAGATTTAGGAAGACAGGCAGGACATGGTTAGACTGTATAGAATAAGTACATGAGGATTACTCCAACAGAGAATGATCTGACTCTTTGAGATTACACATGTTAGAGCATTTAGAGTTCCAGTCTTCTGTAGTGATGATAGAAGAGCAGAAGAGAGAGCATATTAGCAGATTAGATGCTTGAAATGTTTAAAAGTAAAGTAGTCATGAGAACAAATGATCTGCCAGATGATTCTGTTTCTCTGCAGGAGCAGAGTCTGAAGTCTGGAGATTGGATGTTGATAAGGCCATGGAGAGGAAGTGCTGGTCCAGTCCACGATGGGAAGGTCCATATCGGATGCTGCTGACGACGACCACAGCAGTGAAGATTGCCGGAAGAAACATTTGGATACATCAAGCGCACTGCAAGAAGGTGACACACATCCAGGCCAGCTCGGAGTAAGTGCCAGGAAGACAGGGTACAAAGGGGGGGGGGGGGGGGGGAAGCCTCCAGGGCCCCTCGTCTCAATCCGGTGAAGAAACTAACTGAGCCACAGGTACTCATCAGAATGGCTGGGAATGTGTAGTGCATCTTCTTGTGCCTGTGGACCCTGAGTGGGATGACAGGGAGCGCACTGGAACAGAGCAAACCACACCCAGTACCAGCATGGGTTTTCAACAACTACTGGTGGCAGTTTAAGAACACAACCGCTCACATAAACAACGAGACCAATGGTTATGCTTGTGATGCCACTGGCTACACATTCTTCTGGACTGTGGCCCTATAGCATCACTGAGAGCGAGACAGTTTGTTTGGTTGCTTTGGCAACACATCCAGGAACACTGCCAACTTTTCAACTGCTCTGAACCTGAATGGAAGGTTGATTCACCAGTAGCTGGGAAGGTGAACTGCTCTGGTGAGACAGACCTGCTCGTCTGAATCAAAGAATATGACTTGTTGCAGGACATTATACAGTTAAACGAACTGGAAACAGGCCAATTGCCTATGTGTATGAAGGACAATGGATTAGCCCAAGTTGGAGATTAACCATGGAACATGGCAACATCACCTATTCTTTTGTCTTCTGCAAGAAGGATGTAAACAGAGAAGCCTTTTGTCTACATTCACATCATGAACACTTGAGGTTTTGAGCCAAGAAGATCAAAACAGCTTGATCCAATTTCCTTTACAAAGCTTTTTCTGTGGTGACAACAGGACAGGAGAAGAGTTGTAAATGCAGATAATTCACCAGTTGACTCTAACCCCCACAGGATGCCTACAGTGAGAAGATTTGGGGGGTTGATAGGAGTCATAAAGACGGGTGTTGACCAGGCTGCAGCTTTGAAGTTAGCTGAGAGCCACATGGACAAACAATAAAGTCGACTGATGCGTTTAAATACCTATGTCTATATACAGTTGGATTGTAGAGACATATGATTTTTGAGAATGATGATTCTTCTTGTTTGACCTTTGACATTCAGTTGTTTACTTGCAGAAATACATAATGAATTGCACGACAGGAGTAGATCCGCCACAAGGCTGGATAGCTTGGTTACCGTCTGGTCCTTGGTGGCATCTTCTTTTGAAAATATTAATTCCTGTTTTTGAACTGTTGACATTGATTTGCTTATGTATAGGATGTAGTTTACTGTGTATGAATGAAATCTACACTGACACTGTTCAAACAAAGGGTGCATAAGTTGAAATTTAAGTATACAATGACAAAAAGGAGGGAAATGTTAAGTCTAATTGTTGAATGTTGCCATTGTGTTTCTTAAATTTGTACAGTCTTAGTTCAAGCAGTAGGATCAAAGCCATTCCTTTGATCCTGACCACCTCTCCAACCACTCTGTGCTGGGGGAGGTTTTATTGTAGATACATCCTCTCTGAAAGATCTGTTTCTTTTGATGTAAGCTTCCTGGGTTTACGACCCTTTGGTCAGCAGGAGGTCTGACACACACACACACACACACACACACATACAAATTCTCACATAACACACACACACACATTCTTACAGAAGTTCACACATATACCGTATTTTCACGACCATAAGACGCACTGTACTAAAAGGCGCAGTCTCAGTTATGTGTGCCTTTACTGTATTTAACACACACATAAGGCGCACTGGATCATAGGGCGCATACAAGTACCATATGCGTATTTAAAAATAAAGCGGGAGCAAACCTGAGTTCGGTACCTTACTCACATTTCTATAACCGGTAATCGTCATCATCAACAACACACAAGCATACAAGTGTGCATATTTAAAAATAAAGCAGGAGCAAAACAAAGTTTGGTACTCACATTTTTATCATCAAACCCATCGAAGTCCTCATCCTCTGTGTCTGAATTTAACAGCTGCGCTAAATCTCCATCAAACATGCCAGGTTCACTTTCTTCACTGTCAGAGTCACTTTCCGTGCCGTGCGGCTCCTCGGAAATGATGCCGGCTTTTGCGAAAGCTCGAACAACAGTGCCAGCAGACATGTTAGCCCAAGCATCTACAATCCATTGGCAAATTGTGGCGTAACTCGCCCGGCGCTGCCTTCCACTCTTGGTGAAACTGTGGTCTCCATCGGTCATCCATTGCTCCCAGGCCGCTCGCAGCCTTACTTTGAACACCGATGTCCAGCGGTTGGAGTTCCTTTGTCAGGCCTCCCGGAATGACAGCAAGCTCACAGTTCATTTGTTTCACTAGTTTTTTCACATCGGCTGTGAGGTGGGCACGCATAGAGTCACAGATTAAGAGCGATGGTGATGCGTGGAAAAAACCACCTGGTCTCCTTACATACACCTCCCTCAGCCAGTCTTTCATCATTTCCTCATCCATCCAGCCCTTTTCATTTGCCTTAATGATGATTCCTGCTGGAAACTTCTCTTTAGGCAAAGTCTTTCGCTTAAAAATCACCATAGGCGGCAGTTTCTGTCCATTAGCATGGCAGCCAAGCACAACAGTAAAAAAAGACTTTTCATACCCGTTGTGCGTATCGCTACCGTGCTGGTCCCCTTCTTCTCCACAGTGTGACTCACCGGGATGTCAAAAGTGAGCGGGACCTCGTCCATGTTTGTGATGTGGCTGGGCTGGATGTTTTTGTGACCGATGTGTTTGCTGCAGTAGGAGCGGAAGATGGCCAGCTTTTCCTTATAATCCGCTGGAAGTTGCTGCGCTACCGTAGTCCTGGTCCGGATGGAAAAATGGCACCGTTTCATAAAACGAAAGCACCAAGACGGGCCTCCTTGGAAATGTTCAATCAGCTAGTGAAACTGCTTTTAGCCGAATGGTGACCGTCGAAACGCTTCTCCCGCTCGTTCTTTGCTCGATGATCCACCGCTCGAGTCTTTCCTCCAACTCGGGCCACCTCGCCTTATGTCCGCGGAAACTCAGCTGCGTTTTCTTGACCTGCCGGAGCTTGTTTTCCAGCTTCCTCTACTTGCGAACCATCGATTCATTAACCTTAAATTCTCTCGCCGCTGCTCGATTTCCATGTTCCTCCGCGTAGCTGATGGCCTTCAGTTTAAACTGTGCTTCGTAAGCGTGTCTCTTTGCCATTTTCAGGGTTGTTAAAACAACGATGTTCTGCATACCTGTTCTTTTATACAGGTATGTGCGATAAAGTCAACGCACACACTTCACCCTTTAGCGTTCTCATGGTGTTCTCTACTACGTCCTCCTTACAACACACAGGGCACACTGCGTTATAGGGCGCGCCGTACTTTTTGAAGAAAATCTAAGACTTTTAAGTGCGCCTTATGGTCGTGAAAATACGGTATACATTTACATACAGTGACTTGTCTTTGTAACCAAAGGGGGTTGCAAGGGGAGGTGTCTTGTAAACTATTGTTTGAAGTTTGTCAATAAAAGGAAGCGAGAGGAGGCCATCATCGGGGTCATTGTCGTGCTAGACACAGATGAGAGGCCTCCCTTGCGCAAGTAATCGATCGATCGACTGTCTTGTTTTCTTCATGATGAATAAGTCTCTAGAATTAGCGGGGCTTGTGGAAACACAGACCCAACAGAAAACTTTAACCTTGTAGACTTCATTATGTTCCAGCTGCTCTACAGACGCTGTGACCTCGAACTTAAGCAGGTCGTAACGTATGTGCAGCTCTATAACTTCATAATCAGACCCTGTGGTATTTAGGCAGCAGAACAACTAAGAATAACAACTACAAATAATGTTTTTAGGTTTCTGTTGTACTGCAAGGTTCTGTACAGGAGAACCAAACCAAGAGCAAATATTACGTCTCATTTACACCTGAGCACGAAGAGCCATCATCATTTAGCAAATTGAATCATCTTTGTTTAGATGCAAGAAGAATCATATAGAAATGAAAAAGTAGAAATAGAAATCCAGAGCAAAGATATCCTCTAATTCAGCGTAGCACATGTGCAGCTGCTGCGATTCACGTAAGCATTCGGCTCGTCGCTGTTGCAGATTTTTCTCTCGCTGTTCTGGCTCACAGCGCTGCAAACACAAAAATAAATATCCCCAAAGGTGTGAAAGGGAGCTAATTAGTAAGAGTATTGTTACTCTCCGCAGGAGTAGTCCAGCAGTAGAAATCAGTCCAATAACAAGGTGTGTAACATCTAGCAGGGTGACAGAAAAACCCAGGGTAACTTCTAAGGACCTCAACGTCTCTCTCACATTGTGTTTTTTAAACATGCTTCCATTTGTCACTTCAGTCTTTACTCTGAAATACAGGAAGAGAAATCATGGCTGAAACAATTTCTCATGAAACCAGGGGTGTGGTCCAACAGTCAGTTTGGTGAGGAAGGTTCCTAACTACATCGTTCCCTCGCTCACCTGGAGACCGCTGGAAGCACTGTGAGAATCATGTTCTTTGATTTCTCCAGTGCCTTCAACACCATTCTTCCCTCGGTTCTAAAGGACAAGATCAACAAGGTCAACAAGGCTCAGAATGAAGAAATCGATGCAGTGCGCATCACAATAATGCAACACCGAGTCGCATTGGACGTGATACTAGCCGAGAAAGGAGGCTTATGTGTGCTCTTCAACACGACTTGCTGCACATACATTCCTGATAATGTGCACTCCAACAATATGACTGATGCACTGGACGTGCTGCGACAACTGAGTCAAGCTCAACGACAGGACTACATCACTGGTGAAGAGGACTGGCTCACATGGCTTCTTAGTGGGTCATGGAAGACGTTGCTCATGAAAGGACTAGTACTCGTTGGAGTACTGCTCATACTCCTTTGCTTATTCTCAACATGCATATTGCCCTGTGTCCACAGAATGGTAAACAATATGTTCACCACAAAACTACTAGCATATGTCTCCCTACCCCAATACGAACCACAAGCAGAGATTGAACTTGAAGAAGATGAATTTTAACTGATGATCATGTATGTTTTCACCAAATGACATGCAAGTTGAAAATGTGACTAACAAGTGACTATGCATTGATTAAACCTGTGAAAAATATTAACAACAGGAGGGAATGATAGAGGATTTTTATGAAATACAATATAATCAAGTGTGTTTTATTTTCTAGTGTTCATATATTTTCACATAACCAAGCCTATTATTAAACAAAACACAATGCATTCCTTACTTCAGTGTTTGAGATGTTTGACAAGACAGGATATACATGCATTCTTTACTTCAGTGTCTGTGATGTCAGATAAGCATGAATACTGCTGTGTCGTTATTTTTCAGTTTGTGTGCAGAGGTTAGATAGCTAAGACAATGCCTGAGCTCTCCCCTTTCCGTTAAAAGAGGAAGTGCTATGTAATCCATTTTGAACTATAAATAAAGCAAGCAGCCTGTACTCGTTGTGTCTGTCTTCTCAGAGGCATTCACCCGTGTACACGTTCTTAAACTCTGAGTCGGTCTGCAGTGTCTTATTTCTCTTACTTGTGAACAGATGTCTAAACCCCTGACAGCGATCATCGAGCAAAGAACGAGCGGGAGAAGCGTTTTGACGGTCACCATTCGGCTAAAAGCAGTTTCACTTTCACTTTTTATGAAACGGTGCCATTTTTCCATCCGGACCAGGACTACGGTAGCGCAGCAACTTCCAGCGGATTATAAGGAAAAGCTGGCCATCTTCCGCTCCTACTGCAGCAAACACATCGGCGACAAACACATCCAGCGATGGATGACCGATGGAGACCACAGTTTCACCAAGAGTGGAAGGCAGCGCCGGGAGAGTTACGCCACAATTTGCCAATGGATTGTAGATGCTTGGGCTAACATGTCTGCTGGCACTGTTGTTCGAGCTTTCGCAAAAGCCGGCATCATTTCCGAGGAGCCGCACGGCACGGAAAGTGACTCTGACAGTGAAGAAAGTGAACCTGGCATGTTTGATGGAGATTTAGCGCAGCTGTTCAATTCAGACACAGAGGATGAGGACTTCGATGGGTTTGATGATAAAAATGTGAGTACCAAACTTTGTTTTGCTCCTGCTTTAGTTTTAAATACGCACACTTGTATGCTTGTGTGTTGTTGATGATGACGATTACCGGCAATAGAAATGTGAGTAAGGTACCGAACTCAGGTTTGCTCCCGCTTTATTTTTAAATACTCATACGGTACTTGTATGCGCCCTATGGTCCAGTGCGCCTTATGTGTGTGTTAAATACAGTAATGGCACACATAACTGAGACTGCGCCTTTTAGCACAGTGCGTCTTATGGTCGTGAAAATACGGTATATTAATAACTAACCTCGTGTTGTGGACAAATGATCTCAGTTGTTCTCGTATGGGCTCAAAATGTGGTCATAAATATTTTGTACTTGTAAAAAAGATTTGTATGTGTATAAAAGATTTGTGCGTGCGTAAAAAAGATTTGTGTGTGGACTTAGAAAAAAAACCCCTGCAAGTTACAAGTACGGATTTTGACCCTATTTTTCTTCCTTTCATCTGATTGGTCAATGTCATGTCAATCAACAATGTAACAATCCAATTAGAGAACAGATGGGTTTGGCTGTTGAGGGGCGCTTTTTTTTAACTGCAGGTCTTTGCCTGCATACATGCACATATGTCCCTCTGTGGGGGGTCACTCCCACTAGGTTTATATCTGGGACTCTCCACCATTTGACCTTAGAACTGAAGAAGCTTCTCGGATGAGAGGTGAAACGTCTTCAAGTAACTTAAAGAAGTCCAGACGCTTTTCTTTGCAAGCTCCTTTGACATTTGACCACGAGCAATCTTTTCTGGTTTCTTTGTAGCCAGAAACCAGCTCTCTCCTCGGCTTCCTCCACTACACGCTTCCCCCACGCCAGTCTCCTCCGTCACTATAAAGGGGAGAGTCATGAGCTCCATCACCCTCACCTGTGCCGTCCAACGTCCCGCCACCAGCCTCCACTGCAGCAGGCCAGAGACCACACCCCTGCCACAATAAGTAAAAGTATATCCTTGCTGTACCCTTAATGCTAAATGTGCTAAATTAACCGCTGCCTTTGCCCCTTTGGGATTATTCTTATGTCACTGGGATGTTGACCTTTGACCTTCACATTAGAGAGATGGGCAGACATAATTAGTGTATGAATTTTAAAGTAACAGGTAATAAAGAGAGTGTAGCAAATGTAGTCAGGTTTATTACTCTGTATCACACATGAGTGCCCGAGGGAGGCGGGGCTGACTGGGGAGACACAGGAAACAGAGAGACAGGGCTGACTCGACATGAAACGATGAAACGTGGGACACGGGAACAGAAACTAAACACAGGCTGAAATGAACACTGAGGGAGGGAGAACTAAGATTACTGAGAGCCTGATAAATAAGAAGAACAAAAACCAAGAAAAACAAGAGTCAAAGAAAACCAAAAACACAAAGCATTGGGCCAGGACCCACTGCTGTGACATTTATATGTGATAAAAACATTAAAAACTGCTCAGATGTTGAAATCTTTCTACGTATACTTTAGGTTCAGCTCTCCAGCCTGGCATTTGGTTAAGCATGATTCAAACATTTGATTTTGTTTAACTGGTTTTAATTATAGTTACTTTTTGTGAACATTTGTTGCAGCATTTAAAAATACATCATTTATTTTCAAACTTTTATTTGATTTAGAGCATCATGTTTGACCAACGTAAATGTTTTAATTTCATATAAAATAACTGAAACAGTGAACTAAATATCTGAAATCTTTCCTTCCTTAAAAGTTATAATCCTACTTAAGTTATAGTGCAAACGCTTAAGCAACAAATATACTTGATGCTAATTAATTAATATTTCCCTTTGATGTTGCAACTATGCGGTCACTTCTGTCTTTAAACAAAATAATATTTTCCAGTTACAGAAATCATAAAGTCCAAACTAAAGTGCTACTGTTGCTATATGCATTTTATATAAATCATGGATGATGGTCCTGACATGAAGGAAGAGAGAGTTACAGGTTGCATCCTTTGACTTTGTCTCCGTGCCTTTGGGCGATTTTCAGAAGGACAGATGTTTCTGTTCAATTCTTAAATCAATGTTTTCAAACACAAACACTATTTTAAAGCTTCTAGAGAGTAAAATATTAATGATAATTATAATAACAATAATAAAAACAAAAGCTCTCAGATCCATCAAACCAAGCAGCAGAAAGAACAATAACTGAAGAGAAAACTTTAACCTTGTAGACTTCATTATGTTCCAGCTGCTCTACAGACGCTGTGACCTCGAACTTAAGCAGGTCGTAACGTATGTGCAGCTCAATAACTTCATAATCAGACCCTGTGGTATTTAGGCAGCAGAACAACTAAGAATAACAACTACAAATAATGTTTTTAGGTTTCTGTTGTACTGCAAGGTTCTGTACAGGAGAACCAAACCAAGAGCAAATATTACGTCTCATTTACACCTGAGCACGAAGAGCCATCAACATTTAGCAAATTGAATCATCTTTGTTTAGATGCAAGAAGAATCATATAGAAATGAAAAAGTAGAAATAGAAATCCAGAGCAAAGATATCCTCTAATTCAGCGTAGCACATGTGCAGCTGCTGCGATTCACGTAAGCATTCGGCTCTTCGCAGTTGCAGATTTTTCTCTCGCTATTCTGGCTCACAGCGCTGCAAACACAAAAATAAATATCCCCAAAGGTGTGAAAGGGAGCTAATTAGTAAGAGTATTGTTACTCTCCGCAGGAGTAGTCCAGCAGTAGAAATCAGTCCAATAACAAGGTGTGTAACATCTAGCAGGGTGACAGAAAAACCCAGGGTAACTTCTAAGGACCTCAACGTCTCTCTCACATTGTGTTTTTTAAACATGCTTCCATTTGTCACTTCAGTCTTTACTCTGAAATACAGGAAGAGAAAACATGGCTGAAACAATTTCTCATGAAACCAGGGGTGTGGTCCAACAGTCAGTTTGGTGAGGAAGGTTCCTAACTGAGAGAAGTGACCCAGAAGTATCTGTGTAGCAGCCACAATGAATCCAGATCATGAGCTTTATTAACTGATCAAAGTCTCTTCTTTCATCTTCTGTATCATTCAGTTTGCATTGGTAATGCCCATTATTGTAATGCTTTTTTAAGACGAGCAAAACTTTATTTCACTTTGGGTTAGCTGGGATAAGTGATGGATGGAGGAAATTTTACTTCAGCCACAGAAATCCTAAACAGGAAGGAGGAGCAGAGTTACAGTGGATCACTATCCAGCAGGGAAACAAGGTTTATTTCAATTTCTTGGCCATGAGTGAGATTTACTGAGTGGGCAAATTAGGGAGACGACACCATCAGATCCCGAGCCCTCCATGTGTTAATCAAGAGACGGCTGCTGTGCTACATCCATAAATAATGAATAAATTAGGAGCTAAAGCTGAAAGGACAGTTTATTTGTACCATCTTCACGTGAACACATTCAAGTACATCACAGATGAAGAAACATTAAAAACTTCCACACTACATAAAGCAAGAAAAATAGTTTTCCTTTCAGGTGGTTTCAGAAAAACAGAAACATCAAACATCTCCAAGACTCTCTTTGAAAGAACTAAAAACCTTTGTTCTCATGGTCCAATCATGAGTGAACTCCCCGATGAAGCCTTGTGTGCTAAAACATGTCAGAGTTTCAAAGGTTAAACATGAGTTTCCAAAACGTTTTGCTGGAGAACAATGAACTATTTGACTGAGTTTCAATCATTTACAGATGAGCAAAACCAGGACAGAGAAAAAAGGACAAAACTGACTCAGTAAAACAACAGGAAAGAAGATCCCATGTAGATCTGTATTATGTAGAAGTTCAGCCCAGCAACCAGTTCAGTTCAACACAAGTTTAAATGATTCTATCTGAACTCTGTGGAGCCTGATCTCAAGCTTTTTGAGTCTGACACAGAAACCAGAGGATCTTTCTGTGTCTTCAGATTCACTGTGATCCAGTGATGGGAGTGATTTCAGCCCTGAGTGATCGCGCTGATGTTTGCACAGAGCAGACAATGAGGTGAATGTTTGGGCACATTGGTAACAGTGAAACAGTTTATTAGTAACGTGGGATCGTTTGTGTGCAGAGTATGAACTGAGATTCCTGAAGCTCTTGTCACACTGGTCACAGCTGTAGTTTCCTTCCATGTGTGTACGTTCATGAATGTTACGATGACCTGACTGTGAGAAGCTTCTGTCACAGTGTCTGCACTTGTGTGGTTTCTCTCCTGTGTGGACTCGTTTGTGTGATTTAAGCTGACCTTCAGTGGTGAAGGATGACCCACACTGATCACAGAGGTGCTTTTTAACCCCACTGTGAATCAGTTCATGTTGTTTTAAGTGATTTGTTGTGGTGAAGCTTCTCCCACATTCTTTGCAGTATTTCAGTTTGTCTCCAGTGTGTCTACGTTGATGTCTTTTTAGGGTATTTTGCTGACTGAAAGTTTTTCCACAGAGGTCACAATGAAAGTCTTTCCCACCACCACAGTGATGACAGGGTTGAGAACTGGATCCATCTGTGTCGCTCTGCTTCTAAACAAAGACACAAAGACAGTGTAAGTCAGTCCTTCAACATTTGTATCCTGAACGTCGCCTGAAATAAAGAGCATCTCTGCAGACGTCCAACTACATTTGACTGTTTCAGTTAACACACTCAGTTTACTGGGCTGCAATAACTACAATACTACCACCATAATACTACAGTAATACTAAAATCATAACTGAAAGGAAAATCTGAATAATCACTCAGAGCTGCTTTTCCATGCAGTAGAATTGCTAACATGCTAACACAGTTTAATGAGCAGAGTTGTTCCAAACAGTCAGGCTAAAATGACAAGATAACAATATAAATACATACCTCACAGTAACTGCACTTGTAGAGTCTCTTTCTGGTGTGGATCTGTTGGTGTCGTCTCAGGTGATGTGCAGCTTTAAAAGTCTTCTCACACAGGTCACATCGATAAGGTCTCTCCACAGTGTGGGTAAACATGTGTTGTTGTAAGTGTGCGTCTGTTGTAAACTGTTTGCCACACTGATCACAGCTGTACGCTTTAACTCCACTGTGGATGAGTTGGTGTCTTTTTAGGGAACCCTTCAAGGAAAAAGACTTTCCACACAAGTCACAGCTGAACGGTCTCTCTCCAGTGTGGATGACCTGATGCTGTTTTAGTGAAGCCTTCAGAGTAAACTCCATCCCACACTCGTCACAGCTGTATGCCTTAATTCCAGAGTGGGTAACTAGATGACTCTGTAAGTGGCTACTGCGAGTAAAAGCTCTGCCACACTCGTCACAGCTGTATGCCTTAATTCCAGAGTGGGTAACTAGATGACTCTGTAAGTTGCTACTGTGAGTAAAAGCTCTGCCACACTGATCACAGCTGTATGCCTTAATTCCAGAGTGGGTAACTAGATGACTCTGTAAGCTGCTACTGTGAGTAAAAGCTCTCCCACACTGATCACAGCTATACGCTTTAACTCCACTGTGGATGAGTTGGTGTGTTTTTAGGTGACCCTTCAAGGAAAAAGACTTTCCACACAAGTCACAGCTGAACGGTCTGTCTCCAGTGTGGATGACCTGATGCCGTTTTAGTGAAGCCCTCACAGTAAAACCCTTCCCACACTCGTCACAGGTGTGTTTTTTCTCTCCCTTTCTTCTGTGAGGTTTGTCGGCCTCCTGAGAGCGCTGACTTCTGGCTCCATGTTGGTCCTGCAGTGACAGAGATACAAACAGAGGCAGTGAGTGAAATGCAGTCGTGGAACAAACTCAACCTTCAAACTCCATTAACACTAGTTTTAAACCTGAAGGTGGAGCGTGGCACCAAACACCTTAAAGGTCTCTTATCCCCACCTGCTGGTAGTTCTAACACATTACATCCAACCTGCTGTTAAAGATAATTCATGACTAGGGATGGGTACCGGTGTCCGGTGCCATCTGACATAAACGGTAGTAACCAGACCGAAAAGCAGCGCACATTTCGGTGCTTTATTTCGGTGCTTTTTTTTTCCTGAGCTGTGATACACTTCTAGCCAATCATTTTACGTTTCCGAGGATAGTAGGCGGGGCCAGGTACGTACGTTCTGTTAGAGCAGAGCTACAGATTAAAAATGCCCAAGGCGAAGCGGTCAAAAGTCTGGCTGTACTTCACAGCAAAATATGCAAACTCAGCAGCCTGCAACAAGTGCTTTAAGCTGATACTGTGATACTGTCAAAGGAGGTAACACCTCAAATCCGATGAAACACCTGGCGATGCATAGCGTTTTTTTTTTAAAAGCCGAGAAATGCGCCGTATTTGATGGCAGCAGCAGCCGTTCTTCTCTGCGTGAGTAGCTAATTTACGTTGAGTAGGCTAACCACGTTATTACATTAATGCATGTAAGGTGAACTAGCAAACATCATCATAGCTACATGCGGCTGTCTTCTTGTTTGATGGCAGATGCTCCCTTCACCCTGGCCAAAAAGGCTAAAATGACCAAAGAAAAAGAGGGAAACAGTTAAACATGAGAGGTTTTTGGACAAAGTTTGTGTTTTTTCCATTGTTTAAGCACTGCTTCCAGTCAAGAGTGATACCATATATGCCCCATAGCTGCAGAAAAGGCTAACATTGTTATCTTTTTACATAAAACCAGCTGAACATGAGAGGTTTTTGGACCAATTTTGTGTTCTCCATTCTTTAAGCACCGGTTTGAGCACCGTTTGAGCACCGGCACCGTTTCAAAAGTACCGATTTGGCACCGGTATCGGATAAAACCTAAACGATACCCATCCCTATTCATGACTGTTCAAACACTAAAATCATGCCCATCCCTCCTGATTGTACACACACACACACACACACACACATACACACACACACACACACACACACACACACACACACTATTTTATAATTTAGATTATTTTGTTGTTTCCTATTACATATTTCTATAATTTGTATAGATTTATACATAATTATTCAGTGATAATAAATCCTATGTTTGTTTATTCTAAAGGAACCCCGTTAGCTTCCACAACAGATGTTGCTCGTCTTCCGTCAAATACTCACATAAAATATTACACAATAAAGTGGATTCAAGATATCCACATAATTTCACTCTTACATCCACAGTGAGGTTTCACAATTGTTCAAATATAAGCAATCAATAATAATAATAATAATATTTCTCTGTCAGCCTTCTCGGTTACGAATCGTCTTCTGCTCCTCTGTCATGCGGCGTCCCACAGGGCTCAATTTTAGGGCCACTGCTCTTTTCACTGTATCTATTGCCTCTGGGTTCTATCCTTAGAAGGCATGGGATCTCATTTCATTGTTATGCCGATGACTGCCAAATTTATTTGCCACTAAAACACAAGGATGGCATCTCCATAAAACCTATAAAACCTATAACCTTATAAATAAAATTGAATTTAATATATTCTGAGGTAAGTTGATCTATAGTGTTACATCATATTCTATAAGGATGTTATGTGTTTGTAGACTTTCTGCCCAGTTTGACCCATTTAGCAGAAGTCAGCCTGTTTAAGGCTCTGATATCTATTCTGTGTGACTTACAGCAGTTATGACATGGTCTGATTTTCTCACCCAATAAAGGAATATTTCATATATCAGTCTACTCTTCATTCTATCAGACACAGTTATCACAGCTCCTACATTTGCTTTTTACACATATATGTAAGCATTGAGCCAAATTTAGTACCAACATATTAACTAAACAATATTTGTCTCATATATGATACATCTATATACACACTGTCACAGATACTTGTCTGTGAGTGAAGTGATTAATATAATAACTATAATATTGGCCATATTATATTTACATTACCACAGTGAGATGACTTTAGTCTCATGAACAACATCAGCTAATTGTTATTTACAGCTAATCTTAAACGACTGTTCAGCACAGAAATGAAGCCCAACAATCATGTTTCACAGTCCTGTGGTCTCAGCCTCAGATACTCATCAAATCACACAGAGCTCATGTAGAAACAAATGAACTAAATATGTTCTCCTTCATTTCTGTCAAACAAAGCTGTATGAAACGTTTCCAGCTGTTAGTATCATGGTTGCTAGGCAACCTGGGCAGCGCGACGGAGGCTAGACGTCCCATTTCACGAGCCTACGAGCCTCGCACTTCGGCCTTAGCGGTCTTTGAGTACGCGGCCCTTGAGGACTTTAAAGCTGCAGAACCTGAATCGGGATACAGCCATGATGATCTCCAGCCTCGTGCTCGCCAACATTCTCACCTGAGTTAAGAAGACGATCACTGAAATGGTCTCAGCAGGTCCTTTGATGACAGCAATGAAATGCAGTGGTAAGGCTTTTTGGGGATTAAGTTCGTTTTCATGGCAAAGAAGGACGATGCAGTTCATCTGATCACTCCTCATAACATTCTGGAGTGCAGGCAAAATGCTATTATAAAAACGTAAGCAGCAACTTCTCCAGGTTCCAATATTTATGCAATTCTCAAACCTTTTGGCCACGACTGTATAACCTCTTCTGAAGTTTAGTGGATATTATACATGGTTATGCTCAGGATGTGTCGGCCAGTTTCCACTGGAAACGCCTTTTGGTTAAACTGTCAGCGAGGAATTTGCATTTGCACTGTTACATTTTTATATAACTTTAATGCACATAAACAACAGCTGCTTGTTTCAGTGAAAATACATTGATGGGTTTTTAATAAAGTTGTGCAGCTGTAAAGTATTTTGTCTGGTGTCAATTCTATCGTCAGCTACATCGTTATGGCAAATGTTCAAATGTATATGGTGATAAATATCTTTGGTCATATGGTCCTGCTCTGTCTGTCACCTTCTGTGTTGAGCTCATTGTTTCCTCTGTAGTGGCTGAGCTGAGTCCAAGTAGCTGAAAATGTTCCTCTGCTGCTCCGTCAGACTCTCCTCCTCCTGCTGATCAGCTGGGACACAAAACAGATCTTTGTTAGGCTCCACACTGCACTGAAGAGTCAAAGTGTCTCATATGTTCATCTGACAAGTAAAAGAACACATTTTTGTTTCCCGAGGTGGGCAACTTGTTGGAAACAAACACAAAAGGTTTGAGCACTGATACCTGCCATTGCTGGCATTGAAAGATGCAACGCCAGCAATGTGGATTGTCAAGACTCAAACCAATCATCAGGCAAAGACAACAGGGATCATTTGTTTCTGTTTATTTAGCATTCACAGCATTTGTAGTTGCCTTCTGTGCAGGGGAAGTCCACGCACACTGTGTGGTACCGCCATCCGCAGAAGGTGCATTCAACCTCTGTAAGAGAAACGAGATTGTCTGAGACTGAAATGATATTCATTAAAGAAGTGGTGATTTGTAAAACTTCAAGTGTATGATAAGGTGAAAACAAATACACAACTGCATGTCATGTAGTTGAAGGTTTTTTTCTTTTGGAAGACCGGAAAACACTGAAAGTTACAAATTAGTCCTTTATTTATCCAGGTAAAAAAAAAATCTCATTGAGATTAAAAATCTCATTTCCAAGAGAGACCTGGCGTCATGGCAACACAAGTCACATACCACACAGGTATATAACATTTAAAACAAACACAATATCCCAACATGTGTAACAAATGTATTGTGCTTGAAACAAATTCAGAATAGGTGATAAAGCAGCTGCACATGTGTGTCACGAGTAAATCTGGCTGTATAACAAACAGAAACAAGTGATCCTGCTGTCTTTGCTCAATGGTTGGTTTGAGTCTTGACAATCCACATTGCTGGCATCTTTCAATATGTTGAATGCACCAGTGTAAGTGCAGCCACTCAGACTCAATGTGTTCATAGAAACAGGTGCAGATGTGTCACGAGTTCATCCAGCAGTAGCTATGGCACTTGGCCACAGGGGGCAGCAGTGGACTGACCTGCATTCGAGACTGCTCCAGCTGCTCTGTGACAGTCAGTAGATCTGCTACAAATTGCAGATCATATGCAAGTTTTGGAAATGACATTATAAATATTCCTAACTTAGCCACGGCAGCCATGTTGATGTATTACCTATATACTACAAATTATTCCACCTGCTGAAAAGTGGATCTAATGTGGGCGGACTCACACTTAGCAAATAAACTTGTGATGTGAGAATGTAATCAAACTGTTGATCAGAGGCAAAGTAATTTAAAGTTTATGATGCTATCGTCTAATGTTAGCTGACATGATGTTAGCTTGTAAACTTATGTTGTTGTCTGGGTCTCATGTCTGATCTGATGATAATAACTGTGACAACACAGAGATTAAATAAAGGACGTTGGTGGGACTTCTTATGTGAGAACTATAACTTCAGTTAAGGAGTGAGACGTAAGGTGACAAGGAGAATGAAGAGAATGAGAAAGAAGTAACTGGGAAGAGAAAATGAAAACACAAATTTGAAATGATCAAATTTGTGTTAACAGATGATGGTGATTTTAAAAATTCAAGTGATTTAAAGTTTTTATCCTATTTGTTGTTGTTTTTTTCATATTCTTCTATTTGCAAGAGGTTATTAATAAAACAGGTTCTCTTTCTGGTTTCTCTTTTTGGACGCACTCTCTACAGCTTATCACATCCAAAATGGCGGATGTCAAGTACAAAACCTCGACAGAAACAATCAGCAAGAATTTTAACATCAGTCCAAAATAAAACTGTCCAACTACAGAGTTTTAAAATCCAACTAAACTATGAACAGAGATCTTTTACCAATAGGCTATTGATGAGATGACAGTGGTAACAAAAACGTACACATCCGCGCACACAGACAAAATGGCGGGAGAGCGTTTAACGGTCGACCTCATGAGTCCGTTACCGTGAACTATGGAGCGGCAGATTTGTGCTGGAACTGAGCTGCACACAGCTGATGTTAGCCAGGAAACATTACACACTGCTAACGTTACCTTCGCACGGAGCTCCACACGGAGACGATCAGCGTCAGGCACAAACACCAAGTTCAGAAAAGAGGAACTTTGAGCAGGAAGGAAAGAGTCAGAGCGGCGTTTGAGGACATGTTTACAACCACGAACATCAGAATCTGTCTGTGCTGCATTCAAGTGCAAGTTGGAAACTCACTAATCTCTGTCATGTTGTCCAAAGATGATTTATTTCTGCTGGTTTTCTTGTTTGAAACACAAACATGTGTCAGCACTTTGTTGTTCTTCACCCTGCAGCATTTGAATATTTCAGGAGTAAACTGATCATAAATTCATGAAGTCATGACTGAAAGTGCAGACTGAGAGTGGATCACATGATGTTTGAGGTGTGTCATGTGACATGTTCAGTATTGTCACACATGTCTAGATTGTCCCTGATATCATAACTGCTCAAACACTGATGATTATATTTGAAGAATTATTCCTGATGGCAGCAAAGTTTGAATGGAGCTCTCTGTCTGTGCTGATTTGTCGCCCTCTGGAGGTCAAAGCACAAACTGCATGATGTCACTGTAACCACCACAGTGACAGGAAGTATTTTTAAATGATGAAATATGTCAGTGATGCTGATAGTGTGTTCATCACAGACGTTCAGGCTTCATGTTGACATGAATCAAAGTTAATGTCATTATGGACCAAGGACAGTACTCTGGGTCTCCTGCAGAACAACTCGAGCTGTGATACCTGAATGAAGAGCCTCTGCTGCTTTAAAGAAGGAGGCTCGAGGCAGAGGTGAGGTGCAGACCAACCAGCTTTTATTCAGCAACTTTAACAGAAGGATCAGAAAAATAAAACTATACAGCACAGTGATGCTGACTGAAGCCACAGCATTAAACTAAACAAGCATCGGATCATCTTTAACAACATCTAATAAATAATGACAACTATTTACTCCTGTATTTCCTACAATAAAGCCTGTTCAGATATTTGTTGCTGATGGAAATGTAAAAGGCTCCCAGGAACCAAAGGACAAAAACAGAGGCAACAGTCACAGCTGCAAAGGATCCCCTAACACATAAACTGGTTCGAAGATATTTTCTAGCTCTGCAGAGGAGCTTGATTGCACGGACAGTAAAAAGTGGATTCAATAACAGCAGCGAGCGCTGAGTGATATAACGGTGCTGCGAGCAGCAGTGCAAAGGCTCACACAGAGACAGCAGCTACACTGTGTGTGGATGTGATCCACAGTCACAGCTGTGGGTTTCAGTCAGTGTGTCTCTAACTTCATGGTCACATTTCAAAGCTTATTGGAGCCAGAAGATGTTCAAGTAAAAGATTTATTGCTGTACTTGTCTACCAGGATAACAGGAGGTTCATAAAGCTGTGTAATACTTCAGCTTTCCATCATGGAGTAGTAGTTGTGTCCCTTTGTGTTTATTAGTGTGTTCACACGTCTACTTTAACTTCACTCTGTAATGAAAGGATTCAAATCCCTGATAAATACATACATGCTGACTCTGAGTCTCAGTGAAGGAGGAAAGGATGGATGAAGGCAGCCTAGTGTGGGTCATGTGTGTCCAGCAGTCATCCAGGGCCTGGATCCATCTGTAACAGGAAGACAAAGTCCAGCCTGTAATCATCCTATCAGGCACAGCGTTTCCATCCAGCATCCTGACGACGCTAACAACCCGTCAAACGTCTCCTCTGGTCCACAGAAGTCACACTTCCTGTGTCATGTTTACCTTTTTAAGTGTGCTATTCAAGCCTGTGTGACCAACTCTGACTCTCCAGATTCCATCCTGGTCTCTGCTGCAGCTTCTTCTACACGACTGTTTTCTGTATAATAATATCTGCCTTTCCCGTCTCTGTCCCAGTGTGCCTGCCACTCGTCCTTCATCTTTACCTTCATTATACTCTTCACCTCACTTTCACTGTATTTTATAGTCAAACCTGCACGACTTCTTCTTGCTGCACCTTTTTAAACTTATCGTCCTGTTCATTGCATCAACACCGATATTCACAGGGAGCCATAAGAAATCCACTTCTATCCCTCTGTGTTTGATTCTATACAGTAAATGAAGTATATCAAAAACAATATGTTGCCTAGAGTCTGAAGACATATCACCTGTACTCACTAGCACGCTGCTAGAGTCTCAGCAAACCACATACCTCCATATTAGTGCGTCCTCCACCCAGTTCAAGCCAGTAACATGACTACCAGCTCCCAGTATAAACTGCCACATCATCTGTAATTCTTTTACTCATCACCAAACTTATTTGTGGGAGAACAAATGCAGCAGCCGTTCTTTTATCTGACAGTGTTGACGCATCAGTAAATATCCTCACATGACCTGAGGACTTTCCCACTATATGAACCTGCTTTTAGTCGCCCCTCCTCCCTCGCCACAAGCTTCCTTTACAACATAACTTATAAAAAACAACTTTATTGACAATCAGCAATAACAATTACAGACAGTCTAGAAGAAGAATCACATGATCAAGGAGCAGAAGTTTATGGTTTTAATAGCTTTTACATTTTGGGAAAGTTTTAAAAACATTGTTTGGTTTTCTTTCTAAAGCGTTGAAAGGACGGCTTTGCATCAGAAAAGTAAGATCAGCAAATGAATCCATTAAAGTTCTTTTGCCTTGTTTGCAAAAGAAGCCAAACAACATTTGTGTTACAAAGAGAGACTTCAGAACAGATCAAAGATCACAAACATCAGGCACTGGTGGAAACAGCCAAACACAGAAACAGAGGCACCAGCAGGTGAAGGAGGCCTGTTGTAGAAATGACTCTGAGTGCTCAGGTAGAAACGCATGAAGAACCAGTGCGTCTAATATTTGGAAACCAGTCTGTGTTTGAGCGTCCTGGATGAAACACAGATCATGTTGCAGAGCGAGGACGTCGTCTTTCCTCCCGAGTGTGTAACTACAGGACGTGTGCAGAAGGTTTAATCGTCCTCCTGACAGTTACTGATGAACGAGTCCTTCAGGGAGGCTCCAGGATCACTGTGGCTTTTACCAGCTGCTGCTAAACTGAGAGGTGTTGCTGCTTCATGTGTGAAGATGTTTGCATGGCTTTAACAGTGCAGACGTTCCTCATGTGCACCCATTTCATATGTTTTATTGTGATGTTTAGTAACATCTGCTTCCCTCCTTCAGGCAGACGATAAAGTGAGCTCAGCCTTAAACATGTGGAGAGAACGTTTGACCGACAGTCCTGGGACGACTGCAGAACAATGGTTTGTTTTTAATGATAAAGTTTCATAATGGAAATAAATGCTGAGCCTGTTTCATGATGTTGGCCCTGCAGCATCAGGCAGGATTAATACTGTAACAAACGTGTGTCACAGTTATAATGACTTTAAATGAAGACTTGGGTTGGATGGAGATGTCAGCTGGATTTGTGCTGACTGTCACTTTAAATGTTTTCAGTTCTGTTCAGCTTCTAAATCTACTTTTGTATAATGTTTGCTGAGTTTTGCACTTCATGACGCTTTTAAGAAGAGCCAATAAATCCTGACTTTACACAAAAATAAAGGTTTAATGTGTTTAGTGTGACAGTGGAGGAGAGCGCACATAATAAGAGTCATTAACAGAATGGTGACAATTATAATCTGTCTCATTTTAGGAGCAGCTCACAGGCACAACAGACTACAGAGCAATCAAAGCACCAGTTAAACGTCCATGTGACCGGCTTACAGCCAATGAACAATCAGTCCCCACTGTCCCCACCAACATCACTGTACTGGAAAGACTGTGCTGCCATGGTCAGAGATGAACTGGTACTAAAATGTAAGGCAGCTGATGTGTGTGGCCTTAGCAGCACAAATGCATCACGGCTGCAACGCTGCAGTGTGTTTAAACATTTGAACATTTCTGTGGCTTCAAACCAGCAGCTCCTCTGTACTCAGTCGTGTTTGTGTGTCTGTCAAAGTGATTGTTGTCTTTAAAAAGCCTTCTGTGTTTGAGTTTTGTGAGCCGAGCTTCTCTGTAGTCTAAGCTGAGTCGATATATTTGATTCCATGTTTGGTGTGATTTTCAAAGTCAGCAGCAGCAAACGCTGAACAAGCAAAGTTTGGGCCCATCAGAGACAGCAGTGGACCTGCTGACCTGTAGGTGTTGGAGGTGTTTGTGTGCAGCTGTGGGTCAGTCAGCTTTATTTCACTTATCCATGACAGAGCGCTGTTAGCTGTGAGTTAGCATCCACTGAGCTGTTTCATCTACTCTGTCACTGCCAGCAAGCAGAGCCCAGGGTTGGCTTCAGAAGCTGGACGTGGCCTTGCTCAAGGGCACTTTAGCAGCACGTTCCCAGCAGTAACAGAGGGATTCAAACTGGTGACCCTGGAGTAGGAATCACCCAGAAAAGTCACCTTATGCCAGAAGTTTTAGTGAGACGGGAACAACATTACAGCTCTGATGTCATTGACCTGTGCAGTGAGGACATATTGAACTGTGAGGACACAGCTTATAGGTTCAACACTGACCCTGGGTCAGCATGTGCAGGTGACATGGTGTTGGTGTCACCACTACAGACAGCTCAGGTTCAACTGGTTCTTCTTTGATTTGCTTCTATAGCACAAAGGTTGACACCAGTCTGGTCCAGTTAGCATCTGAATCCATAAACGTGTGAGCTCGTCCCACCAGAGGACGTCAGCATCATGGGGATAATGTCTACAGCAGGAAAACACAGGGACAGTTGGGTTTGCTGCACATCTGGAACACACAGTTAGCTCAGATATGTTCATGTCGCTAACACCAATACCGTGACTGAGTGCTCTATAGCAGCTAATGCTAACAACTGTAACACTGCTGTTTGTCATGGTTTTCAGACCAAATGATAACAAAACGTTGGGAAAAGTGAAATATTGGAACATGAAATCATAAATTATTACATTTAAACAACAATAATACAGCTAAATTTCCCCTGTTGGCTCATAAGCTGCTCACCTGGATGCTACATCAGTGCAGTCCTCTCTGAACATTAGATAATCAACACACACACACTTATTGTTGAGAGGCTGACTTCACTAAACTCACAGAAACTCTTAAGAAGCTCCTCAAATGATGACTTTGGAGTTTTGTGTTACTGTCAGTGTATAAAAGCTAGAAAAGGAAGAAAAGCAGGAGAAATGATCAAAGTGCTGCTGTGTGCAGGAAGAACTACAACATGTTAGTGAGAAACACAAACAGGGTGTGAAACACACTCCAGAGGAAACGCTGTGTGCAGGCTGTCTGTGACTTCCTGTATCTCTGCCACAGACTGGGACAGACACCAGTGAAACCAGTCACTGTGGTCATGTGCTTGTAGCCAGCAGCCTGTGATGTGAGGCTGCTTGAGTCAGTCGTCTGCTTCCACCATGTAAACCTTGGTGTCTCCTACATGCACAGATGTTTCCTGCAGACTGTGCTCCTCCAGCTGTCACACAGATGTTGAATCAGCAACATCTGCTGTCACGTCCTCCCTGGTCCCACAGATAACAGGCTGCATACAAGAGGCTCACCTCTGCTACCTGCTGCTCCACTCCCCATCGCTGTTTTGGTCAGCAGGTAAAGGTGAAGCCTGGGACATGGAAGCCTTTACAGCAGAGCTTCATGGGCCTGTCCAGCAGCAGGCTGAGGAGAGAAAGGTGACAGAGTTCGCTGTTACAAACAGTTTCTCAGCTTTGATCTAAAAGAGCTTCTTTCCTGTTAAAGCAGCTGAGAGTGAGCACATGTTCTCCCCCTGAGGTTCTCATGACAGAGGAAGAACTCACAGCTGAGGAGGACCAGGATCTCCATCCACTCACAGTCCCTGCAAACAAAACCACCATTTGAACTTTAACATTTGTTGTCAGTTCTTGTGTCACTCAGCACATCTCAGCTGTTCCTCTGAGTTTCTTCTGAAAGTCTTCCTGTGATTGGCTGTTCACAGACACATGACTACATGAATCAGCTCCACATGTTCTCAGCAGCAACATCTGGGCAGCTGTGACAGGTTAAAGACAACATGTTTCTAAGTGCAATTAGAACAAGAAGCCAGTAAAGACGCGTCTGTGATGCAAAGCAACAGAAGAGCAACGTGAGCCACAGTAAGTGATGGAGGATGAACTGGTCCTGTCTCTGTTGGTGGGCTTGTATACTGGCAGGAAGGAAGCTTCTCTGGGATTTCTCCCTCAGCACCAGTGAAGCCTCTGTTTCTGTCACTATTGTCTCTTTGAACTGTGATTATTTTGTGCTTTCACAGCATTTTCCTGTTTCATGGTGTTTTAGAAGCAGCAGTGTGTGTGAGCTCTCAGGGCCACCGTCCATCCTGTATACTTGTTGTTTGTAGTGTCACCAGTGCAGTGATGACCACAGGGTGGCGCTGTGCTGCATCACAGGCAGCCTGAGCTGGGCCTGTTCCATATAACATATATATCAGATGATGATATGAAACATCGTTTGTTTCATGGTGTAAAATATGTTACATGGTTGTGATGCTCACTGTAGTGTCTGTATTAAAGTTCTCTCTTTCTCTTATATTTAATATAACCACACTACGGACGCTCGTTAGCAACAACGCCGGTAAAACCATCGCGTGGCTCCGCCGTCCGCTTCTTTATTTTCCACGTAAACCTTTCACAATAAAGCTCAAGATCCTATTGAGACTTTTCAAAATAAAACGAATCACATGAAAGAGCATGCAGAGAGTTTAGGGATGAAAAGCCAAAAAGAGCCGTCAGGGGCTAAAACATGAATGTTACAACAGGCTTTTCCCCGCAGCACGCCGTGTGATAAATACTCACAAATACTCACAAAAGTGTCGTTTCATGCATCGGTCAAACACTCGACGCCCAGCTGGAAACACTTCAGGGAAGTTCATCTGCCCGAGATTCAGAAAATCGCCATAAATGCTCCATATTCACCTTTACATGGAATATAAAGGGAAAAGAAGAAACACAGTGCTGTGTCAGCGTTAGACATATAGATATATCCTTGCTTTTAATACATTTGAAGGTGGGTGGGAGAGGTGCTTCTCCGCGTAGTCTACGGTCTCTTTGGGATCGGTAAAGCTTTTCCTCACATCACCATGGGTCACTAACAGCTTTGCAGGGTATAGCAGTCTGTACCTGACGCCGGTCATCCCACGTAGTCTTCCTCTCATATTTGCAAATGCGGCTCTGCGTTTCCAACAGAGGGAGGGAAATCTGGGAGGATGTTTATTTTAAAAACCCTTATACATCAGGTTCTTGTTCTCTGCAGCTTTCAGCAGAATTTCCTCACCAATGTGGTAGTAGTGCAATCTCAAGATGATGGGCCGAGGAAGATGACTTTGTTTGGGACGCTGGCGATTCACTCTATGTGCTCGATCGATGAGTGGCTTCTCCTCGAGAGATAGCGCCTCCGCCAACAGGTGTGAACCAACTCAGTCATCTTGGGTCCCTCTGTGCCTTCTGGTATTCCTGCAGTTCTTAAATTATTCCTCCTGGAGTGCGCCTCAAGAGCTCCACATCTCTCATCTAACTTCTTTACCTCCGCAGACAAACGCTCCACAGTGGCCTGGAGAGTGGCGATGGTGTCAGAGTGGTTCGAGGCACAGTCCTGCAGTTCAGTCAAAGTGTTATCATGCCTGGCCACGTCGCTTTTTATGTCCGAAATTGAGGGCTGGATGCTCTGGTTCAAGGATGATATCTCGCCTCCTATGGTGGTAGAAATCTCTAATATGCAAGTGTCCAGTGCTAGTTAGTTAGTTCTAGTTCTAGTGGTTAGTGGGGCTTTATTTGATGATTCTAGTGTGTGTTACATTGTTGTCATATTGTTGAGTCGCAGAGCTGTACAGTGTTACAGTTTCTGTAGAGTCTGGTATAAGGAACTCAGATCCCTCTGTGAATAATGTTCACTGAAACTGATCTGTAGTTAATGAACTAGTCAGGATTTACACTAGAGAATGTTTCTGCCATTACATGGCCTGTATTTGTAGAGCGCTTTACTCGTCCCTAAGGACCCCAAAGTGCTTTTTTGCCCAAGGACACAATGACCGAGACTGTCCAAGCCAGGGCTCGAACCGGCAACCTTCCGACCCCAAAGTGCTTTACACATCCAGTCATCCACCCATCACACACTCACACAAGTTCAGTTTTTCATTGATTATGGTCCCAAGATATTTATATGATTGCACTTGCTCTATTTTCTGACCTTTAATTAAAGTGACTCCGTGCCCATTTTGTTGCTTCCTAAAATCAACAACCATGTCTTTTGTTTTAGATATGTTCAGCTGGAGATAAGACTCCTCCCACCACTGAACAAAGTCATCAATGACTGGGCCGTGGTTAGTTTCACCCTCTTTCAGTAAGCTGACAATAACAGAGTCATCTGCATATTTAATAATGACCCTGTTTTCATGTCTGCCCTGACACATGTTTGTACAGAGAGTGAATAATAAGGGCGATAGGACGCAGCCTTGAGGAGAACCTGTGGAGGAGAACACTGGGTCAGACAGAACCCCATTTATTCTCACTCTTTGTGACCTGTCAGTTAGAAAATCTAAAATCCAGCCCAGCAGGTTTTTCCTGATTTCAAACTTTTCTAAAAGTCTTTTAATTAAAATATGGGGCTGTGTTGTATTAAAAGCCGAAGAAAAATCAATGAAAAGAAGTCTTGCAAAAGTCCCTTTACTCTCTACATGTTTAAGAATCAGATTTAGTAAAGTCAAAAGTGCGTCCTCCACTCCTCTGTTGGGCCTGTATGCAAACTGCATTGGATCCAGCTGACCTTCAGTCTCTTTCATAATCACATTTCTGAGGATTTTTTCAAAGATTTTCATGACAACTGAAGTGAGGCAACAGGCCTGAAGTCGTTTAGATTTAGGGACAGGAACCACGACTGCTTCTTTGCAAAGAGAGGGCACATGTTGTGTTTGCAAGGATTTGTTAAAAATAACCTGAAATATAGGACTGAGTTCATCAGCACAAGATTTAATTAGGCGGCCACTAATATTATCAGGACCTGGCTCTTGTTCACATTGACTGTATGAAAGGCCTTTTTAACATCGCTGAGTTCAATGATAAAGTGCTGAGTATCTCTCAGTTTCTGTTTCAGTTCCCAAATATCCTCGCTGAAATCAGAAGAACTAAAACGAGCATAAAACATGTTTAAAGCATTTGAAAATCTCTGTCTGAATTAAAACATCTAAAATGACCTGACTGCTGCTCTGGGGATTTTGAAACCCTGCTATGGTTTTCATACAAGTCCAGGCAGACCCAAAAGTTTTTGCAGCAAATTTGCTTTCAAGAAGGTTTTTGTCTGTTTTGCTTTCAAGATCTCGATTTTCATTTCCTTGGTAGCTGTCTGAAAATTGGTAACAGCCCCTCTTTAAAGGCCTGTCTCTTTTTCCTTAAACAGGATTTGACACTTTTAGTGACCCATGGCTTATTGTTAGCGTAAATTTTAACGCGCTTACGGGGTGTAATCATGTCTTTACAAAATACTGCACAGGAGCTAGTAACATCCACCAAAGCGTCGAGATCATCTCCACAAGACTGAAGACGGGGCTGTACGAAGTCACTTTATCTCTACAGACTTTAAGCTGTCGTCTGTGAGGCGTGAGCGTGTTTGTTTGAACACAGTTCACGGTGGAGAACAGCTGCTGACATAATGTGGATCCGAAGATCCATAACTGGCCTACCTGGGGCTGAAAGTCTCCATAAATGCAGGCGTTTCGGCGGCTACACCGGCTTCCACGAGTGTGACGCTTATTTTGAGAAAATAATAGAATATAAATGTATTTTTATATTTCAATATCACAATAATCTTTCAATGTAGAACTACAAGTTAAAAAAGAAGTAACATAAATCAAATCCACTTCAGCTAAATACTTCTCATTTATTTCCATCTTACATGCTGTGACTGCAGCCATTCCCACATCTCTGTGAATGGGACTCATGGACATGGATCAGTGGTTGTTGATCAATGGTCCTGAGAATCTGCATAATTAAGATGAAGGAACGGAGCTCCCAGCCCATCGTTCCTGCAGCTGCTTTCAGTCTTTATGCAAATGTCCTGTTTGTAAGACTGAAACCTGCAGCTGAGACTGAAGACGTCACCTGATGATGACGACACGTTTCTCCCACAAAACGCTGCGTCCAGATGAACAGAAGCAACAGACTCACTTTCCTGGATGATTGAGATGCATCAAGACTTCATTGTGTGTTACTTCTCATTCAGCACAGACACATTATTCCTGTTAGGTCATGTCAGCTGTCACTCAGTACAAGCACAACTGTGAACAACACAAACTTCTCTTCAATGTGTCACAGAAACACTAAGTGTGAGAGCCTGTATGACACACAGGACAGACTGTAAGCTCTGCTGGCTGCACAGCACTTTGTAGCAGTTTTCCAACATGTCCTCCACCCGTGATGTCAGTGGTGGGACCCCAGTCACAGCACTCAGCACCACCTCCTTTAAATGGATTTTATAGCAGTTCCTCCCGTTACTCGGTGCAACGCTTCTTAAATGTGTTTTTGCAGGATAAAACACAGCAGGTGGTGTAGAGAGGACGTCAGCTGACGGAGCAGAGGGAGGCAGACTGTGGATAAATGACAGAGTGAGAGGAGAGCAACCATGACAGAAGCACAGGTGTGGCAGATAGAAGTGGCTTTATAGACACTTATTGTCAGTCCTCGTGCATGCTGTGGAAATAAGTGTCTGTGTCATGAGGTGACATGTGAGCTTATCTTTGGTCAATAAAGCTGAACGACCAGTTTTCACTTTGCTTGTTACGCTTGTTTAGTGACGTCTGGGTTTCTGTGGAGCCCGAATTTTGATGAGTTCTGGTGAAATCATCTGAGATCATCTGAGCATCGGTGAAGAGTCAGCAGAGAAAGTGTGGGACAGAAGTTTGCTTTGGACACATGGACTGAAATCACAAAGTAACAAACAGGATTTCCAATGGACAGTATGGAGAAGTGAAAGTACACAAAGGCTGTGCTGGAACACGTGTGTTACACTTTTTGACAGCTGAGAACAAAACACAATATTTTGCATCATCTCTGCAGTGTCTCTTCTTTCCTCTGCTGTTGTGCTTTTAGCTCCAAACTGTTTCAAATGGTTTGTCAGCAAGCTGACCTCTGACCTCTGCAGTACTAACTCCTGACCCGTACAAAGAGCGGGCGTTTCTGACCTTTGACCTGCAGCTGTATGTCTCTCAGTCTCAGTTCTTCTCTCCGTCACTGATGGAGCAGGTGTAGTTGCTGCTGACAGTCAGTCGTTTGTTTTCTCAGAGTGAGGCTGAAGTCTGAACTGTTCAGAGCATCAGGTCTCATCAACGTGCGCTGCTGTAACGCCGCTTTGTCCTCTGAGATCACCAGGTATGAAACCTGAGTGCTGACAGAGCAGCATGTTCCCCCTCATTCACCTCCACCACCACAGCCAAGGCATGCTGGGAAACTGAGGACACACAGACGGAGAACTGAAGTGTCTGCTGTGTGTTCATCTCAGAGTCCTCACAGGTGACACATTAGCTCCAGAACACCAAGCCAGGTGTTTGAAGCCTGACAGGGATTCTTCCCATCCAGAGGGAGGATTTAGCTGCACAACAATGAACATTAGTGTGTAGTTTAGAAACACAGACTGTGCCTGCACTGCATCTAGTGAAGAAAAGTGTTACTGCGAGAGAACCAGGCTCCTTTAAAGCAGCTGATATTAAGGTTGAAAAATCAACAATAAGCTGATGTAATCAACGTTTCACAAAATGGTCAGCAGCTAAAATCTGGAGCCGTTCTTTGGTGGTAATTAACAGTTTGTTCTTGTTAGCTAATTATGTAATTAAAGGTAGCAGCAGAAGCCTTGTGTTGAAAGCCCATTCACTCACACATTCACACAGTATGTGTGTGTCTGTGTTACACTGTGGACATCCCTTCTGTTGGAGCGCCATCTTGTGGCAGGTTTAAGAAATGTTCTTCTTGTAAATCCAAACTGATGCACCTCCATAGCAGACTGTGGAGGCTTTCAGTGACATGAAGACTTGATTTATACTGTCATATTCTCCTGTTACACAAAGCACAGCACGCTGAACATGGATGAACTGAAACTCCCAGCATCTGACTGAGGAAAAGCACAAATCATTCTCACACTGACTCCTGCTTGATTTTAGATTTGCTTTCAAATCCTCACACTTTCATATGAAGCACTAAATGGGCTCCAGACTGTTTATCTCAGCTTCCTGTCAAACACACTGCTGCTCACACCGAGGCTCAGTTTACTCCTCCAGCCTGGCTTAACCTGCTGTCTGTTAAAAACAGTCCCACACTCCTCTGTTTAATCCTTCTGATCAGACTCTTTGATTTTGTATTGTTTTTACCTGAAGTTGTGTTTTTGACATGGTTCTGTCTGTGAAATAAAGCTCACACACACACTGCTACAGTCCTTCATACACTTAGAAACGAAGCTGCTCCTTTCCTCAGTGCTGACACATAAAGAAGAGTTGGTTTTATATCCAACACGTCTCTGTTCCAGAAAACAGCTTCAGCAGCCTCTGAGTCTGAACTTGGAGTTGGTTATAAGCCACAGGCCTGTGTGCACAGCAATGAGGAAATATAATGCAGTAAGTGAAACATGGATGTGTGGAACAGATTATCCCAAAGGTTGATTCTGTTCATCTGGACGTTCTCAGTGAAACATTTGGTCTCTCGGTCAGGTGACTCCTTTAGTCTCAGCTGACTGCAGCTTTCCAAACCTTTGTCACTGGATCACTCACTTCATCTCCAACGTGTCCCTGACACAGACAGCTGGAGCCGTTACAGCAAAATCATTGATCATCGTTTTTAGAACATTAGCTGGTGTTGGTGGGCAGGCTAGCAGTGCTAATTGTTAGCACTAGTTCTGCTGCTCTCCCTTTGTCTCTGTTATTGTTGGTCTTTAGTGAACAATAGAAAGTGTCTTCATGAGACTGTTGCCTAATGTTCAAATGTAGATAACACCACCTGCACCAACCTGTTACACAGCACAACCCTCTGGTGTAGCTTTGGCTGGAGCACATATTGGCAGCTCCAGTGACATCACCACTCCATGGTGACATCATCTCTACAGACTGTGGCTGTTACATATCCTCACCTGGTAATAATAAGACTGTCCTCAGCTGCACACAGCTCCAAGATGAACAAACTGAAGTAAATACAAATTAGAGTTACGATAGATTGAAATCTTGTAATCAGAGCTAATTCTTAGTGAAACTCTCACAACATCATATCATGATCCTGGGTTAGTGTCTCGGTCTCAGATCACAACATCAGCACAGGCTTGGCTTGGGTGAGGTATTGAGTGGTTCTTGTCCATGACAGCTGCAGGTACAGTGCCATCAGCCATGCTGCACCACATGTCTGCCCAGGAACATTAGTGTGGCTGAGTCTCATGTAAACATTGTGCTAAAGTGGTGGGAAAGTGGCTGCAAGCTGGCTGCACTGTGTCCAATACTCTCAGTATGATATCCACAAACCTCTGAGTGTCACAGAGTGGGCCTGTGCTCAGCTCACTGTGCCCCATTCAATTCTACTTGCATAGTTTTACAAGTAAAATTAAATATACAAGTTGCTCAATGAGTTATTGTAGTAACAACTAAGTCCATGGTCATTATTTGTTAATAGTAGCTTAAAGCTTCTGCACCAATCATGGAGCAGCAGGTTTAGAGCATGTGGATCTACAAAAGTAAGTCCCAGTAAGATGGGCTGAGCCTTACATACTAGAAGAAACATGTCATTCCCAGCAGATGAAGCGCCCTTTAAAGCAGGATCTCACTTTAAACCTAAAGAACTTGCTATGAGCATGCAGTGCATTCATGGTTATTATTCATACGATTGTGGGGAGCTAATAAAGTGCAACTATCACATTACATTTTATTATTAAATTGTTGTTAACAATCCCTTCACTTCTGCTTATCTAATTCATGGTTGCAGGATGGCTGACAGCTTCCATTAGGCAGGAGGTAATGTCCATTCTGGCCACAGTGCAACCCACAATGTGTAACTGACACTATTATATTGCATTATGTCACATTGTTACATCTTTTTAATAAATGATGACAGTCAGCTGAATTTGCTGCCCCCTTGGTGGAGGACATCAGGATCAGCAGCTCCATCACAAACACCACAGAAGAAGAACAACACTGGATCAGATTATCTGGACGTGTTTGACAGGGACAGTGTTCATGTTCATGGACATCAGGACAAAAACAGACGATGGAAACCTGCCAGATTTGAGCTAAACTGCTCCTTTCCATGTGTAGTCCCTGGGAGGTCACATGACCAACAAAGACACACAAGCTGTGTCCCAAAACGTCGGCTGCATCCTCCGGAGGCCGCATTTGAAGGCCGATGACGTCACAGCCAGGCGACGAAGGCTGTCCCGATTCCTCGACTCCTTCAAATGCGTCCTTCATTCCCCCGAGTTTGAAGGATGGGTCGGGTGTGTCCTTCGTGGCCCACCATATCCCAGAATTCATAGCGCGGCCCAGCCAAATTTCAGCTGCCAACAATGGCGGCCGCTACTAAGTTTTAAAATTTAACGAGGGAGTACTACTTACTTACAATGAATTCCTTACACTATATAATTTTCCCGTCAGTGTTGGGGAATTCTCAATGGTGCTTGGTGCCATACCCTCAGGGACTTTAATGTTATATAAAAACACTGACAGCTCAATATCTGCCTCAGTCACTCTCCCTGATCCAGCTGAGTCAGCAGTGGGAAAAATCTGCTTTTCACAGGAACTTGGTAACAGCAATAAGAGAATACGTAGTTTATTCCAAGAAGATATCATGTCTCTCCCATATATAGAATATCTTACTGGAACCGACATGTTCCAGATATCACCTGGAAGACAGTCTGGATGATCCCATAAATATCTAATTGTGAACAAGGTGAAGGAAATCTCATATAAAATTCTTCATAAATGTGACCCAGCCAGTCACTATATGGTAATATTTAAAAGAGACATAAATACTAATTGAACTTTCTGTGGGGATCATCCAGAAACTGTGGCACATCTCTTTTGGTTCCTCTACACAGAGATTCTGGAAGAATTTAGCAGTTTTGTTATTGTCCATATTTTAAGGGAGTTTTCTTTACGATGGAAAATGTTTTATTCTGTTTCTTTAAGTTCCCCAGGAAGAATGATAAATGTTTTTTATAAAAAATTTGTTAATACTTTTAGCTATTTTATATCCATGAATGTAAGTTTATTAATAAAACACCATATTTCTGCCGTTTTATAAGGATATGAATTGTACATACGATCAATTTCAGACTCAACCAACAAAAAGCCTCTCAGAACAATATTTATATGTTGATTTTTTTCGCCTACTCATATCATCATTTTTTTACTCCTGGTTCTGTATGTTCATGTTCTGTTCTTTTGTAAACTTCATCTGTTTGTATGTTGTATACTCATTGTGTTTCAATAAAGTTCGATTTAAAAAAAGGTACGTTCTAAACGAAGCTTCAGACGTCACTGATCACGTGACTCTGGCCAAACGAATCAAGCCTCGACACGGTGCTTCTGAAGCAGCGCGTTGATCTTTCTGACACACGCACCGGAGCGTCAGCTTCAAGCGGACCATCACTACGTCTCACATCTAAAGGTGTCAAGGTAACTTTGAACTGAGTTCAGTCAATCTGGAGTTTTTCCAAGTTTTCTGTTGCTCTCTGTGAGAGAAGAGCGTTAAAGGCGGGGCTCTCCAGAGTCCAGCAAAACAGGAAACCACAGCTGGGTGTGTGTAAGTGTGCAAACCAATAGAATGCATCGTGGTGGGGGGGCATCACGGGCAAGAAAAAAATAAAAGAATCGGTCGTACCCATGCTTCCCCGACGTCATGCCAGCGCATATTGGGAAATTCGTAGGCACCGATCGGTTTTCTATCAGCCATTTGCTGGGAGTAAGGGCGCCCTCCGTTTGCGAGGTGCGCCTGCTGCTGGCGGCACAGGGAGGAGAGGGCGGGGCGGCGGGGAGTCTCTGGCTGGCTGGAGCGGCATCTAATAACCAACTCGCAAAACAAAATAAAAACAACAAACAGATATTATGATACAGACTTATAATCTGCACCGATGTTTTTTCTACATTCTATAACGTGAGCGCGAGAGCCCTCGGTGCGCCTGCGCGCTGCTGAAGTCAAAGTAAACTTTATTGTCATCTCCGCTACAGACAGTCCAGCATATAGAGAGACGAGACGACGAGGCTGCAGTTACAGCGGTGCAAGTAAACAAACAACAAATATAAGAAGAGTAAGAAAATAAATCTACACTTTAGGACTCGGGGTAAAGGATCAATAACAATTTAAATTTATAATTTACAGTTTGATGATTTAAAGTCTCACACAACCCGTCAAAAGGGGCGGGGCCGGCTGCTTCCAAGTAGAGCACATTTCATTTATAATGATGTAAATCCAAGCCCATCATGGATTCACGATCTGAATCCTGGGTTGTGTGAAATCCCAGAAATCAACCTTAGACAAAGTGAATCTGTGAACTAAGGTGTAGGTCTGTTAGGTTAATTGTGCTGATCCTCGGGTTGGGGGATTTGTGTTTGTACTGCAGCGCAAAATTCAAACCAATGGAAGATGGACAACAAAAGTTCAAAGCCATCAGGTGCTCAGTTTATGTATTTATTTTTGGCCTACATCAGTAAGAAATGCCAAATTATATACACAAAGTTACAGGAATCACCACTCCTGTTATTCATGATGATTTCAGTAACATCACATAATAACGTTACATGTTATTATGTGATGTGCGTACTGTTAATGCTGATACTGTGGTGAAATTCTCTGCTTCTTTTGTGTATTCTGCATCTATTACGTCAGATTGTCTTACCCCTCATATGGTTGAGAATTTTGCCAATACCCTGTTAACTACATGTTCCTCCATCCTCGACACTGTGGCACCTATTAAAATGAAGCACCCCAGAACTTACTCACAATGTTGGTTAAGTGACTCTGTTCGCGCTCTACGACGTGCGTGTCGGCGGGATGAGAGAAGGTGGAGGAAAGATAAACTCCAGGCATCTTACGACATCCTACGTACTAGTCGCTTGAAGTTTCAAACTGCTGCCAAAATGGCTAAAGCAGCTTTTCTTTCAAAAATTATCTCTACCAATGGTAACAATCCTCGAATTTTATTTAAAATTTTTAACTCTGTGGTCAACCCCTGCCCCACTATGCCGCTGCCGTGCTCCCGGTTCTTTGCGAACAATTTTTAAATTATTTTTTAGATAAAGTCTCATCTCTTAAATCTGCTCTTCCTTTAATGACAGGCCCTGCGTTTACCCCTGACTGTTCCTCTTCCTTCTATCAGTTTGAACCCGTTTCACTCCCTACTCTTAAGCGTCTGGTTGAACAACTGAACAATACTAATCTCGTATATGATGTTCTTCCATCTCGTATAGTTAAGGACTGTTTTAGTGCAATTGGACCTAGTATATTGTCCCTTTTGAACTCTTCTTTGCTCTCTGGTTGCGTACCATCAGCCTTTAAACATGCTATAATTCAGCCTGTTCTTAAAAAAAGGAACCTCGATTATAATGATTATGCGAACTATAGGCCGATTTCCAAGCTTCCGTTCTTGGCCAAAATTCTTGAGAAGATAGTGTTGCTTCAACTCCAGGCCTACCTGGATGAGAATAGCATTAATGATAAATTCCAATTGGCCTTCAAACCACATCATAGCACTGAGTCAGCGCTGCTCCGAGTTCTCAATGACCTTCTACTAAAAGCTGACAATGGACGCTCCTCGGTCCTAGTGCTATTGGATTTATCGTCGGCTTTCTTTTTTTTTTTTTTTTTTTTTTTTTTTTTTTTTAAATGACATCAGAAACAGCAGTATGCGACATTACGTGATGGCAGAGCTTCAGTTCATCCTTTGTCATTTTTTTTTTTTTTTTTTTTTTTTAATAAATAGGACAGGGGGAATGAATGAGAGAGAGAGGGGGAGAGAAAGAAAGAAAACCCAAGGGGAGAAGAGACGGTGAGAAGGGGGGGGAAGAGAGACAAAAAAAAAAAAAAAAACAAAAAAAAACTCCTGGGTCACCTGTATGGAGAAAAAACAAACAAACAAACAAACAAACAGAGGAGACAGCAAACAACAAAGAGCAACATAATAATAGAGAAAACAAAGCACCATCACAATAAACTAGCTAGTCATAGATATCAGTATTTACTAAGTAATAAACGATATTGTGCAGCACGCAAGATAGACAGCGCACAGTGTGCTTTGAGGCAGCAGCCAAGAAAGCTTTAGTCCGCGTCTGTGAATACCCATGTGTGCATACCTGTGTGGATCAGCATGCTTGCATTCCAAAGGTTTCTCCATGTAATGATCTGCTAGGGAGTGTGGGGGGGCCACAGCCCCGTCCTCCAGGGTGTGAAGCGGGTATGGAGGAGATCAAAACTCCAGACATCCAGAGGCCCCCAGAACACAAGAGACCATGGAAGACCAACAGAGGGGCAGCCGCGCCACTGTTCCAGTAAGAGCTGAGGAGAGTCCCAGATGAGGGCTCACTCAGCAGCCGCGGAGCAGAAGCCAGGGGGGGTTGCAGTGACGCGCCCGTGAGCTCCGCCGGCCCCCAGCTGCGCCTGAGTGACCGAGCCCCAGGCCGAGAGGCCGGGGGCACCCCACCTCCAAAGGGGCCCGAGCGAGCCCCAGGCCCCAGGCCCCGACAAGCGGCCGCCAAGGAGTGAGCCGGTGTGTACCCGCCCAACCCGGCTTTCGATATGGTTGATCATAAAATCCTATTGGCGAGACTTGAGCACACTGTAGGCATCAAGGGTGTTGCCTTGGATTGGTTTAAATCATACTTCTCCAATCGGCTCTCCTCGGTTCACTTGGTCACTTCCTCTTCCTCCGCTGTACCTGTCTGTTGTGGTGTCCCTCAGGGATCTGTGTTAGGCCCTACTCTGTTCTCATTGTACATGCTTCCATTAAGCGCTATCTTTGAGAAATATCACATCGCTTTTCATTATTATGCTGATGACATTCAGATCTACTTTGAGTTAAATGATGACCTAGCTTTGTCCTTGAATAGTTTTCGAGGGTGCATGTGTGAGGTCAGGCAATGGCTCCTGGCAAATACTCTTATCCTTAATGATAAGAAAACTGAAATTGTGGTCTTTGGCAGTGACGTCCTTCGTGCCAAACTTCGTGATGCTTTTGGTTTTCTCACTAGCTCCTTTTCCGACACTGTTAGGAATTTGGGCGTGTTACTTGACAGCTCATTTAAACTTGATAAGTGTCTGCTGTTGTTAGATCCAGTTTTTACCAACTCCGCCTTATTTCTAAGGCCAGGCAGTATATCTCGCATAAAGACCTGGAAAAACTCATCCATGTCTTTGTAACTTCGAGGCTGGATTACTGCAATTCACTCTATTTTGGACTCCACTCTCCCTCCTCCATAGATTACAGACAGTCCAAAATGCTGCTGCACGCATTCTAACCAAAACTAAGAAGTTTGCCCACATTACTCCCGTCCTAGCTGATTTGCACTGGTTGCCTGTGAAATACCGTATCCAATTTAAAATTCTGCTGTTTACTTTTAAAATCACTAATAACACAGCACCGAGCTATCTTAAGGAACTCTTAAGCTTATATGTTCCTGCTAGGGCTTTAAGATCATCCTCACAGTTACTGTTGGTGCAGCCTAGATCTCGGCTGAAGTCTAGAGGTGATCGAGCGTTTGCCCTGGCCGCACCAGAGTTGTGGAACAAACTTCCCATTGGCATTCGGGCGTCTGACTCTATTCAATCTTTTAAATCACGGCTTAAAACGTATTTGTTTAATCTTGCGTTTTCTACCGGTTAAATGCTGGCCTTGTCTGCAGTGATTTATTTTACTAATTTTCCTATCTTGCTTTTTATTTGCACTGTGTATGTCTTATCCCCATTGTGTGTTGATGGCACAGTTACAGTGGGGCAAAAAAGTATTTAGTCAGTCACCGATTGTGCAAGTTCCCCCACTTAAAATGATGACAGAGGTCAGTAATTTGCACCAGAGGTACACTTCAACTGTGAGAGACAGAATGTGAAAAAAAAATCCATGAATCCACATGGTAGGATTTGTAAAGAATTTATTTGTAAATCAGGGTGGAAAATAAGTATTTGGTCACCTCAAACAAGGAAAATCTCTGGCTCTCACAGACCTGTAACGTCTTCTGTAAGAAGCTTTTCTGTCCCCCACTCGTTACCTGTATGAATGGCACCTGTTTGAACTCATCATCTGTATAAAAGACACCTGTCCACAGCCTCAAACAGTCAGACTCCAAACTCCGCCATGGCCAAGACCAAAGAGCTTTCGAAGGACACCAGGAAAAGTATTGTAGACCTGCACCAGACTGGGAAGAGTGAATCTACAATAGGCAAGCAGCTTGGTGTGAAAAAAATCAACTGTGGGAGCAATCATCAGAAAATGGAAGACATACAAGACCACTGATAATCTCCCTCGATCTGGGGCTCCACGCAAGATCTCATCCCGTGGGGTCAAAATGATCATGAGAACGGTGAGCAAAGATCCCAGAACCACACGGGGGGACCTGGTGAATGACCTGCAGAGAGCTGGGACCAAAGTAACAAAGGTCACCATCAGTAACACACTACAACGGCATGGAATCAAATCCCGCAGTGCCAGACGTGTTCCGCTGCTGAAGCCAGTGCATGTCCAGGCCTGTCTGAAGTTTGCCAGAGAGCACATGGATGATACAGCAGAGGATTGGGAGAATGTCATGTGGTCAGATGAAATCAAAGTAGAACTTTTTGGTATAAACTCAACTCGTCGTGTTTGGAGGAAGAAGAATACTGAGTTGCATCCCAAGAACACCATACCTACTGTGAAGCATGGGGGTGGAAACATCATGCTATGGGGCTGTTTTTCTGCCAAGGGGACAGGACGACTGATCCGTGTTAAGGACAGGATGAATGGGGCCATGTATCGTGAGATTTTGAGCCAAAACCTCCTTCCATCAGTGAGAACTTTGAAGATGAAACGAGGCTGGGTCTTCCAACATGACAATGATCCAAAACACACCGCCCGGGCAACAAAGGAGTGGCTCCGTAAGAAGCATTTGAAAGTCCTGGAGTGGCCTAGCCAGTCTCCAGACCTCAACCCCATAGAAAATCTGTGGCGGGAGTTGAAAGTCCGTGTTGCTCGGCGACAGCCCCAAAACATCACTGCTCTCGAGAAGATCTGCATGGAGGAATGGGCCAAAATACCAGCTACTGTGTGTGCAAACCTGGTAAAGACCTATAGTAAACGTTTGACCTCTGTTATTGCCAACAAAGGTTATGTTACAAAGTATTGAGTTGTATTTTTGTTATTGACCAAATACTTATTTTCCACCCCGATTTACGAATAAATTCTTTACAAATCCTACCATGTGGATTCATGGATTTTTTTTTCACATTCTGTCTCTCACAGTTGAAGTGTACCTCTGGTGCAAATTACTGACCTCTGTCATCATTTTAGGTGGGGGAACTTGCACAATCGGTGGCTGACTAAATACTTTTTTGCCCCACTGTATATTGTGCAATAGCTATGTGCTATAGTTATATTTTTTCTATTGGTGGCTTTTTCCTGTGAACATAATTCTACACTTTTATTTTTATGACTCTGATTATACTTGTGTTAATTTGTTCTATGTTAAGCACTTTGGCATGCCGTTGGTTTTTAAATGTGCTCTATAAATAAAGATTGTTGTTGTTGTTGTTGTTGTCCTGTAAGCACAGTCTGCCTGTGTCTTTTCTCTGCAAATGAACATTTTCAGCCAATATAGGTAATACATCAACATGGCTGCCGTGGCTAAGTTAGGAATATTTATAATGTCATTTCCAAAACTTGCATATGATCTGCAATTTGTAGCAGATCTACTGACTGTCACAGAGCAGCTGGAGCAGTCTCAAATGCAGGTCAGTCCACTGCTGCCCCCTGTGGCCAAGTGCCATAGCTACTGCTGGATGAACTCGTGACACATCTGCACCTGTTTCTATGAACACATTGAGTCTGAGTGGCTGCACTTACACTGGTGCATTCAAACATATTGAAAGATGGCAGCAATGTGGATTGTCAAGACTCAAACCAATCCACATTGCTGGCGTTGCATCTTTCAATGCCAGCAATGGCAGGTATCAGTGCTCAAAGCTTTTGTGTTTGTTTCCAACAAGTTGCCCACCTCGGGAAACAAAAATGTGTTCTTTTACTTGTCAGATGAACATATGAGACACTTTGACTCTTCAGTGCAGTGTGGAGCCTAACAAAGATCTGTTTTGTGTCCCAGCTGATCAGCAGGAGGAGGAGAGTCTGACGGAGCAGCAGAGGAACATTTTCAGCTACTTGGACTCAGCTCAGCCACTACAGAGGAAACAATGAGCTCAACACAGAAGGTGACAGACAGAGCAGGACCATATGACCAAAGATATTTATCACCATATACAGGGAGTGCATAATTATTAGGCAACTTAACAAAAAACAAATATATACCCATTTCAATGATTTATTTTTACCAGTGAAACCAATATAACATCTCCACATTCACAAATATACATTTCTGACATTCAAAAACAAAAACAAATCAGCGACCAATATAGCCACCTTTCTTTGCAAGGACACTCAAAAGCCTGCCATCCATGGATTCTGTCAGTGTTTTGATCTGTTCACCATCAACATTGCGTGCAGCAGCAACCACAGCCTCCCAGACACTGTTCAGAGAGGTGTACTGTTTTCCCTCCTTGTAAATCTCACATTTGATGATGGACCACAGGTTCTCAATGGGGTTCAGATCAGGTGAACAAGGAGACCATGTCATTAGTTTTTCTTCTTTTATACCCTTTCTTGCCAGCCACGCTGTGGAGTACTTGGACGCGTGTGATGGAGCATTGTCCTGCATGAAAATCATGTTTTTCTTGAAGGATGCAGACTTCTTCCTGTACCACTGCTTGAAGAAGGTGTCTTCCAGAAACTGGCAGTAGGACTGGGAGTTGAGCTTGACTCCATCCTCAACCCGAAAAGGCCCCACAAGCTCATCTTTGATGATACCAGCCCAAACCAGTACTCCACCTCCACCTTGCTGGCGTCTGAGTGGGACTGGAGCTCTCTGCCCTTTACCAATCCAGCCACGGGCCCATCCATCTGGCCCATCAAGACTCACTCTCATTTCATCAGTCCATAAAACCTTAGAAAAACCAGTCTTGAGATATTTCTTGGCCCAGTCTTGACGTTTCAGCTTGTTAGAATTAGAATTCAACTTTATATTCATTGCACATGCACAGGTAGAGGGCAACGAAATGCAGTTTGCATCCATCCAGAAGTGCTTTAGTGATATAGATATATTACAATATATATTAGCAATAGTATAGATATGTAAGTATATTACAGAAATGGCTCTATTATGGTATGTTATAATGTACACGGTATGAAGTATGTTGTGAATATTCTATAACTAAGTATGTACAGGCTATGAACAGGATATAAATATGAAAAACTATACAGAAATGGGAACTATGCAAGTTGTAAACAGTTGTAGGATTAAAGATTATCGAATGTACAGAATGATTATTTACACAGTGCTATACAGTAGTGCAGTTAAGATAAGTGAGGGTGTGGATAATTTCTACAGAGGCTATATAAAGTGCCAGTGGTTGTGAGTGGTGGTTCACTCCATGTTATTATTGTGTGTTTGAGGGTCCAGGGCCCTATTTCAGGAAGCCGGTTTAGTGCAAACTCTGAGTAAGTAAACCCTGAGTTAACGAAAACTCTGGGTTTTCGGTTTCACAAAGCGAGTTTAGATTAATCCTGAGTGAGTTACTATGACGACACTCTCCGTGAAGCTAACCTGCTCCCTAGCAGGTTTACTTCAACTAACCCTGACTTTCTCCGCCTCTTTGTCGGAAACCTGACTGTAGGAAGTGTCAGACATGGCGTGCCCCTTCCTTGAAGAGCCAGTAGATGTTGAAGCCCAAATTCTCCGCAGAGCTCTCCGCCGGGAGAGAGTGATTAGAGCGTGTTTGGACATTTTATCATTTCCTGATGATTTTCTGTGTGAACGTTACCGTTTTTCAGCACAATCTATAATTTATTTGAACAACATCCTCAGGCCTAATATTGCTCATAAGACACATCGTGGACATTCTCTCAGTTCTGTACATATTATTTGTATTGCACTTCGGTTTTTTGCAAACGGGAGCTTTCTGTATAATATTGGTGACGCTGAGCACGTTTCCAAGGCTACCGTCTGTCGGGCAGTCAGGAATGTTACAGTTGCACTGAAACGTCTCCTGTACTCGTTTGTGGTGTTCCCCGGTCACAGACCCACAAGATTCATCAAAGAGGGATTCCACAAAATTGCAGGTATCAGGATGAACAAAACTTAATTCATGATGTGGTGATACTTGAACTACTACTTAAATTTTACATTTATTCTCACGGTTCCCAGGCGTGATTGGCTGTATAGATGGCACTCACATTCCAATCATTGCTCCTTCAGTAAATGAAGGAGACTATGTGAACAGGAAGTCTTTCCACAGCATTAATGTGCAGGTACATAGTTCCCTGTAGCATTTCAAACTAACAAATTATTTCATTATAGTAATGGATGCTAATTTGTGTTCTCTGCACTGTGAAGATCATATGTGATGCTGCCAACATTATCACAAATGTGGAAGCCAAGTGGCCAGGCTCTGTGAGTGGTGGTGGTGGAGGACCCCCACCTGTTTTTCGGGCCTCCGCTTTTTTTCTGTTGGCTATAACGGGTCACATTTGAGCATACAGAGTAAGCAAATATGTACTTGTAATGTGCTCAGATAATTTCAATAAGTGCTTACAGAGGGGAAATTAATGTAGCCTCTAACTGCAATTGATTTACATCGGACAAACAGACCAAGCACTATGGCTCATAATACAATTACACCTTACCTGTTTGGACTATATTTTTATATTTCATTTTTACTTGCTGCCAGGAACGTTTGGGGCCTGTTGGGTTGCACCTGCGCTCACATCACATCACAAAATAAAATGTATAAAATAAAAAATAAAATATAACTAGAAAAATTTGCATTTCCTGCGAAAATGCTGTGTGGATGCCTTAACGCTGAAGATGTCTGCTGAAAAAAGCTGAAAAAGTTGAAAAAACAAAAATAAAAAAATGTTGCCTTGAGCAGGATTTGAACCTGGCCTTTCTGGTATTCAAGGCAGGTACTCATCTCACTGTGCCAAACTCTTTCTCACAAAAAGGAGGTGGAGAGACTGACAATTGTGCTGAAATGAGCAGAAGAGGCTAAGAATTGTGCTGATAAGAGGTGAAAAGGCTGAAAAAGAGTTCAATCAGCAGAATTTCTGCTGAAAAGAGGTGAATGAGCAGGATTCTGCTGAAAAGAGGTTTTTGTTGAAAACAGCTGAAAAAGCTGGGATTTGTGCTGAAAAGTGGTGAAAAAACTGAAAATTGTGCTGAAAAGGGATGAAAAAGCTGAAATTTGTGTTGAAAAGAGTTAAAAAGGTGTAACTGTTAACTGAATGAAATGTTGCCATAAGCGGGATTTGAACCCGGGCCTCCCAGTCTGAGAACGGCTGCTCATCTCAATGAGCTAAAACACAGGTCAAGCCGGCATGCAAAATCAGTGACCACATTGATAATGTGTTCCATTCATTTCAATGGTCAAAAGTCATAACACACATTAGCAGAAATATCAGAATTTTTTAAAGTTTAAACATAGTATTTCTGCTAAAACTTAGTATTTATACTAAATAATATTTTTTTCCTGCCAAATCATAGCATTTGTGCTGAAACACAGAAAATTCTGCCAAATTATAGTATTTGAGCCAAATCATACAACTTGTGCTAAAACATTATTTATGATTTAGCAGAAACACTGGGACTTGGTAGAAATACTGTGATTTACATGAAATACTTTGACTTAGCAGAAGTACTACAATCTAGCAAAAAAGTACTACAGCATAGCAGAAATTCTATCATTGAGCAGAATTACTAGGATTTAGAAGAAATACTAAGATTTGGCACAAATACTATGTTTTAGCACAAACACTGATGTGGCTCAAGAACCTTTATTGTGCAGTTATACTGTGATTTGGAAGAAATACTATGCTTTGGCACAAATACTATGATTTGGAAGAAATACTATGTTTTACCAGTAATACTATGTTTTGGTACAAATACTATAATTGAGTACAAGTACTATAAAATTATAGAAATACTATGATTTAGCAGAAATGCAATGTTTTTGCAGAAACACTGTAATTTCGCTTAAATAGTATGAAATAGCAGTAATACTATGATTTGGCAGAAATACTACTTTTTAGCACAAATACTATTGTACAGAATGGTGTACGTCAGTTTGATGCTGGGTGGTGCTGCAATATTAACTATCCTCGGTCAGAAGGAGAGGCTGACATCCAGGGATTAGATTACCACAGGTGGAGTTTATTGGCGGTCAGATGGATGGTACAGGGAGGTATGGCATACAGTAGGAGGATGTGGAGAGGTGATATGGTGTGGTTTCTATGATTAAGAACAGGGTATGCATTACAAAATGCATACAGATTAAAGATTAAGAAAACTGGCAACAAATTCCTCCACTACAAATCAGTCTGATACCACTTCTTACAGGGTTCACGTTTACTAAGGCACTACCCAAAAGGCGCCACAAGAGGGCACTCCAACACAAGAGATGACCTATTTACACTGATGCACTTAGTAAACAGTCAGCCCCCTACTTAGCCACTACATAATACAGTGATTTACAGTATACAAATTCACACAAATACTATGATTTGGCAGAAATACTATAACAGATTTCCTAAAAAAACTATGAAATTGCAGTAATTCTATGACTTGGAAGAGATACTACGTTTTAGCACAAAAACCACAACAACGCAGAAATACTATGACTTAGTAGTAATACTATAACATAACAGTTCAATGTTCTTTCACAAATACCACAATATGGCAGAAATACTATGTTTTAGCACAAATACTGTGATTTGGTATAAATACTACGATTTGGCACACATACTATATTCCGCAGATACACTATAACATAACAGATATTCTACGACTTAGTAGTAATACTATAACATAACAGAATTATTAATTGGGCACAAATACCACGATTTGGCAAAAATACTATGATTGGGTACAAATACTATGATTTGGCAATAATACTGCATTTTAACACAACTACTGAGATTTGATTGAAATACTATGATTTAGAAGAAATACTATTACTCCATACAAATACGATGCTTTGGGACAAATACTATGTTTTGGTTCCAATACTATGATGTGCAACAAATACTATGATTTGGCACAAGTACTATGATTTAGTACAAATACTATGATTTGGCAGCAATACTATGCCTTAGTAGTAATACTATAAAATAACAGATATACTGTGATTTTGCAGAAATGCAATGTTTTTGCACATATACTATGATTTTGCTCAAATACTATGAAATTGCAGTAGTACTATGATTTTGAAGGAATACTATGATTTGGCAGAAATACTGTGATTTGGCAATAATACTGTGTTTTAACACAACTACTGAGATTTGATTGAAATACTATGATTTAGAAGAAATACTATTACTCCATACAAATACGATGCTTTGGGACAAATACTATGTTTTGGTTCCAATACTATGATGTGCAACAAATACTATGATTTGGCACAAGTACTATGCCTTAGTAGTAATACTATAACATAAGAGATATACTATGGTTTTGCAGACATACTATGTTATTGCACAAATACCATGATTTGGCACAAATGCTATGATTTAGCAGAAATACTATGATTGGGTACAAATACTATGATTTGGCAATAATACTGCGTTTTAACAACAACTACTGAGATTTGATTGAAATACTATGATTTAGAAGAAATACTGTGACTCCATACAAATACGATGCTTTGGCACAAATACTATGATTTGGCACAAGTACTATGATTTAGTACAAATACTATGATGGGGCAGAAGTATTATGTTTCAGTACAAATACTATGATTTGGCAGGAATACTCTGATTTAGCAGAAGTACTATCTTTTGGTAGAAATTCCTGCTAAAAGATACTATTTCTGCGTCTTAGCAGAAATACTGTAATTTGGCATAAATACTATGATTTGGGATAAATACTATGATTTGGCACATATACTATATTCAGCACATATATTATAAAATAACAGAAATATTATGATTTGGCCCCAAAACCATGATTTTGCACAAATACCATGATTTGGCAAATATACTATGATTTTTCAAAAATACTATGATTTAACAGAAGTACTAAGATGTAGTAGAAGTACTTTGCTTTAGCAGAAATACTATGATTGAGGAGTAATACTTAAACATAGGAGAAATACTGATACACAGACACACATACATAGACAGTAAAGGGAACAGGAGCTGTTGAGAGTCTGGGCTTGGTATATGTAGGTCAGTTAAATTAGCTGCACCTGCTGTAGTCAGCCCTTACACACACAGACACAGAGAGAGGTGTGAGTTTTCTTCAGTGTATTTCTGACATTCAGGATTCCCCTCGAACAAATGGCCATAATTTCCTAACCGTAAAGGCTAGAACGGTCATTCAGACATTGTTTTGTTCAGAAGAGATGGGGGAATCTTCAGGTCTTCATAATTCAGAGATAAAATATAAATTATTAAAGATATATGACTTGTAATACACTGTAACTGAGTAGAGCGAAGCAAAAACTGCCTTGACTTGCTCTCAAACAACCTTTGGTGACTCTAGATCTATATGGAGCATCAAAATCATTCTTTCACCGTAAAAAACAGCAGGCTTTGGTGAACAGTCATGGAAATTTTCAGGGCTCTGTGGAAATCCATCAAAAAGATATGACAAGAGAAAAAAGTGCCTCATTTCCAGAATTTGAAATCTGATGAAATCTGAGCGAGGGACAAATTTCCTACCCTCAAACAAGTCCAACTCATCTCAGAACGGTAATAGGTGAGAAAATAATTCTTGAATTGTGAGCATCAGGAGTGTCTGAAGATATATCGGGACAAGCCATATGTCTTGACTTTGCTTCGTTAAGGAGATATGACAATTTGAAAATGCCTCTCATTAGAGAAATCCAGCGGTGATTTTGAACAAACTCTCCATTGACTTTATATGGAGAGTTTTCTGACCATGTGTTGATCTGAGGAGATTTGCCAAAATTCTATAAATCCCACAACAATGATAGTGACATTTTCTGAAAGCCAGCAAAAATACCTACGTTTTGATGTATAATTTGTGAGGCTTGAGTGAAAATTGAGTGAGTAGCAAGAAGTTGTTTGGACATGAAAAGAAAATTCAAACAGTTTCACTGTCCCCTCTGAGTTAATTGCATAGCAACCATAGCAACGCATGTATTTTCTGAAAAATCACAATTTTGCAACTGAAGACTTAAAGAGAGATAAGATGAAAACGGTAGAAGATCTGAAAAAGCTGAATCATACACGAATAGCCCAATCATTTGAGAACATTTTAAAGTTTGAATGGAGTTTCTAGGTGAAAGTATGAGCATGCAGTTAAGTTTCAAAGACAAGAAAGTTTTAGCAGAATTGTGGAAGTTTTCCATTCATTTCAATGGGACAAATTAAAGGAAAAAAGTGTAATATTTTAAAAAGTATTATAGTAATAAACACCAAAAGATATAGCCGGCATTAGCAGAAAGAGCAGAAAAGTTTAGAGTTTGAACGGAGAAAATCGGCTGAAAACTGAGGGAGTAGTTTGAACTCAAAAAACGTACGGAAGCGACAGGAATAATAAAGAATAAAGAGAAACAGGAACTCAATAGTGTGGATGCCCATTGAGGGCATCCACACAATAAAATAACGTGTTAAATGGGTGGAAATCCCTAGATCAATGTTTATATTAACACGCACGCATTGACTCTGTCGGCTATGTTTTGCCATGCATGCTACCTTTCTTTTGCAGCTGAGGCTGTGTTACTTTTTTTCTGCAAAATTTGCATGTTATCGGCATATGCTGCCATCAGAATTTCGGCCTCAAGCGCTGTAAAATACATTGACCGCGCCTTCTTTCCCTCCGTCTCCATGGTGACTCGCTTAATCTGTGCTCCACTAATCAGGGCTTTATGTATCCTCGTGCGTGTGCTTAACTTGGGGTTAAAGCAACTCTGCGTTGATTGAACTACTTGTTATCAGCTTTTCTGAAACCGAATATTCCGAGTTGGACATTTCGGGGTTACTCAACCCTGAGTATCGTTTTTCACTCTGAGTTTTCTAAACCGGCTTCCTGAAATAGGCAAGGCAAGGCAAGGCAAATTTATTTGTATAGCACAATTCAACAACAAGGTGATTCTAATAGGGTACAGTTGTCCATTGTGGGTGTGTGTATGTTGAGTCCATAAGTTAACGTGGGTCAGATGTCAGGAGGCAGAGTTCAGGAGTCTGACAGCTGTGGGGAAGAAGCTGTTCCGGTACCTGGTGGTCTTAGTCCGGAGGCTCCTGTAGCGCCTCCCAGAGGGCAGGAGGGTGAAGAGTCCATGTGATGGGTGACTGGGGTCTTTGATGATTTTCCCAGCCCTTTTCAGACACCGCTTCCTGTAGCTGTCTTTTATGGCAGGAAGTGGTGCTCCGGCGATGCGCTGGGCAGTTTTCACGACCCTCTGCAACGCCTTCCGGTCCGAGGCAGAGCAGTTCCCGTACCAGACTGTTATACAGTTGGTCAGGATGCTCTCGATGGTGCAACGATAGAAGTTCACCAGGATGTCTGAGGACAGGTGGTTCTTCCTCAGAGTCCTCAAGAAGAAGAGGCGCTGGTGAGCCTTCTTGACCAGCTTGGAGCAGTTGGTCGACCAGGTGAGATCCTCGGAGATGTGGACTCCCAGGAACTTGAAGCTGCTCACACGCTCCACAGCCATCCCCTTAATGTGGATGGGTGGATGTGGGTCAGCATTCCTCCTGTAGTCCACGATGAGCTCCTTGGTCTTCTCGGTGTTAAGCAGCAGGTTGTTTGTGTCGCACCACTCAGCCAGACGATCCACCTCCTCCCTGTAGGCGGCCTCATCGTTGTCACTGATGAGGCCAATCACCGTGGTGTCATCTGCAAACTTAATGATGGTGTTGGAACCATCAGCAGGTCTGCAGTCGTGGGTGAAGAGGGAGTAGAGGAAAGGGCTCATCACACAGCCTTGTGGTACACCGGTGTTCATTGTGATGGTTGATGAGCAGTGGTTATCCAGCCGGACATATTGGGGGCGATTGGTCAGGAAGTCCAGTAACCATTTGCAGATGAGGGAACTGATGCCCAGGTCTGTCAGTTTCCTGATGAGTTGTGAGGGGTGGATTGTATTGAATGCTGAACTGAAGTCTATAAACAGCATTCTGGCGTAGGTGTTGTTGTTGTCCAGGTGTGAGAGGACAGAGTGCAGTGCGATGGAGAAAGCATCCTCTGTGCTCCTGTTCTGGCGGTATGCGAATTGGTGGGGGTCCAGGGTGGGGGGGAGACAGGATTTGAAGTGTGCTAGGACCAGCTGCTCTAAGCACTTAGTGATGATGGGGGTGAGTGCTACTGGGCGGTAGTCATTGAGGCAAGATGGGTTGGAGTTTTTGGGTATCGGGACGATGGAGGTGGATTTGAAGCAGGCCGGTACCACAGCGTGGGCCAAGGACAGACTGAATATGTCTGTCAGCACTCCTGCAAGCTCCCCAGAACACGCTCCAGGGCTCTAGAGTGCGACCAATTTTTCAGTGGTGCGACTAAAAAAAAAAATTTGGTTGCACCTGTGCGACCAACTGTTCGGGCAGCAAAAAAAAAAAAAAAAAAAAATCTGCAACCTTCCCTGTGGTCAACAACAGACACACATTTTGCCCCTATCGTGGACTAAACCAATCAGAGATAGTCAGGGGCGGGACCTCTCTGATTGGCCGTGGTCCAGTTGAAAGTGCAGGTGGACGTGGGAGGTGAGTAGCTTGAATAAAGCGATATCGATTCATTAAATCCTGAATCGACTTTTAAATATAACTGTTTTGCCAGAAACGCCAGATTCTCAGATTAAAGCTCACAAAACCAGTTCAACAACAACCAAACAGCAAATGAGAGCAGGTACACGGATTCCACACAAAGACGTAAACACAGCACAGACCCGACGCATCAGAATTAACTTTGTCTTTCTCGGCTTTCTCACCCGACGGCCTGTAGACGGACACGCTGTCGGTGCTTAGCGATCCTGATGCGTCCAGTCCGCGCTGTGTTTACGTCTTTTTGCGCTGATTCTGAGCTGCAGGTTTTGTCTCTCCAACCAAAATTCACCGAGCTGAATTTTGCTGTTTTGCTTCCACGACTATTAAAATGGCACTTCATGCACAGCTAGCTCTCTCTATCTCTCTCTGTACTTCAAGAACAGTTTCCCGTCTCCAATCTCTGTTTTCTGTATTATTCATTCGCTTATTACCCACCAGTCTACCGTTGTTTACAGCGCTGTGGTTGCTGTCTTTTTCTTTTCTTTTTCTTTTTTTCACTTAAATGACCTCGAACAAGAAAGCCTGTTTTTTCTGTTGTTCAATACTGAAGAAATTTAAACTTTATATGCAGTACATTGTAGAATATTTTAAGGTTATCTGCTATAAAAAGCCAGACCAGGAAAATCTCCTTCATGTTTTTCTGTGTTTTATTCTCAGTTACTTTCACACAAAGGCATCTGCTGTGATGCTCACAATTCTGATGAAGTCAGTACTGATAAATTATCAGAATTATAATATCATAAATTATCAGAATATGCCCACTCTCCCCGGCCGGGGAGTCCTCCGGTGTTCTGGAGATCTCTGGGATGAGTCGGAGATCGGCGATAAAACTGTTGGAGTTGTGAGTCCAGATGTCCAGAAGCTCCTGTCTGCTGTAGGTCAGCAACGCACAGCAATTCTGGACGAATAATCCGGTTAAAAGTAGATAAAAAACCGCTAAATAGCAGATTCTGGAGAGACACTGAGCCTCGCGTTGTTCACGCGCCGTCATCTTGTGTGTCTTGTTCAGTGGTGGTCGTCTTTCAGCCTTTCTTACCTTGGCCATGTCTCTGAGTATTGCACACCTTGTGCTTTTGGGCACTCCAGTGATGTTGCAGCTCCAAAATATGGCCAAACTGGTGGCAAGTGGCATCTTGGCAGCTGCACGCTTGACTTTTCTCAGTTCATGGGCAGTTATTTTGCGCCTTGGTTTTTCCACACGCTTCTTGCGACCCTGTTGACTATTCTGAATGAAACGCTTGATTGTTCGATGATCACGCTTCAGAAGCTTTGCAATTTTGAGACTGCTGCATCCCTCTGCAAGATATCTCACTATATTTGACTTTTCTGAGCCTGTCAAGTCCTTCTTTTGACCCGTTGCCTAATAATTCTGCACACCTGATATAGGGTGTTGATGTCATTAGACCACACCCCTTCTCATTACAGAGATGCACATCACCTAATATGCTTAATTGGTAGTAGGCTTTCGAGCCTATACAGCTTGGAGTAAGACAACATGCATGAAGAGGATGATGTGGACAAACTACTCATTTGCCTAATAATTCTGCACTCCCTGTATACATTTGAACATTTGCCATAACGATGTAGCTGACGATAGAATTGACACCAGACAAAATACTTTACAACTGCACAACTTTATTAAAAAGCCATCAATGTATTTTCACTGAAACAAGCAGCTGTTGTTTATGTGCATTAAAGTTATATAAAAATGTAACAGTGCAAATGCAAATTCCTCGCTGACAGTTTAACCAAAAGGCGTTTCCAGTGGAAACTGGCCGACACATCCTGAGCATAACCATGTATAATATCCACTAAACTTCAGAAGAGGTTATACAGTCGTGGCCAAAAGGTTTGAGAATTGCATAAATATTGGAACCTGGAGAAGTTGCTGCTTAAGTTTTTATAATAGCATTTTGCCTGCACTCCAGAATGTTATGAGGAGTGATCAGATGAACTGCATCGTCCTTCTTTGCCATGAAAACGAACTTAATCCCCAAAAAGCCTTACCACTGCATTTCATTGCTGTCATCAAAGGACCTGCTGAGACCATTTCAGTGATCGTCTTCTTAACTCAGGTGAGAATGTTGGCGAGCACGAGGCTGGAGATCATCATGGCTGTATCCCGATTCAGGTTCTGCAGCTTTAAAGTCCTCAAGGGCCGCGGACTCAAAGACCGCTAAGGCCGAAGTGCGAGGCTCGTAGGCTCGTGAAATGGGACGTCTAGCCTCCGTCGCGCTGCCCAGGTTGCCTAGCAACCATGATACTAACAGCTGGAAACGTTTCATACAGCTTTGTTTGACAGAAATGAAGGAGAACATATTTAGTTCATTTGTTTCTACATGAGCTCTGTGTGATTTGATGAGTATCTGAGGCTGAGACCACAGGACTGTGAAACATGATTGTTGGGCTTCATTTCTGTGCTGAACAGTCGTTTAAGATTAGCTGTAAATAACAATTAGCTGATGTTGTTCATGAGACTAAAGTCATCTCACTGTGGTAATGTAAATATAATATGGCCAATATTATAGTTATCATATTAATCACTTCACTCACAGACAAGTATCTGTGACAGTGTGTATACAGATGTATCATATATAAGAGACAAATATTGTTCCTTCAGTATGTTGGTACTAAATGTGGCTCAATGCTTACATATATGTGTAAAAAGCCAATGTAGGAGCTGTGATAACTGTGTCTGATAGAATGAAATATTCCTTTATTGGGTGAGAAAATCAGACCATGTCATAACTGCTGTAAGTCACACAGAATAGATATCAGAGCCTTAAACAGGCTGACTTCTGCTAAATGGGTCAAACTGGGCAGAAAGTCTACAAACACATAACATCCTTATAGAATATGATGTAACACTATAGATCAACTTAGCTCAGAATATATAAAGCATATAAACAGTTACAGCAATATGATGCAACAAACACAGCAGCTACTGATCCAAAATACTCAAAGCTTCATAGAACTGAAACCAACATTTATTTTTAGCTCCATCCTGCTGCTGATACAGACTTTAGGTTTCTGAACATTAAACTTGTTGCTGCCTTTCATAGTGTGTAACTTGAAGGCCCTGAGTACTTTCTCCCACACTGGAAACACTGGGATGATCACATTATTTGAACATTACCTAATAAGACTGATTCAGCACAGACAGTTATGTTAAACTTTCCTAGCAGTCCTTCACAAACAGGGAACAGTCTGTCTATTCTCTCCATCTGTCAGCTGCTGCTGGCTCTTCCTCCTCCTCTTCCTCACACACTGCTGAGTTTGTCCTGGTGGATCATCAGGGCTGCAAAGCCTCACAGATGATGTGCAGCAGTGGCTCCCTCAGTCTGTCCTCACTCTGGACACTTGCAGTCGTCACACATGGAAATCAAATGTGTGATAAGCTGCAGGATTCAAACACAAGTGTAACTTATAAACACATGTTCATACTTTTATTCCACAATCAGAGAGAAAGAAACAGAGAGAGAGTGCAGGACAGACAGACAGGTGACAGTCTCAGGTGTACACACTGCTACACAACAGCACCAGAGAAGCAGGATTTAGTGTTTGTGTTATTACGAGTGTAAACAAGAAGAGTTCCAGATGGTGCAGTGGACACATGTGTGACTGCTGTGATTAAAGCATCTTTCTTTCAGCTTAACGAGTGAACCGTCAGCTCGTTCAAACACACGTTAAAGTGCATTTGGCTCGACACCACCGAACAGAGGCAGCAATATAACACAGCTAACATTAACAGTGCAGTAAATCCTGCTTGTGCCGTGATGTTCAGGACTGCAAACCGAGCAGCATCACTGACTTTCAGCTTGTTGTGTTTGTGGATATATGACTGATTTTAATTATCCACAAAATCATCACATTCTCTGTCAGATTAAGGTCGACTATTGAACGGCGTATATTTTAAAGGCTTTAAAACCAAGTTAACACTGAAAGTACAAACATCACTAATGTCACATAACTCTGCCGACAAGGCATAGCTATGGCTATGAAATGCTCTTTGTGTATCACTTCTTCATTATGAAAGATGTCATTAATGCACTAGTAATGTCTCATCTGGAGTATTGTTCAATCATTTGGTCAGCAGCTAATAAGACAGATCTTAACAGACTTCAGTTAGTCCAGAATAAGGCGTCCAGATTAGTGTGAAGATGTTCATACTATACTAATATTGATAAAATGCATAATAACCTTTCTTGGCTTCCTGTACAGGCTAAAATATTCTATGGCTTACTTGTAGTTCTAAAGAAAGCAATTCTGTTAAACACACCACATTTATTCTGCTCAGCTGCAGTATCCAGATGAAATACATCATCATATTACACAGTTTTCAACAAGCTGCAATTTAGTAAATGCTCGAGTTAAAAGTAACGTTTTGTAAAACTGTTACATTTAGAGCAACTTTTAAGTGGAATAAGTTGCCTTAAAAAATTAGAGAATTATTCAAAACTTCAATGAACACTTAAAAGCCGATTTACAGAGCTTTTAGTTGTTGTAAATATTGTAAGACATGATTTGTTTTTGAAATTTGTGTAATGTGCCTCAATGTTATTGATATTATTATTATTATTATTATTATTATTATTGATTGCTTGCTTATATTTGAACAATTGTGAAACCTCACTGTGGATGTAAGAGTGAAATTATGTGGATATCTTGAATCCACTTTATTGTGTAATATTTTATGTGAGTATTTGACGGAAGACGAGCAACATCTGTTGTGGAAGCTAACGGGGTTCCTTTAGAATAAACAAACATAGGATTTATTATCACTGAATAATTCTGTATAAATCTATACAAATTATAGAAATATGTAATAGGAAACAACAAAATAATCTAAATTATAAAATAATGTGTGTGTGTGTGTGTGTGTGTGTGTGTGTGTGTGTGTGTGTGTGTGTGTGTGTGTGTGTGTGTGTGTGTGTGTGTGTGTGTGATTTTAGTGTTTGAACAGTCATGAATTATCTTTAACAGCAGGTTGGATGTAATGTGTTAGAACTACCAGCAGGTGGGGATAAGAGACCTTTAAGGTGTTTGGTGCCACGCTCCACCTTCAGGTTTAAAACTAGTGTTAATGGAGTTTGAAGGTTGAGTTTGTTCCACGACTGCATTTCACTCACTGCCTCTGTTTGTATCTCTGTCACTGCAGGACCAACATGGAGCCAGAAGTCAGCGCTCTCAGGAGGCCGACAAACCTCACAGAAGAAAGGGAGAGAAAAAACACACCTGTGACGAGTGTGGGAAGGGTTTTACTGTGAGGGCTTTACTAAAACGGCATCAGGTCATCCACACTGGAGAGAGACCGTTCAGCTGTGACTTGTGTAGAAAGTCTTTTTCCTTGAAGGGTTACCTAAAACAACACCAACTCATTCACAGTGGAGTTAAAGCGTACAGCTGTGATCAGTGTGGGAAGGGTTTTACTCTGAAGGCTTCACTAAAACAGCATCAGGTCATCCACACTGGAGAGAGACCGTTCAGCTGTGACTTGTGTAGAAAGTCTTTTTCCTTGAAGGGTTACCTAAAACAACACCAACTCATCCACAGTGGAGTTAAAGCGTACAGCTGTGATCAGTGTGGCAGAGCTTTTACTCGCAGTAGCCACTTACAGAGTCATCTAGTTACCCACTCTGGAATTAAGCCATACAGCTGTGACGAGTGTGGGATGGAGTTTACTCTGAAGGCTTCACTAAAACAGCATCAGGTCATCCACACTGGAGACAGACCGTTCAGCTGTGACTTGTGTGGAAAGTCTTTTTCCTGGAAGGATTCTCTAAAAAACACCAACTCATCCACAGTGGAGTTAAAGCGTACAGCTGTGATCAGTGTGGCAGAGCTTTTACTCGCAGTAGCAGCTTACAGAGTCATCTAGTTACCCACTCTGGAATTAAGGCATACAGCTGTGACATCTGTGGAAAAACTTTCAGCCAGAGAGGGAACCGAAATACACACCTACGCATTCACACCAGACATGATGTGTACTGCTGTGAACAGTGTGGCAAAGAGTTTATAACTCACACAGACTTACAAAAACACATGTTTACCCACACTGAGGAGAGACCTTATCAATGTGACCTGTGTGAGAAGACTTTTAAAACTCCACATCACCTGAGACAACACCAACAGATCCACACCAGAAAGAGACTCTACAAGTGCAGCTACTGTGAGGTATGTATTTATATTGTTATCTTGTCATTTTAGCCTGACTGTTTGGAACAACTCTGCTCATTAAACTGTGTTAGCATGTTAGCAATTCTACTGCATGGAAAAGCAGCTCTGAGTGATTATTCAGATTTTCCTTTCAGTTATGATTTTAGTATTACTGTAGTATTATGGTGGTAGTATTGTAGTTATTGCAGCCCAGTAAACTGAGTGTGTTAACTGAAACAGTCAAATGTAGTTGGACGTCTGCAGAGATGCTCTTTATTTCAGGCGACGTTCAGGATACAAATGTTGAAGGACTGACTTACACTGTCTTTGTGTCTTTGTTTAGAAGCAGAGCGACACAGATGGATCCAGTTCTCAACCCTGTCATCACTGTGGTGGTGGGAAAGACTTTCATTGTGACCTCTGTGGAAAAACTTTCAGTCGGCAAAAGACCCTAAAAGTACATCAACGTAGACACACTGGAGACAAACTGAAATACTGCAAAGAATGTGGGAGAAGCTTCACCACACCAAGTGATTTAAAACAACATGAACTGATTCACAGTGGGGTTAAAAAGCACCTCTGTGATCAGTGTGGGTCATCCTTCACCACTGCATGGAAGCTTAAATCACACAAACGAGTCCACACAGGAGAGAAACCACACAAGTGCAGACACTGTGAGAGAAGCTTCTCACAGTCAGGTAGTCGTAACACTCATGAACGTGCACACATGGAAGGAAACTACAGCTGTGACCAGTGTGACAAGAGCTTCAGGAATCTCAGTTCATACTCTGCACACAAACGATCCCACGTTACTAATAAACTGTTTCACTGTTACCAATGTGCCCAAACATTCACCTCATTGTCTGCTCTGTGCAAACATCAGCGCCATCACTCAGGGCTGAAATCACTCCCATCACTGGATCACAGTGAATCTGAAGACACAGAAAGATCCTCTGGTTTCTGTGTCAGACTCAAAAAGCTTGAGATCAGGCTCCACAGAGTTCAGATAGAATCATTTAAACTTGTGTTGAACTGAACTGGTTGCTGGGCTGAACTTCTACATAATACAGATCTACATGGGATCTTCTTTTCTGTTTTTTACTGAGTCAGTTTTGTCCTTTTTTCTCTGTCCTGGTTTTGCTCGTCTGTAAATGATTGAAACTCAGTCAAATAGTTCATTGTTCTCCAGCAAAACGTTTTGGAAACTCATGTTTAACCTTTAAAACTCTGACATGTTTTAGCACACAAGGCTTCATCGGGGAGTTCACTCATGATTGGACCATGAGAACAAAGGTTTTTAGTTCTTTCAAAGAGTCTTGGAGATGTTTGATGTTTCTGTTTTTCTGAAACCACCTGAAAGAAAAACTATTTTTCTTGCTTCATGTAGTGTGGAAGTTTTTAATGTTTCTTCATCTGTGATGTTCTTGAATGTGTTCACGTGAAGATGGTATAAATAAACTGTTGTCAGAGATTTACAGTTATCAAACAGTTAGGTGAATAAACAACACTGAGACACTTGGAGACGGTTAACGTGCTGCACGGGTGAGGGCTCAGAGAGGACTCACACCGAGCTGCAGTAGTCGTTTATTATTTATAGCAGGGTGAAACAAGCATAGCAGTTTCCTCTAATTTTGCATATATGTGTGTGTGTGTGTGTGTCTAAGTTCGTATAAATGTCATAGGGTGAACTTCCTCTTTCTATAAACAGAGCGAGTAGTACATTTTGTTCTTTTCCTATTAAGAGTAAAATATGAACATATACTTTAATGCAACATAAAACTCATAAAAGCGTTTCTTCTTTAACATCCCCTCCTGATGTTAATATTTTTCACTTAATCATACTTTATTATCAGCCAACAATCACTTGCTTATAACATTTTCAATTGTAGCATCATTCAGTATGTGTGTGTGTGTTTCTATACTAAATCTTCTTCATCCGGTTCATCTTCTAGTGGCAGTCCAACATAGGTAATTACTGTGGCCTGTACCATTTTGTCAATCATGGATCTTATGCATGGTAGGATACATGTAGAAAACAAGCATAATAATAGAAGCAGAACTCCTATCAGTACGAGTCCTTTTATCACGAGGGTCTTCCAGCTGCCACTCAGCAGCCAGGTCAGCCAGTCCTCATTGTTCGTGACATAGTCTTGTTGCTGCGCATTACTCAGTTGTCGCAACTTGTCTAGGGCGGTGGTCATGGTCAAGGAGTGCACATTGTCCGGGATATAGGTGCAACAAGTGGTGTTGAATAAGACACAGAGGCCCCCTCTCTCAGCGAGAATCATGTCCAGGGCGACCCTGTGTTGCATGACCACTATTCTGATCGCGTCGATTTCCTCATTCTGAGCCTTATTTATCTTTGTTGAGCTGTTCAGGAAAAGTCCAAATCGGTAGTCAAGAGTCTCAATTCTTTTTTTTTCTTTTTTTTTTTTTTTTTCTTTTTTTTTTTAGTGCTCCTATCTGTACTACTTTACTAACAGTTTTTTCTTTATTATTTTTGTTTGCTTGCTTTACTGCACAGGTAGAATTATGTGGCGCCATCTTCATCCATTTTTTCTTTCATTCTTTGTGCCGTGGTGCTCCTGACACTGAGAGTCATCATTCATCTTTAGAGCTGTGACATCTTCTGTCTCAGTATGATGGGTGATCTCTCTCCTCACTTCAATGACTATTATCTTTAATTTGCAGAGTCTCAATTAACAGCTTATTGCAGGTCAGTGATTAACAATTAGTTGATTTTTTTAATGGAGAATATTTACAAGGAGGCTCACAGTGGTGCCCATAGCTTTAATATGAACAAAAATTTAGAGGCACAAACTTTTTTTTCCTTGCTTAATTTTATAACATGTTAAATGTTAGACATTTTCGCAATTAAATAATAATATTATATTGCATGATTTTTTTATTTTTGTTTTTTTAGATTCTTTTTTTCCCACATTTTTATCTTTATTGGATAGTGAAGCAGTAAAGACAGACACAAAAGTGGGGAAGAGAAGGGAAGGGGAAGACATTCAGCAAAGGGCTGCAGGTCAAACCCGGGTCTGGCCTCTCCACCAACGTGGGGTGTGGACCAAGCCCCATACTGCACCACTGACTCCCAAAATGCACTCAGCAGATTAATGTATAAACTAGGTGCATTTTATCACAACTACATATTCAATTCATTTCTATTTATAAAGTGCCAGATTACAACAGCTGCCATAAGGCCCTTCATATTTTAAGGTATATACCCTTCAATAATAGTGCTTGACTGTGCAACAGAACCCCTCAAATTAACAATATTGGAATTTTTGTGTGTCTGTAATGGTTAGTTTGTCATTTGCAATTTACTTGAATCAAAATGATATAATGCTAAATCATAAGTATGTTTGTTGTCCATGAATTCTTTTAAATATTTAATTAACTTTTAATTTTTTTTGCCAAAAAAAATTGGAAACGTAAAGCACGTGTTTTTATTACAATGTTAAGTTTCAGTACTTGTATTCTTGAACACAAAAACATGTTTTATTGGTAGAACTTTGTGCTTGATTAGTTCTTTTCTTTTTTTTTTTTTTTTTTTTTTTTTTTCTTTTTGGCCTGTCCCGTTTGGCTCTTTTGCCATCAGAATTGTTGTCTAAAGGCAAAGAAAGATGCCCAACGGATTTACTTTACCAAACTGACCATCCCAGCCTTGCCGTAATGGTCCATTTGATTCACCTTTTATTGTTTATTTTATTTTCACTTACTGAATACGGGACAGACTTGACTGGGGGAAAGAAGGGGAGAAAGAAAGAGGGAAAGAGAAACAGCTGAGAAGAGGGACGGGGGAGAAGGGCAAAAGACAAAAACCAACAGAACGGGCAGAGAAAAAAAAATGCATATATCAATCACCTGGATCACCTGCTGAGAAAGAAAAAAGAAAGCAAGCAGAAGAGAACAAGAGTAATAGAATAAACAACATCACAATGATATATGGGAATATGACAGTAAATACTAAATGTTAAACATTATTGTGCAGCACATAAGATCAACAGAACACAGTGTGCTTTGAGGTAGGAGCCAAAAAGGGTGTAGTTTGTGGGTGTGATCACCCGTGTGTACACCTGTGAGCATGGACGCGCTTGTTTTTTGTTTTTTAAAAGGTTCCTTCATGTAATAATCTGCTAGAGGGTGTGGGGGGGCCACAGCCCCGTCCTCCAGGGCGTGAAGCAGGTGTGGAGGAGATCAAAACTCCAGACATCCAGAGGCCCCCAGAACACAAGAGACCAAGGAAGACCAACAGAGGGGCAGCTGCGCCACTGTCCCGGAAAGAGCTGAGGAGAGTCCCAGATGAGGGCTCACTCAGCAGCCGCGGAGCAGAAGCCAGGGGGAGTTGCAGTGACGCGCCCGTGAGCTCCGCCGGCAGCCAGCTGCGCCTGAGTGACCGAGCCCCAGGCCGAGAGGCCGGGGGCACCCCACCTCCGAAGTGGCCCGAGCGAGCCCCAGGCTCCAGGCCCCGATAAGCGGCCGCCAAGGAGTGAGCCGGTGTGTACCTGGACGCCCATCCCCGGACACAAAGAACCACCAACGCACCGATGTCTGAGGGGGTCCGCCACTGGCAGGGGAAGTGGTGGTAGGGGGAGATAGGCCTCCAAACCTTGGAGGGCCTGAGATGTCCCCAGAGAGGTGGCGCCTGACACCCAACCTGACATATAGACACAGACATACAGGCACACACAGATACAAACATCCATTCCCACCCTCATGCTCTCATATGCACTCACTCCATACTCAACCAACGTGGAGACAGACATAAAGAGACGTTGTACACACGATCACACTCCCCAAGCGTACTCTACAAACCGGGTCTAGGTGCCCCCGCCCCTGGAGGGGGGAACTGCACCCAGACCCAGGTGGTGTTTCCCTTTTCCCTGCGGTGGGGGGAGGCAGACCGCCCCGACTCCGCAGCAGCAGGAAGGCTCCACACCCCAGACCGCAGTCGGACGGCCAACTCCTCCTCCTAGTCCTAGCCCCCCTGCTCCAGCAGGTCGCAGAGAATGGGGGTGAGAGAAGACTCCAAACCTCCCTCCACCCGCTCATTGTAATGTTGATGCATGTGTGTTCTAAGGTGCATTTAAAACCCAGGAGGGCTTGGAGCTACCTGCCAGAGAGCAGCAGGTAAGCGCATGGTCCCTCCTGCTAGCCCTCAATGTCTACGTGTATTTAAAATTGAGAGGTGGGCAACGATGCCAGGGGTGGGGTGTACACCCTGATGGTACTTTGGACTCCGTGTATCGTGCCCACCCCCAAGATCCTATATGTATGTGTAATGAGAGTGTGAGTAATGTGAATGTCTAAGTTGTGGGATAAAATTGAGGCAGAGGCAGCCAGAAGGGGACAGGGGGGGGGGGGGTACCCTCCTCTGCACCCTGGTGACATACCCCTACTCCAAGGCCCTGCATGTGTGGGTGGTTGTGGTGGAGCGGGAAGAGGGAGGCAGCTGGAGATGGGGAGGGAAGGAAGGGAGGGGCAAGTGACCCTTCCCTGGGGCCAGCTCCCCCGCTGACCCCAGTAGGCACCCCCATACTCCGCGACCCGCCAGGGAAAGGGGGCCCAGGCCCATCCAGACCGGGCCCAGTGCAGCAGCGCCGCCCGGCCCCACAGAGCCCGGGACAGTCCACCCAACCCCACCACAGAGAAAACTGCACCCACCCCACCATCCACTCATCTTCCAGACTACATAAGACAATAAACACCCAGGCTGAGATCTTCCTCCACCTCTCCTGTATCTCCCCCTCCTGCAGAGGGAGCTCCTGAGGAGAGGAAAGCTCCTGCAAGATGTGACAATCTCCCCCACCAGTTGAAGAGCCCCCCAGGTGGCTCGACGCACCGGCAGCACCCTGCTCCAGGGCTGGGCCCCCATGCACCCACCCGCCCACAACCCCGGCAACACACCAACCAGGACCCAAGCCCCCGAGGCCCGGTCCGGGTCCCAGCCCAGAGACGGAGCGCCCCCAGAACCTCACGCCCATCCCGGACCCACCCAGGGGCAGCCAGGCTACCAGGTCAGTAACCCACGTCCGTCAGCACAGACCCTCCCCTAGCCCCGCTGCACGCAGCCGCGAGGAAACAGTCACCTGAGAGCCAACAGAGCCCCTAACCGGACATGACCGCTACCCCGGCTTGAGCCCCCCAAGGAAGATGCCTCTGGGGAACCCCCCGACGCCCTAAGCCTGTCCCTACCCCCACACCAATCACAACAGTGAAGGCGGGACCAAACTATGACCCCCCACCCCCACTAGGTGATGGAGCTGATCAAAGGAGCCCAGAGCAATTGATCTGATGTGGTGGCAGAGGCTGTATCAAGACTAATGTAATCTAATAGATAATTTCTATATTGGTTAGAATTAAGATTATTTTTATTTTTCCAGTTCATGAGGACTGTTTTCTTGGCTATGCATAGGGCAGTGAAAACCATATGGGCGATATTCTTTTCTGAAGTGACATTATCTAAGCTGCCCAACAAACACACTAAGGGGGAAGTTGGAATGTTACATTTCAGACACTTCGATAAGTCTTCACATATCTCGCGCCAAAACTTTTGCACTGGTGGACAGAACCAAAGAGCGTGGATATAATTGTCCGGTGAATTGGTTTGGCAGTGTGAGCAGTTGTTGGTAGACGAAAAGCCCATCTTGAACATCCGATGACCTGTATAGTGCACTCTATGTAATATTTTGTATTGAATTAATTGAAGACTGGGATTTCTAATTAGATGAAAGGTTTTTAAGCAAATCTGAGACCAGAAGTTTAGGTCTAAGTTAACTGATAAATCCGCTTCCCATTTTGCAATAGGAAGTGATATTGATTCATCTGTTTTAGAAAGCATTCTGTATATTTTGGATAGTAATTTGGGGGGTTTAAGAGTAAGAAATTGAACCACACTTGGTGGTGTTTGTAGTTCAACTTGACCCGGTTTAAATTTCTTTTTTACTATGGATTTAATTTGTTGATATTCTAAAAATCTTTTCTTGTTGATCCCATATTGTGTAACTAGTCCGTCAAATGAAATAAATTCTGTTCCTTCTAGTATATGTTCTAAATATTTGATTCCTTTATCACTCCAATCTGAAAAGTTTATCATATTATTGTTTTGTAATATGTCAGGGTTGTTCCAGATAGGTGTACGTTTGCATGGGATTAATGAAGACGCCGTCAATTTTAGAAACTCCCACCATGCTGTCAGAGAAGAGCTGATGTTGATGCTTTTAAAGCATTCATGTCGTTGGATGTTTGAGCTGATAAATGGTAGGTCTGAGATCTCTAGATTATTGCAGAGTGCTTGTTCTACATCTAGCCAAGGTTCATCTAAGAGGGTGTGTTTTAGCCATCCTGAGATAAACTGAAGCCTGTTGGCTAAGAAGTAGTGCTGAAAGTTAGGCAGTTCTAGTCCTCCTTTATCCTTGGTCTTTTGTAGTGTTTTTAAGCTTATACGTGGGGGTTTATTTTTCCAAAGGAATTTGGACATACATGAATCTAGAGATCTGAACCAATCTTGTGGCGGTTTAGTTGGGATCATTGAGAATAAATAATTTATTTTTGGTAAGACCATCATTTTTATAGCGGCAACCCTTCCCATGAGTGATATGGGTAGACATTTCCATCTAGCCAGATCATCTTCTACCTTCTTTAAAAGTGGGATATGGTTTAATTTAGTTAGATCTGCAAGCTTGGGAGAAACATTAATACCTAAATATTTTATATTTCCCGATTGCAGTGGTGTAGAAGAGGAATTATGGAAGGAGCAATTAATCGGTAGGACTGTAGATTTTGACCAGTTAATTGAGTAATCTGATATTCTTGCAAAAGAGTTTATCAATTCAATCACCCCAGAGATATTGGTTTGTGAATTTTGGAGAAAGAGTAACACATCATCCGCATAAAGGCTGATTTTATGTTCCACGTTCTTGCATTTTATGCCCTTAATTACTGAATTCTGTCTAATTGCTGCTGCTAGTGGTTCAATAAAAATTGCAAATAGTGAAGGGGAGAGTGGGCATCCCTGCCTGGTGCCCCTCAAGAGACAGAAGCTGGAGGATGTCTGGTCATTTGTTCTAACACAAGCTGTTGGGGAATTATATAATATTTTTAACCAGTTTATGAAAGAGGATCCAAAACCAAATTTGTGTAAAGTTGCAAATAGAAATTTCCAGTTAACTCTGTCCCGTCTCTGATGATGCTATTGAACAGGCTGGCGAGGACTAAGGCGCCTTGGCGCCCGAGCAGTTTCCAGACTTCGGCTGGTATATCGTCTGGTCCGGTCGCTTTGCCATTCTTCATATTTTTAACGGCTGTTTCCACTTCCTTGATGGTGATTGGCGGGACAGGTCCTGGGACGGGCGGGGCACTGTGGATTGGCTGGTGAGGGAACTCCACGTTGCAGATATCGGAGAAATACTCGCTCCAGCGATTGAGGATGGCGGGCGGGTCGCGGAGGGTTTGATGGTTAGCATCCTTAATGTGTTTGACCTGGCCAATATCCTGTGTTGCTCGATGGCGGCTACTGGCAAGGCGGTAGATTTTGTTCGCTCCTCCGGGCGTGTCCAACTCTTCATACAGTTGGTCATAGTGCGATGCCTTTGCCGCTGCTACCGCCTTCTTTGCGGCCGATCGTAGGGCCCTGTATTGCTGGTAGTCGCCATCGCTGCGGGATTGAAGCCACACTTTGAGTGCCGACTTCTTTTCCTTGATGGTTTGCTGCACGCTATCATTCCACCACCATACTTGCTTGTCGATGAAGTGCTTCCCTGGTTTCGTCGCCCCAAGGGTGTTGCCTGCTGCGTCACGTATTTGACTGGCGACGTTCTCCCAAGCCTTGTCCACTGGCTCATTGGAGTCCACGTTGAGGTGTTCAAGGGCGTCTATAAGCTGCTGTTTGCACTCAGAGAGGCGCCACCACTTGATCTTCTCCACCGTCGTGGTTGGTGTTCTTCGTCGTCGTTGGCCAAGGTTGAGTCGGAGATCCATCACAAGTAGCCGATGTTGAGGGCCAATATGGGTTGATGGTATGACTTTTACGTTCGTGACTAGGCTGAGATGGGGTCTTCGGACTAGCCAGTAGTCGATTTGGGTGTCTCTGCCGCCGCTGGAGTACGTGATGAGGTGTGCCGGCTTCTTTTTAAAGAAGGTGTTAGTCACGGCAAGATCGTGGGCCTCTGCGTAGTCCAGTACCCGGCAACCGTCGTCGTTTCTGGTCCCAAATCCTTAGCCGCCATGGAATCGGTGATATCCGTCTCTCCCCTTGCCTACATGTCCATTTAGGTCGCCACCTACCGCCACATGTTCCTCAGGGCTAATCGTTTGCAGGTGGTCGTCGAGGGCGCGCCAGAATTCTGTCTTCTCCTCGTCGGGGCAGTTGGTCTGTGGTGCATAGCAGGAGATAATCCGTAGGACGGTTGGGTCGGCGTCGACCTTCACTGACATGATGCGATCCGATATGCGGGTAACTTCGACCACGTTGTCCCGGAGCTTTTGACTCACCACTATGCCCACTCCATTCTGGGCCCGGTTGCCATTGTAGAAAAGCTTAAAGCCTTCTCCAATGTCCCGTGCCTTCGCTCCCTTCCACTTGGTTTCTTGAATGCACGCGATGTCGATGCGGCGGGTTTTGAGGGCGTCAGCCAATTCTCGACTTCTTCCGGTCATTGTTCCGATGTTCAGGGTTCCAAGGCGGATTTGGGCTTGCTTCTTCAGCCCACTCTGTCTATGAGCAGGTAGTTTAATGCAACATAAAACTCATAAAAGCGTTTCTTCTTTAACATCCCCTCCTGATGTTAATATTTTTCACTTAATCATACTTTATTATCAGCCAACAATCACTTGCTTATAACATTTTCAATTGTAGCATCATTCAGTATGTGTGTGTGTGTTTCTATACTAAATCTTCTTCATCCGGTTCATCTTCTAGTGGCAGTCCAACATAGGTAATTACTGTGGCCTGTACCATTTTGTCAATCATGGATCTTATGCATGGTAGGATACATGTAGAAAACAAGCACAATAATAGAAGCAGAACTCCTATCAGTACGAGTCCTTTTATCACGAGGGTCTTCCAGCTGCCACTCAGCAGCCAGGTCAGCCAGTCCTCATTGTTCGTGACATAGTCTTGTTGCTGCGCATTACTCAGTTGTCGCAACTTGTCTAGGGCGGTGGTCATGGTCAAGGAGTGCACGTTGTCCGGGATATAGGTGCAACAAGTGGTGTTGAATAAGACACAGAGGCCCCCTCTCTCAGCGAGAATCATGTCCAGGGCGACCCTGTGTTGCATGACCACTATTCTGATCGCGTCGATTTCCTCATTCTGAGCCTTATTCATCTTTGTTGAGCTGTTCAGGAAAAGTCCAAATCGGTAGTCAAGAGTCTCAATTCTTAACGTGTTTTTTCCAGTTCCGACCCATGGGAACAGTGAGTGCAGGACCTTCTGTCCGGTGGTCCACAACTTGAACTCCGCTGGTACATCACTGCCCCAGATTGGGTCATGGGGTTGCACGTCATCAGTGTTCCTCTTGCGTCGTGGTTGGTTCTGATGGAATACTCTGAAGGTGTGGTCTGACACTAAAATTGGGGCGCAGAGTCCGGTACAAGAAAAGCTCACAACTAAGACAAAACTGCTCCTGCAAGGAAAGCTCACTGTTATGCATGCAAGGTGATCAGCTCTAGGTGAGAAGACATTTAAATCTCACACTTGTTCTGCTGCATTTTTGAAGCTCAATTCCAGGAACAGATCGCAGGGTTCATTTTTATATACACTGCAACTGCCATGAGGACAGGGCCATTTTTTTGTTGTTGTTTGTTTTTCCTTTTGCTCTGTGCAGCATTTTGGCAGCATTTTTAAATTTCTCTTTGTATTTTTTCTTTCTTTTACTAGTGAAGAGATGTAGCGTGAACAGTTATACAGTCTAAATATCCCATATGGGTCGAGTGAAATGGTGTTTTCAGTTTCATTCAGTTGAAGTAAAGAACGTTGAATATTTCTAAGTGTGGTGTTTTGAACCAACATGTCACAGTATGATCGGTGCTGTAATTTTTGACAGTCACTGTATCAATGTTATTTTTGCATCTCTTGAATAAAGGTTTTGACCTGCAAGTGCTAATTTCTTTAGTTATTGGGGTAAAATGGGTAATGTTAATAGGAAGGTGTTTGCCAATTCAGTAACCTAATTTAATGTTAATGGGAACTAACATTATCTCAAATTGTTTAGTTATAATTGTTGTTTAACTGAATCTTGATTTTTGATCTTGATTTGTTCTTTCCCAACATTTTTCAAAAGAAACAGTCTAATTTCTTTGCTGTGATTGATTCCAGAGAACACGGAAGAACTGACATTATTTAACTGTTGATTTATGTAGATTCAGTGGAGGAGTAATGCCAGTTTAATTCTTTACCTACTGTCAATGCAGTGAAATTAGACATTTTGTTTTGAAAGGTTACTGGTGGATGCCAGCAACCATCTTGGAAGAGAACAATATAATCTGTTATAAGGCCTCCATTTGAAAATTGTGTATTTGATACTAGAATATAATAGCAAAATGTAATTTTGAGAGAGAGTGGATCATAGCGAGGAAGCGTGCGCGGCGTTTTTCCCCGCTCATCCCCCTCACCATCCCCACTGGAACCATTTTGGCCCTCTTCAACTACGGCAGCTTGGCTTGGCACACCAGAGACCACAGGCAAAACAGGCGCTTGAAGCACACCAGCACCCACCAACTTGTCCACCACTAAGGCTTTTATTTCACTCTTACGGAGGGTTTTTGAAACCTGCAGCTGAAAGTGATCCACAATTTGCAGCAATCAGAATCAGAATCAGAATCAGAATACTTTATTGATCCCTGGGGGAAATTATTTTTTGTTACAGTGCTCCATTTTAAACCAACATTAAGACAAGACAGACAATACGCTAACTAAGAATAGTACAATATATACATATATATACATACATACATACATAAGTCACTCATAGATAAATAGTTGGAAAAGAAACATGTGTAGTTGTAGCAGCAAACAGTGTGTTAAGTGGATGCGTTGTACAGGGAGATGGCCACAGGCAGGAATGATTTCCTGTGTCGTTCAGTGGTGCTTTTCGGTAATCTCAGTCTCTCACTGAATGTGCTCCTGTGACTGACCAGCATGTCATGGAGTGGGTGGGAGGTGTTATCCAACATTGTCTTTATCTTGGACAGCATCCGCCTCTCCGACACCACCTTGAGGGAGTCCAGCTCCATCCCCACAACATTGCTGGCCTTACGGATCAGTTTATTAAGTCTGTTGGCATCTGCGACCCTCAGCCTGCTCCCCCAGCATGCAACAGCATAGAGGATCGCACTGGCCACCACAGACTCATAGAAAATCCTCAGCATTTTCTGGCAGATGTTGAAGGACCTCAGTCGCCTCAAGAAATAGAGACGACTCTGGCCCTTCCTGTAAAGTGCTGTGGTGTTTTTAGCCCAGTCCAGTTTATTGTCAATGTGTACTCCAAGGTATTTATAGTCCTCCACAATGTCAACACTGACCCCCTGGATTGAAACAGGGGTCAAGTGTTTCCTGGTCTTCCTGAAGTCCACGATCAGTTCCTTGGTCTTTGCCACGTTGAGCTGCAGATGATTCTGCTCACACCACGTGACAAAGGAGTCGATCACAGCCCGGTACTCTGTCTCATCATCCCTGCTGATGCATCCAACCACCGCAGAGTCATCAGAAAACTTCTGAAGATGGCAGGTCTCTGTGCAGTGGCTGAAGTCTGTGGTGTAGAGGGTGAAGAGGAAGGGGGAGAGGACAGTCCCCTGTGGTGCCCCTGTGTTGCTGATCACCTTGTCAGACACACACTGGGGGAGACGTACATATTGTGGTCTTCCTGTCAGGTAATCAACAATCCAGGACACCAGAGAAGCATCCACCTGCATCGCTGCTAACTTATCACCCAGGAGGGTCGGCCTGATGGTGTTGAAAGCACTGGAAAAGTCAAAAAACATGACCCTCACAGTGCTCGCCGGCTGGTCCAGATGGGTGTAGACACGATTGAGCAGGTAGATGATGGCGTCCTCTGTTCCGAGACGAGGCTGATAAGCGAACTGAAGGGGATCCAGATGTGGTCTTACTATGGGTCGCAGCTGGTCCAGGATGAGCCTTTCCAGGGTCTTCATGATGTGGGAGGTCAGTGCCACGGGCCTGTAATCCTGGGGGCCACTGGGACGAGGCGTCTTTGGTACAGGGACGAGGCATGATGTCTTCCACATCACCGGGACCCTCTGCAGACTCAGACTCAGCATAAACAGTTTATGAAAGACTCCACACAGCTGGGGGGCACAGGCCTTGAGGACAAGGGGACTCACTCCGTCTGGTCCAGCAGACTTGCCTGAGTGAAGTCTCCTCATTTGCATCTCAACCTGGTATTGAGTGAAGGTGATGGGTGGGGGAGGGGTGTCAGGAATCTCACAGGAGGCAACATGTGAAGAGAGAGCAAATCATTCTTGCGACAGCTATTAATAATCCCTAGAGACGGGGCAGCTATAAAGTGCTGCAAACAAAACGCAGCTGACATAGTGCTTAATCTCTAGTGATTTTTTTTTTGTTTTTTTTTTGTTTAACCCCCACTCCCAGGAACAAAGACCCCCTATGAGGGATCCCGGACGAGCCCCCACTTATGTTACGACCCCCTCTGCTAGGCGTCAGGGAGGGAGTAACATACACGAGCCCCCCAACACAAAACTGAGTAAAGTAAAAGGTTTTAATTACAAACTTTAAACAGAAAACCGACAGGGCTGTGCAACAGACCACTGGGCAGACAATTATTACATAAAGAAAGAACAGTCACGAGTAAAAGTTAAAGGGTAACTAAGGCACGCTGGCCGCACACAAAATAAAAGCTAGGGTTTTAACTAAGGCAAGCCAGCTTCACAAAATCCTACTCACAGTCAGCTAGCAGCTCAAAACTCTAATCAGGCTAGGTTTAAAACATGCACCAAGGTTCGACAAAGGTCAGCAATATGAATAAGTTCAACAAAGATCGACGAGGGAGGCATGAAGGGCAAACTGCATGTTCAGTCCTAAGCAGCAGCCACTGAGTGAAGGAATTCCAGCCTTTTGTAGCCACAGGTGGGTACGATCAGCCACTGATTGCCTCTTGGAGCATCATGGGATCCCGGGGCAGCCAATCGTCCGTGTGGTCTGGCACACTTCATTCTGCATAAGAGAGGGTTGGCACTGGTCTCCCAGTAACCAATCACACACGAGTCCTGGAACACATTGATTTACCTAGAGGAAGGCGGGGCCACCTGAGGCCGGAGGCCGTAACAAAGATAACATGTAGTATTTAAGTGACCAAGTAGTATTGGGTAAAAGTTATTGAATGGTGTTGGGATAAAGTGAGAAAATTGTGAAGGATTAAAATATTCCAAGAGCTCAAATTACTTCATCAAAACATGTTTAAGTCACATTTTATCAACACAAATAGCACAGGCTTATTGAACATGAATAAATTGTGTTAATTTAACTCAATTGTTTAAGTTGCTGCCAAAGCAAAACATCTGTGTGCAACAAATGTCCACCATTGAATTAAGTAAATCCAACAACATATTTTTTTCAGTGTAGTTTGGACTTTATGATTTCTGTAACTGGAAAATATTATTTTGTTTAAAGACAAAAGTGACCGCATAGTTGCAACATCAAAGGGAAATATTAATTAATTAGCATCAAGTATATTTGTTGCTTAAGCGTTTGCACTATAACTTAAGTAGGATTATAACTTTTAAGGAAGGAAAGATTTCAGATATTTAGTTCACTCTTTCAGTTATTTTATATGAAATTAAAACATTTACGTTGGTCAAATATGATGCTCTAAATCAAATAAAAGTTTGAAAATAAATGATGTATTTTTAAATGCTGCAACAAATGTTCACAAAAAGTAACTATAATTAAAACCAGTTAAACAAAATCAAATGTTTGAATCATGCTTAACCAAATGCCAGGCTGCAGAGCTGAACCTAAAGTATACGTAGAAAGATTTCAACATCTGAGCAGTTTTTAATGTTTTTATCACATATAAATGTCACAGCAGTGGGTCCTGGCCCAATGCTTTGTGTTTTTGGTTTTCTTTGACTCTTGTTTTTCTTGGTTTTTGTTCTTCTTATTTATCAGGCTCTCAGTAATCTTAGTTCTCCCTCCCTCAGTGTTCATTTCAGCCTGTGTTTAGTTTCTGTTCCCGTGTCCCACGTTTCATCGTTTCATGTCGAGTCAGCCCTGTCTCTCTGTTTCCTGTGTCTCCCCAGTCAGCCCCGCCTCCCTCGGGCACTCATGTGTGATACAGAGTAATAAACCTGACTACATTTGCTACACTCTCTTTATTACCTGTTACTTTAAAATTCATACACTAATTATGTCTGCCCATCTCTCTAATGTGAAGGTCAAAGGTCAACATCCCAGTGACATAAGAATAATCCCAAAGGGGCAAAGGCAGCGGTTAATTTAGCACATTTAGCATTAAGGGTACAGCAAGGATATACTTTTACTTATTGTGGCAGGGGTGTGGTCTCTGGCCTGCTGCAGTGGAGGCTGGTGGCGGGACGTTGGACGGCACAGGTGAGGGTGATGGAGCTCATGACTCTCCCCTTTATAGTGATGGAGGAGACTGGCGTGGGGGAAGCGTTTAGTGGAGGAAGCCGAGGAGAGAGCTGGTTTCTGGCTACAAAGACGGCGTCAAACCAGAAAAGATTGCTCGTGGTCAAATGTCAAAGGAGCTTGCAAAGAAAAGCGTCTGGACTTCTTTAAGTAACTTGAAGACGTTTCACCTCTCATCCGAGAAGCTTCTTCAGTTCTAAGGTCAAATGGTGGAGAGTCCCAGATATAAACCTAGTGGGAGTGACCCCCCACAGAGGGACAAAAGGACCCCCTGATGATCCTCTAATCGCCTGAGCCAAAGTGTGAAACTGGGTGTGGGTCCCAATCAGCCAGAGTTTCGGGTGGGTTCATTGTGAAACCTGGCCCCACCTTGTCATGCGAATTCCTGAGGTCAGATGGCCCAGGATGTGAGTGGGCATTAAGGCGTCTGGGAAGGGATCTCAAAACTGGATTATAGATGGCAGAGAGTTGGTGTCGTAAACCCCGCCTCTGTTCAAAGATGGTCGCTCACAGTGGACATAGATGCTTCTTTCACTCCTCTTTCAAACCATCTGTCCTCTCTGTCCAAAATGTGAACATTGGCATCCTCGAAAGAGTGTCCTTATCCTTAAGATGCAGATGGACTGTTGAGTCTTGTCCTGTGGAGGTGGCTCTTCTGTGTTGTGCCATGCGCTTGTGAAGTGGCTGTTTGGTCTCTCCAATGTAGAGGTCTGGGCATTCCTCGCTGCACTGTACAGAATACACCACATTGTTAAGTCTGTGTTTTGGCGTTTTGTCTTTCGGGTGAACCAGTTTGTGTCTGAGTGTGTTGCTGGGTCTGAAATGCACCGGGATGTCATGCTTGGAGAAAACTCTCCTGAGTTTCTCTGATACACCAGCTGCATAGGGGATGACAATGTTGTTGCGTCTGTCCTTCTTATCCTCCTTCGCTGGTGTCTGGTCTTCTTTTCTTTGCCTCTTTGCTGACTTTAAAAACGCCCATTTAGGATAGCCGCACGTTTTGAGTGCTTCCTTTACATGTGTGTTCCTTCTTTTTTCCTTCAGGCTTAGAGGGAACATGTTCTGCTCGGTGGTGTAGGGTCCTGATTACTCCAAGTTTGTGTTCCAGAGGGTGATGGGAGTCAAAGAGGAGGTACTGGTCCGTGTGTGTGGGCTTCCGGTAAATTTCGATGTTGAGGTTGCCGTTCTCTTCAATGTGCACGGCGCAGTCCAGGAAAGGCAAACAGTTGTCCTTTGTGTCTTCCCTGGTGAACTTGATGTTCATCATCAACATATAAAGTCGTTCATAACAAACTGAAACTACACTCAGCACAGGCTCAGCTGGTATCCAGTGTTGGACTTTGGCTTCAGCTGCTGTGATAGATCCTCTAACATAGATCAGCTCTGCTACATGTTGTTAGATAAGTGCAGCTGCTGTCATGTCCTGATGTTTCTCTGGCTCAGCAGCTTCTCCATCAGAGGTTCACATGGAGCTGATCCAGTATCTCCAGTAACTGTGTTCTGTGCCTCACTGGTTCATCCTTCTGTCTGTGTGACGTCAGTCAGATGTTGAAGTTAAACTCTGTAATCTTCACTGTGTCACAGAGTTCAGTGAGTCCCGTTATTCACAGTATCAATCAGATCATCAGAGAACAGCTGATCAGCAATCAGTGGTGCCAACAGCGCCTCCTGTGGTGAGAGGATGCAATAATGCAATGTAGCATTTTTCCACTCAACACTTGCAGTCATGGAAACTGTCTGTTGGATCTGTGTGACGTTGCTTTCTTGGTTAGAGTTCCTCACAAATGTCCAGATGATTCTTCTAATGAGGCGTCGACCATGTTTGCAGCTCTTTGGAAGAAAACGTCGCCCTTTGCCATCCTTACTTTTCTTTGACTTCTTCAAATGCAGCTGAACTCCAGCTAGTATTTTCTTGGACTTTGCAGCTGTTTCTGGTCATCAGTTCATTCCTGCAAACCTCTGAAGCTGAACAACAATGATGCTGCATTGCTGGCTGATCCCAAAAGGTTGATTCTGTTCATCTGGACGTTTTCAGAAACGTTTGCTCACTGATCAGGTGACTTCTTCAGACTTCTTCAGCTGACTGCAGCTTTACAAGCTTACAAACAGCACATTTGCACAATGACTGAAAGCAGCAGCACCTGATATATATGATACTAATATAATACATATACATATATAATCCATACTAATGATGAAGGAACTGAGCTCACAGTCCATTGTTCATTCAGTGAACTACTCAGTTTATTTTGGGCCTCAGAAATGCTCACTCTGTTTGTACATCACTGTCAGCAATAGACTCATTCTGCTGTGTGGACAGGAACACATGTGACATCACTTCCTGTTTGTTTGTGACTGAAGAGGAAGAAGTTTACAAGGAATCATTTAGAAGAGTTTCAAACATCAACTGATTGAATCCATGAATCTGAAAACGTGTTTGTGAGTGAAAGAGACAGACATGTACAGACTGAACTATCTGTTCAACAGTCAGAGTGTTTCTGTAACAGGAGACACTCTTTACACTCCACTCAGCACAGGGACACTGAGGAACCAGGAGACAAGAACCTAAACCCAGGATAAAGAGTTTGAGTGAATGTGGTGTTGAAGGTGTGGAGGTGGATCAGAGTGTCAGAGGAGACTCTGTAGAAGGACAGAGTGCCAGCAGGACAGTCCACATACACTGCTGCTCTGTTAGAGACAGAGGAGGAGGAGGAGGAGGAGGAGGAGATGGATGTTAGTCTGTTATTGTGCCAGACAGAATCAGGACCATCATCAGAGCAGATCAGACTCCAGGACTGATCATTGTTTCCAAACACACAGTCATCACTGCTTCCTTTCCTTCTGATGCTTCTGTAACTCACTGATATATAAACGCTTCCTCTCCACTCGACCTCCCAGTAACAGCGACCAGTCAGACCATTTCTACACAGCAGGTGAGGATAAAAACCATCAAATCTGTCTGGATGATCAGGATATGACTGAACCTCCGCCACACAATGTGCCTCAATGTTATTGATATTATTATTATCATTAATATATAATAATAAAACCTTTATAATAAAACCACTAAAAACCTTTATTCTAGCGCAACTTGTAAGCGAACTTGACTTTCAAAATAAAAGCACAAAGCACCAAAACGTTGACTACAAAAAACAAACAGTAATGTACAGCTTAAACAATTTACAATCATGACATAGATCTTGACAAGATAAAGAAATAATCCAAATTATATACAATATCATCATGCCAACAGTTACAACATCGATGGAGGATCTGTGTAAGCGCTGAGGATTGTCCTGATGGACAGAACAGAAGGAGAGTGAGACAAGTGAAGATATACTAAACAACACTGTGACATGAACTCAGCCACACACAGTTTGATTCACAGGTGATTGACACATTATTTGACCACAAGTGTCTGTGAAGGTTCTCAGTCATCCAGGTCATCGTAGTCAAAGGAGCCTCTTTGCTGACTTTAAAGTTAGCAAAGAGGCACAGAAAAGAAGATCAGACACCAGCGAGGGAGGATAAGAAGGACAGACGCAACAACATTGTCATCCCCTATGTAGCCGGTGTATCAGAAAAACTCAGGAGAGTTTTCTCCAAGCATGACATCCCGGTGCATTTCAGACCCAGCAACACACTCAGACACAAACTGGTTCACCCGAAAGACAAAACGCCAAAACACAGACTTAACAATGTGGTGTATTCTGTATAGTGCAGCGAGGAATGCCCAGACCTCTACATTGGAGAGACCAAACAGCCACTTCACAAGCGCATGGCACAACACAGAAGAGCCACCTCCACAGGACAAGACTCAACAGTCCATCTGCATCTTAAGGATAAGGACACTCTTTCGAGGATGCCAATGTTCACATTTTGGACAGAGAGGACAGATGGTTTGAAAGAGGAGTGAAAGAAGCATCTATGTCCACTGTGAGCGACCATCTTTGAACAGAGGCGGGGTTTACGACACCAACTCTCTGCCATCTATAATCCAGTTTTGAGATCCCTTCCCAGACGCCTTAATGCCCACTCACATCCTGGGCCATCTGACCTCAGGAATTCGCATGACAAGGTGGGGCCAGGTTTCACAATGAACCCACCCGAAACTCTGGCTGATTGGGACCCACACCCAGTTTCACACTTTGGCTCAGGCGATTAGAGGATCATCAGGGGGTCCTTTTGTCCCTCTGTGGGGGGTCACTCCCACTAGGTTTATATCTGGGACTCTCCACCATTTGACCTTAGAACTGAAGAAGCTTCTCGGATGAGAGGTGAAACGTCTTCAAGTTACTTAAAGAAGTCCAGACGCTTTTCTTTGCAAGCTCCTTTGACATTTGACCACGAGCAATCTTTTCTGGTTTGACGCCGTCTTTGTAGCCAGAAACCAGCTCTCTCCTCGGCTTCCTCCACTAAACGCTTCCCCCACGCCAGTCTCCTCCGTCACTATAAAGGGGAGAGTCATGAGCTCCATCACCCTCACCTGTGCCGTCCAACGTCCCGCCACCAGCCTCCACTGCAGCAGGCCAGAGACCACACCCCTGCCACAATAAGTAAAAGTATATCCTTGCTGTACCCTTAATGCTAAATGTGCTAAATTAACCGCTGCCTTTGCCCCTTTGGGATTATTCTTATGTCACTGGGATGTTGACCTTTGACCTTCATATTAGAGAGATGGGCAGACATAATTAGTGTATGAATTTTAAAGTAACAGGTAATAAAGAGAGTGTAGCAAATGTAGTCAGGTTTATTACTCTGTATCACACATGAGTGCCCGAGGGAGGCGGGGCTGACTGGGGAGACACAGGAAACAGAGAGACAGGGCTGACTCGACATGAAACGATGAAACGTGGGACACGGGAACAGAAACTAAACACAGGCTGAAATGAACACTGAGGGAGGGAGAACTAAGATTACTGAGAGCCTGATAAATAAGAAGAACAAAAACCAAGAAAAACAAGAGTCAAAGAAAACCAAAAACACAAAGCATTGGGCCAGGACCCACTGCTGTGACATTTATATGTGATAAAAACATTAAAAACTGCTCAGATGTTGAAATCTTTCTACGTATACTTTAGGTTCAGCTCTGCAGCCTGGCATTTGGTTAAGCATGATTCAAACATTTGATTTTGTTTAACTGGTTTTAATTATAGTTACTTTTTGTGAACATTTGTTGCAGCATTTAAAAATACATCATTTATTTTCAAACTTTTATTTGATTTAGAGCATCATATTTGACCAACGTAAATGTTTTAATTTCATATAAAATAACTGAAACAGTGAACTAAATATCTGAAATCTTTCCTTCCTTAAAAGTTATAATCCTACTTAAGTTATAGTGCAAACGCTTAAGCAACAAATATACTTGATGCTAATTAATTAATATTTCCCTTTGATGTTGCAACTATGCGGTCACTTCTTTCTTTAAACAAAATAATATTTTCCAGTTACAGAAATCATAAAGTCCAAACTAAAGTGCTACTGTTGCTATATGCATTTTATATAAATCATGGATGATGGTCCTGACATGAAGGAAGAGAAAGTTACAGGTTGCATCCTTTGACTTTGTCTCCGTGCCTTTGGGCGATTTTCAGAAGGGCAGATGTTTCTGTTCAATTCTTAAATCAATTTTTTCAAACACAAACACTATTTTAAAGCTTCTAGAGAGTAAAATATTCATGATAATTATAATAACAATAATAAAAACAAAAGCTCTCAGATCCATCAAACCAAGCAGCAGAAAGAACAATAACTGAAGAGAAAACTTTAACCTTGTAGACTTCATTATGTTCCAGCTGCTCTACAGACGCTGTGACCTCGAACTTAAGCAGGTCGTAAAGTATGTGCAGCTCAATAACTTCATAATCAGACCCTGTGGTATTTAGGCAGCAGAACAACTAAGAATAACAACTACAAATAATGTTTTTAGGTTTCTGTTGTACTGCAAGGTTCTGTATAGGAGAACCAAACCAAGAGCAAATATTACGTCTCATTTACACCTGAGCACGAAGAGCCATGAACATTTAGCAAATTGAATCATCTTTGTTTAGATGCAAGAAGAATCATATAGAAATGAAAAAGTAGAAATAGAAATCCAGAGCAAGGATATCCTCTAATTCAGCGTAGCACATGTGCAGCTGCTGCGATTCATGTAAGCATTCGGCTCGTCGCTGTTGCAGATTTTTCTCTCGCTGTTCTGGCTCACAGCGCTGCAAACACAAAAATAAATATCCCCAAAGGTGTGAAAGGGAGCTAATTAGTAAGAGTATTGTTACTCTCCGCAGGAGTAGTCCAGCAGTAGAAATCAGTCCAATAACAAGGTGTGTAACATCTAGCAGGGTGACAGAAAAACCCAGGGTAACTTCTAAGGACCTCAACGTCTCTCTCACATTGTGTTTTTTAAACATGCTTCCATTTGTCACTTCAGTCTTTACTCTGAAATACAGGAAGAGAAATCATGGCTGAAACAATTTCTCATGAAACCAGGGGTGTGGTCCAACAGTCAGTTTGGTGAGGAAGGTTCCTAACTGAGAGGAGTGACCCAGAAGTATCTGTGTAGCAGCCACAATGAATCCAGATCATGAGCTTTATTAACTGATCAAAGTCTCTTCTTTCATCTTCTGTATCATTCAGTTTGCATTGGTAATGCCCATTATTGTAATGCTTTTTTAAGACGAGCAAAACTTTATTTCACTTTGGGTTAGCTGGGATAAGTGATGGATGGAGGGAATTTTACTTCAGCCACAGAAATCCTAAACAGGAAGGAGGAGCAGAGTTACAGTGGATCAGTATCCAGCAGGGAAACAAGGTTTATTTCAATTTCTTGGCCATGAGTGAGATTTACTGAGTGGGCAAATTAGGGAGATGACACCATCAGATCCCGAGCCCTCCATGTGTTAATCAAGAGACGGCTGCTGTGCTACATCCATAAATAATGAATAAATTAGGAGCTAAAGCTGAAAGGACAGTTGTTAAAGAAGAAACGCTTTTATGAGTTTTATGTTGCATTAAAGTATATGTTCATATTTTACTCTTAATAGGAAAAGAACAAAATGTACTACTCGCTCTGTTTATAGAAAGAGGAAGTTCACCCTATGGCATTTATATGAACTTTGACACACACACACACACATATGCAAAATTAGAGGAAACTGCTATGCTTGTTTCACCCTGCTATAAATAATAAACGACTACTGCAGCTCGGTGTGAGTCCTCTCTGAGCCCTCACCCATGCAGCACGTTAACCGTCTCCAAGTGTCTCAGTGTTGTTTATTCACCTGACTGTTTGATAACTGTAAATCTCTGACATTTAATTGGTCCTTCGAGCCGCTAATGGACTGGTATTAATAGTAATATTACGCTCCATTTCACAGTGGTATCCTTCCTCAAGTCCCGACTCCGTGACAAACCTGCGTTGAAGCCTCTGCAGAGCTCCCTTCCGGGAAGGGATGAAGTCCAGGGACGTGAATGCGGGTCCTGGCCAACGTCTTATACAGGTCCACGGCAGTGGGATTTGAAGGAGGACGCCCGACCGGCAACTACAAAGCCAGGTGAATATTCCACACTTAACACACTTCGTGGAAAACAATCGGCTGGGACAGCCTGCGTGGTCTGAGTACATTAAAAATAGGCAGTAACCTATTCGCTAACAAAAGTCTATAGAAAAACTAATTATCCGCTCGCCTGAAACAGTGGTTGGAAGCAGAATAACGGTTAGCAGTTCGCCTGAAAAAGGGGCTGGTAGCAAGATACTAATAAGACACCCAGAGCTGTCCAGTACAAATTTTGCGCGTATGAACTGTCATTTTACTGTTTTGTTGGTGGAGTTGATTTAACAGCACATTAAGGTGGCTGAACTACTCCACTGAATTGTTTACCGTTGATTGCTGAAGTGCTGGTGGAATGAGGATAAGGTTGTGTTTCATCACATAAAATTAACACCGCTTTCAAGGCAGCTTGAAAGTCGAAGGCCGTTGTTAATATCCACTCTCATTCCTCGTGCCAGCGACAGCATCACGGGTGTGTATGTGTGTAAGAACGCAATATATCTATAAACTAAGGAAAAATGGGTAATAAATCTACAAAACTCACTGCTGACGAGCAGTGGTTAGAGAAAATTGTCCAGGCGCCAGTCAAAATTAGTGCAAATAGATGGAGGAACCGAAAGAAATTAAACCGCCCTGCGTGGGAGGGAAAATGTAATCCCTCTGCAGTGAATGATAAAACCCTTATTAAGTGAAAACTAGAGATCAAAGTAGTTTAAATAGGTTGGAAACAGACCCCAACGAATAGATATAAATATAAGAAGTACAAAATTACATTAGAACTTATTTTTAATGTATTGAACCTAATAATAGGAAGGATAACTACCTGTAAACTTATATTAACAATGAAACATAGTTGGCATGACGACCATGCCCAGAATGTATAAAATAAATAGAAGGAAATAATTCACATGAAAACCTTTTAAATAAAATAGAGAGATGCATAAGGTACATTAAGGCTGTGTCATTGTTCAGCCAAGGAAAGTGTGTCTCCAGCTTGGACAAGGATGAAACTGCAGATCACCCGAAGCATGTGATGGACACAAAATAAAATATATAATAATAAATTGCTTGGTTCGACATGCAACAGAGAATGAATGTGACTGAAGGTTGGATCTGAGATGAGGCAAACAGAAGACCAGTCTAAAAGTGGGCACAAACCTGTTCAGAGAAAAAGCAAATTTGTACAGATTGGATGAATTCTAACTTATCTGTTTGCTGAGTAAGATGATCCTAACTATTAAATTGGCTCAGTAGTAGTATAGTGATATACACTAATAACATATTGTAATATACTATTGTCATTATATAGAAAGAAAAAGATGATAATATTAATAATGATATAATATTAATAACAAGAAGTATCCTAGTCAGTTATGATGTGAGATGGACAATTGTTATGAAGTCGTCTGCATCAAGCTTAAGGTTTGCTCAAACTCAGTATAATGACATATGAGATGAAAAAAATAAAGGAAATATCTAAACCAATTAGGTGCATAGAGGCACTTAAACTGCTTGAAAACCTGTCATTTATCCTAGATAACTATTACTGAGATACAGAGCACATCTATAATAACAACTAATAAGCCAAACCCTGTAGATAATAACTAAACCTACAGGATTGAGAAGCTGAATTAAATATGTGGACACCGCTAAGTTGATGGGCATGTTACACATTTTCTTTTTTATTTGTTTTTTAGAGCAGAGGCTGCATGCTATTAAAATCCAACACATGCAGCTGTCTGTGAGCTCAGTTTCCCCTCACACTTCTGCTTTGTTTCTGGCAGCATTTTTCTTTGTCTTTTTGTGTCCTGACTCATGTATGTTTTTGTTTTGTTTGATTATTTTGTTGGTTTGGAAACAAATTTGTGCCAATACTTGTGGATCACAGTGACACATAGTGATTAGGCATACGATTTACAAATGCCCAGTTTTAGAGCTGTGAGCTATGAGCAATGTAAAGTTTAAAATATATATATATATATATATATATATATAAACAAAACCCTAACATTTAATCAAAACCCTAACTTCAAAGTTTGACATATGTAAGATGTGTGGATTCTTTGAAAAACTAGAAGGTATCTGAAAATGCCTCAAGTGAAAATGTTTTGAAAGACGTTCTGCCATTAAATGAAGGTTTTGAGTCGTGGAGAGAAGCAGTTGAGCTAATTAGAATGCATTGGCATCTAATCAACAGCAATTTCCCTCCCCATCTCCAGCTGCCTCCCTCCTCCCGCTCCACCACAACCACCCACACATGCAGGGCCTTGGAGTAGAGGTATGTCACCAGGGTAGGGTGCAGAGGAGGCTACCCCCCCCCCCCCTCCTCTGTCCCCTTCTGGCTGCCTCTGCCTCAATTTTATCCCACAACTTAGACATTCACATTACTCACACCCTCATTACACATACATATAGGATCTTGGGGGTGGGCACACATGCATCAACACTACAATGAGCGGGTGGAGGGAGGTTTGGAGTCTTCTCTCACCCCCGTTCTCTGTGGCCTGCTGGAGCGGGGGGGCTAGGAGGAGTTGGCCGTCCGGCTGCGGTCTGGGGTGTGGGGCCTCCCTGCTGCTGCGGAGTCGGGACGGTCTGCCTCTCCCCACCGCAGGGAAAAGGGTAACACCACCTGGGTCTGGGTGCGGTTCCCCCCTCCAGGGGCAAGGGTGCCTAGACCCGGTTTGTAGAGTACGCTTGGGGAGTGTGATCGTGTATACAGCGTCTCTTTATGTCTGTCTCCACGTCGGTTGAGTGTGAAGTGCACATGAGAGCATGAGGGTGGGAATGGATGTTTGTGTCTGTGTGTGCCTGTATGTTTGTGTCTATATGTCAGGTTGGGTATCAGACGCCACCTCTCTGGGGACATCTCGGGCCCTCCAAGGTTTGGAGGCCTATCTCCACCCACCACCACTTCCCCTGCCAGTGGCGGACTCCCCCAGGTGTCGGTGCGTTGGTGGTTCTTTGTATCTGGGGGTGGGCGTCCGGGTACACACCGGCTCACTCCTTGGTGGCCGCTTATTGGGGCTCGCTCGGGCCATTTCGGAGGTGGGGTGCCCCCGGCCTCTGGGCCTGGGACTCGGTCACTCAGGCACAGCTGGCTGCCGGCGGAGCTCACGGGCGCGTCACTGCAACTCCCCCTGGCTTCTGCTCCGCGGCTGCTGAATGAGCCCTCATCTGGGACTCTCCTTAGCTCTTACTGGGACAGTGGCGCAGCTGCCCCACTGTGGGTCTTCCTTGGTCTCTTGTGTTCTGGGGGCCTCTGGATGTCTGGAGTTTTGATCTCCAGACATCCACACCCTTTTGTGAGTGTGGACGCTTCATCTCTTTGCTCTTTAAATGCTTTGCTTTTATTGATTTTTATTGATTTTTATGCTGATTTTTCCCCTTTTTTCCGTATGAGCTTACCTGCGATAGCTTCTGGACACTTATAGATCATTAGGACTAAAGTGTTCTTAACAGAAACAGCAACATTTTTATAGTTACCTTGTCCTCAGCGCTCCGTGTGTCTGTGGCCTAGACACAGCTGAATCTTGATTACAGCGTCTGGGCACCGAACAGCCTCAATAGCCTGGAAAGGGGCTAACCGCTAGGCTAACTAGCAACAAGATGCCTTCCTTCTCCACAGATGACTACCACAGCCTCCTGCAGAAGATTGCAGTAGTGGAGACAAAAATTCATCGCTTAGAAGTAAACGTGGAGGTAAATGGACTGTGTGGAAATGAAACAACCTTGCCTTTGATTCAAAACAATGGCGATGAGCAAGCTAGTACACAGCTAAGGAGCACAGATAACATGACCAAGAAAGTAGACTCTGTGCATCATTATTTTAAATCCTCAAGTGATAATCCCCCCTTGGACTGTCTTGGTGCAAAACCAAGACATAAATTATGTCTCCTGGAAGGGGGAGGACGTACCACAGGCAGGGCACAGCGAGCTGAAATCTCTGAAACCGACTGGCCTTCACTTCCTACGAGACAGAGAAGCTCTTCTACCCCTGTATACGGGAGGAAACAGGACTGGACAACAGTGAATAGAAAGGATAACAACAAACCTCCAAAACAACTGAATGTGAAACTGCAGAACAGATTGGCTCCACTATCAAAGGACCCTGGATCTATATCGGACAACCATCCATCTAAAAGCAGCGAAGTAAGGTCTGAAAATCTGTTGAAAAGTAAAAGACCACAGGGAAAGCTAAAGGCTAGGCCTGAAACTCTGATTGTGGGTGACTCTGCCGTAAAGGATGTACAAAGGATGTGCGGTAAGAATACTAAAGTCCTCTGCTTTCCTAAGGATATGGTCAACAACCTGAAGGAGAGAATTCTTCAAATTGCAGATGAATATCCAACTGTGACAAACATTGTTCTGCATACAGGGTCAAACGATGTGTCCAAACAACAGTCGGAGGTTCTGAAACGGGACTTTACTGGATTATTAAATACTGTAAACTCTCTGAATGTTAGGTGTGGCTGTGTGCAGACAGGAATAGGACCCAAGGTGCAGACTCCGGAGACAGAACTTAAACAAAAACAGCTTTAATGCTGAACGCAACATGACATAACTAGAAAAACTCAAAATAAACTTACACCGGTGGACAGGCAAAACACACAGCAAAATAAACGGTAGATCGTGACACAGACACAGAGAAACACTGGGCTTAAATACACAGAGGGAGCAATCAGGGAATGGGTAACAGGAGGGAAACACAGCTGGGACAAATCAGAACTGACGAGACCAAAGAAGCGTAACCTGAACACACTGAGATAAGACACAGACCTTCAAAGTAAAACAGGAAACGCATAACACAGACTGAACAAAGACAAAGGCTCATAAGCAGGCACTACAAAGGGAACAGAGACGTGGGAACAGGGCAGACACAAAACACTGACTGAACACGGGGATATAGGAACTTAAGATACACATAGACGCGAACTAGACAAGGGGATGCAGGTGATAGGGGAGACAGAGCAACTAAAGAAGACAGAGACCTAAGCCATAAGACAGAACTCAAAGAAACCAAAAACTAGAAAGTATGAATAATATAATAAACTCAAAAACCCTGGGTCAACGACCCAGGCATCCTAACACTGAATGCAGCTGTATTCATCAGTGGACCTGTACCGCCGGTCAGAGGAGGAGACAAGAGATTCAGCAGGTTGTTTACACTGAATAAATGGCTTATATCAGCATGTGCTGACCACTCAGTGCATTTTATCGACAACTTTAATATTTTTTGGGAACGCAGGCATCTGTTTGAAGCAAATGGATTTAATTTTAACAAGTCAGGGGTGAAACTGTTCACCTCCAACTTGTTTTATTCCATACGTTATCCATCTGTGCTTGGTGCCAAGGCTGAGATAAACGAGGAGTTATCTCATAAAGAGGAACAAACAGTACTCCAAGAACAGACAAAGCCCAGCAGAAACCTTGAGGAGGAGCTCCATTTGCCCCCACCCGGGAAGAGCCTCAGAAAGGAGAGACATCTAAGGCATCTGAGGAAGAGCCTCAGAAAGGAGAGACATCTAAGGGAAGAAGAGGGGTCCCTATTTGCCTCCAACTCTCTCAACAACACCAACGACCAGGACAAGGGACCACGACCTTCCCCAGGTCGTGGTCCCCCCCAAACCCCTGACAGGCCATCACCCTCCTCCCCCTCCCTTTCTCCCTCCTCCCCACACCTGAAATTCACTGAGGAGATGATGGAGGGGGTCAATGCTGGGCTCAGATCTACCCCCCGTCCCAATCCCTTTTTGTCCCCCATAAACCCCCCACCAGAGCGGCCAAAGGTTCGCCATCGAGCCCCGCCCTCAACAGAGCAATCGAAGTCACATTGCCCAGCCTCGCCCCCCTTAGTTCCTCTTTACCACCTTCATGCCCTGTCTCCGCAGTCTGATGTGTGATATGTGAAGGGTCCGGGCTATGAGGATTATGGCAGTGGTGACTTTTCCCAGGAGAAGCTGGGACCCTGTTTACTAGAAGGTTTTAAAATTTCTGTACTTTTAGGTGACAGGAGACATGTGGCCTGGTCAAAACACAGAGAGGTGCACTCTAAAAGATCTTTAAACATAGTAAACATACCTTGTGTGCCACAGACTGCTCCCAAACACGAGGGGAGAAGTAATGCCTCTAAAACACTTAAGTTGGCTTTATTAAACGTTAGATCTTTAGCTGGGAAAACATTTTTAATTAATGATTTAATCCCTGAGCACAGCCTTGATTTTATGTTTTTAACTGAAACTTGGTTGGACCAAAGTAACAGTGGAGCTGTTCTCATCGAGACGACCCCTCCTAACTACAGTTTTATCAGTGAGGCCAGGGCGAGCAGGAGAGGAGGGGGGGTTGCTGTCTTATTTAATGAATCATTTCAATGTAAGCAGCTATCTCCTGGAAGTTTTCAGTCTTTTGAATATGTGGCTTTACAGCTGAAGGCCCCATCCAAAGTTGTGTTTCTTAATGTTTACAGGCCTCCCAAATACTGCACAGACTTTTTTAATGACCTCAGTGAACTGCTGTCTGTGATCTGTGTTGATTTTGACTGTGTAATTATTGCTGGGGATTTTAACATTCATGTGGACAACCCTCAGGACAAAGGGACTAAAGACCTGAGTAACACTCTGGGCAACTTTGGGCTGACTCAGCATGTAACAGAGGCCACACATAATAGAGGACACACTCTTGACCTACTGATCTCCAAAGGCCTGAGCATTTCAAAGGTTACTGTGTCTGATGTGGGCCTGTCTGATCATTACTGTGTTTTCTTTGAAAGTAAAATCTCAGCCCACACAAATATATCAACAACAGTGATCACAAAACGGTGTATAACTGAACACAGTAGTGCAATTTTTAACCAGGTCTTCCCATTAACACCTGACCTGTCCAGAGGGTCAGTCAATGAGCTCGTCAATAGCTTCAATGCTAACATGTTAAATGTAATGGACACCATTGCTCCCATTAAGGTGAAGGTTATCTCTGGAAGGAAAAAGTCTCCATGGAGAAACTCCACACTGGTGAAAAATGAAAAAAGAGAGTGTAGGAAAGCTGAGCGCAGATGGAGAAAAACAAACCTCCAGGTTCATTATGACATTTATAAAGAGAAACTTCACAATTATAATTTACAACTGAGGAGTGCAAGGAGGTCCTACTTCTCTGACATCATCACTAAAAACAGCCATAATGCTCGGGTCTTATTTTCTACAGTTGACAGGCTAACAAACCCTCCTGTGTCAGTGGCAGCTGAACTTCATTCGACCATGGCCTGCAATGACTTTGCCAAATTCTTCACAGAAAAAATCCAAAAAATTAGACAAGCAATTGGTACATCAACAGCAGATCCAGGATATGTACTGTGTCCACCAAAAAACAGTTTAAACACCATGAAACAGTTTCAACCTATTAACAGCAAAGACCTGGAGGACATCTTAGGTCAACTGAACTCCTCCTCCTGCTGTTTAGATGTCCTGCCAACAAGTTTTTTCAAAAAGGTCTCAAAGACTTTAGAGTCAGACCTGTTACAGATCGTCAACTTTTCTTTATTATCAGGTGTGTTTCCAGAATCACTAAAAACTGCTGTAATCAAACCTATACTGAAAAAGGACAATCTTGACAAGACACAAATGAACAACTACAGGCCGATCTCAAATCTCCCATTTTTAAGTAAGATCATTGAAAAAGCAGTTTCTCAACAGCTCAATTACTTCTTAAAACAGAATAATTGCTACGATGCCTTCCAGTCAGGTTTTAGACAGAACCACAGCACTGAAACCGCTCTGACCAAAGTGTTTAATGACATATGTCTGAATACAGACAGTGGAAAAATGTCAGTCTTAGTTTTACTGGATCTCAGTGCAGCATTTGATACAGTTGACCACAACATATTACTCAAACGACTGGAGAACTGGACAGGTCTTTCAGGAACTGTACTAAACTGGTTCAAAACATACTTAGAAAACAGGAAATACTTTGTATCAATAGGTAACTTCACATCTGAGCAGACAAGTATCACATGTGGAGTTCCCCAAGGTTCCATCTTGGGACCCCTTCTGTTTAACATTTACATGCTCCCACTGGCACAGATTATAAACAACAACAAAATAAACTATCACAGCTATGCAGATGACACGCAAATATATATCACAATGTCACCAGGAGACCGAGGCCCTGTACAGGCTCTTGGTAAATGCATTGAGGAAATCAATGACTGGTTGTGCCACAATTTTCTCCAGCTAAACAAAAACAAAACTGAGGTAATAGTCTTTGGCGCCAAAGAAAAACGATTACAGGTCACCAGAGAACTTCAATCTATACATCTAAAAACCACAAACCAGGCGAGAAATTTGGGTTTAGTGATGGATGCAGACCTAAACTTAGAAAAACACATTAAGACAATAACAAAGTCAGCTTACTATCACCTCAAGAATATTTCAAGGATAAAAGATCTGATGTCTCAACAGGACCTGGAAAAACTAGTCCATGCATTCATCTTTAGTAGGCTTGATTACTGTAACAGCATCTTTACAGGTCTACCTAAAAAATCAGTCAGACAACTACAGCTCATTCGGAACTCTGCTGCTCAAGTCCTCACTAAGACCAAAAAAGTGGACCACATCAGTCCAGCTCTGAGGTCTTTACACTGGCTGCCTGTCCGTCAGAGGATAGACTTTAAAGTCCTGATGCTGGTCTATAAAGCTCTGAATGGTTTAGGACCAAAATACATCAATGACCTCCTGACCCAGTATGAACCTTCCAGATCCCTCAGGTCATCTGGATCCGGTCTTTTATCAGTTCCCAGAGTCAGAACCAGACACGGAGAAGCTGCATTCAGCTTTTATGCTCCTTATATCTGGAACAAACTCCCAGAAAGCCTCAGATCAGCTGAAACACTCAGTTTATTTAAATCCAGGTTGAAGACTCACCTGTTCTCAGCTGCATTTGAATAAAGCACCAAATCCACACTTTTAAGCTTAAATTTCAAAACATACATTTAACTACTGATTTTATCTACTGTTCTGATTTTATCTGTTTTGATTTTATATACTGTTTTGTTTGTTTGTTTGTTAATTAGTTAGTTAGTTTATTTGCTTGTTTTAATCAATTTTAAATCATGCTTTTTATTTGTTTTTGTTTATAATGTCTCTGTAAAGCACTTTGAATCACCTTGTTGTTGAATTGTGCTATACAAATAAACTTGCCTTGCCTTGCCTTGCCTTGCCTCCTCCATACCTGCTTGATACCATAAAGGACAGGGCTGTGGCTCCCCACACTCCCTAGCAGATCATTACATGGAGAAACCTTTGGAATGCAAGCATGCTGATCCACACAGGTATGCACACAGGTGTACACATGGGTATTCACAGACGCGGACTACAGCTTTCTTGGCTGCTGCCTCAAAGCACACTGTGCGCTGTTTATCTTGCGTGTTGCACAATATCGTTTATTATTTAGTAACTATTGATATCTATGGCTAGCTAGTTTATTGTGATGGTGCTTTTTTTTCTATTATTATGTTGTTCTTTGTTGTTTGCTGTCTCCTCTGTTTGTTTGTTTTTCTCCATACAGGTGACCCAGGAGTTTTTTTTTTTTGTTTGTTTTGTTTTGTTTGTTTTTTTCTCTCTTCCCCCCCTTCTCACCATCTCTTCTCCCCTTTGGTTTTCTTTCTTTCTCTCCCCCTCTTTCTTTCATTCTTTCCCCCTGTCCTATCCCACAGTTATGTCTGTCCCGTTTGCAACTGAAAATAAAATAAATTCATAATTATAATAAAGGTCAATCAAATGGACCAATATGGCAAGGCCATGATGATCCACTTGGTAAAATAAATCCGCTTGGCATCTTTCTTGGCCTCAAGACAACAATTCTGATGGCTATAGATCCAAACGGGACAAAAAAAACCAAAACAACAATTAAAAAAAAAAATGCATTTTTAAATGGCCTCCTCCCAAAAGTAAGGGCCCACGTAGGGAAACATTGGGTCACACAAAATACAGGAAGTCTGCCAGACACCTTACAATACGCTGAACATGCGGTTAAAGTACAAAAACAAAAAGAAAAAGGAGGAGTTTTCACCGTAGATCCTGCAACAGGATTTGTAGCATTTTCCGGTGAACATAGGAGACATAAGCCAGGCCCCTACAAAGGGAAGGGAAAGGCAGGTGGAAGGAACACAGATCGTAGAACAAAAAATACAATTTGCTACAACTGTGGAAAACAAGGGCATTTTGCCCGCGAGTGTAGGCAAAGGAAAAGGAATGACAGTGAGGAAGAAGACGATAGGAACAGCAAGTGACCAGGAAGTGAAAAAAGCAAACACAGAAAAATATAGTTCTGATCTTAGAGCAATAAACGAGGTAACAGAACCAATCCCACCTGTGGTAGCAAATACACACACAATTTTAAATCAAGTGACACCAAAAGAACAATGGTTCTCAGTTGTAGATCTCTCAAACGCGTTTTTTCTCTGTGCCATTACACCCAGATTTACAAAACCTGTTCGGATTCACTTTTGACAATGAAAAGTACACCTACACCAGACTGCCGCAGGGTTTTCAGAATAGCCCCACCCTGTATGCAGAGGCATTAAAGAAATCTATGTCATTATGCACGCTCCCTGCCACAAGTCAATTTTTTTTTCTATACGTTGATGATATTCTCGTTACAGGAGACGCCACACACTGACAGTGTTGCAACATCTAGCAGAGCAAGGTCACAAAGTCTCACAACACAAGTTACAGTTGTGGAGCAAAGAGGTCACGTACCTCGGACATAAGCTTACAGGAGAAGGCAGAACACTGTTAGACAGCAGAAAACTAGCAGTGCAGAATGCTCCAAAACCACTTACAAAACAACAAATGATGAGTTATTTAGGTCTCTGCAATTTTTGCAGATGCTGGATACCTGAATATGCTCTGTTAGCTGAACCATTGCAAAACTTAATTTATGGAAAAAATCTAGCACTGAAAGATAAAATATAATGGACACCAGAAGCAGAAAAAGCATTTAATGATCTAAAACTTGCATTGCAGACGCGTATAGTTTTAGCATTGCCAGACTATGAAAAAACTTTTTATTTGCATGTTGACGGCGCGGCCAGTTATATGAAAGCCGTTCTAATGCAAGCTTTCGGGGAAAAACAACGCCCACTTGCATTCTATTCCTGCAAATTAGACTCAGTCGCCTCCGGTTTACCAACATGTGTACAAGCTTGTGCCGCTGCAGCAGAGGCAGTTAAAAAATCAGCTGACATTGTCTTAGGACACACATTGATTATCAAAGTTCCTCACGCTGTAACCTCCATCTTGCTACAAGAAAACTTATCTTATTTAACTCATGCTAGACAACTTTCATATGTAGGCATTCTGCTTTCACAGTCACACATTACAATCGAGAATTGTGGTCAGTTGAACCCTAGCACACTTCTCCCCGCATCAGTAGATGGTGAAAAACACTGCTGTATAAAAAAACTGGAAGAGGAAACGAAACCGAGAAGTGATATTTACAGTATACCACAGTCTACCTTTACAGACGTCTTCGTAGATGGCTCAGCATCTAAAAACAGTTATAGAAGCAAAGCCTTTAACTTCCTCAAACTCTGCACAAAGTGCGGAACTGACGGCTGTTGTGCGAGCGTGCAGGCTGCACAAGGGGAAGTGCATAAATATACACACTGACAGTCAATATGTTTTTGCAGCAGTGCATCATTTTGCAAAAATATGGCAAAATGACCGAGCCGCAAAGAAGGCCGCACAGCAACCAATACAAACTTTAGTATCTGAAACTTCACAGCTGATACCACTTGATGTACTTAAAGACGAACAAAGCCGCACCTATCGCAGAGCAAAAGAAATGGCTAAAGTGTGGAGCAGAACTACACAATGACTTAATGACCTGTAATGGCAAACCAGTATTGCTAAAATCCCTACACAAGACAGCAGCATTAGCGACACACGGATTAACACGTGTGTCGAAAGGGGGGAATGTCAGATATCCTCCCTAAGCACTTGCTTGAGAATAAAGAGATTGTGCTAAACAACCAACTGCCGAGTGATATCTCTCCAGTGTCTTGCAGGTTACAACCAGGAGATTGGATCCTGATCAAAGTGCTCCAGAGGAAAAATTGGAGTTCACCTAGGAGGGAGGGCCCATATCAGGTCCTACTCACTATGCCAACCGCCTGCAAAATAGCAGAAAGACTATCTTGGATCCACCAAAGCCACTGTAAAAAAGTGAGTGACAATCCAGACGCTTAGACGCCGGTTCCCCTAGCTTCCAGGTGATCTACCGGTGGAGGAAGGGCTGATTGGGTATATCCCGCCTCTCCACTTCGCTGGTAGTCTACTCACCAGAAGTCTAGGTGTGCCTGGTCATCATGAAGAAACTTGTCCTCATAGTGGCTGGCATCGCGCTCCTAGTGAGCCTATTGATACTCACCTGGAAGGACGAGGTCCCACAGCACCACCTGCAGAAGAAATGGTCATATGACAACTCACACCTGAAGGATATGCACAAAGAGCACAACCACCCCTGGCTGAACAATGCCTGGTACCGGTACATCTACAACCGAGTACATGCAGAAGACAACCACACAGGCTGCTACGTCTGTTCTCACCTCCCAACAACAGCAATGCAAGCCACCCTATATGGAAAATCACCCAGCCTTCCCAAAGCCCTATGTATATTCCAAAGCCATCAATGGAACATTCAACGTCAGAACGGAACCAGGAATACAACACCCAATGTGTTTCAACTTTGCACACGGCAACAGAAAGCTGGGAAGGAACCGAAACTGCTCCCAGACTTTCCGAATGCTGCAGGACAGAAAGGCACAGACAAGCTTCCTGAATGGCACATATTGGGTGCAGGGTACAGCATGGGCATGTGGCTCAAGGACATACTTCACCATCCCACCCAACAGTACCGGACTCTGCGCCCCAATTTTAGTGTCAGACCACACATTCAGAGTATTCCATCAGAACCAACCACGACGTAAGAGGAACACTGATGACGTGCAACCCCATGACCCAATCTGGGGCAGTGATGTACCAGCGGAGTTCAAGTTGTGGACCACCGGACAGAAGGTCCTGCACTCACGGTTCCCATGGGTCGGAACTGGAAAAAACACGTTAAGAATTGAGACTCTTGACTACCGATTTGGACTTTTCCTGAACAGCTCAACAAAGATAAATAAGGCTCAGAATGAGGAAATCGACGCGATCAGAATAGTGGTCATGCAACACAGGGTCGCCCTGGACATGATTCTCGCTGAGAGAGGGGGCCTCTGTGTCTTATTCAACACCACTTGTTGCACCTATATCCCGGACAACGTGCACTCCTTGACCATGACCACCGCCCTAGACAAGTTGCGACAACTGAGTAATGCGCAGCAACAAGACTATGTCACGAACAATGAGGACTGGCTGACCTGGCTGCTGAGTGGCAGCTGGAAGACCCTCGTGATAAAAGGACTCGTACTGATAGGAGTTCTGCTTCTATTATTGTGCTTGTTTTCTACATGTATCCTACCATGCATAAGATCCATGATTGACAAAATGGTACAGGCCACAGTAATTACCTATGTTGGACTGCCACTAGAAGATGAACCGGATGAAGAAGATTTAGTATAGAAACACACACACACATACTGAATGATGCTACAATTGAAAATGTTATAAGCAAGTGATTGTTGGCTGATAATAAAGTATGATTAAGTGAAAAATATTAACATCAGGAGGGGATGTTAAAGAAGAAACGCTTTTATGAGTTTTATGTTGCATTAAAGTATATGTTCATATTTTACTCTTAATAGGAAAAGAACAAAATGTACTACTCGCTCTGTTTATAGAAAGAGGAAGTTCACCCTATGACATTTATACGAACTTAGACACACACACACACACACATATATATGCAAGATTAGAGGAAACTGCTATGCTTGTTTCACCCTGCTATAAATAATAAACGACTACTGCAGCTCGGTGTGAGTCCTCTCTGAGCCCTCACCCGTGCAGCACGTTAACCGTCTCCAAGTGTCTCAGTGTTGTTTATTCACCTGTTTGATAACTGTAAATCTCTGACAACAGTTTATTTATACCATCTTCACGTGAACACATTCAAGAACATAACAGATGAAGAAACATTAAAAACTTCCACACTACATGAAGCAAGAAAAATAGTTTATTCCTTTATGTAGAAAAAACAGAAACATCAAACATCTCCAAGACTCTCTTTGAAAGAACTAAAAACCTTTGTTCTCATGGTCCAATCATGAGTGAACTCCCCGATGAAGCCTTGTGTGCTAAAACATGTCAGAGTTTTAAAGGTTAAACATGAGTTTCCAAAACGTTTTGCTGGAGAACAATGAACTATTTGACTGAGTTTCAATCATTTACAGACGAGCAAAACCAGGACAGAGAAAAAAGGACAAAACTGACTCAGTAAAAAACAGAAAAGAAGATCCCATGTAGATCTGTATTATGTAGAAGTTCAGCCCAGCAACCAGTTCAGTTCAACTGGTTGCACGCTCCAGGACACTGGGGCGTGCAGCTCGGATCTCAGCTGACCCTTCTCACCCTGGACACAGTCTGTTTGACCTGCTCCCCTCAGGCAGGAGGCTCCGGTCCATTCGCACCAGAACCTCTCGCCATAAGAACAGTTTCTTCCCCTCTGCTGTCGGACTCATGAACAATGACCGTATGACTGTTCCCACCCCTAACACATGACCCTACGCTGTGTTCACTACATCATCCCATGTTTGGCACTGATCACCACCTGCACTCATGTATATATCATGTATATATCTATCTACGTAGCACTTTTAATTCTTATTCTTATTTTTATTTTTTCATGTCTATTTAAGCGCTATCTGACAGTATGTTTGCACTGAAGCACCGCAGCAATTTCCTAATGTTGTAAACCTGCTCAACATTTGGCAATAAAACCCTTTCTGATTCTGATTCAACACAAGTTTAAGTGATCGCGCTGATGTTTGCACAGAGCAGACAATGAGGTGAATGTTTGGGCACATTGGTAACAGTGAAACAGTTTATTAGTAACGTGGGATCGTTTGTGTGCAGAGTATGAACTGAGATTCCTGAAGCTCTTGTCACACTGGTCACAGCTGTAGTTTCCTTCCATGTGTGTACGTAGGTGTGTATTTCGGTACCCTCTCTGGCTGAAAGTTTTTCCACAGATGTCACAGCTGTATGCCTTAATTCCAGAGTGGGTAACTAGATGACTCTGTAAGTGGCTACTGTGAGTAAAAGCTCTGCCACACTGATCACAGCTGTACGCTTTAACTCCACTGTGGATGAGTTGGTGTTTTTTTAGGGAATCCTTCAAGGAAAAAGACTTTCCACACAAGTCACAGCTGAACGGTCTCTCTCCAGTGTGGATGACCTGATGCCGTTTTAGTTTAGCCCTCCCAGTAAAACCCTTCCCACACTCGTCACAGCTGTATGGCTTAATTCCAGAGTGGGTAACTAGATGCCTCTGTAAGTGGCTACTTTGAGTAAAAGCTCTGCCACACTGATCACAGCTGTATGGCTTAATTCCAGAGTGAGTAACTAGATGCCTCTGTAAGCTGCTACTGTGAGTAAAAGCTCTGCCACACTGATCACAGCTGTATGGCTTAATTCCAGAGTGGGTAACTAGATGACTCTGTAAGTTGCTACTGTGAGGAAAAGCTCTGCCACACTGATCACAGCTGTACGCTTTAACTCCACTGTGGATGAGTTGGTGTTTTTTTAGGGAACCCTTCCTGGAAAAAGACTTTCCACACAAGTCACAGCTGAACGGTCTCTCTCCAGTGTGGATGACCTGATGCTGTTTGAGTTTAGCCCTCACAGTAAAACCCTTCCCACACTCGTCACAGGTGTGTTTTTTCTCTCCCTTTCTTCTGTGAGGTTTGTCGGCCTCCTGAGAGCGCTGACTTCTGGCTCCATGTTGGTCCTGCAGTGACAGAGATACAAACAGAGGCAGTGAGTGAAATGCAGTCGTGGAACAAACTCAACCTTCAAACTCCATTAACACTAGTTTTAAACCTGAAGGTGGAGCGTGGCACCAAACACCTTAAAGGTCTCTTATCCCCACCTGCTGGTAGTTCTACCACATTACATCCAACCTGCTGTTAAAGATAATTCATGACTGGTCAAACACTAAAATCATGCCCACACACACACACACACACACACACACACACACACACACACACACACATTATTTTATAATTTAGATTATTTTGTTGTTTCCTATTACATATTTCTATAATTTGTATAGATTTATACAGAATTATTCAGTGATAATAAATCCTATGTTTGTTTATTCTAAAGGAACCCCGTTAGCTTCCACAACAGATGTTGCTCGTCTTCCGTCAAATACTCACATAAAATATTACACAATAAAGTGGATTCAAGATATCCACATAATTTCACTCTTACATCCACAGTGAGGTTTCACAGTTGTTCAAATATAAGCAATCAATAATAATAATAATAATATCAATAACATTGAGGCACATTACACAAATGTCAAAAACAAATCATATCTTACAATATTTACAACAACTAAAAGCTCTGTAAATCGGCTTTTAAGTCTTCATTGAAGTTTTGAATAATTCTCTAATTTTTTAAGGCAACTTATTCCACTTAAAAGTTGCTCTAAATGTAACAGTTTTACAAAACGTTACTTTTAACTCGAGCATTTACTAAATTGCAGCTTGTTGAAAACTGTGTAATATGATGATGTATTTCATCTGGATACTGCAGCTGAGCAGAATAAATGTGGTGTGTTTAACAGAATTGCTTTCTTTAGAACTACAAGTAAGCCATAGAATATTTTAGCCTGTACAGGAAGCCAAGAAAGGTTATTATGCATTTTATCAATATTAGTATAGTATGAACATCTTCACACTAATCTGGACGCCTTATTCTGGACTAACTGAAGTCTGTTAAGATCTGTCTTATTAGCTGCTGACCAAATGATTGAACAATACTCCAGATGAGACATTACTAGTGCATTAATGACATCTTTCATAATGAAGAAGTGATACACAAAGAGCATTTCATAGCCATAGCTATGCCTTGTCGGCAGAGTTATGTGACATTAGTGATGTTTGTACTTTCAGCGTTAACTTGGTTTTAAAGCCTTTAAAATATACGCCGTTCAATAGTCGACCTTAATCTGACAGAGAATGTGATGATTTTGTGGATAATTAAAGTCAGTCATATATCCACAAACACAACAAGCTGAAAGTCAGTGATGCTGCTCGGTTTGCAGTCCTGAACATCATGGCACAAGCAGGATCCACTGCACTGTTAATGTTAGCTGTGTTATATTACTGCCGCTGTTCGGTGGTGTCGAGCCAAACGCACTTTAACGTGTGTTTGAACGAGCTGACGGTTCACTCGTTAAGCTGAAAGAAAGATGCTTTAATCACAGCAGTCACACATGTGTCCACTGCACCATCTGGAACTCTTCTTGTTTACACTCGTAATAACACAAACACTAAATCCTGCTTCTCTGGTGCTGTTGTGTAGCAGTGTGTACACCTGAGACTGTCACCTGTCTGTCTGTCCTGCACTCTCTCTCTGTTTCTTTCTCTCTGATTGTGGAATAAAAGTATGAACATGTGTTTATAAGTTACACTTGTGTTTGAATCCTGCAGCTTATCACACATTTGATTTCCATGTGTGACGACTGCAAGTGTCCAGAGTGAGGACAGACTGAGGGAGCCACTGCTGCACATCATCTGTGAGGCTTTGCAGCCCTGATGATCCACCAGGACAAACTCAGCAGTGTGTGAGGAAGAGGAGGAGGAAGAGCCAGCAGCAGCTGACAGATGGAGAGAATAGACAGACTGTTCCCTGTTTGTGAAGGACTGCTAGGAAAGTTTAACATAACTGTCTGTCCTGAATCAGTGTTGGTCAAGTTACTTGAAAAAAGTAATCAGTAACTAATTACTGATTACTTCCCAAAAAAGTAATCCCGTTACTTTACTGATTACTTATTTTCAAAAGTAATTAATTACTTAGTTACTTAGTTACTTTTTAAAAACACGATTCTACATAATCCATCATATAAAATGTAATCAAATGGAAAAGTCTCTTTTTTTTAACTTGTTTTATCAGTTTTAATCTTTTAACTTTATGCATCAAGCAAAAATTTAATTATATGCAACATTCTGACTTGAATAAATTAGTTTAACATTGAAACCTATTTTCTGCACATTCCAGCACATAAAATAAAATATTTGTTGTGTTTACACTCAGTCTTTCAAATAGATGCAAGTAAAACACAGCAGAACATAAATAAAGTCAAAGACTCAGCGGTCCTGTTGCTCTATTTTCACCTGTAAAGCAGGAGTTGGGTAGGCAGAGGTTTACCCTGGTGCAGGTGTGCCGCGGTCAGTGGAAGAATCCGCAAGTTTCTCTGTGAGTTTCCCATTACGCCGTTGCGCACTTGGTGCTTGCTTGGAAGTTTAGGGTTTCTTTTTCCCGCTGTAAAAAGAAGTTTTCTTCCCACGCACGATGGACGCTAATGTTTTTGTCACTTTTTATGGAATCAAACTCAAAGTAAGGTCAGTACTTCCACACTTTAAACGCTGCACGCTCATACTCTCTCCCACAGTCGATATATGATCCATTGTTGATCTGCACACAGCTGTTGTCACTAACGGCGCACTCGCTTACATCACTGTTGTGAGACATTCTCGAAAAGAAATCACGGTTTTAGTAACGCAGCTTTCCTACGGGAAAGTAACGGTAATCTAATTACCGTTTTTGCAATAGTAATCCCTTACTTGGGTTACAAGTAACGCGTTACTGCCCATCTCTGGTCCTGAATCAGTCTTATTAGGTAATGTTCAAATAATGTGATCATCCCAGTGTTTTCAGTGTGGGAGAAAGTACTCAGGGCCTTCAAGTTACACACTATGAAAGGCAGCAACAAGTTTAATGTTCAGAAACCTAAAGTCTGTATCAGCAGCAGAATGGAGCTAAAATAAATGTTTGTTTCAGTTCTATGAAGCTTTGAGTATTTTGGATCAGTAGCTGCTGTGTTTGTTGCATCATATTGCTGTAACTGTTTATATGCTTTATATATTCTGAGCTAAGTTGATCTATAGTGTTACATCATATTCTATAAGGATGTTATGTGTTTGTAGACTTTCTGCCCAGTTTGACCCATTTAGCAGACGTCAGCCTGTTTAAGGCTCTGATGTCTATTCTGTGTGACTTAAAGCAGTTATGACATGGTCTGATTTTCTCACCCAATAAAGGAATATTTCATATATCAGTCTACTCTTCATTCTATCAGACACAGTTATCACAGCTCCTACATTTGCTTTTTACACATATATGTAAGCATTGAGCCAAATTTATTACCAACATATTAAATGAACAATATTTGTCTCTTATATATGATACATCTGTATACACACTGTCACAGATACTTGTCTGTGAGTGAAGTGATTAATATAATAACTATAATATTGGCCATATTATATTTACATTACCACAGTGAGATGACTTTAGTCTCATGAACAACATCAGCTAATTGTTATTTACAGCTAATCTTAAACGACTGTTCAGCACAGAAATGAAGCCCAACAATCATGTTTCACAGTCCTGTGGTCTCAGCCTCAGATACTCATCAAATCACACAGAGCTCATGTAGAAACAAATGAACTAAATATGTTCTCCTTCATTTCTGTCAAACAAAGCTGTATGAAACGTTTCCAGCTGTTTAGTATCATGGTTGCTAGGCAACCTGGGCAGCACGACCGAGGCTAGACGTCCCATTTCACGAGCCTACGAGCCTCGCACTTCGGCCTTAGCGGTCTTTGAGTACCCTTGAGGACTTTAAAGCTGCAGAACCTGAATCGGGATACAGCCATGATGATCTCCAGCCTCGTGCTCGCCAACATTCTCACCTGAGTTAAGAAGACGATCACTGAAATGGTCTCAGCAGGTCCTTTGATGACAGCAATGAAATGCAGTGGTAAGGCTTTTTGGGGATTAAGTTCGTTTTCATGGCAAAGAAGGACGATGCAGTTCATCTGATCACTCCTCATAACATTCTGGAGTGCAGGCAAAATGCTACTACTGAGCTATTTTGTATTGTTTTAAATGTGTGTTTCCTATGTACTTTTTCCCTTTGAAATGAGAATAATTTGTTGTACAACATAGAATATTTTGAAAGAAATTTAGAAACACTACAAGCAACCAGTAGTAATAATAAGTTACAGGCATGATAGCTTAAATGTTGAACTACTGTGTTCTGGCCTGGTCCCCAGGTCAGGTTTTTCCCTTTGCTTATTTGGATTGGATTGGTTTTGAGGACCTGAGAAGAATCGAGGATCCCTTTTCCAGTACTGGATGGCGAGCCCAGCCCAAAGAGCCGGATGAACTGGTAGATTGTAACCCGACTGGTTACACACACACTGAGTGACTATTGAACATTGAAAGACTGAAATTGACTTTAAAAAAGACACAAAAGACAATATATCCTTAGGTCGACCATTTGTGGGGTTTATTTTATTTTGTTTTCAAGAAGAGCGCTCTACTTTTGTTAAATGTGCACAACTTTAATAATTGTTAATAAATGCAATTGTGTTTTCTGCACCTACTGTGTACAAGTCCTCTGTTGTCATACACCCTTGGCTCCTACGAATCTAGAACCTGTCTGATCTGGTCCATATTTCCCTTCTGTCCTTGTACTGTGGTTAAAGGTAACTATACTGCCGTACTACATGCAAAGAAGGCAAGAAGTAGCACTAACAGGTCTAGTATTGCACCACCAGTGTTACAGTAGCATGAAGAGAGGAGAGATCGTATCTTCCCTTGCTGATTTATGGTGGGATTAACGTAGCTATGTCTGTTCTAGTCTGAGTGCTTTTCTGTTTAGATGAACTGCTGGACTTCCTTACCGGGGGGGGGGGGGTCTAGTCTACCCTCTTCCTGACCAAGGATGTTTGCTTGTGTGCTTTTATGACCCTTTGATCAGCAGTACCTCTCACACACACACACACACACACACACACACACACAGGCAAGGTACTCTTTGTGTGTATGTGGACGTCATATGTTAATGAACCTATGCATATTCATGTAACCTCAATAAAAGGACAGTGGTATGGGAGGACGGACGAGACCAACTGGAGTCAAGCGGTTGTCCAGTTCTCTCCCGTGCACGAGTAACATGAAGAAGCTTGCCTACAAGTGTCTTGCTTTTGCAGTGTAATTATATTGTCTTCAACGTTCCAGCGAATAGGTTTATACTCTAAAACCTATCAAAGACGATCACTGAAATGGTCTCAGCAGGTCCTTTGATGACAGCAATGAAATGCAGTGGTAAGGCTTTTTGGGGATTAAGTTCGTTTTCATGGCAAAGAAGGACGATGCAGTTCATCTGATCACTCCTCATAACATTCTGGAGTGCAGGCAAAATGCTATTATAAAAACTTAAGCAGCAACTTCTCCAGGTTCCAATATTTATGCAATTCTCAAACCTTTTGGCCACGACTGTATAACCTCTTCTGAAGTTTAGTGGATATTATACATGGTTATGCTCAGGATGTGTCGGCCAGTTTCCACTGGAAACGCCTTTTGGTTAAACTGTCAGCGAGGAATTTGCATTTGCACTGTTACATTTTTATATAACTTTAATGCACATAAACAACAGCTGCTTGTTTCAGTGAAAATACATTGATGGGTTTTTAATAAAGTTGTGCAACTGTAAAGTATTTTATCTGGTGTCAATTCTATCGTCAGCTACATTGTTATGGCAAATGTTCAAATGTATATGGTGATAAATATCTTTGGTCATATGGTCCTGCTCTGTCTGTCACCTTCTGTGTTGAGCTCATTGTTTCCTCTGTAGTGGCTGAGCTGAGTCCAAGTAGCTGAAAATGTTCCTCTGCTGCTCCGTCAGACTCTCCTCCTCCTGCTGATCAGCTGGGACACAAAACAGATCTTTGTTAGGCTCCACACTGCACTGAAGAGTCAAAGTGTCTCTTATGTTCATCTGACAAGTAAAAGAACACATTTTTGTTTCCCGAGGTGGGCAACTTGTTGGAAACAAACACAAAAGGTTTGAGCACTGATACCTGCCATTGCTGGCATTGAAAGATGCAACGCCAGCAATGTGGATTGTCAAGACTCAAACCAATCATCAAGCAAAGACAACAGGGATCATTTGTTTCTGTTTATTTAGCATTCACAGCATTTGTAGTTGCCTTCTGTGCAGGGGAAGTCCACGCACACTGTGTGGTACCGCCATCCGCAGAAGGTGCATTCAACCTCTGTAAGAGAAACGAGATTGTCTGAGACTGAAATGATATTCACTAAAGAAGTGGTGATTTGTAAAACTTCACATTTTGATCCGGGACGTACTCTGCATGAAAAGAAGCGCTCACTCTTCCTGCTCAACAAATGACAAGGGCGGAGCCTTATACCACGTGATACAGAAGCTGTGCCGTGTGATGCTAAAATTAGCAGGGAAAAAACAACGGAGAGCACGTCAGGGATGACGAGAAAGTGACAGGAGAAAATCCGTCCCGATCAACCACCCAAACATCAATAACGGGAACTTTATACAGCGCTTCCCTATACACGTCGAACTCCCGCAGGCACAAAGACATTACGGAGGCTATCACTTATCACCTGACCAAAGATATGGCTCCATCAACACTGTGCAAAACGAGGGATTTAGGAAAATGATCAACACCCTAGACAAACGCTACACAGTGCCATCCCGCAACTATTTTTCTATTGTTGCACTACCTGCTCTGTACACGCAGCGTCGAGCAACGGTGGAGATGGAATTTCAAGCAGTACAACATTTTGCTGCAACAACAAAACGTGAGACATTTGTTGTTTTATGTTTATTTATTGTTATGAGAGAATCATGATCTCAATTCTAAGCCAAAAAATCGTGATTCTCATTTTATGCAAAATCGTGCAGCCCTAACATTAACACAAAACTATTGTTTCACCAGAGAAACACACATGAAGAGAGAGAGAGAGACAATAACAGCTACCAAACAGTCGTCATAATTCGTCACACAATGAGAAAAGGACAAATCAACAAGTAACAATGACTAATTAATATTAAAATCTGTAACATAATGTATTGTTTGGAGTTTAGTCTGATTGGTTCAGGATGACCTGCCATTATCCAATCACACGTCTGCTTACCTGCATCTTTTCTCTTTTTTCCTAACCTGAGCACCTGATGGCTTTGAACTTTTGTTGTCCGTCTTCCATTGGTTTGAATTTTACGCTGCAGTACAAACACAAATCCCCCAACCCGAGGATCAGCACAATTAACCTAACAGACCTACACCTTAGTTCACAGATTCACTTTGTCTAAGGTTGATTTCTGGGATTTCACACAACCCAGGATTCAGATCGTGAATCCATGATGGGCTTGGATTTACATCATTATAAATGAAATGTGCTCTACTTGGAAGCAGCCGGCCCCGCCCCTTTTGACGGGTTGTGTGAGACTTTAAATCATCAAACTGTAAATTATAAATTAAATTGTTATTGATCCTTTACCCCGAGTCCTAAAGTGTAGATTTATTTTCTTACTCTTCTTATATTTGTTTGTTTACTTGCACCGCTGTAACTGCAGCCTCGTCGTCTCGTCTCTCTATATGCTGGACTATCTGTAGCGGAGATGACAATAAAGTTTACTTTGACTTCAGCAGCGCGCAGGCGCACCGAGGGCTCTCGCGCTCACTTTATAGAATTTAGAAAAAACATCGGTGCAGATTATAAGTCTGTATCATAATATCTGTTTGTTGTGTTGTTTTTATTTTGTTTTGCGAGTTGGTTATTAGATGCCGCTCCAGCCAGCCAGAGACTCCCCGCCGCTGGGGTGCGTCTTAACTCTCACAAGGTCACCAACACGAAACGTGGCATGTCGATGTCTCAAGTCATAGTAATGTTTTTGTCTGTCATGGCTATAGTCCAAAGCTGCTTTGGCGTGGTCGTGAGCTTCCTGCAGGGAGGCTCTCAGAGTCTCAGGGTAAGGCACACTCGGTTCATCAACACCTGCTGTAGAAGGCTGAGTGATAAGGTCAAGCGGGGTGTCTAACTCACGACCATAAAGCATCATGGCAGGAGTCATACCTGTACTGTCATGGGGGGCGGTGCGCAGAGCAAAGCAAATCTGAGGGAGAAACTTGTCCCATGATGTGTGCTTATCACCTACATAAGCACGGATTGCAGTTTTCAGAGTCCGGTTGACGCGTTCAGTAGCATTTGTCTGAGGGTGATATGCCGTAGTGAGTCTGTGCACCGAGCCGAAGGCAGAAACAACATGTTCAAAAAGCTCACTCACAAAAGGAGACCCTCTGTCAGAAATGAGGTAAGTGGGTGTACCATGCCTAGCAAAAATGTCAGTGACGAATTTACCAGCTGCTACCTGAGATATAGCTTCTTTGACAGCACTGGCTTCAACCCATTTAGTCAAATAGTCAACAAACACGATCAAATAAGCATTACCAGTGGGGGTGCGGGGAAGTGGCCCAACAAAATCCACACCCACATACTCCCAGGGTTTCTGGGGGACAATGGGAACCATAAGACCGGCTGCTTTTTTCTGACTTGGCTTGGTGAGTTGGCACACTGAGCATGAAATCACATAGCGTTTCACATCAGCTGCCATTTTGGGCCAGAAAAACCTAAAACGCAGTCTAGCCAATGTCTTAGAAACACCCAAGTGACCTGCTGTGGGGTGGTCATGGTAATAGTCCAGCAAGGTGCCTCTCATGGAAGTAGGGGCAAACAGTTTCAGCTCTTTCAAAGAGTGCAAAGCACATGTGGACTTGGGTTCTCTGTGATACAAAAGAGAGTCATACACAACATACTGTAACAAGGTGGCATTGTCCGAGCTGTTCAGAGAGTCTGCTTCAATGTCTCTGAGGAGTGGACCTGTGACATGATCGTCTAACTGCAGCTGTCTGAATTGTGAACGGTCAGCCAGAATGACGGGGGGCAGAGTACGAATGTCCAGGCTGCCCATAACAGCATGATCTGGTAAAAGATCAGTCGGCCTGTCACAGGTCAGAGGCAAAGGGTTGCGTGACAGTGCGTCGGGAACTTTGTTCTGTGCACCAGGTTTCTGCACTATTGTGAAATCAAAGTCCTGCAAACGAAGTGACCAGCGGGCGAGTCGGCCCGTTGGGTTTTGACGAGACACCTGAGACTGTTGTGGTCAGTGAAGATAGTAACATGAACACCTTCAACATATGGGCGGAAGTGTTCCAGAGCCCATATCACAGCGAGGCACTCCTTCTCTGAAGTGCAGTAGGGGAGTTCAGCTTTGTGAAGGGAGCGACTAGCAAAAGCCACAACATACTCACGACCCTTGTCATCCTTTTGCATCAACACTGCCCCAAGACCAATGTCACATGCATCGGCGTGAATGGAAAAGGGACGGTTGAAGTCTGGAAATGACAGGATCGGGGCTGATGTGACTTGATCCTTCAAAGTGTCCATGGCCCTTCGACAGCTGTCGTCCCAGTGGAAAGCATTGTCCTTTTTGGTGATGGCGTGAAGAGGTTCGGCATGGCGGGCATAATTCTGAATGAAGCGTCGATAATAGCCAGTCAAGCCAAGGAACTGACGGACGTGTTTCACTGAGGTTGGGGTATCAAACTCCTTAACCGCCTTTACTTTGTCCAGATCGGGCTTAACACCTGATGATGTGATGCGGTACCCGAGAAAGGTGAATTCATCGAGGCAGAATTGGCACTTTTTGAGCTTCAATGACAAGCCAGCAGCCTAGAGTCTGCCCAGCACCTCCTCAAGATCCACTAAGTGCTGTTCAAAGGTAGGTGAGGCGATAACAATGTCATCCAGGTAGACTGCGCACGTTTTGTAAATGAGGCCAGCAAGCACAGAGTTCATGAGTCTCTGAAAAGTTGCAGGTGCGTTGCAGAGCCCAAAGGGCAGCACCCGAAACTGGAAGAGACCACAGTGAGAGATGAAGGCAGTTTTAGGCTTCGAGTCCTCTGCTACAGCAACCTGCCAATAGCCTCGCGCTAAGTCCAATGTCGAGACAAACTTTCCTCTTGCCAGAAAGTCCAAAGACTCATCTACACGAGGCAGGGGATAAGAGTCTTTTCGGGTAACTTGGTTAAGCCCTCGAAAGTCCAAACAAAACCTTGGTTCCGTGGCCGCTCTATTTACAATGACTACAGGAGCTGCCCAAGGGCTTGTGGAAGGTTCAATGATGTTGTCCTTCAACATTTGTTGCACTTGTTCTTCAATCACACGTGTCTTAGCAGGTGACGTGCGATAGGGTGGGAGTTTGACAGGTGTTGCATTGCCAGTCTCTATGGCGTGCTCAGTGAGAGCCGTTCAACCAAGTTGACCATCAAACAAGGAGCTAAACTTGCTGAGCAGATTTAGCAAAGCATCCTTGTTGTTCTCTGAGAGACTTGCTTCAGACAATTTGGCTGTTAAGTCTGAGCGAACCAAGTCCAAAGACATCAGTGTTCCAGGTGAATGTGAGTAATCATTTTGAAGGTCCTCTTCATTGTCTGCGAGTGGGCAGGGGATGTCCTCAATGTAGACTGTTCTAGTGGGAATGTGAATAGAAACAGAAGCTCTTGCCATAAAATCCATTCCCAGAATGAAAGGAGAGGACAAATCTGGTATTATGGCAAAACGCTGGTAAAAGTTCTTGTTCATGAATTCAATATTGAGCCAAATAACACCAACAGGGATACAGGGAGCATTATTGGCGAGGTTAACTGCAGGACCATTCCACTCACTTGTGTTTCTAGGGTAAGAGTCATTTACTTGAATGAGATCTGTTCGTACAGCCGAGAGGGAAGCACCCGTGTCGAGGGTAGCATCCACAGATGAAGCATTGAAGTTCACTTTTGTTCTTAGTGGGGTATTCCAGTGGACTTGTGAAAAATTGTCTTCCAAGTGTCCAAGACTGTGTCCACCCTGTAGTGAATCGGGCGTGTGAGGCTCCGTTAGTAACTGGGGGAAGGTTGGCCTCTGTGAAATGTCCTCCCCCCGTAGTTTCCCGACTGCCTGTATTGTGGCTGGGATGTGGTGCTGCTTAATTCCACCTTTTCATGGCCAGGGTCAGAGGGGCCAGGTGCTGGCAATAGCTGGACTGGGCCATGCCTAGCGGTGTTCGAGGCTCGTTGTGGCAAATGAGGTTGGGTGTTACAGTTTGGGCAGGTGCGTGTAGTGAACCCTGGCTGAGAGCATTTGAAGCAGTAAGGTTCAGGCTTATAGTTGTCTTTGCTACATAAAGCAGGCTGTGGTCTTTGTGGTCCAAGCACTGAGTGAAGCTCATGAGCGCGTAGCAGCAGGTCCATTACAGAAGTGACATTAGCGCCATACAGGGCAACTCTGTATTTTTCGAGAGCATGTTTACTAATTAGGTCAATTCTGTCTTTTTCAGGTGGGGGGCTCTTCAGTTTGTCAAACTCACTCAACATGTGGGCGACAAAGGTTGGGAGCGGCTCGTCCTGAGCCTTAACACGATCCAAAATTCCTCTCAGGATGCGTTCTTGGTTGTCGGAGGGCAGAAAAACTGTCTTAAACAGTTGACAGAATTGAGCCCATGATGTGATGTGGGAGCTCAGTGCCTTGAACCATTTCCCGGGCTCTTTTGCAAGAAAGTGTGGCAGTTCGTTTAGCAATTGCCCATCAGTTAGGTTCAATGAGGCTTTGTATGTGCCAACTGTATTTAACCAGTCTTCAGGTTGCACTTTTCCGTCCCCAGCATACACAGGAGGCTCAAGCTTTGCGTGTTCAGTGAGTCACGTAAACAATCACTAAGCTTATTCACCTCAGTTCTTAACTCCACCACTTGTTGGCTAAGGCTAGGAGTCACATTTTCAACTATCTGGCACATAGGTAACGAGGTAAGTTCCATGTCTGAGTCAGAGTCGTCTGGGCAGTGTGCCATTGCGATTTCAAAAAAATTAAGCCGCTCCAGGGCACAGCGCAGTTATTGATATAGCAGTAAAAGAGTCAGTTAGGTCAGACTAGAAAGACAAAACTGCAAAAATGCGTTCAAGATTAAATTTAGAAAAACCACATATAAAATTTTGCCCAACAACTGAAATTAGACTGGAGTGATCAGAACCATGTTATTACAATAGCATGTCTGCAACACTAGAGCTCAATGCAAGATTAGTTTTAAGTCGTTTCGTTATACTGAGCCGAAGACCAGCACCAACAGTTGTAGTCGGCCAAGCTATCACTTACATGTGCTACAGTCAGTCTCAGCAGAGGGAAAGGGGAATGAAAAGCCAGCAGAAATGTTCATGTCCAGGCTCTCCACAGAAGAATTAATCCTTAGAAGACGAAACCAACAACAAATAACAAATCCACACAGTCCATTCGCGTCGCGGAGTCAGCTTCTCTCTTTTTCTTTCTCCCAAGCAGAGCAGCGGCACACCACGGTATCCAGAAATTAGTCGGGTCCCACCTGAGCTGAGGCTGCGGCCATGGCTGGAGAAAACGTCCGAGCGTCCGCAAAACTGGGGGGATTTCGGAGACAGTTCACGTGCTAGAAGAGAAGAATCCTCGGCGGGATGCAAAAATCGTCTGAAGTCCAAGGGGAAAAAGTTCGGGCGCCAGTTGTAACGTGCAGTGGAGATGAAGCCAGCCGCGGAGGTGTGCAGGTGGATAGCGAATGAGCAACAGCTTCTGACTTTCCAAAAAGTACTCATTTATTTACAATATCAAAAATAAAAGTGCTACCTCTACCACACATTACTAAAGAGCACACTAGTCCGCGTACACACGGGAGCATCCATTACAGGAGGAGTGCGAAGAAGAACAAAAGGGGGTGACACCAGTCGTGAGACAGGAGGCGCCGCCATGTGGTGATACACTGCATTACAATAGCAACTGTTACAATATAAATATTGTTCTGAGAGGCTTTTTGTTGGTTGAGTCTGAAATTGATTGTATGTACAATTCATATCCTTATAAAAAGGCAGAAATATGGTGTTTTATTAATAAACTTACATTTATGGATATAAAATAGCTAATAGTATTAACAAATATTTTATAAAAAAAACATTTATCATTCTTCCTGGGGAACTTAAAGAAAAAGAATAAAACATTTTCCCATCGTAAAGAAAACTCCCTTAAAATATGGACAATAACAAAACTGCTAAATTCTTCCAGAATCTCTGTGTAGAGGAACCAAAAGAGATGTGCCACAGTTTCTGGATGATCCCCACAGAAAGTTCAATTAGTATTTATGTCTCTTTTAAATGTTACCATATAGTGACTGGCTGGGTAACATTTATGAAGAATTTTATATGAGATTTCCTTCACCTTGTTCACAATTAGATATTTATGGGATCATCCAGACTGTCTTCCAGGTGATATCTGGAACATGTCGGTTCCAGTAAGATATTCTATATATGGGAGAGACATGATATCTTCTTGGAATAAACTACGTATTCTCTTATTGCTGTTACCAAGTTCCTGTGAAAAGCAGATTTTTCCCACTGCTGACTCAGCTGGATCAGGGAGAGTGACTGAGGCAGATATTGAGCTGTCAGTGTTTTTATATAACATTAAAGTCCCTGAGGGTATGGCACCAAGCACCATTGAGAATTCCCCAACACTGTTTGACAAGTTTGACGAGCATCTTGACTTTTGGTCTTTGGATATTAACAGTCCTGGATATGTGACTTCTTGTTTAACAGAAATGTTACAGAGAGCATTTGCAGTGCAGCCTTTAATTGCTAGTAATTCACATTTTTTTAGATTTCGACATAAAGCAGATGCCTCAGAGAAATCACTAATAACACTAAGGGCTGGACGGATTTGATTTGCATTCTTCAAGAAGAGTGTGGTGTCATCAGCTAGCTGGCTGATGATGAACTCCTTATCAGCTGTGCTGATTCCTTGTATAACAGGTCAAATCTCGGGGTGGAGTCTTAATCATTTTAATTGAGCTATTGCCATTCGTGTACAAGGTTTTGATAGCTTTACAGAAAAATGCCAAATTTTTCCAAAGAGTGGAAAATAAATTGATGTTCAATTGTATCAAAAGCCTTTTAAAAATCCAGGAAGAGAATGAAGCTATAGTCAGATACCAAATCAGAGTAATCAAGTAGATCTAAAACCAGTCTCATGTTCTTAGAAAGGTGTCTGCTTCTCATAAAGCCTGATTGTGTCTCATCGATAATTGTGTCCAAGAACTCTTTCATTCTGTTAGCAAGTACTAAAGCCATAATCTCATAGTCATCATTGAGCAGACAGATGGGTCTCCAATTATCAATAAGAAGTAAGTCTTTGTTTGGCTTTGGAATAAGTGTTATGAGACCCTGAGCAAGAGTAGGAGGGAGGATGTTATTCTCTACACTTCCTATGAAAAGCTGCAGTAAGAACGGAGCCAGATGATTAGAAAATGATTCATAAAACTCTGCAGTTAAACCATCTGTGCCGGGAGATTTGTTGGCCTTAAGTGCAGAAATAGGATTACAAACGACCTCCACAGTCAGAGGGCTGCCACAGTGACTTCCATCTTTCACAACAATAGTTTTTAGGTTTTTAATATTATTGAGAAACAGCGTTGAGACACACATATATACATATACATATATATACATATACATATACACATACACATATATACACATACATATATATACATATACACATATATACACATACATATATATACATATACACATACACATATACATATACACACATACACATATATATATATATACATATATGTGTGTGTGTATATATATATATACATATATGTGTGTGTGTATATATATATACATATATGTGTGTGTGTATATATATATACATATATGTGTGTGTGTATATATATATATACATATATATATATATATATACATATATGTGTGTGTGTGTATATATATACATATATGTGTGTGTGTGTATATATATACATATATGTGTGTGTGTGTATATATATACATATATGTGTGTGTGTGTATATATATACATATATGTGTGTGTGTGTATGTATATATATACATATATGTGTGTGTGTGTATATATATACATATATATATATATATATATATATGTGTGTATATATATATATATGTGTGTGTGTATATATATATATATATATACAGTGCTTTCGGTTCGGTACGCATATGTATCGAACAATACAATTTTTTTCAATTTTTTTTTTTTTCAATTTTTTTCTTTTTTTTTTTGTGTCCCGTTTGGATCTATAGCCATCAGAATTGTTGTCTTGAGGCCAAGAAAGATGCCAAGAGGATTTATTTTAAGTGGATCATCATATTGGTCCATTTGATTGACCTTTATTATAATTATGAATTATAATAAAACGGGACAGACATGACTGTGGGATAGGACAGGGGGAAAGAATGAAAGAAAGAGGGGGAGAGAAAGAAAGAAAACCAAAGGGGAGAAAAAAAAAAGAACAATACAAAATTTGTAATTTATTTTATCAACTTTCCTTCTGACGATGCTGTCTGTGTTGAGCGCTCAGTGAATCTGCATTTGACTACTCCGCCTAGGCTCGAGAGTGCAGCCTAGGCGGAGTAGTCGAACGCAGATTCACTGAGCACTCAACACAGACAGCATGGTCAGAAGGAAGAGCGCAGGGCAAGCTAGCGAGACAGAAGTGGACCTCCCCACCCTCATTCAGATCTGGCGTTTGGAATTATTTTGGTTTTCATGTGACGTATGACCCTGAAGGTAAGCGAGTCATGGACTAAAGTAAAACAGTATGTTGCATGTGCCATGCAATGCTCAATTACATGGGTGGGAGCTAGTGTGTTAGCGCAGTTAGCTCGTTAACGTGTTGGCCGTCTAGCCCCTCTGTATAGGGTAGCTCGTTAACGGAGATTTGCCATGTTGTGGCGTTAAGGTTATTTCAACGAGATTAACCTGAAAGCACTAGTGGGAACACAACGAATATGACTGCACATTTACACCGACATCATCCTAGTGCAAAGACAAAAACAACAAGCATGCTACTAACTTTAGCCGAGTCATTTAGACAGCTGTTAGCACATGATTCTCCTTATGCTGCTGAGAATATAGCCCAGAAGAAGCGGATAGTATAGCTTTTATTTTGGAAAGAGACATTTCTCTGTAATAAACTCTCTTTTCCAAAGATGAGTGATTCCTCAATCAGATACAGGGCTCGCAATATCGCTAGCCCGACGTCCCGGGGCTATCTCTGCCCTGCCTGTCGGGCTATTGTAGGAAGGAAAAATATATGTCAATGCTTTTGCATTCTTTCAGAAATGTAGCTGGGTAATTATGTCATTGGGTGAGCCACTGTCAATATGTGACATATTGAAATCGTGTTTGAATTTGCGCTTGTTTTTTTGCTTTCACTTTGCAATCGCGCGAACTGTGTATAGAGAGCGACAGCACTGATCTGTGAGTGATGATAATTTGTGCACCAATTCCTCTGACATCGTCTTATTAATTGTTAGCTTACTATGCAAACATGACAAGTGAAATCTCCCGCAGCTTAAACATGTGAGAGGTTGATCGCGCAGAGAATCGCTGAGCTTATGTGAGTGCGGCAGGATATATATTTCACTACGATGACCTGGATGATTGAGAACCTTCACAGACAGATATATATTTTAGTTCTGCTGAGCCAAATAAGACAGGTCAGGGTGAAGAAGTGACAGCCAAAGAAAAGCTTACCACAAAACGGAGAAGTTATGACAAATCAGACTATAAGGCAAAAAGAAAGTGCAGCTTTATGGTTTCATGGACAAAAGAATTTCTGTGGCTGCAATATGACGAGCTAAAAAACAACACGCACAAGGGTTAGGGTTAAATTTAAAAACTGTACTTTTGTGTTAAAATATATATTTACAATTTTAATAAATGACAAATTAAAAAGGCATGAACATTTTTTTTGTATCGAAAAAATATCGAACCGTGACACCAAAGTATCGAACCGAACCGAACCGTGAATTTTGTGTATCGTTGCACCCCTAATATATATATATCTATATATATATAGATATATATATATATAATGTATATTCTACTTTTCTAAATGATTGACTATTTCAATGGAGAACCTAAATGACACGGACCCGTGTTTGTTATTACATATCTCTATTTTGAATGTGACAAGTCTATCATTGCCTGTTATTATATTATATTAACTGTTATAACAGTTAATTGACTCTTTACAGTGGCCTGTGTCAAGAAAAACATGTTATTTTAATCTCACTGTGATATCATTCATAAAGCATTGTCATTATTTCATTATTACTTCATTAGTCTGCATCAGTGTATCATCAATATTATCATGTATCATTTAGTAAATCTGCTACGATAGAATTCTAGATACAATACTCTATCAGTTAGTAAAAGCACCAGTTTAGCTGGAGGTCCAGGCGGACAGAAGTTAAATGAGGACAGTCGAACTTTGGTTGGCCTGGACACAATCACACAAAATACACACTCATGAACACACTATTGGTTAGGTTCCCAGAAAGCAGGAGTGAAAACATCTGGAAAATGTTGTTGTTCTTAGCCATAGAAGGAGATAGGGGAATTCTTCTGAAGTCTTCTGACGTCATGAATGGCTATAAAGCTTCCCGTCTTTGTGCAGACGAGGAAGACATGTTTCCCACACCTGTATAATCTGTGTGTGTGTTTAATAAATCGCCTTTCTGGACACTTCTGGGACTGGTCTGTGCTTATTTTTCCTTCCAAATAAAAAGAACCTTTACACCTGCTATGGTTAATAATAACATGTTCAGTCATGAGTGAAATCAAAGCTTTTCTTCACTTTAGCATTTAACATTCCCAACAATATAATGTGATACCTTAATTAAAACACAGCTAATAAAACACAATTTTCTTAATGCAAACATCAGTGACTCAACATTAGCAACCAAAGGGTTCAGTCTGCAGCTCACACTCATGTGAAGCTACAGCCTCCCCCTTTAGTCTCTGTCATCCTTCTGCTCCTGCACAAACAAAGCAAGACAAAACCTCCACCCTTCTTCTACAGGCTGGGTGAATTGTTGTGGACATTCACTAATCCTAAAGTCGGCACCGTTTTTGTCTCAGTATCAAGTCAGTTAAACTTTTAGTCGTCAGTCCATCACAGTCCAGTCACATGCATACATCCACACACATTCATACCAGATATTGCTGATAATGGAGTCTCACGCGCAGCCTATTCGAGCCTCCATCACCAGCAAGATGACGTCATCATTTTAAAGGAAAACAGCTCCTTGTTTTTGGACTGGATTGACTCGCTGCAATCCTTTTAGGCTCAGGACTTCTCATGTGATCAATGTCCCATATAAGTGAATTTCTCCCAAGCCCATTATAATCATGGAGAAAAACACTTTGCCACTGTTTCCAGTAAGAATATTTTATAGCGCTTTAAAGTTCAACCTCTCAGGTCTGGATTAAAGAGCTGATTTGTTAAATCAGGAACTCACAAAATACCAAAATATCACCACCGGTGGATCACACCTCTCAGATGTTCTTATCTCAGTGCACTGTAACAAAAGCACAAACAAACGCAACCAATAAAATACTAATAAAGTAACAAATACTGGGGCCCATTGCAAACATGTCCAAGCATAAAACCATCTTTCTCTCTCTTAGAGAAAGAAAACAATCCAAACCTCACTGATAAAATCAACCTAGTGTCAAGCAAAACCCAAAAATCAACCAAAACTTCACCAGAAAGTTTTTCTCCCTCCCGGGACAATATTGTGCAGGAATACAGGCACCGTAACTCCTTTTGCACTGACAAAAACATGTTGGATTGACTTGATTCAATAGTGGACACTGGTTGCACACAAAGGTTTTGCTTTGGCAGAAACTTAAACAACTGAGTTAAATCAACACAACCTTTTCATATTCAGTAAACCTGCATGTTGTGTTCATAAAACACGATTGAAACATGTTCAGATGGAGTAAGTTGAGCTCCTGGAACATTTTAATCCTTCAATTGAAATTGAATGGGTCTACAACAACTACCATCCTCCTATCTCTATCCTGGTTGCAGCAGGGCTGGGAAATAACCCTGAAGTGATAGGTTACCAGGCAGGGTACACCCTGGACAGCTCACCAGTCTATCAGATAGAAACACACAGCCGTTTACATTCATGGATAATTTAGCCCAGGACCTTCTTACTGTGGAGCAACAGCACTAACCAGCATGCCAACAATGGAGGAAATACAGGAAAGCTATGATTTCCTGTATTTGAGGCAGAATTATTTTGTTCTTGCCCTTGACAAGTTAATCCACAATAAATAGCAACAGCATGCATGTGGTGTGTGTGTCGTTGTCTGCCTCTTATAACTCCAGTGATTTTCCAGTAGTTTGAAATAGGGCTGCCACAAACGATTATTTTAATAGTCGACTAGCCAGCGATTATTTTTGCGATTAGTCGACTAATCAGATCATCATCCATTGGACGTAAAACTACAGCTTATTGCACCAGCAGCATCTGCTCTTATATAACTATCATTAGCTTACAGCTTTAAGTGTTTAAGGTCTGTGCTAACTAAAAATAAAGACAAGATGATAGTTTATTAAATTTTAATGACATTTGCAGATTGTTTCGGTGAAGTTTAATAAACTCCTTGCTATCTAAAATATAACAGGACACCGGAGTAAATTCTCGAGCATCTCACACTTCTGATAATCAGCTGTCTGCTTGATGTTTATTCAGCTGTGTAAAAACTATAACTTTAATCTCAGCCAAACCGATTTACTCAGGAACAAATAAAACACTGAAAAAAAGGCCAAACAATAACATTTTGAAGTTATCTAAGTGACTTATATATGTTTAACCTGAGTAGCGAAAGACGGCGGTGGGTTTGCAAACGATTTGCCGGGAGTCCGGTGTTCTCACGGCTCTAGTTAGCCTCGCCCCCGGCTAGCTATCGAGCTAGCGGGTAACAGACGTCTCCGAAAACGTCGAAACGCTTTTGAAAGTATGTGGTGTCTTGATAAACTGAGCAGATATTTGAGGTTTACACAGCTACATTCTCGCCTGAAAATATGTTAAACGTTTGTTTTGTGACCCAGAAAGAATAATAAGAGTAACATTAAAACTAACTAGCTGCTGCCATTGTTGGAAACTGAGCTGGGCCGCGCTATGAATTCTGGGACAGAGCTACTTCTTCTTCGGGGTTTAACGGCAGCTGGCATCCTTGTACATGCAGTGCTGCCATCTTCTGTTTCAGTCCGGTATTACACTCTTAAATCCTACTACTTATTCCTGCGTCTTTTGGGATCTTACAAAGCTTCAAACGACGCGTCGACTATTAAATCAGTCGTCGACGATTTTAATAGTCGACGTAATCGTGACTAGTCGAATAATCGTGGCAGCCCTAGTTTGAAATCTTATGCGGTGTTGACACAATAATTTGTTGTAAACCAGGAAATTCCCAACTGTGGTAGAAAGCACAGCTTAGCCTTAGCAAATGTTCAAAGAAAAGTCGTCACTTCCTGATTTCTGCTTCACTGATAAATATTGTCACACTGGGGTTTTTGCAAATGATATCAGTGAGCACTGTGTGGCAGCTGGAGTCAGACAACTGAAGCTCCCACAATCAAGACCACAAACAGCTTTCAAAGGAGATTTGAAGCTTTTCTGGCAGCAAGCTTCATGATTTATGGGACTGGAACTGGAACAGAAACTACCTGATCACCAATGGTGAGCTGGCATGGAATTATTTTTATGACATTTTATCAAAGTTATAAATAAGCATGCCCATTAACACATAGTGAGTGAGCATGTTGTCTTCCCACGCAGTGAACAGCGGACGCTAATGTTTTTGTCACTTTTTACAGAGTCAAACTCAAAGTAAGGTCAGTGCTTCCACGCTTTAAACGCTGCACGCTCACACTCTCTCCACACTCGATAGATTATCCATTGTTCATCTGCACACAGCTGCGGTTTTAGTAACGCAGTAACGCAGCGTGCTTACGGCAAAGTAACAGTAATCTAATTACCTTTTTTGCAATAGTAATCCCTCACTTTACTCGTTTCTTGAAAAAAGTAATCGGATTACTGCCCATCTCTGGTTGGAGCTGTGCACTTGTGGGTTCAACCTTGTGTACACGTTTATCTTTGCTGTGTGTACTTGTACCTCTGAGTGGAAGCTGAACTCTTGAGTTCGAGTATCGAAGCATCAGCTGTGACGTTAAAGTCCAAACAGCTCGTTCATTTGACGTGCAAATGAACGAAGGTAACGCTGTTTTCATGTGGATGTGTCACTGAGACACTTTCCACATCCACAGCTCACAAAATGGGAAAACTATAGAAGTATAACAATGAAGAAGTTACTATGTTACGGGTCCCAAGGATGAAGACCTCGATGACAAATATGTTACCTGTAAAAGCAGGTGAAGAGCAGAGTAAGGAAGACACGATGCGTCTCTGCTTTCCTCCAGAACGTGTCTGAGTCTGATTTATTTCACACAAATAAATGCTATAAAACACTAAACATGAGCTTTCAATATACTGTTCAGCTGGTTCCTCATTCACATCAATTACATTTACTTATTTCACAACATCAGTGAAATATACTCTTTTTAACTGGTTCAGTTTCTCAAGTTCACACTTCTTTCCATAACAGCTACATCCTTTTATCATATCAATAAACACATCACATTGTCTTCTGCAGTGTCTTACTGGCTAAACAGTTCTATTCAATAACAGCATTGGTAAATACATTACATTTGTTCCCTCCAGTAATTTACTGGCAAAATCACTATTTAGTGCATCATGAAACACAGCTTGTTTAATCAACCCATGAATGCCTCTGTTAGCTACACAGAGTTGCTCAGAGTGCTTGTGTTACACTAGCTAATCTACTCAGTCACTTTAACAGAACTATTAACATTCACATCTCACAGAACTGATTTGATTGGAGCATTACAACACGTTTGCACAGAGCATAGGAGCGCACTGACTCTGCTTCACGAGCGCTCCACCTAACGAGCGGGCTCGCGGTGCGGTCGCGCGGGACACTCCTCTGGTTTTCTCCCGTGTTTACATATAAATAACTTTGGCGGACCGCCTTAACTCTCCCATTCACATTAACGTGGGTAACCATGGTGACAATAAACAACATTTTCGGTGCGAGCACCGTGTACCGACCTGTAAAAGCAGGTGAAGAGCAGAGTAAGGAAGACACGATGCGTCTCTGCTTTCCTCCAGAACGTGTCTGAGGAAGCAGCGGAAGGTGGGCTCCACTTACTGCACCCCGAAACCCCGGAGCAAGCACCAAAGTTCCGCCCTCACTGCTTTCTAACATAAAATGAATCCCTGTTACATGGATTTTCTATCCTCTTAAAGAAACTGAAAATAAATACATATAGCGATGAAAAATGTCCCGTTACATGAGTGTTTTACACAAAATAATATTAATGTGGTCATTCCCTCACAGGGGTGCCACAACTACACTGCTGTTTTGACAGAGACACAGTGTGTTTATCTAACTTGGCTGAAGCCAAAGTTCTCCAGACAAATTCAGTCTGTTTCTGCCAAGTGTGAACTCACTGGATGAGCGCCAGATACACAGAATCAAAAAGGGATAAATTACTTTTCTTATGTCATGTTCCCGTCACAAACTGGCTCAAGGAGAGGGGAAGCAGGAGTCCACAGATGAAATGTTCCTATAAATAAAGTGGAATTTATTCAAACTTTACCAAAACTTCAACACATCAAATACAAGCAGTTCAGCAGGGAGTGGATGTGTGTTGCATGTGCCAGGTGGATGCAGAGAGAGGCCAGGGCCACGTTCAAACCTGAACACGCTGCACAGTGTTTTCTTCCATTTGTTAGGGATGAATGAAATGCTTCCTTGAAAGGATGTGTGCAGTCACCAGTGGGCGTGGAAGCATGTGCGCCCTCATTTGGTGGGTGTGCAAGAAAAGTCATCCTGTCACACAGCAATGCCTACATAAATCACACCACTCTGCTTAAAATAATAATGTTTAGTGAAGCAGGTGAAGCAAAGGGCTGCTTTTAATAGGCTGGGAGACCCAGGTGTGCTGCTTTAGCTGCTGAGCCTCTTATGACAGAACAGCGGAGAGTGGTAAGAAGGGAGGAGGGGGTCTGGCTGTGTTTGTGAACGATAGATGGTGTAACTCTGGGCATTTCTCTATCAAAGAGACGCTATGCTGTAAGGACATTGAGCTGCTAGCGGTTAGCATGAGACCGTACTATCTACCACGAGAGTTTACACACGTGATCATGATAGCTGTGTATGTCCCGCCCTCTGCTAACGCTGCAGCAGCCTGTGAGGTCCTGCACACTGTAACCAGCAGACTCCAAACACAGCACCCTCAGGCCCTTTTCCTGATCTCTGGGGACTTTAAAGATGATGTAACCATTTAATTATGGTTACATAATTAATTATGTAATTAATTATGCAAAATGCAAAACGCTCAGCTGTGTCTCCAATCAAAGCTCTGTAACTTCAGAGGTGATGTTCATATGTTGACTAATGGTTTTCTTTCATTTTTGATGTACTGCAGAATATTTGTATAAAATCCAGGCCAGGAAAATCTCCTTCATGTGTTTCTGTGTTTTGTCTTCAGCTACGTTGACACAAAGGCCTCTGCTGTGACGCTCACACCTTTGATAAAGTCTGGAGAGTGTCAGCTTCCTGTTTATAGATACAAAAATATGTAATGTTGTGAACTCTGGCCGCAGCGGCGCAAGAAAAAGGAGAATTACGGGAAGCACTCACAACAGGTAAAATCAAAATAACAAAGTAAAGTACGATAAAATAAAAACCAACAAAAGAACAACACAATATACTTCCCCGTACTGTTACTGCTAACCTCTGTTAACCTAGTAACTCTTACCTTCTAACTGACAGCTGGTCAATAAACGAGCTCCATAAACGCTCCATATTCACCTTTACATGGAATATAAAGGGAAAAGAAGAAACACAGTGCTGTGTCAGCGTTAGACATATAGATATATCCTTGCTTTTAATACATTTGAAGGTGGGTGGGAGAGGTGCTTCTCCGCGTAGTCTACGGTCTCTTTGGGATCGGTAAAGCTTTTCCTCACATCACCATGGGTCACTAACAGCTTTGCAGGGTATAGCAGTCTGTACCTGACGCCGGTCATCCCACGTAGTCTTCCTCTCATATTTGCAAATGCGGCTCTGCGTTTCCAACAGAGGGAGGGAAATCTGGGAGGATGTTTATTTTAAAAGCCCTTATACATCAGGTTCTTGTTCTCTGCAGCTTTCAGCAGAATTTCCTCACCAATGTGGTAGTAGTGCAATCTCAAGATGATGGGCCGAGGAAGATGACTTTGTTTGGGACGCTGGCGATTCGCTCTATGTGCTCGATCGATGAGTGGCTTCTCCTCGAGAGATAGCGCCTCCGCCAACAGGTGTGAACCAACTCAGTCATCTTGGGTCCCTCTGTGCCTTCTGGTATTCCTGCAGTTCTTAAATGATTCCTCCTGGAGTGCCTCAAGAGCTCCACATCTCTCATCTAACTTCTTTACCTCCGCAGACAAACGCTCCACAGTGGCCTGGAGAGTGGCGATGGTGTCAGAGTGGTTCGAGGCACAGTCCTGCAGTTCAGTCAAAGTGTTATCATGCCTGGCCACGTCGCTTTTTATGTCCGAAATTGAGGGCTGGATGCTCTGGTTCAAGGATGATATCTCGCCTCCTATGGTGGTAGAAATCTCTAATATGCAAGTGTCCAGTGCTAGTTAGTTAGTTCTAGTTCTAGTGGTTAGTGGGGCTTTATTTGATGATTCTAGTGTGTGTTACATTGTTGTCATATTGTTGAGTCGCAGAGCTGTACAGTGTTACAGTTTCTGTAGAGTCTGGTATAAGGAACTCAGATCCCTCTGTGAATAATGTTCACTGAAACTGATCTGTAGTTAATGAACTAGTCAGGATTTACACTAGAGAATGTTTCTGCCATTACATGGCCTGTATTTGTAGAGCGCTTTACTCGTCCCTAAGGACCCCAAAGTGCTTTTTTGCCCAAGGACACAACGACCGAGACTGTCCAAGCCGGGGCTCGAACCGGCAACCTTCCGATTACAAGACGAGCTGCCAACTCTTGAGCCACGATCGGCCCACATATTGTTGTCTTTTGTTGCAGACACCAAGTGTTGAGATCCTGTCTCAACCTCCTACATTCTTCCAGCAGGTTACACATTATTTTTTGTATTTGGAATCAAATATATGTGTCAGTTGGGCCTAGTGCAGGGGTCAGCAACCTTTAACACCCAAAGAGCCTTTTGGACCCGGTTTCCACGCAAAGGGTCAGGGTTCGGGAAAACACTGGGAGCCGCAAATACTTTGTGACATCTAAAATGAAGATAACACTGTGTATATTGTTTTTACCTTTATGCTTTGTGTGAACAACTACAGTGTGTTGCTTATGAAATCCATGAAGTGCTACAGAGAAAATTACATTTGATTTATGTAATGAACACATTTTGAGCTCTTAAAGAAATATAAGAAAGGAAAGCTGAACTACAATGATCCATGTAGCAAACACAAACTGTTATATCGCCTTTGGGCTTTTGGAGCCTTGACCTGACTTTTAAAAAATAATTGGAAAAAAGCTCTATGCTGCTACAAAATGAAAAATAGATATTTGCAAAATTCTGCCCAAGTATGTATTTTACACACATACCTAGTAAATATATAAAGCTCACTGTGACACATACTTTAATATTTCGAATCAAAAACAGTTCTTATTTAATTCAGTGACAGCAACGGGGACAAAGCTGTTTTTATAACGCTTTGTCCTGCATCTCGGAAATAGAAACCTCCGTCCTGAGGGAAGAAGCTGAAATTCACCCCTTAGAGGATGGGAACCATTTTTAAGGATTGATAAAGCCATCCTCTGTACCTGCTCAGAGTACAGGGAGGCTAAACAAGACTGTGGCTCACCTATCAGACGACTGGACCATCTCACTATCTGATTCAGAGAGTTTTTCTCTGTGACAGAGGTCTGACCGAACCATGCCACCAAACAAAAGGATAAAACAGACTCAATAAAAGAACGATAAAACAAAGTTAAAATTTTTTAGTCAATGTGGAAATGAACAAGTTTCCTAAGGCAATAAAGGTGCTGGTGACCCTTTTTACAAACTGATTTGCAATTTTGATCAAAGTTCAGTTTTTCATTTATTATGGTCCCAAGATATTTATATGATTGTACTTGCTCTATTTTCTGACCTTTAATTAAAGTGACTCCGTGCCCATTTTGTTGTTTCCTAAAATCAACAACCATGTCTTTTGTTTTAGATATGTTCAGCTGGAGATAAGACTCCTCCCACCACTGAACAAAGTCATCAATGACTGGGCCGTGGTTAGTTTCACCCTCTTTCAGTAAGCTGACAATAACAGAGTCATCTGCATATTTAATAATGACCCTGTTTTCATGTCTGCCCTGACACATGTTTGTATAGAGAGTGAATAATAAGGGCGATAGGACGCAGCCTTGAGGAGAACCTGTGGAGGAGAACACTGGGTCAGACAGAACCCCATTTATTCTCACTCTGTGTGACCTGTCAGTTAGAAAATCTAAAATCCAGCCCAGCAGGTTTTTCCTGATTTCAAACTGTTCTAAAAGTCTTTTAATTAAAATATGGGGCTGTGTTGTATTAAAAGCCGAAGAAAAATCAATGAGAAGAAGTCTTGCAAAAGTCCCTTTACTCTCTACATGTTTAAGAATCAGATTTAGTAAAGTCAAAAGTGCGTCCTCCACTCCTCTGTTGGGCCTGTATGCAAACTGCATTGGATCCAGCTGACCTTCAGTCTCTTTCATAATCACATTTCTGAGGATTTTTTCAAAGACTTTCATGACAACTGAAGTGAGGCAACAGGCCTGAAGTCGTTTAGATTTAGGGACAGGAACCACGACTGCTTCTTTGCAAAGAGAGGGCACATGTTGTGTTTGCAAGGATTTGTTAAAAATAACCTGAAATATAGGCCTGAGTTCATCAGCACAAGATTTAATTAGGCGGCCACTAATATTATCAGGACCTGGCTCTTGTTCACATTGACTGTATGAAAGGCCTTTTTAACATCGCTGAGTTCAATGATAAAGTGCTGAGTATCTCTCAGTTTCTGTTTCAGTTCCCAAATATCCTCGCTGAAATCAGAAGAACTAAAACGAGCATAAAACATGTTTAAAGCATTTGAAAATCTCTGTCTGAATTAAAACATCTAAAATGACCTGACTGCTGCTCTGGGGATTTTGAAACCCTGCTATGGTTTTCATACAAGTCCAGGCAGACCCAAAAGTTTTTGCAGCAAATTTGCTTTCAAGAAGGATTTTGTCTGTTTTGCTTTCAAGATCTCGATTTTCATTTCCTTGGTAGCTGTCTGAAAATCGGTAACAGCCCCTCTTTAAAGGCCTGTCTCTTTTTCCTTAAACAGGATTTGACACTTTTAGTGACCCATGGCTTATTGTTAGCGTAAATTTTAACGCGCTTACGGGGTATAATCACGTCTTTACAAAATACTGCACAGGAGCTAGTAACATCCACCAAAGCATCGAGATCATCTCCACAAGACTGAAGACGGGGCTGTACGAAGTCACTTTATCTCTACAGGACTGTAAGCTGTCGTCTGTGAGGCGTGAGCGTGTTTGTTTGAACACAGTTCACGGTGGAGAACAGCTGCTGACATAATGTGGATCCGAAGATCCATAACTGGCCTACCTGGGGCTGAAAGTCTCCATAAATGCAGGCGTTTCGGCGGCTACACCGGCTTCCACGAGTGTGACGCTTATTTTGAGAAAATAATAGAATATAAATGTATTTTTCTATTTCAATATCACAATAATCTTCCAATGTAGAACTACAAGTTAAAAAAGAAGTAACATAAATCAAATCCACTTCAGCTAAATACTTCTCATTTATTTCCATCTTACATGCTGTGACTGCAGCCATTCCCACATCTCTGTGAATGGGACTCATGGACATGGATCAGTGGTTGTTGATCAATGGTCCTGAGAATCTGCATAATTAAGATGAAGGAACGGAGCTCCCAGCCCATCGTTCCTGCAGCTGCTTTCAGTCTTTATGCAAATGTCCTGTTTGTAAGACTGAAACCTGCAGCTGAGACTGAAGACGTCACCTGATGATGACGACACGTTTCTCCCACAAAACGCTGCGTCCAGATGAACAGAAGCAACAGACTCACTTTCCTGGATGATTGAGATGCATCAAGACTTCATTGTGTGTTACTTCTCATTCAGCACAGACACATTATTCCTGTTAGGTCATGTCAGCTGTCACTCAGTACAAGCACAACTGTGAACAACACAAACTTCTCTTCAATGTGTCACAGAAACACTAAGTGTGAGAGCCTGTATGACACACAGGACAGACTGTAAGCTCTGCTGGCTGCACAGCACTTTGTAGCAGTTTTCCAACATGTCCTCCACCCGTGATGTCAGTGGTGGGACCCCAGTCACAGCACTCAGCACCACCTCCTTTAAATGGATTTTATAGCAGTTACTCCCGTTACTCGGTGCAACGCTTCTTAAATGTGTTTTTGCAGGATAAAACACAGCAGGTGGTGTAGAGAGGACGTCAGCTGACGGAGCAGAGGGAGGCAGACTGTGGATAAATGACAGAGTGAGAGGAGAGCAACCATGACAGAAGCACAGGTGTGGCAGATAGAAGTGGCTTTATAGACACTTATTGTCAGTCCTCGTGCATGCTGTGGAAATAAGTGTCTGTGTCATGAGGTGACATGTGAGCTTATCTTTGGTCAATAAAGCTGAACGACCAGTTTTCACTTTGCTTGTTACGCTTGTTTAGTGACGTCTGGGTTTCTGTGGAGCCCGAATTTTGATGAGTTCTGGTGAAATCATCTGAGATCATCTGAGCATCGGTGAAGAGTCAGCAGAGAAAGTGTGGGACAGAAGTTTGCTTTGGACACATGGACTGAAATCAAAAAGTAACAAACAGGATTTCCAATGGACAGTATGGAGAAGTGAAAGTACACAAAGGCTGTGCTGGAACACGTGTGTTACACTTTTTGACAGCTGAGAACAAAACACAATATTTTGCATCATCTCTGCAGTGTCTCTTCTTTCCTCTGCTGTTGTGCTTTTAGCTCCAAACTGTTTCAAATGGTTTGTCAGCAAGCTGACCTCTGACCTCTGCAGTACTAACTCCTGACCCGTACAAAGAGCGGGCGTTTCTGACCTTTGACATGCAGCTGTATGTCTCTCAGTCTCAGTTCTTCTCTCCGTCACTGATGGAGCAGGTGTAGTTGCTGCTGACAGTCAGTCGTTTGTTTTCTCAGAGTGAGGCTGAAGTCTGAACTGTTCAGAGCATCAGGTCTCATCAACGTGCGCTGCTGTAACGCCGCTTTGTCCTCTGAGATCACCAGGTATGAAACCTGAGTGCTGACAGAGCAGCATGTTCCCCCTCATTCACCTCCACCACCACAGCCAAGGCATGCTGGGAAACTGAGGACACACAGACGGAGAACTGAAGTGTCTGCTGTGTGTTCATCTCAGAGTCCTCACAGGTGACACATTAGCTCCAGAACACCAAGCCAGGTGTTTGAAGCCTGACAGGGATTCTTCCCATCCAGAGGGAGGATTTAGCTGCACAACAATGAACATTAGTGTGTAGTTTAGAAACACAGACTGTGCCTGCACTGCATCTAGTGAAGAAAAGTGTTACTGCGAGAGAACGAGGCTCCTTTAAAGCAGCTGATATTAAGGTTGAAAAATCAACAATAAGCTGATGTAATCAACGTTTCACAAAATGGTCAGCAGCTAAAATCTGGAGCCGTTCTTTGCTGGTAATTAACAGTTTGTTCTTGTTAGCTAATTATGTAATTAAAGGTAGCAGCAGAAGCCTTGTGTTGAAAGCCCATTCACTCACACATTCACACAGTATGTGTGTGTCTGTGTTACACTGTGGACATCCCTTCTGTTGGAGCGCCATCTTGTGGCAGGTTTAAGAAATGTTCTTCTTGTAAATCCAAACTGATGCACCTCCATAGCAGACTGTGGAGGCTTTCAGTGACATGAAGACTTGATTTATACTGTCATATTCTCCTGTTACACAAAGCACAGCACGCTGAACATGGATGAACTGAAACTCCCAGCATGTGACTGAGGAAAAGCACAAATCATTCTCACACTGACTCCTGCTTGATTTTAGATTTGCTTTCAAATCCTCACACTTTCATATGAAGCACTAAATGGGCTCCAGACTGTTTATCTCAGCTTCCTGTCAAACACACTGCTGCTCACACCGAGGCTCAGTTTACTCCTCCAGCCTGGCTTAACCTGCTGTCTGTTAAAAACAGTCCCACACTCCTCTGTTTAATCCTTCTGATCAGACTCTTTGATTTTGTATTGTTTTTACCTGAAGTTGTGTTTTTGACATGGTTCTGTCTGTGAAATAAAGCTCACACACACACTGCTACAGTCCTTCATACACTTAGAAACGAAGCTGCTCCTTTCCTCAGTGCTGACACATAAAGAAGAGTTGCTTTTATATCCAACACGTCTCTGTTCCAGAAAACAGCTTCAGCAGCCTCTGAGTCTGAACTTGGAGTTGGTTATAAGCCACAGGCCTGTGTGCACAGCAATGAGGAAATATAATGCAGTAAGTGAAACATGGATGTGTGGAACAGATTATCCCAAAGGTTGATTCTGTTCATCTGGACGTTCTCAGTGAAACATTTGGTCTCTCGGTCAGGTGACTCCTTTAGTCTCAGCTGACTGCAGGTTTCCAAACCTTTGTCACTGGATCACTCACTTCATCTCCAACGTGTCCCTGACACAGACAGCTGGAGCCGTTACAGCAAAATCATTGATCATCGTTTTTAGAACATTAGCTGGTGTTGGTGGGCAGGCTAGCAGTGCTAATTGTTAGCACTAGTTCTGCTGCTCTCCCTTTGTCTCTGTTATTGTTGGTCTTTAGTGAACAATAGAAAGTGTCTTCATGAGACTGTTGCCTAATGTTCAAATGTAGATAACACCACCTGCACCAACCTGTTACACAGCACAACCCTCTGGTGTAGCTTTGGCTGGAGCACATATTGGCAGCTCCAGTGACATCACCACTCCATGGTGACATCATCTCTACAGACTGTGGCTGTTACATATCCTCACCTGGTAATAATAAGACTGTCCTCAGCTGCACACAGCTCCAAGATGAACAAACTGAAGTAAATACAAATTAGAGTTACGATAGATTGAAATCTTGTAATCAGAGCTAATTCTTAGTGAAACTCTCACAACATCATATCATGATCCTGGGTTAGTGTCTCGGTCTCAGATCACAACATCAGCACAGGCTTGGCTTGGGTGAGGTATTGAGTGGTTCTTGTCCATGACAGCTGCAGGTACAGTGCCATCAGCCATGCTGCACCACATGTCTGCCCAGGAACATTAGTGTGGCTGAGTCTCATGTAAACATTGTGCTAAAGTGGTGGGAAAGTGGCTGCAAGCTGGCTGCACTGTGTCCAATACTCTCAGTATGATATCCACAAACCTCTGAGTGTCACAGAGTGGGCCTGTGCTCAGCTCACTGTGCCCCATTCAATTCTACTTGCATAGTTTTACAAGTAAAATTAAATATACAAGTTGCTCAATGATAAGTTATTGTAGTAACAACTAAGTCCATGGTCATTATTTGTTAATAGTAGCTTAAAGCTTCTGCACCAATCATGGAGCACCAGGTTTAGAGCATGTGCTCAGCTCAAAAAACATAAAAACAAAAGTAGATTTAGAAGCTGAACTGAAAACATTTAAAGTGACAGTCAGCACAAATCCAGCTGACATCTCCATCCAACCCAAGTCTTCATTTAAAGTCATTATAACTGTGACACACGTTTGTTACAGTATTAATCCTGCCTGATGCTGCAGGGCCAACATCATGAAACAGGCTCAGCATTTATTTCCATTATGAAACTTTATCATTAAAAACAAACCATTGTTCTGCAGTCGTCCCAGGACTGTCGGTCAAACGTTCTCTCCACATGTTTAAGGCTGAGCTCACTTTATCGTCTCCCTGAAGGAGGAAAGCAGATGTTACTAAACATCACAATAAAACATATGAAATGGGTGCACATGAGGAACGTCTGCACTGTTAAAGCCATGCAAACATCTTCACACATGAAGCAGCAACACCTCTCAGTTTAGCAGCAGCTGGTAAAAGCCACAGTGATCCTGGAGCCTCCCTGAAGGACTCGTTCATCAGTAACTGTCAGGAGGACGATTAAACCTTCTGCACACGTCCTGTAGTTACACACTCGGGAGGAAAGACGACGTCCTCGCTCTGCAACGTGATCTGTGTTTCATCCAGGACGCTCAAACACAGACTGGTTTCCAAATATTAGACGCACTGGTTCTTCATGCGTTTCTACCTGAGCACTCAGAGTCATTTCTACAACAGGCCTCCTTCACCTGCTGGTGCCTCTGTTTCTGTGTTTGGCTGTTTCCATCAGTGCCTGATGTTTGTGATCTTTGATCTGTTCTGAAGTCTCTCTTTGTAACACAAATGTTGTTTGGCTTCTTTTGCAAACAAGGCAAAAGAACTTTAATGGATTCATTTGCTGATCTTACTTTTCTGATGCAAAGCCGTCCTTTCAACGCTTTAGAAAGAAAACCAAACAATGTTTTTAAAACTTTCCCAAAATGAAAAAGCTATTAAAACCATAAACTTCTGCTCCTTGATCATGTGATTCTTCTTCTAGACTGTCTGTAATTGTTATTGCTGATTGTCAATAAAGTTGTTTTTTATAAGTTATGTTGTAAAGGAAGCTTGTGGCGAGGGAGGAGGGGCGACTAAAAGCAGGTTCATATAGTGGGAAAGTCCTCAGGTCATGTGAGGATATTTACTGATGCGTCAACACTGTCAGATAAAAGAACGGCTGCTGCATTTGTTCTCCCACAAATAAGTTTGGTGATGAGTAAAAGAATTACAGATGGTGTGGCAGTTTATACTGGGAGCTGGTAGTGATGTTACTGGCTTGAACTGGGTGGAGGACGCACTAATATGGAGGTATGTGGTTTGCTGGGACTCTAGCAGCGTGCTAGTGAGTACAGGTGATATGTCTTCAGACTCTAGGCAACATATTGTTTTTGATATACTTCATTTACTGTATAGAATCAAACACAGAGGGATAGAAGTGGATTTCTTATGGCTCCCTGTGAATATCGGTGTTGATGCAATGAACAGGACGATAAGTTTAAAAAGGTGCAGCAAGAAGAAGTCGTGCAGGTTTGACTATAAAATACAGTGAAAGTGAGGTGAAGAGTATAATGAAGGTAAAGATGAAGGACGAGTGGCAGGCACACTGGGACAGAGACGGGAAAGGCAGATATTATTATACAGAAAACAGTCGTGTAGAAGAAGCTGCAGCAGAGACCAGGATGGAATCTGGAGAGTCAGAGTTGGTCACACAGGCTTGAATAGCACACTTAAAAAGGTAAACATGACACAGGAAGTGTGACTTCTGTGGACCAGAGGAGACGTTTGACGGGTTGTTAGCGTCGTCAGGATGCTGGATGGAAACGCTGTGCCTGATAGGATGATTACAGGCTGGACTTTGTCTTCCTGTTACAGATGGATCCAGGCCCTGGATGACTGCTGGACACACATGACCCACACTAGGCTGCCTTCATCCATCCTTTCCTCCTTCACTGAGACTCAGAGTCAGCATGAATCCACTTTTTACTGTCCGTGCAATCAAGCTCCTCTGCAGAGCTAGAAAATATCTTCGAACCAGTTTATGTGTTAGGGGATCCTTTGCAGCTGTGACTGTTGCCTCTGTTTTTGTCCTTTGGTTCCTGGGAGCCTTTTACATTTCCATCAGCAACAAATATCTGAACAGGCTTTATTGTAGGAAATACAGGAGTAAATAGTTGTCATTATTTATTAGATGTTGTTAAAGATGATCCGATGCTTGTTTAGTTTAATGCTGTGGCTTCAGTCAGCATCACTGTGCTGTATAGTTTTATTTTTCTGATCCTTCTGTTAAAGTTGCTGAATAAAAGCTGGTTGGTCTGCACCTCACCTCTGCCTCGAGCCTCCTTCTTTAAAGCAGCAGAGGCTCTTCATTCAGGTATCACAGCTCGAGTTGTTCTGCAGGAGACCCAGAGTACTGTCCTTGGTCCATAATGACATTAACTTTGATTCATGTCAACATGAAGCCTGAACGTCTGTGATGAACACACTATCAGCATCACTGACATATTTCATCATTTAAAAATACTTCCTGTCACTGTGGTGGTTACAGTGACATCATGCAGTTTGTGCTTTGACCTCCAGAGGGCGACAAATCAGCACAGACAGAGAGCTCCATTCAAACTTTGCTGCCATCAGGAATAATTCTTCAAATATAATCATCAGTGTTTGAGCAGTTATGATATCAGGGACAATCTAGACATGTGTGACAATACTGAACATGTCACATGACACACCTCAAACATCATGTGATCCACTCTCAGTCTGCACTTTCATTCATGACTTCATGAATTTATGATCAGTTTACTCCTGAAATATTCAAATGCTGCAGGGTGAAGAACAACAAAGTGCTGACACATGTTTGTGTTTCAAACAAGAAAACCAGCAGAAATAAATCATCTTTGGACAACATGACAGAGATTAGTGAGTTTCCAACTTGCACTTGAATGCAGCACAGACAGATTCTGATGTTCGTGGTTGTAAACATGTCCTCAAACGCCGCTCTGACTCTTTCCTTCCTGCTCAAAGTTCCTCTTTTCTGAACTTGGTGTTTGTGCCTGACGCTGATCGTCTCCGTGTGGAGCTCCGTGCGAAGGTAACGTTAGCAGTGTGTAATGTTTCCTGGCTAACATCAGCTGTGTGCAGCTCAGTTCCAGCACAAATCTGCCGCTCCATAGTTCACGGTAACGGACTCATGAGGTCGACCGTTAAACGCTCTCCCGCCATTTTGTCTGTGTGCGCGGATGTGTATGTTTTTGTTACCACTGTCATCTCATCAATAGCCTATTTGTAAAAGATCTCTGTTCATAGTTTAGTTGGATTTTAAAACTCTGTAGTTGGACAGTTTTATTTTGGACTGATGTTAAAATTCTTGCTGATTGTTTCTGTCGAGGTTTTGTACTTGACATCTGCCATTTTGGATGTGATAAGCTGTAGAGAGTGCGTCCAAAAAGAGAAACCAGAAAGAGAACCTGTTTTATTAATAACCTCTTGCAGATAGAAGAATATGAAAAAAACAACAACAAATAGGATAAAAACTTTAAATCACTTGAATTTTTAAAATCACCATCATCTGTTAACACAAATTTGATCATTTCAAATTTGTGTTTTCATTTTCTCTTCCCAGTTACTTCTTTCTCATTCTCTTCATTCTCCTTGTCACCTTACGTCTCACTCCTTAACTGAAGTTATAGTTCTCACATAAGAAGTCCCACCAACGTCCTTTATTTAATCTCTGTGTTGTCACAGTTATTATCATCAGATCAGACATGAGACCCAGACAACAACATAAGTTTACAAGCTAACATCATGTCAGCTAACATTAGACGATAGCATCATAAACTTTAAATTACTTTGCCTCTGATCAACAGTTTGATTACATTCTCACATCACAAGTTTATTTGCTAAGTGTGAGTCCGCCCACATTAGATCCACTTTTCAGCAGGTGGAATAATTTGTAGTATATAGGTAATACATCAACATGGCTGCCGTGGCTAAGTTAGGAATATTTATAATGTCATTTCCAAAACTTGCATATGATCTGCAATTTGTAGCAGATCTACTGACTGTCACAGAGCAGCTGGAGCAGTCTCGAATGCAGGTCAGTCCACTGCTGCCCCCTGTGGCCAAGTGCCATAGCTACTGCTGGATGAACTCGTGACACATGTGCACCTGTTTCTATGAACACATTGAGTCTGAGTGGCTGCACTTACACTGGTGCATTCAACATATTGAAAGATGCCAGCAATGTGGATTGTCAAGACTCAAACCAACCATTGAGCAAAGACAGCAGGATCACTTGTTTCTGTTTGTTATACAGCCAGATTTACTCGTGACACACATGTGCAGCTGCTTTATCACCTATTCTGAATTTGTTTCAAGCACAATACATTTGTTACACATGTTGGGATATTGTGTTTGTTTTAAATGTTATATACCTGTGTGGTATGTGACTTGTGTTGCCATGACGCCAGGTCTCTCTTGGAAATGAGATTTTTAATCTCAATGAGATTTTTTTTTTACCTGGATAAATAAAGGACTAATTTGTAACTTTCAGTGTTTTCCGGTCTTCCAAAAGAAAAAAACCTTCAACTACATGACATGCAGTTGTGTATTTGTTTTCACCTTATCATACACTTGAAGTTTTACAAATCACCACTTCTTTAATGAATATCATTTCAGTCTCAGACAATCTCGTTTCTCTTACAGAGGTTGAATGCACCTTCTGCGGATGGCGGTACCACACAGTGTGCGTGGACTTCCCCTGCACAGAAGGCAACTACAAATGCTGTGAATGCTAAATAAACAGAAACAAATGATCCCTGTTGTCTTTGCCTGATGATTGGTTTGAGTCTTGACAATCCACATTGCTGGCGTTGCATCTTTCAATGCCAGCAATGGCAGGTATCAGTGCTCAAACCTTTTGTGTTTGTTTCCAACAAGTTGCCCACCTCGGGAAACAAAAATGTGTTCTTTTACTTGTCAGATGAACATATGAGACACTTTGACTCTTCAGTGCAGTGTGGAGCCTAACAAAGATCTGTTTTGTGTCCCAGCTGATCAGCAGGAGGAGGAGAGTCTGACGGAGCAGCAGAGGAACATTTTCAGCTACTTGGACTCAGCTCAGCCACTACAGAGGAAACAATGAGCTCAACACAGAAGGTGACAGACAGAGCAGGACCATATGACCAAAGATATTTATCACCATATACATTTGAACATTTGCCATAACGATGTAGCTGACGATAGAATTGACACCAGACAAAATACTTTACAGCTGCACAACTTTATTAAAAACCCATCAATGTATTTTCACTGAAACAAGCAGCTGTTGTTTATGTGCATTAAAGTTATATAAAAATGTAACAGTGCAAATGCAAATTCCTCGCTGACAGTTTAACCAAAAGGCGTTTCCAGTGGAAACTGGCCGACACATCCTGAGCATAACCATGTATAATATCCACTAAACTTCAGAAGAGGTTATACAGTCGTGGCCAAAAGGTTTGAGAATTGCATAAATATTGGAACCTGGAGAAGTTGCTGCTTACGTTTTTATAATAGCATTTTGCCTGCACTCCAGAATGTTATGAGGAGTGATCAGATGAACTGCATCGTCCTTCTTTGCCATGAAAACGAACTTAATCCCCAAAAAGCCTTACCACTGCATTTCATTGCTGTCATCAAAGGACCTGCTGAGACCATTTCAGTGATCGTCTTCTTAACTCAGGTGAGAATGTTGGCGAGCACGAGGCTGGAGATCATCATGGCTGTATCCCGATTCAGGTTCTGCAGCTTTAAAGTCCTCAAGGGCCGCGTACTCAAAGACCGCTAAGGCCGAAGTGCGAGGCTCGTAGGCTCGTGAAATGGGACGTCTAGCCTCCGTCGCGCTGCCCAGGTTGCCTAGCAACCATGATACTAACAGCTGGAAACGTTTCATACAGCTTTGTTTGACAGAAATGAAGGAGAACATATTTAGTTCATTTGTTTCTACATGAGCTCTGTGTGATTTGATGAGTATCTGAGGCTGAGACCACAGGACTGTGAAACATGATTGTTGGGCTTCATTTCTGTGCTGAACAGTCGTTTAAGATTAGCTGTAAATAACAATTAGCTGATGTTGTTCATGAGACTAAAGTCATCTCACTGTGGTAATGTAAATATAATATGGCCAATATTATAGTTATTATATTAATCACTTCACTCACAGACAAGTATCTGTGACAGTGTGTATATAGATGTATCATATATGAGACAAATATTGTTTATTTAATATGTTGGTACTAAATTTGGCTCAATGCTTACATATATGTGTAAAAAGCAAATGTAGGAGCTGTGATAACTGTGTCTGATAGAATGAAGAGTAGACTGATATATGAAATATTCCTTTATTGGGTGAGAAAATCAGACCATGTCATAACTGCTGTAAGTCACACAGAATAGATATCAGAGCCTTAAACAGGCTGACTTCTGCTAAATGGGTCAAACTGGGCAGAAAGTCTACAAACACATAACATCCTTATAGAATATGATGTAACACTATAGATCAACTTACCTCAGAATATATTAAATTCAATTTTATTTATAAGGTTATAGGTTTTATAGGTTTTATGGAGATGCCATCCTTGTGTTTTAGTGGCAAATAAATTTGGCAGTCATCGGCATAACAATGAAATGAGATCCCATGCCTTCTAAGGATAGAACCCAGAGGCAATAGATACAGTGAAAAGAGCAGTGGCCCTAAAATTGAGCCCTGTGGGACGCCGCATGACAGAGGAGCAGAAGACGATTCGTAACCGAGAAGGCTGACAGAGAAATATTATTATTATTATTATTGATTGCTTATATTTGAACAATTGTGAAACCTCACTGTGGATGTAAGAGTGAAATTATGTGGATATCTTGAATCCACTTTATTGTGTAATATTTTATGTGAGTATTTGACGGAAGACGAGCAACATCTGTTGTGGAAGCTAACGGGGTTCCTTTAGAATAAACAAACATAGGATTTATTATCACTGAATAATTATGTATAAATCTATACAAATTATAGAAATATGTAATAGGAAACAACAAAATAATCTAAATTATAAAATAGTGTGTGTGTGTGTGTGTGTGTGTGTGTGTGTGTGTGTGTGTGTGTGTGTGTACAATCAGGAGGGATGGGCATGATTTTAGTGTTTGAACAGTCATGAATAGGGATGGGTATCGTTTAGGTTTTATCCGATACCGGTGCCAAATCGGTACTTTTGAAACGGTGCCGGTGCTCAAACGGTGCTCAAACCGGTGCTTAAAGAATGGAGAACACAAAATTGGTCCAAAAACCTCTCATGTTCAGCTGGTTTTATGTAAAAAGATAACAATGTTAGCCTTTTCTGCAGCTATGGGGCATATATGGTATCACTCTTGACTGGAAGCAGTGCTTAAACAATGGAAAAAACACAAACTTTGTCCAAAAACCTCTCATGTTTAACTGTTTCCCTCTTTTTCTTTGGTCATTTTAGCCTTTTTGGCCAGGGTGAAGGGAGCATCTGCCATCAAACAAGAAGACAGCCGCATGTAGCTATGATGATGTTTGCTAGTTCACCTTACATGCATTAATGTAATAACGTGGTTAGCCTACTCAACGTAAATTAGCTACTCACGCAGAGAAGAACGGCTGCTGCTGCCATCAAATACGGCGCATTTCTCGGCTTTTAAAAAAAAAACGCTATGCATCGCCAGGTGTTTCATCGGATTTGAGGTGTTACCTCCTTTGACAGTATCACAGTATCAGCTTAAAGCACTTGTTGCAGGCTGCTGAGTTTGCATATTTTGCTGTGAAGTACAGCCAGACTTTTGACCGCTTCGCCTTGGGCATTTTTAATCTGTAGCTCTGCTCTAACAGAACGTACGTACCTGGCCCCGCCTACTATCCTCGGAAACGTAAAATGATTGGCTAGAAGTGTATCACAGCTCAGGAAAAAAAAAGCACCGAAATAAAGCACCGAAATGTGCGCTGCTTTTCGGTCTGGTTACTACCGTTTATGTCAGATGGCACCGGACACCGGTACCCATCCCTAGTCATGAATTATCTTTAACAGCAGGTTGGATGTAATGTGTTAGAACTACCAGCAGGTGGGGATAAGAGACCTTTAAGGTGTTTGGTGCCACGCTCCACCTTCAGGTTTAAAACTAGTGTTAATGGAGTTTGAAGGTTGAGTTTGTTCCACGACTGCATTTCACTCACTGCCTCTGTTTGTATCTCTGTCACTGCAGGACCAACATGGAGCCAGAAGTCAGCGCTCTCAGGAGGCCGACAAACCTCACAGAAGAAAGGGAGAGAAAAAACACACCTGTGACGAGTGTGGGAAGGGTTTTACTGTGAGGGCTTCACTAAAACGGCATCAGGTCATCCACACTGGAGACAGACCGTTCAGCTGTGACTTGTGTGGAAAGTCTTTTTCCTTGAAGGGTCACCTAAAAACACACCAACTCATCCACAGTGGAGTTAAAGCGTACAGCTGTGATCAGTGTGGGAGAGCTTTTACTCACAGTAGCAGCTTACAGAGTCATCTAGTTACCCACTCTGGAATTAAGGCATACAGCTGTGATCAGTGTGGCAGAGCTTTTACTCACAGTAGCAACTTACAGAGTCATCTAGTTACCCACTCTGGAATTAAGGCATACAGCTGTGACGAGTGTGGCAGAGCTTTTACTCGCAGTAGCCACTTACAGAGTCATCTAGTTACCCACTCTGGAATTAAGGCATACAGCTGTGACGAGTGTGGGATGGAGTTTACTCTGAAGGCTTCACTAAAACAGCATCAGGTCATCCACACTGGAGAGAGACCGTTCAGCTGTGACTTGTGTGGAAAGTCTTTTTCCTTGAAGGGTTCCCTAAAAAGACACCAACTCATCCACAGTGGAGTGAAAGCGTACAGCTGTGATCAGTGTGGCAAACAGTTTACAACAGACGCACACTTACAACAACACATGTTTACCCACACTGTGGAGAGACCTTATCGATGTGACCTGTGTGAGAAGACTTTTAAAGCTGCACATCACCTGAGACGACACCAACAGATCCACACCAGAAAGAGACTCTACAAGTGCAGTTACTGTGAGGTATGTATTTATATTGTTATCTTGTCATTTTAGCCTGACTGTTTGGAACAACTCTGCTCATTAAACTGTGTTAGCATGTTAGCAATTCTACTGCATGGAAAAGCAGCTCTGAGTGATTATTCAGATTTTCCTTTCAGTTATGATTTTAGTATTACTGTAGTATTATGGTGGTAGTATTGTAGTTATTGCAGCCCAGTAAACTGAGTGTGTTAACTGAAACAGTCAAATGTAGTTGGACGTCTGCAGAGATGCTCTTTATTTCAGGCAACGTTCAGGATACAAATGTTGAAGGACTGACTTACACTGTCTTTGTGTCTTTGTTTAGAAGCAGAGCGACACAGATGGATCCAGTTCTCAACCCTGTCATCACTGTGGTGGTGGGAAAGACTTTCATTGTGACCTCTGTGGAAAAACTTTCAGTCAGCAAAATACCCTAAAAAGACATCAACGTAGACACACTGGAGACAAACTGAAATACTGCAAAGAATGTGGGAGAAGCTTCACCACAACAAATCACTCAAAACAACATGAACTGATTCACAGTGGGGTTAAAAAGCACCTCTGTGATCAGTGTGGGTCATCCTTCACCACTGAAGGTCAGCTTAAATCACACAAACGAGTCCACACAGGAGAGAAACCACACAAGTGCAGACACTGTGACAGAAGCTTCTCACAGTCAGGTCATCGTAACATTCATGAACGTACACACATGGAAGGAAACTACAGCTGTGACCAGTGTGACAAGAGCTTCAGGAATCTCAGTTCATACTCTGCACACAAACGATCCCACGTTACTAATAAACTGTTTCACTGTTACCAATGTGCCCAAACATTCACCTCATTGTCTGCTCTGTGCAAACATCAGCGCGATCACTCAGGGCTGAAATCACTCCCATCACTGGATCACAGTGAATCTGAAGACACAGAAAGATCCTCTGGTTTCTGTGTCAGACTCAAAAAGCTTGAGATCAGGCTCCACAGAGTTCAGATAGAATCATTTAAACTTGTGTTGAACTGAACTGGTTGCTGGGCTGAACTTCTACATAATACAGATCTACATGGGATCTTCTTTTCTGTTGTTTTACTGAGTCAGTTTTGTCCTTTTTTCTCTGTCCTGGTTTTGCTCGTCTGTAAATGATTGAAACTCAGTCAAATAGTTCATTGTTCTCCAGCAAAACGTTTTGGAAACTCATGTTTAACCTTTAAAACTCTGACATGTTTTAGCACACAAGGCTTCATCGGGGAGTTCACTCATGATTGGACCATGAGAACAAAGGTTTTTAGTTCTTTCAAAGAGAGTCTTGGAGATGTTTGATGTTTCTGTTTTTCTGAAACCACCTGAAAGGAAAACTATTTTTCTTGCTTTATGTAGTGTGGAAGTTTTTAATGTTTCTTCATCTGTGATGTTCTTGAATGTGTTCACGTGAAGATGGTACAAATAAACTGTCCTTTCAGCTTTAGCTCCTAATTTATTCATTATTTATGGATGTAGCACAGCAGCCGTCTCTTGATTAACACATGGAGGGCTCGGGATCTGATGGTGTCGTCTCCCTAATTTGCCCACTCAGTAAATCTCACTCATGGCCAAGAAATTGAAATAAACCTTGTTTCCCTGCTGGATAGTGATCCACTGTAACTCTGCTCCTCCTTCCTGTTTAGGATTTCTGTGGCTGAAGTAAAATTCCCTCCATCCATCACTTATCCCAGCTAACCCAAAGTGAAATAAAGTTTTGCTCGTCTTAAAAAAGCATTACAATAATGGGCATTACCAATGCAAACTGAATGATACAGAAGATGAAAGAAGAGACTTTGATCAGTTAATAAAGCTCATGATCTGGATTCATTGTGGCTGCTACACAGATACTTCTGGGTCACTTCTCTCAGTTAGGAACCTTCCTCACCAAACTGACTGTTGGACCACACCCCTGGTTTCATGAGAAATTGTTTCAGCCATGATTTCTCTTCCTGTATTTCAGAGTAAAGACTGAAGTGACAAATGGAAGCATGTTTAAAAAACACAATGTGAGAGAGACGTTGAGGTCCTTAGAAGTTACCCTGGGTTTTTCTGTCACCCTGCTAGATGTTACACACCTTGTTATTGGACTGATTTCTACTGCTGGACTACTCCTGCGGAGAGTAACAATACTCTTACTAATTAGCTCCCTTTCACACCTTTGGGGATATTTATTTTTGTGTTTGCAGCGCTGTGAGCCAGAACAGCGAGAGAAAAATCTGCAACAGCGACGAGCCGAATGCTTACGTGAATCGCAGCAGCTGCACATGTGCTACGCTGAATTAGAGGATATCTTTACTCTGGATTTCTATTTCTACTTTTTCATTTCTATATGATTCTTCTTGCATCTAAACAAAGATGATTCAATTTGCTAAATGTTGATGGCTCTTCGTGCTCAGGTGTAAATGAGACGTAATATTTGCTCTTGGTTTGGTTCTCCTGTACAGAACCTTGCAGTACAACAGAAACCTAAAAACATTATTTGTAGTTGTTATTCTTAGTTGTTCTGCTGCCTAAATACCACAGGGTCTGATTATGAAGTTATTGAGCTGCACATACGTTACGACCTGCTTAAGTTCGAGGTCACAGCGTCTGTAGAGCAGCTGGAACATAATGAAGTCTACAAGGTTAAAGTTTTCTCTTCAGTTATTGTTCTTTCTGCTGCTTGGTTTGATGGATCTGAGAGCTTTTGTTTTTATTATTGTTATTATAATTATCATTAATATTTTACTCTCTAGAAGCTTTAAAATAGTGTTTGTGTTTGAAAACATTGATTTAAGAATTGAACAGAAACATCTGTCCTTCTGAAAATCGCCCAAAGGCACGGAGACAAAGTCAAAGGATGCAACCTGTAACTCTCTCTTCCTTCATGTCAGGACCATCATCCATGATTTATATAAAATGCATATAGCAACAGTAGCACTTTAGTTTGGACTTTATGATTTCTGTAACTGGAAAATATTATTTTGTTTAAAGACAGAAGTGACCGCATAGTTGCAACATCAAAGGGAAATATTAATTAATTAGCATCAAGTATATTTGTTGCTTAAGCGTTTGCACTATAACTTAAGTAGGATTATAACTTTTAAGGAAGGAAAGATTTCAGATATTTAGTTCACTGTTTCAGTTATTTTATATGAAATTAAAACATTTCCGTTGGTCAAATATGATGCTCTAAATCAAATAAAAGTTTGAAAATAAATGATGTATTTTTAAATGCTGCAACAAATGTTCACAAAAAGTAACTATAATTAAAACCAGTTAAACAAAATCAAATGTTTGAATCATGCTTAACCAAATGCCAGGCTGGAGAGCTGAACCTAAAGTATACGTAGAAAGATTTCAACATCTGAGCAGTTTTTAATGTTTTTATCACATATAAATGTCACAGCAGTGGGTCCTGGCCCAATGCTTTGTGTTTTTGGTTTTCTTTGACTCTTGTTTTTCTTGGTTTTTGTTCTTCTTATTTATCAGGCTCTCAGTAATCTTAGTTCTCCCTCCCTCAGTGTTCATTTCAGCCTGTGTTTAGTTTCTGTTCCCGTGTCCCACGTTTCATCGTTTCATGTCGAGTCAGCCCTGTCTCTCTGTTTCCTGTGTCTCCCCAGTCAGCCCCGCCTCCCTCGGGCACTCATGTGTGATACAGAGTAATAAACCTGACTACATTTGCTACACTCTCTTTATTACCTGTTACTTTAAAATTCATACACTAATTATGTCTGCCCATCTCTCTAATGTGAAGGTCAAAGGTCAACATCCCAGTGACATAAGAATAATCCCAAAGGGGCAAAGGCAGCGGTTAATTTAGCACATTTAGCATTAAGGGTACAGCAAGGATATACTTTTACTTATTGTGGCAGGGGTGTGGTCTCTGGCCTGCTGCAGTGGAGGCTGGTGGCGGGACGTTGGACGGCACAGGTGAGGGTGATGGAGCTCATGACTCTCCCCTTTATAGTGACGGAGGAGACTGGCGTGGGGGAAGCGTGTAGTGGAGGAAGCCGAGGAGAGAGCTGGTTTCTGGCTACAAAGAAACCAGAAAAGATTGCTCGTGGTCAAATGTCAAAGGAGCTTGCAAAGAAAAGCGTCTGGACTTCTTTAAGTTACTTGAAGACGTTTCACCTCTCATCCGAGAAGCTTCTTCAGTTCTAAGGTCAAATGGTGGAGAGTCCCAGATATAAACCTAGTGGGAGTGACCCCCCACAGAGGGACATATGTGCATGTATGCAGGCAAAGACCTGCAGTTAAAAAAAAGCGCCCCTCGACAGCCAAACCCATCTGTTCTCTAATTGGATTGTTACATTGTTGATTGACATGACATTGACCAATCAGATGAAAGGAAGAAAAATAGGGTCAAAATCCGTACTTGTAACTTGCAGGGGTTTTTTTTCTAAGTCCACACACAAATCTTTTATACACATACAAATCTTTTTTACAAGTACACAATATTTATGACCACATTTTGAGCCCATACGAGAACAACTGAGATCATTTGTCCACAACACGAGGTTAGTTATTAATATACCGTATTTTCACGACCATAAGACGCACTGTGCTAAAAGGCGCAGTCTCAGTTATGTGTGCCATTACTGTATTTAACACACACATAAGGCGCACTGGACCATAGGGCGCATACAAGTACCGTATGAGTATTTAAAAATAAAGCGGGAGCAAACCTGAGTTCGGTACCTTACTCACATTTCTATTGCCGGTAATCGTCATCATCAACAACACACAAGCATACAAGTGTGCGTATTTAAAACTAAAGCAGGAGCAAAACAAAGTTTGGTACTCACATTTTTATCATCAAACCCATCGAAGTCCTCATCCTCTGTGTCTGAATTGAACAGCTGCGCTAAATCTCCATCAAACATGCCAGGTTCACTTTCTTCACTGTCAGAGTCACTTTCCGTGCCGTGCGGCTCCTCGGAAATGATGCCGGCTTTTGCGAAAGCTCGAACAACAGTGCCAGCAGACATGTTAGCCCAAGCATCTACAATCCATTGGCAAATTGTGGCGTAACTCGCCCGCTGCCTTCCACTCTTGGTGAAACTGTGGTCTCCATCGGTCATCCATCGCTGGATGTTTTTGTCGCCGATGTGTTTGCTGCAGTAGGAGCGGAAGATGGCCAGCTTTTCCTTATAATCCGCTGGAAGTTGCTGCGCTACCGTAGTCCTGGTCCGGATGGAAAAATGGCACCGTTTCATAAAAAGTGAAAGTGAAACTGCTTTTAGCCGAATGGTGACCGTCGAAACGCTTCTCCCGCTCGTTCTTTGCTCGATGATCGCTGTCAGGGGTTTAGACATCTGTTCACAAGTAAGAGAAATAAGACACTGCAGACCGACTCAGAGTTTAAGAACGTGTACACGGGTGAATGCCTCTGAGAAGACAGACACAACGAGTACAGGCTGCTTGCTTTATTTATAGTTCAAAATGGATTACATAGCACTTCCTCTTTTAACGGAAAGGGGAGAGCTCAGGCATTGTCTTAGCTATCTAACCTCTGCACACAAACTGAAAAATAACGACACAGCAGTATTCATGCTTATCTGACATCACAGACACTGAAGTAAAGAATGCATGTATATCCTGTCTTGTCAAACATCTCAAACACTGAAGTAAGGAATGCATTGTGTTTTGTTTAACAATAGGCTTGGTTATGTGAAAATATATGAACACTAGAAAATAAAACACACTTGATTATATTGTATTTCATAAAAATCCTCTATCATTCCCTCCTGTTGTTAATATTTTTCACAGGTTTAATCAATGCATAGTCACTTGTTAGTCACATTTTCAACTTGCATGTCATTTGGTGAAAACATACATGATCATCAGTTAAAATTCATCTTCTTCAAGTTCAATCTCTGCTTGTGGTTCGTATTGGGGTAGGGAGACATATGCTAGTAGTTTTGTGGTGAACATATTGTTTACCATTCTGTGGACACAGGGCAATATGCATGTTGAGAATAAGCAAAGGAGTATGAGCAGTACTCCAACGAGTACTAGTCCTTTCATGAGCAACGTCTTCCATGACCCACTAAGAAGCCATGTGAGCCAGTCCTCTTCACCAGTGATGTAGTCCTGTCGTTGAGCTTGACTCAGTTGTCGCAGCACGTCCAGTGCATCAGTCATATTGTTGGAGTGCACATTATCAGGAATGTATGTGCAGCAAGTCGTGTTGAAGAGCACACATAAGCCTCCTTTCTCGGCTAGTATCACGTCCAATGCGACTCGGTGTTGCATTATTGTGATGCGCACTGCATCGATTTCTTCATTCTGAGCCTTGTTGACCTTGTTGATCTTGTCCTTTAGAACCGAGGGAAGAATGGTGTTGAAGGCACTGGAGAAATCAAAGAACATGATTCTCACAGTGCTTCCAGCGGTCTCCAGGTGAGCGAGGGAACGATGTAGTTAGGAACCTTCCTCACCAAACTGACTGTTGGACCACACCCCTGGTTTCATGAGAAATTGTTTCAGCCATGATTTCTCTTCCTGTATTTCAGAGTAAAGACTGAAGTGACAAATGGAAGCATGTTTAAAAAACACAATGTGAGAGAGACGTTGAGGTCCTTAGAAGTTACCCTGGGTTTTTCTGTCACCCTGCTAGATGTTACACACCTTGTTATTGGACTGATTTCTACTGCTGGACTACTCCTGCGGAGAGTAACAATACTCTTACTAATTAGCTCCCTTTCACACCTTTGGGGATATTTATTTTTGTGTTTGCAGCGCTGTGAGCCAGAACAGCGAGAGAAAAATCTGCAACAGCGACGAGCCGAATGCTTACGTGAATCGCAGCAGCTGCACATGTGCTACGCTGAATTAGAGGATATCTTTGCTCTGGATTTCTATTTCTACTTTTTCATTTCTATATGATTCTTCTTGCATCTAAACAAAGATGATTGAATTTGCTAAATGATGATGGCTCTTCGTGCTCAGGTGTAAATGAGACGTAATATTTGCTCTTGGTTTGGTTCTCCTGTACAGAACCTTGCAGTACAACAGAAACCTAAAAACATTATTTGTAGTTGTTATTCTTAGTTGTTCTGCTGCCTAAATACCACAGGGTCTGATTATGAAGTTATAGAGCTGCACATACGTTACGACCTGCTTAAGTTCGAGGTCACAGCGTCTGTAGAGCAGCTGGAACATAATGAAGTCTACAAGGTTAAAGTTTTCTGTTGGGTCTGTGTTTCCACAAGCCCCGCTAATTCTAGAGACTTATTCATCATGAAGAAAACAAGACAGTCGATCGATCGATTACTTGCGCAAGGGAGGCCTCTCATCTGTGTCTAGCACGACAATGACCCCGATGATGGCCTCCTCTCGCTTCCTTTTATTGACAAACTTCAAACAATAGTTTACAAGACACCTCCCCTTGCAACCCCCTTTGGTTACAAAGACAAGTCACTGTATGTAAATGTATACCGTATTTTCACGACCATAAGGCGCACTTAAAAGTCTTAGATTTTCTTCAAAAAGTACGGCGCGCCCTATAACGCAGTGTGCCCTGTGTGTTGTAAGGAGGACGTAGTAGAGAACACCATGAGAACGCTAAAGGGTGAAGTGTGTGCGTTGACTTTATCGCACATACCTGTATAAAAGAACAGGTATGCAGAACATCGTTGTTTTAACAACCCTGAAAATGGCAAAGAGACACGCTTACGAAGCACAGTTTAAACTGAAGGCCATCAGCTACGCGGAGGAACATGGAAATCGAGCAGCGGCGAGAGAATTTAAGGTTAATGAATCGATGGTTCGCAAGTAGAGGAAGCTGGAAAACAAGCTCCGGCAGGTCAAGAAAACGCAGCTGAGTTTCCGCGGACATAAGGCGAGGTGGCCCGAGTTGGAGGAAAGACTCGAGCGGTGGATCATCGAGCAAAGAACGAGCGGGAGAAGCGTTTCGACGGTCACCATTCGGCTAAAAGCAGTTTCACTAGCTGATTGAACATTTCCAAGGAGGCCCGTCTTGGTGCTTTCGTTTTATGAAACGGTGCCATTTTTCCATCCGGACCAGGACTACGGTAGCGCAGCAACTTCCAGCGGATTATAAGGAAAAGCTGGCCATCTTCCGCTCCTACTGCAGCAAACACATCGGTGACAAACACATCCAGCCCAGCCACATCACAAACATGGACGAGGTCCCGCTCACTTTTGACATCCCGGTGAGTCACACTGTGGAGAAGAAGGGGACCAGCACGGTAGCGATACGCACAACGGGTATGAAAAGTCTTTTTTTACTGTTGTGCTTGGCTGCCATGCTAATGGACAGAAACTGCCGCCTATGGTGATTTTTAAGCGAAAGACTTTGCCTAAAGAGAAGTTTCCAGCAGGAATCATCATTAAGGCAAATGAAAAGGGCTGGATGGATGAGGAAATGATGAAAGACTGGCTGAGGGAGGTGTATGTAAGGAGACCAGGTGGTTTTTTCCACGCATCACCATCGCTCTTAATCTGTGACTCTATGCGTGCCCACCTCACAGCCGATGTGAAAAAACTAGTGAAACAAATGAACTGTGAGCTTGCTGTCATTCCGGGAGGCCTGACAAAGGAACTCCAACCGCTGGACATCGGTGTTCAAAGTAAGGCTGCGAGCGGCCTGGGAGCAATGGATGACCGATGGAGACCACAGTTTCACCAAGAGTGGAAGGCAGCGCCGGGCGAGTTACGCCACAATTTGCCAATGGATTGTAGATGCTTGGGCTAACATGTCTGCTGGCACTGTTGTTCGAGCTTTCGCAAAAGCCGGCATCATTTCCGAGGAGCCGCACGGCACGGAAAGTGACTCTGACAGTGAAGAAAGTGAACCTGGCATGTTTGATGGAGATTTAGCGCAGCTGTTAATTTCAAACACAGAGGATGAGGACTTCGATGGGTTTGATGATAAAAATGTGAGTACCAAACTTTGTTTTGCTCCTGCTTTATTTTTAAATATGCACACTTGTATGCTTGTGTGTTGTTGATGATGACGATTACCGGTAATAGAAATGTGAGTAAGGTACCGAACTCAGGTTTGCTCCCGCTTTATTTTTAAATACGCATATGGTACTTGTATGCGCCCTATGATCCAGTGCGCCTTATGTGTGTGTTAAATACAGTAAAGGCACACATAACTGAGACTGCGCCTTTTAGTACAGTGCGTCTTATGGTCGTGAAAATACGGTATATGTGTGAACTTCTGTAAGAATGTGTGTGTGTGTGTTATGTGAGAATTTGTGTGTGTGTGTGTGTGTGTGTGTGTGTGTGTGTGTGTGTGTGTGTCAGACCTCCTGCTGACCAAAGGGTCGTAAACCCAGGAAGCTTACATCAAAAGAAACAGATCTTTCAGAGAGGATGTATCTACAATAAAACCTCCCCCAGCACAGAGTGGTTGGAGAGGTGGTCAGGATCAAAGGAATGGCTTTGATCCTACTGCTTGAACTAAGACTGTACAAATTTAAGAAACACAATGGCAACATTCAACAATTAGACTTAACATTTCCCTCCTTTTTGTCATTGTATACTTAAATTTCAACTTATGCACCCTTTGTTTGAACAGTGTCAGTGTAGATTTCATTCATACACAGTAAACTACATCCTATACATAAGCAAATCAATGTCAACAGTTCAAAAACAGGAATTAATATTTTCAAAAGAAGATGCCACCAAGGACCAGACGGTAACCAAGCTATCCAGCCTTGTGGCGGATCTACTCCTGTCGTGCAATTCATTATGTATTTCTGCAAGTAAACAACTGAATGTCAAAGGTCAAACAAGAAGAATCATCATTCTCAAAAATCATATGTCTCTACAATCCAACTGTATATAGACATAGGTATTTAAACGCATCAGTCGACTTTATTGTTTGTCCATGTGGCTCTCAGCTAACTTCAAAGCTGCAGCCTGGTCAACACCCGTCTTTATGACTCCTATCAACCCCCCAAATCTTCTCACTGTAGGCATCCTGTGGGGGTTAGAGTCAACTGGTGAATTATCTGCATTTACAACTCTTCTCCTGTCCTGTTGTCACCACAGAAAAAGCTTTGTAAAGGAAATTGGATCAAGCTGTTTTGATCTTCTTGGCTCAAAACCTCAAGTGTTCATGATGTGAATGTAGACAAAAGGCTTCTCTGTTTACATCCTTCTTGCAGAAGACAAAAGAATAGGTGATGTTGCCATGTTCCATGGTTAATCTCCAACTTGGGCTAATCCATTGTCCTTCATACACATAGGCAATTGGCCTGTTTCCAGTTCGTTTAACTGTATAATGTCCTGCAACAAGTCATATTCTTTGATTCAGACGAGCAGGTCTGTCTCACCAGAGCAGTTCACCTTCCCAGCTACTGGTGAATCAACCTTCCATTCAGGTTCAGAGCAGTTGAAAAGTTGGCAGTGTTCCTGGATGTGTTGCCAAAGCAACCAAACAAACTGTCTCGCTCTCAGTGATGCTATAGGGCCACAGTCCAGAAGAATGTGTAGCCAGTGGCATCACAAGCATAACCATTGGTCTCGTTGTTTATGTGAGCGGTTGTGTTCTTAAACTGCCACCAGTAGTTGTTGAAAACCCATGCTGGTACTGGGTGTGGTTTGCTCTGTTCCAGTGCGCTCCCTGTCATCCCACTCAGGGTCCACAGGCACAAGAAGATGCACTACACATTCCCAGCCATTCTGATGAGTACCTGTGGCTCAGTTAGTTTCTTCACCGGATTGAGACGAGGGGCCCTGGAGGCTTCCCCCCCCCCCCCCTTTGTACCCTGTCTTCCTGGCACTTACTCCGAGCTGGCCTGGATGTGTGTCACCTTCTTGCAGTGCGCTTGATGTATCCAAATGTTTCTTCCGGCAATCTTCACTGCTGTGGTCGTCGTCAGCAGCATCCGATATGGACCTTCCCATCGTGGACTGGACCAGCACTTCCTCTCCATGGCCTTATCAACATCCAATCTCCAGACTTCAGACTCTGCTCCTGCAGAGAAACAGAATCATCTGGCAGATCATTTGTTCTCATGACTACTTTACTTTTAAACATTTCAAGCATCTAATCTGCTAATATGCTCTCTCTTCTGCTCTTCTATCATCACTACAGAAGACTGGAACTCTAAATGCTCTAACATGTGTAATCTCAAAGAGTCAGATCATTCTCTGTTGGAGTAATCCTCATGTACTTATTCTATACAGTCTAACCATGTCCTGCCTGTCTTCCTAAATCTTAACTTTACTGTTCCATTAGTTCTCTCTGCCTGCAAAAAGTTTTTTTTTTAAAGTATTTAATAATCCTAAAGTATAAACTAATTCTAGAGTGAGTATAACGACTGCTCATCTCCCTCCTGTTGAGACATGGTATAGCCAATGGCTCAAAATAGCAGCAGTCTTATACAAATTATTAGGCAGTACTGGTTTATCACACAGATAAAAAATCATCCTGCAAGCTTGCTCCTTCTGTAAGTCACAACTGTTTTCCTGCAGTAGGTGAGTGGCCCTATATGTCTGCTGATGTTGTACTGCTAAAATGTTAACACCATGTTTAACTACTGCTGCCTCCTTTGTGATCATATCTGCAAAAACTTTCCCTAATGCAACTGGATCTTTCCCTCACATGTGTGCTGCACATTTACAAACTGCAATTCCACTGGTTAATAACACTGCCTCCAGCAGATTTTGCAAGAGTTTGGTGTGTTCTGCAGGTTTCCCTGTAGAGGTTGTCACACCTCGTCTCACTCACTGCACTACAAAGAAATGTACAGTAGCAAATGCATACTGCCTATCAGTGTATATTGTCTCTCTACAGCTTTACACGCTTCCGTTAAAGCTAGCATCTCTGCTGCTCAAGCAAATATGAAACATGCTAGTTGTCCTACATAGATAACTCTCTCTCACTGTCTGCTACAGTAAAACCTGTTCTAGTCTGTCCCTCTACTATTGTAAAACTCAAACCATCAACAAACCAAACCTTTCCCTCAACGAGTGGCACATCTATTAAGTCATCCCTCGGCTTACACTTCTTCTCCTCGCGCTCTCTACACTCATGAGAAGTGCCCTCCTCCATTGGCAAAAAGGGTTGGACAGATTCAGAATTCTGCACCACTTTATGGTAATATGTGTGGTTGTGAGAGTAACAGTAACATTAAAGACAAGTGTCTTGTAGGTGACAGAAATGTAAGTTCAGTCTGCAGTAGTAAACATCTACCTTGTGTGGAACTAACAATGTCAAAAGGTGAAATAAACTATTGAAACATTGTACAGCTTAAGCTGCTGCACATACTGATCTCACGCATGGAGGTAAAGCACGAGCAACTAGAGCTAATCTTTTAGGATAGTAAGTTACTGGCTTCACTTGTGGAAAAAGTGCTGTTAGTTATTTTACAGTCACCTGGCATTTGTGCTGTTCACAGAACCACAAGTCCATCGCTGGACCTCCTCTGCGCTGTCACTTTTTGGAGCTTGGCACGCTCCCTCAGGTTCCATTTTCCAACGCTGCTGAAGATTTAAGGGCAGAGCACGTCGTACACCTTAGTTGTCTTCCTTAACGTCAACGTCGAAACTCTCATCTTATTTAAGATTTGCTGTGCAAAGTCTCCTCGTGACGATCCTTTGGAAGCCCAGTAGCACAGCTCTCTGTGCTGAAGGTGATCTCTGATCCTCCTGAAGACTCTCTCCAGGCCTCAGCTTCCATCTTATGGGCGATCCTCTCAGTCACTCCTTCTCGTCATGGCACCTCACGACATCTACAAATTGAAAAATGACACTCCTCTCGCCACACGGCTTTCGCCATGTGTCAACTCCCCAATGAGACATGTACAAGAATGTTGCACAGTCTCCCTAAAACAATCTCCAGGGTTTGTCCCTTGGAGCAGCTTCACTCCAAGCTGTAACCCTGTGTAAAAACATTAGTCAGCACTTAAATGTTCAGCTTGTTTAGCTCCCAGCTCCTGTATCCTAGAAGACAAAGTCTTAAAGATAAAACAACTTCACATTTGCAACCAACTGTAGATCATAAGAGTAGTAAAGTATTCAGCATCACAGAGACAAGTATCATTGCAGGTTTATTTGAAACTCATTAAACTCCTACTTTTCCCATAATTTGTTCCAAATTATTTAACATCTCAACGTCATTCCACATTGTAATCAGTGACTTCCCTTAAGTTTGTCACTCACCATGAGCCCAACAGTGTGGTCAGATAATGAGCTCTATGTAACTATTCTGTAACCACTGCACATCTGTTCAATTGTCACTTGTCTGTCTGTGCTGAATCCTTTACAAGCACTCTTAAAGAAAAACAACATTAGCCAAACACACGGTTCGTCCTGGTTGTCAGGTGTCGGCCATCCAGATTCCAGAGGAGCTGTGAAAAGTCGTAAAGTTAACACTCGCTGTGGAAAAAGTAACAATGGTCTCATCACAGTATGTCTCACACTGCATTAATTTCTCCCCTGTAACATTCACATTCTCTCCAACAGTCTCTCAACAACACAGTGCAATTTCATCATCAACATATAGCCTGTAACTACAGTTTCCTTCATACAAAATCTCAGTAATCCTGTGGTAGAGAAACATCATTAAGTTGTATCATGATGTAAATCACATGATCAAATCACATGATTAACCATCGGCTGTAAAAAGAAATGTAAATGTTAGCGCTGCGCAGGTGTATACACTCTTTCTCACAGTAATCTCTGTGAGCAACACAAGGTAGTGAATGACACACACATGGTAAATTCACAGACAGAGAATTTAAACTAAAAAGGTTAAATTTTCAGAGTTCACATAGTCATGTGACCCACAGGAGGAATCCTGTGGTCTCCTTCTCCTGCAACAGAGACACACACAGAGATACATCCACACCTTTGTCAGGTGGGGGTTGACTTCACACAATGGTGTTAAGTCAGTCAGTCTTGTCAGCTTTTGTCAGTCAGTCAGTTGCCCATTTATTTTAAAACTCTTACTCATTCACTCAGTGATTCCCTCTTTTGCTGATTGTGGAAATTATCGTCGCATTCGTTTCCACGCTCAGCAAAATGACATCATTTCAAAAAGAAAAATAATTTAGACTGGATTTCCTCGTTGAATCCTTTTGGACAGGAACTGATTGTCCCAAATAAGAGCCCATTTTAATTTTGGAGAAGCTCACTTTGCAACAGTTTTCTCGACGACGCTTCGATTCTAATCATGCAGATCTGCTCAGAGATCATCAAACAAAACTTTCAGTGCACCATGAAAGTAACAAAATAAAAGAAAGAAAATAAAGGAAATCAAGGGAAAGAAAGGCCTTGTTTAAGTCATGACACGTGTTCTTCATGCCAGGGGGATAAATCGTAAGAACCCAATTGGCAGGTTCAACTTAGTAACAAAAGACAAATCAATAGCCAGTTTAATCTCAAACATTCATCCAATCAGCCATACACACAACATACAGCATAACCCTGTTGTCTTAGCACATAATAAGTTTCTTCTCATGTAACTAATATGCATGTAGGGTTGGTATAGTTAATGCATCTTCAGTATGTTTTTGTGTTCCTCTCTCATCACACTTTCATTATTCTCATCACTGCTTAAAACAACACACATCTCTCTCTGTTTTTTTTCTTTCACTGTACTTTTCTCCAAAACAGAAAATAGCATTACAGCTGTTTCAGACTGAGAAACACCAAACACTCTTCATGCTATCATTCATCCACACAACTATTTTATTTCTTTTCGTCCACTGGGCAGGTGACCTGCAGAATCACGTCTGCCCCAGCTGGATACCTTTTCACACACACCATGACGTCAAACACGCTCACACTCACGGAATTGATCAGGAGAAAAACTTTCTTCATCTTCACACTCTGTTACAGAAACACCATATGGGGTTTTTTTTTGTGTGTTGTGTCAGGGATGGATATGTAGTTGTAACGTCTGTGTTCACTAACTTTACTTTCTGTCTCCTCTCTTGCCTAGTCTGTAATGGACTCAATGCTGCTCCTAATATGCCTTTAATCTCTCCTCCACCTCTGCCTCTGCTCTCTCACACTCTTCTCTGGCTCTACTTTCTGCTAACATTCTTGCTCTTCCTAATGCTTTTCTACGGTGTTGTTCTAGAGTAGTTGCAGTGGATTGAGCTGTGCTTTCATCCTCAGGTTTCACAAGAACTTCTTGCAATATTGCTCTTTTAACATTCTGTGCTTCTCTCCTCTTCTGAGCCTGCTCCAGCCACAACTTAGCAACTGCTAACTGCAATTCCTTCCTCTGCTTCGCTTTACCTGTTTTACCTGCTACACTTACAGCTATTCTTTCTACCAGCATTTTACACTTAACTTCCACTAATGTCCCTTCAAATCCATATTTCTCACACCAACAACCTACATACTGCGTGCTGCCTGGTAAAACTTTCTGCATAAATTTTACATCTCCTTCTAAGGCAGACTTACACATTTTATTCTCCATTACAAGACAACAATCAGCCACACTCACGCAGACCACGTCTGGCCCGCACACACACACAACATAGGCCTATCGCTTGCATCTGCACGCACAGCTAGCGCCTGCACGCACAGCTAGCGCTCTCTGTTGAAAACTCTCAAACTCCCCATGTGGCGGAGAATTCAACCTTCGGACACTCTCTAACACCCCAAATGGCGGAGATTCCGGACTCCTCATGGCGGAGCTACCGAACCTAGGTTATCTCCACTCCCCACACGGCGGAGAAGCCTGCGTCTCTCTCACGCGGCTAGCGTGAGAGAGACGCAGGGTCACGTAGCCGCTCTTTAAGGCCTTCTGTACTCACTGTTTGTTTACGTTCATGGGAAGAGTCTCTGGATCCCGTCAATCGTCATCCATCCTGAGGGGAGTTCAGGCGCAAACTTCCCGGCCTGGTGACAAAGCAAAGTGAAACACCAGGGCTTTACGTCAATCATCCCAGACGTTGCGGTGGCGTCCTCTCCCTCTCCTCGGTGGATGTAATGTGTTAGGCTCCGGCTCGGAGGACCAAATAAATGTTGGGTCTGTGTTTCCACAAACCCCGCTAATTCTAGAGACTTATTCATCATGAAGAAAACAAGACAGTCGATCGATCGATTACTTGCGCAAGGGAGGCCTCGTCTGTGTCCAGCACCACAAATGACCCCAATGGTGGCCTCCTCTCGCTGCCTTTTATTGACAAACTTCAAACAATAGTTTACAAAACACCTCCCCCTGCAACCCCCTTTGGTTACAAAGACAAGGCACTGTATGTAAATGTATACACTGAGTGTGTGTGTGTGTGTGTGTGTGTGTGTGTGTGTGTGTGTGTGTGTGTGTGTCAGACCTCCTGCTGACCAAAGGGTCATAAACCCAGGAAGCTTACATCAAAAGAAACAGGTCTTTCAGATAGGATGTATCTACAATAAAACCTCCCCCAGCACAGAGTGGCTGGAGAGGTGGTCAGGATCAAAGGAATGGCTTTGATCCTACTGCTTGAACTAATGCTGTACAAATTTAAGAAACACAATGGCAACATTCAACAATTAGACTTAACAAGACGTTTTCAAAAATATCAGTTTTCAGTGAAAACGCCGTTTACGTGTGGACCAAAGGCGCAAACGCTCAGAAAAATCTGCGTTTTCAAAAATCCCGGTGTAAGTGTGGGCGTGGCCTTACTCAGCTTTGATGCTGCCAACGTGGTCACTGGATAAAATGAAGTAACCGGTCAAGGCAGCAGTGGCAGAGCAACCCTTATATTCGGTTTCTCATGTTTAAAAAATACTCAGTTACAGCGCACGTTTAAACAGATGATCTTTGTAGGTGGGATAAACCTGCTCTCAGCAAGAAGGTCCTGGGTTTGAATCCATGTCTGATTCTCTCCTGGTACCCTGACATCCTCCCACAGGTTAACTGCTTCTTGCCTAATAACAGCTGGGATAGGGTTACACACACACAGTCCTGTTTTCATATCTCCGTGGGAACATTGATGTAATGCTTTACCTAACACCTAACCCTAACCCTAAAAACTGAATGCCTGAAACCTTTCTAAGCACTCTGAATGGTCATAATGATTCGATCAAATTAAAATCTACAATTAATAGAACCACAATTGATTTCTTGGATACAACCACTTTCAAAGGACCAAATTTTCCACAGACACACAAATTGGATATTAAAGTATTCTTCAAGCCCACAGACACACATGCCCTTTTATTCAAAACAAGTTTCCACCCAAAACATACCTTTGCTGGTTTAATAAAGTCACAACTGTTGAGATTTCACAGAATTTGCACACAACAGACTGACTTCAGAGCAGCGACCAAAATTTTATTCTCAGCTCTCACCAGTAGGGGGTATTGTCGCTCTTTCCTCAGGAAATGCTTCAATTCATTCCTGCAGACAAAACCCATTGATTTGACACCTGTCCTGCCTGTTGTTTTGACCTATGCCCCATCAACGTGCAAACTAATCAGAGTGATTAGAAACAATTTTCAGGATCTTGTCCAGAAAACCCAATTGCTGGGGGATCACAAGGTAATAGCTGCCTTTAGGAGGAATAAAAACCTGAGGGATTTCCTCATTAAGGCAAAAATCTCACCTCTCTCTGAGCCCAAACTCAGAGACCAGGGGCAATTTTTTAAGCACCAGAAATGGTTGCGTAGTTTTTCTAATGGTAATGTATTCTGCTCACAAGCTAATGGGACTCCACGCTCCAAGAACTGTGTATATATGATCACTTGCAGCAAATGTGGGATTCAGTATGTGGGTGAGACAAGCAACACAATTCTGACAAGATTCACCCAGCATAGATACAATGTGTTAAGGAAGAAGAACACACACACACAACTGGTGAAACACTTCCTGTCACATGGCTGGGAATCTGTCAGAGCAACAGTAACACAGGCAAATCCCAGATGGACTACTCAGCAGAGGAGAAAGGCTGAAAGACTCTGGATTGCCAAACTGGACACTGTACACCCTAAGGGGTTAAATGAAAAAAGTTTTTAAAGGACATAAAGTCCACATAATGTACATACTTGTCTATTATTACTGTTTTGTTATTACTGTGATGACCATGTTCCTTATCATCATCGTTGTTACCAGTACTCCGCCTGTCTGTATATATTTACTGGAGCATCCTGACCATGAGACTTATCCTGACCCTAACCAGTCCTAACCCTGTGCTGGGTTTAATTTCATCCTTGAAGCCCAACCCTGATTTCAATTCTGAACCTAACCACATTTAACCCTATATTGGGATGACCCTCAACTCCAAACTCCACCCTCCCTCCCTCTCTCTCTCTCTCTCTCTCTCTCTCTCCCTCTCACACTCTTTCTCTTTCTTACCCCTTTCTCCTGCCGCCCCCCCCCCCCCCCCCCCCCTTATCTCGGGTTCATCACAATGGAAGTCTCATGCCCAGGATGCCAACACAATCCTTTTTAGGACACCATATTGGAGACATGGTTCCTTGAGCCGGGAGCAGGGATGGCCAGTGCATTGGTGCTCGGTCGCCTGCGGCGACCAAGCCCCCATCTTACCTTCTCCTAACCTTCAGCCCTAAACCTAACCACAACCTAATCGTACCCCTGACACTAAAACACCATGTTTAGTCTCAAAAACGCCTTCAAACTCTTGGCGACGCTCATTTTGTCCACAAGTGGAGTCACGTTCCAGTTTCTGTAAACATGGTGCAAACACACACACGACCCTGAGCTGAAAAGATGGATGGATGTGTAAAATCCATATTGCTGCTGTTCACAGCAGGACTTTGTTTAGCTTCTGTTCCAGTATTCCTGAACTGGCTTCTCCAAACCGGCAGCCTGCTGTTACGATCAGCTGTGGGAAATCTACAAACTCATTACAAAATATCAGAACTAAGACTTTTATTTTGACGGGTGGCGTCTCAGCTTCAGCGTGTTGATGGGCACAGCCATGGTTACCACAGCTGGAGTTGGTGTACGGCGAGCTGTGAGAGGACAGAGATGGAGAACGCACATTTAACTCTTTAACAGGAGATACGTTACGACTAACAGACGACTGCTGTCTACATGTTGTCATTGCAGCCCTTATGCTACATGTTACACAACTTTTCTTCATGCCAACAAGACTGAGGTGCCTCATAGTCGACACATACAGCTGATTATGATGCATGTTTTACTGTTGCTATGTTCACATCATCTGCTTGGCTTTATTACTGAAAGCCTGGAGATCCTCTGACGTGTGCATGGCTGATGTGAAGTATGATTAGTCCTACATGACATCAACAACAGAGGCAATGAAAGCTTTGTTGTTAACAGGTTGTAGGTAAAGTCAAATGTCTACTTCTACACTTGTGTTGGGTAAAGTTCTTCTCACTGCAGCAGATTTATATCTGTGCTTTCACAGGGCGTGATGTGGAGCTCAGCGCTGAGGTGCAGGTCTCCTTGGAGACGGCATCCTGGCTGAAATATTATCATGCTTCCAAAACATTTCAGCTTTTATTTAGAAAGAAACAAGACTTGAAAACGAATCCCCTTCTTCCTCTTTGTCTTTGTTCTTCAGAGGAGTGTCACCTGGACAAACTCAGGGCTGTTCTAGAGCCTTTCTTATTATTTGACTCCATAGAAATAAAACTGAATGGAATCAAACAAAAACTCCCAAACAGCTAAAACACTTTGCTTTATTCTCTTTTTTTAACAAATACGTTGAAGTCCATCCATAACAACACAGCTGAGATCTCCTTTGTAATCAAGTGTTTACATCCTTTGTACAGATCTGCATACAAAACAATCATTTACGTCCCACAGAAGTCTAGTTACACGTAACTATACAAGAACTGGTGAATGACAGAAACATGAGACACATGATCACAGGTGATAACAAAAAGAGAAAGAATTCATGTGTTAGTGATGTTTTTCAGCCCTGATGGCTCATGTTGGAGAAACAAGCTGAGGTACGTGGAAAGTTCACACACACAAGTGGGCGTGAGTGCACACACAGAGAGAGAAACACAACTGAAGCATCTGTTTGCTGTTTCTGCTTTCATCATCTCTGCTGCTGTGTCAGGCTGGGGTCTCTCAGTGACGTGGTTGAGGTGAAGTATGACGAGTATCCCTGATTCAGTCCATCGAGACAAAGGGCAAAGAAAGCTGTTGTTAACAAACTCTATGGTGATGTGGCATTTAGCTCTGACTCTACGCTCTGCTGAATCCTTTGAACCTGCTGATCAGTAAAGCTCTACGTGCTGCAGCAGATTGACCTCATCTGTGTTCACAGGTGTGGACCTCAGCGCTGAGGTGCAGGAGACTTTCATTCAGTTCTCCCTGCAAACAGCATCCAGCCTGGAAATACTGTCATCTTTCCCACAAATGGTGCTCTTATCTCAGAGAAGTCTGATGTAAATAACTGCAATCAACAGTGATGTTCTGCACGGATCACTTTTCCATTTTGCTCTCTAGATGAGTCCCAGCTGCCTGACCTTGTGTCCAGGTGATCGTCTCACTGAGGAGCTTTTGTTCTGAAAATCTCACGTCCATCACCTGTTTCCTTTTTACTATCTCTGCTCTTTCTTTATTCACAATGCTCATAATATCACACAATTATATTCATCACCTGCATGTTTTTATCCAGCTGCTGTTAGAACCAAACAAATAAAAAGGATGAAAAGCCTGAAATCCTTTGATTTATTACATTTGAAACAAATATGAGTGCATCCCTAACAGCACAGCTGAGACCTTTGTTTTAATCAAGCCTTTGTATCGACACACTTGTAAAGATTCATATACAAAACATAATAGAATAAATCAATATAAAATACACATAATCACAAAAATGCAGCCATGTTGTGAGTTTGCATCTAAAACATGCATGTTTCCCTTTGTACAGGCAGATTTACAGCAGACAAAGCAACACGCTGATCGACTTTGACCGCTGCAAAAACAAAATACCCACCAAGTCTGAAGTCGATCAGAGGAACTGTTGACAGACTGACAGACAAACAGATGCTTGATTCATTAGTGCGATTAAATGTTCTTCTTTAGCAGCATCACTTCATGTGTTTGTGTTCCAGGAATAAAGGTCTGTTTAAACTGGACGTCTCCTCAGCATCACTCGTGCTGTCATGGTTTCAAAGCTGTGCAGAAAGAATCTGAGGGATGATACAGAGGTGACCAAAGTTACAAACATCCAGCTGTGCTGCAAATGTTTGCAGAGCTCCAAACTCTTTGGCTTTCTGCAGAGCAAGTATGGAAGAAGCACCTGAGCTAACTTCAGTTTAGACGATATGAGGAAAAATGCTGCTTCCCAAAGTTTCCTACAAGTATCCAGTTTATATTTAGAGAAGCGAAGGCTCTTTATCCTGACAACTACTCCCTGGTGGATCCCTGTCCTGTGACAGCAGCAAAGACTGTGTATCAGTATCATCAAAGCCACTTCAATAACCAGTGTTTAAAGCTCTCTAGCAGATGGACTTCAGTGGCAGCAGCCTCTGTCTGCTGTGTACAGAAGGTTCTCTGATGAAGCACACAGCAGATGCTGCACTACAACAGCAGCAGCAGCTCAGCTTCAGTTTGCTTCGACGCCCTTTTTGACCTGTGAAACAGCAGAAAATGAAACATTTCAACACCCGTTTGTTAGCGTGAGCTATTCTGCTGTTTTTCATCATTTCACAGGTGAAATAAAATCACATTTACTTCCTGTAGGAGTGATCGTGTCCAGCCTGACTGAGACCATGTGCTCCATCCTGCACAGATAATAAACCTCTGACATGAAGGGCTGTCAAGTAGTTTTAGACAAATGGGGGTAAAAGAGACGTTAAAAGCTTAAAGAGAAACTACATTTTCTAAGAACTGTCTGACGTTCACCTCTCACACAGTGGATACGATTCTGCCGCTGCAGGAATAATCTTTGTGGTTATGAAACTGTCCATGTGTTTGCAGAAAATGTCACATGTTCAAAGCCATCCCAGCACCTGGGGTTTGTATAAGTGCAGCTGCTGGTGGGGAGATAGTCTCACTCTTCTATATAAAGAGTCAGCAGGCAGCAGATCTTCATCTGTGATCTCCTCCATCATCACGTCTTCACTCTTCAGCAGCTATGGCTTCACTTCGTGCCCTTCTGCGAGTGGTGCTGTGCTCCTCATGGTTTCTGCTTCTGCCTCAGGCCGACTTTGATTTACAGAGTCATCCATAATATTTTTTATTTTTTATTTTACTGCCCATCTATTTTCATACAAATGTCTCCGTCTTATGGAAAAGGGGTGGAGCTTATCCAACGAGGACAGGCAGGCCCCCCCAGACAGTTTAGCAGTCTATACAGGAGGCCGACCTTTGCAACATGTACTTCTATAATGACTTCACCATTTAGGTTATTTGGTTATGTTTCACCCTGGATTTTGTGTGATAATATTTATTTTGTCCACTGATTTAAAAACAACAAACTATATGAATATAAAACAGAGTGAACAACAAAACATCAGCTTTGGAAACTTTGATGTAAAATTCTGCAATTGTTTTCTCAGATATAGCATAAATCAAACTAACATACATCAGTGTGTTATTAATGTGCACACACACACACACACACACACACACACACACACACACACACACACACACACACACACACACACACACACATGTGTTACAATAAACAGCTCTTATGCATCTGTATGATTCTCAGTGCTTTCCATTTGCGTGTCCACAGGTTGCTGTAAGTGGTGCTTGACTGCAGTTTGCTCTCATTTCAAGTGGTTTGCTGTCACAAAGCCAACAGGAAGTCCGGCCATGGTTGAGCCAACTGAAGATGGGTTGAAGGTGGCGTCCTCGTTTCCTCTGTGAGTGCGAGAGGACAGACAAAGCAAACACCGTTTGGACAGCATTAAAATATTTACACTGATGATTAATGTTGTGTCTTTGCACCTGTAGCGATACATGTTGGAAAATGGAGACTTTAGCCACCAAGACTGACGTGCCTGGAAACTTCCCTGTGAGTACGCCCACAAAGACAGGAAACAGTTTAGCCACCGCGGTTAATCCTCCATCATCATCATCCAGTATTTTTCACATCTTTTCTTCTGCTGTTTCCCTTGTTGTCAGTCACGGGGTTTGTGACTGAAATGCGTGTGGTCGATGGGAAGCCTGACGAGTACGGCCTGAATCATTCCATCAACACCGGACGGAGTGAAACCTTTGTTGAAAACAGATTATATGGTAACGTTGCATTTAGCTTCAGTAAACTGTGAAGTTATAGCAGCAGATTTACATCACGTGGCTTCACAGGAAGTAGTCTGGACCTCAGCGCTGAGGTTCAAGCAGCTCTGCTTGCAGACGGCATCCTTCCTGAAAATGTTCTTCATCTTCCTAAAACCAGAACTTTTACATTGGTGCTGAAGTTCTATATAAAAACAGCCTGAAATACAAAGTGATGTTGTGCACTGATTACCTCACACTTTCCATGTTTCCTTCTACAGAGGAGTGTCCGCCTGAGTGTTTTGTCTGATCTGTTGTTGATCGTCTCATTGACACTGCATGCAGATCTGACACCAGGGCTGGACTGGGACAAAAAATGGTCCCGGGCATTTTGACTGGAGACCGGCCCCCCAGGTATTAAAGGAAAAACCATAAAGCCTCTGAATGAAAACAAACGCTGTTGTCACAGTGATGGACGCTGTCTTGTTGGTATACATGCATCAGTCTAATAAACTTAAACCTGCACCATCCTCCCTGTCCTGGTATTCTAAACAGGAAGTAGACTGTTGGTCGAGTTAACCTCCTGAACATCTACAACACACGGTGGAAACCTGACATTAAGACAGAGACTAGAGGTGAGACATGATCATTGCTGATTACTGATGACAGATTTAGATATATTTTCATAAACCTTTCATTTGCCACATCAATAAACAGCACGGCAGGGCAAAATATGTTTTCTAACATGCCAACCTTTAAAAAGTGAAAGGAGACAGAAAGACAGGTGAGAAAGAATCAAACGGACTTTTTGATGCATTTTACACACAGTACTGGTGCAGAATCTAGAAAATGTGGGAAACACTGGCATCATATGCAGTACTTACTTCTGAAGAAATTATGATGGGACCCTAAAAAAATGACTATGTACAATAATGGATTTCTATACATTTTACATCAGATGAAAACGTTTGTTGTAAGATTCAGATAATTATTTATTAAAAGTGAGACATTTTAAATGAGAACAAGAAAGAAAAGTATTTCTTTGTGCCCCCCTCTCCCTGTTAATGCCCTACCTGCCCCCCTGGCAACACTTTGCTAGACCCGCCCCTGCACAGTTACCAGCTGTCAGCTACACAAAAAGGATCCTGGTGTTATTTGTCTCTCAGAAACAGTTCATAACTTCAACTCATTTTTGTTTTGTCATGTTTTGTTCTTTACATTGTCTTTCTTCTATATAATTGTTAAACATTTAATAAATATGTCTACAAAAAGATTTTAAAAATCAGACATTTCACACAGACACCCAAATGATTTCTGACTGATGAAGGGGGCTGAAGGTGCCCTGCTCTTGCCCAGCTTCTGCTGCTCTCTCCCTGCTCACTGTCAGCAGCTGGCAGCCTCGGTCCTGCCTGAGACTCTTCATCTATCAGTGCCAAAGAATATGGGAAATAGCAACGCACAACATGCACATTACAAAACAAGCACATGAATCAGCATTACATTCATTAGTGAAGTGCTGACGTTCGTTCCTAAACTTTGGGCCTTAATTAACATCACTGTGAACTAATGATTGCTTTGCTTCTTAACCAGTGAAGCAGCGAGGGGCTTTCTGAGGTTCCTGCTCGTAAATGCCCAAAATGAGTTGAGTATTTCTCTGCAACTACAAACTCTGTTTTCATCAGAGGTGTAAATATTACAGCACTGTGTCAGAGTCACTGAGGCTGGAACACAGAAAAAGGAAGTAGATGTATTTATTTTTAGACTTTATTGCTTGGAACCACTTTAAAAATACGCTTTGGGTCACAATTAACTCCAGAAAACCAGGAATCCACATATGAACATTATCTGTGCAGAGATTTATGCTTCTGAAGGTAAACAGTGAAAACTTGCAGCACTAAATGCACAGATAGCCAGGCGTTTCACATTTTGGGACCATCTGCCAGTTTTCATTTCTTAGGTATTGAAGAGCAGAAATGATTGAATTTTATTTACATGCTTAAAAATGTTTGCTTTTGAATATTATTTGAAGAATTACCCACACACTCAGGCACTGTGGGCCTGTTTCCCTTTGCACAACCGAGTGTTGGAAATGGGCCTTTTCTCTTTAAACTCTGAGGGGCTGTAACTTTGGCTTCTATTGGCAGATTTGCATGATTGACCCTCTTTTTAAAATAGTTTTAGCCAAGAGAATCAAGCTAACATCACTGTTTTTACGTCAGCTCACGTCACACGTCACACGAGCTGTTTCAAGAAAAGTCCTCCTGTCACACAGCAATGCCTACATGAATCACACCACTCTGCTTAAATAATAATAATAATGTTTAGTGAAGCAGGTGAAGCAAAGGGCTGCTTTTAATAGGCTGGGAGACCCAGGTGTGCTGCTTTAGCTGCTGAGCCTCTCATGCTAGCCTCCATCTATAAGCTGGGATCACAGGAGCACTGCAGTCCTGACTAGATCAAGGATTGTTATTCATGCAGGTGACAAAAGTTTACATTCACAGAGTCATAGGATTGAGCCTGGTTTGAAAAGCAGCTGTTTAATGCAGCTGCTTAGAGTTCACACACAGTAGAAGAATCAGACTTGAGTCACATTTCAAACACTGGAAAAATACTCAGCAAGTAACAATGAAAACACCACAGACTCAGTATATCCTGTTCAGTCCTGTGTTTGATATGAATGTGCTGTTCAGAGAGGATCTCATGTCCTCTTTTACAAAGCTCATGATGTTTGTGTATAAATGAATGTAGGTGTGTTTCTAAGTGTGAAGGAGCCCTGGGAGAAAAGACTGAAGCTTGTGCCAAAGAACAAACAGGAAAGAAAGATCAGCATTAATGAAGACGAGCACAGAAGGAGCCCAAGCACGTGTTGCTTTTTCAGATTTCTCTAAAAGTGTGTGTTCATTTGTTCCATCCTTCACAATAAACAACAGCTGACAGACACACATGCACTCTGTGTCACTTCACAGGGGCTGATGAAAGTGGACACAGTAAAGGGAGAGCTGGACCTGCTCTACACATCCTGCACTCTGTTAACAGACTTTATTCTGCAGCATCAACAGATAAAAATATATGAAAATATAGAAACGTTTAACATTGTGACTGTTCACGTTAGTGAAGCTGTTACTTTGCTGCCAGGTGGGAAAAGAAGCCTAAAGCTGAGTCTGATTAAACATCTGCTGCACGAGAGAGTTTCATGGCCCTGCTTTATCCTGTGCTTGCTGACCACCTCGTCCTGAAACCTCTTCATCATCCTCACAGTTGTGTGAAGAAAGAGGGAAGCAGGTGGAAACCATCTGTGCTGCTGTGTTCACTTGTGTGTGCGTCTATGGTCATATCTAATGTGTACCTACAGACAAACACAAACACCTGGCATTGCACAAGAGTCTCTACTGGAGCAACCTGCAGATGTCAGAGATGTGATTAGAGGGTAAAGTGGACTAGTGAGAGCATCTATGTTGTTGTTGTCTGCTGGGGGACAGCATCAGCTCCAGAGATGCATCAGGATCAGCAAACTAATCTGCAAGGCTGCAAGTGTCACTGAAGGAGTTTGAGTCAGTGAGGGACTCAAACTCACACAGCTGGTCAAGAAGGCTCAGCAGCTGCTGTATTTCCTGAGGAGGCTGAGGAAATTTGGTATGTTGGCCAAGATCCTCAGCAGGTTCTACAGCTGCACTGTGGAGAGCAGCCTGACAGCTGCATCACTGCATGGTACGGCAGCACTACTGCAAACCGCAAACGCCTGCAGAGAGTGATAACAACTGTGGAGAAGATCATCAGGACCCCGCTGCCCTCTCTGCAGAGCAGCTACCATCACAGAGTCCAGAGGAGAGACACACCTCTGCCCTCGAGACGAAGGTTCAGAAGTGTGAAATGTAGAACATCCAGACTCAACAACTCCATCTTCCCCACTGCTATCAGACTCCTGAACAGCTGACCGACCTCAAACTGCAGTTTGCACATCAGGTCACTTTGCACACTAAGTTCATTTTGCACATTAAACTCCATGTACATCCATGTACATCGACATCTGCAGACCACACGTGTCTTCAGTTACTTATTTGTACTTATTTCCAGTTATTTATCTTTTTATTTTATTTTTTTAAGTTATTTTTTATCCTTATTTTATCTTTTTATTTATTCTTATCTTGTTCTTTTAACCCTTATCTAACTTGGCATTGTGCACGGTGTGTTTAGATTCAGTTTAGATTCAGGGACATGGAGCCCCTGTTGATCCTCTACCTAATCACACGAGCCAAGGTGTGAAAACGGGTGTGGGTCTCAATCAGCCAAGGTCTTGGGTGAACCCATTGTGAGATCTAGCCCCACGCTATCATGTGATTTCCTGTGATCAAATGTCCCAGGATGTGAGTGGGCGTTAAGATGTCCATGTCCCTCTTCAAACAACTTAAAGAAGTCCAGACGCTTTTCTTTCCAAGCTCCTTCAACAACATCATTCATAGAACAGCTTCCAGCTTCTTTTGCTCGGCTACAGTTTGGATGGATTTGCATTTAAAGGTGCAACAAGACTAAAATGGTTAGGGTCAGGAGGTCAAAGGTCAGAGCTCCTGTGGGTCTGAGGGCGGCCTCACGCTGGAGAAGGATGAAGGAGTCTGACCTGAGCCAGTGTTTGACATGAACACATCAGCACTGCTGTCAGTGAGCCTAACGACAGCCGTTAGCATCATTTCAGTGTTTCAGTCATAAAAACACTTCCTGTCTCTGTGGTGGTTACAGTGACATCATGCAGTTTGTGCTTTGACCTCCAGAGGGCGACAAATCAGCACAGACAGAGAGCTCCATTCAAACTTTGCTGCCATCAGGAATAATTCTTCAAATATAATCATCAGTGTTTGAGCAGTTATGATATCAGGGACAATCTAGACATGTGTGACAATACTGAACATGTCACATGACACACCTCAAACATCATGTGATCCACTCTCAGTCTGCACTTTCATTCATGACTTCAACAGGTTGAAATGAGCTTTGAAGAAACATTCAGTTAAATAAATCTTTCATGGATTCATGTGAGCAGCAGATGAACTTTGTACCAACAACATCTTCAATAACAGAGTCTGAATGAAGCTCAGGTGTTGATGCTGCTCCCTGATTGGACGCTTGGTTTCAGCTCTGCTCTCAGTCTTTACTGCACAGGTGAAGGTAGAAAGTGTGACTGGATCTATAGACTGGAAACAGAGAAACATGCTGAACATTTGAAGCTTTGCAGCAGAAATGTTCATGTTACAAATACAGCAGAGCTGATCTGGGATCAGTGTGTTCACACCTGCAGCTACAACAAGGTTTCATGTCTCCACACGTCAGCATGTGAACTTTACTCTGACTCAGTCTGAGCAGTCAGACGGCATATTTTTAAAGTTAACACATCAGCACACACAGAGCTGAGCCCCTCCCACCCGTGCTGAGTTTCAGGTGGAGTCCCGCCTCCTTCCAGGAAGCAGCTCACCTGTGTGTCCGTGTTTAGTGTCCAGGTGTGGAGTGGAGCTTGTTGTTGGTGTGTGAAGAAACTGTAAGTTTGCTTTGTTTCCTCCTTTAACAGTTTGTCTTTAGGAACTTTACTGTTTGTTCAGCTCATGTTTGATTTCTTCACACAACAAACTGTGTGTGTTTGTATTTCCGGTCTCTCCATTAAAGTCAGTGTGTAATGTTTTCCAACAAGGCCGAGTGTCTCCGCCATTTTCTGGCCTTGTGTGATCAGAGTCCGGGAATCAGACTAAACACACTGAATGTGGCCTGCGGCCCGTTCTTCGTACCTCGCTAAGTAAGTTAGCTGGATTAGATTGTTGACGATTTCGTGTGATCTTGGATCGTTCGGTTCCCCGAAGCTCATCCGGGACTTGCTGCCATAGCAACAGAGCCGTAAGCCTAAACCTGCTCGGGAGCAGGTTTACTTTATGTAAACAGGATTAGATCGCGGCCACTCAGGTATATCCGCTTCATTTATACGAAAGCAACAGCGATATTCCACCACTGTTTCACCATAAATAAATAACATCAATGTAACTAAAGATAATGCAGCACTTGATCCTTTTATTGATGTCACACAGATACATACAGGTCATTTCCTAAAAAAGGGAAATGTACTATTAACATTCTATTACATGTATGTGATTATTACAGATGTAATTCATATTTCAGAGTAGTAATTGTAAATTACTTTGTGTAATCAAGATGAGAGACCACGGCTATAAAAGCGAGGGTGGATTTGGGAAGTCTGTCGCAGCCATGTCCTGTCCGTATACGCGAGCCACCCATTGCGGAAGGTGCAAGATTGATAAGGAGAGTCCTCAGAATCCAGCGTATATTGCGGGATAGACAGGATCCTTTAGCTCAGCGCGACAGTGTGCTCATTGAGAGATATCGATATTCCCGTGAGGGTATTATTCACTTAACCAACTTGTTGACAAGGGGGTGCAGGACCACCACCTGTCTTTTTTTGCTCTGCCCTTTTCTTGGTTGCTGTTATGAACAAACTAACAGAGTATTTCAGGGTCTCTTTCCAAGAGACGAAAAGCAATATAAGAGATAAATATTACCATTCTGTAGAATATTCTTATATTTCACTTTTACTTGTTCCCATGTTCTAGTGGGTCCTGTTGTGGCTCTAATGTGTAAGGGGATATAATATAACATATTATAATATAATATAATGCCATATGATATTGGACAATATAGTGTCATATGATAGATCTACCGCCTACTGGTGTTGGCCAGAGGGGCCGATGGCGCGATATGGCAGCCTGGCTACAACCGTAGCTGCCTCCACCAGTGTGTGAATGTGGGAGTGAATGAATAGTGGTATCGTAAAGCGCTTTGGGTGCCTTGGAAAGCGCTATATAAACCCAATCCATTATTATTATTATTATTAAATTACTTACGAGTTTAATTTGTCAGCAACTTTCTGCCAGCCCTCTCTCCTTGCTTTTGCAGCCTTTGCAGTGTTCCCTTGCGTTTTAATTAAACTCTGAAACTCCTGAAATCCCTCACTCATGAGTTCTTGCTCTGCTGCCGGAAAATACCGACTGCGCCCCTTCGACATTTTCGCCGACCAATCAGCGGGTTGCCAATCAATGTTTCTACTATCGATGCGTAGCCCCTTTTACGACACCCAGTGATGTCACATTACTGCGTCCAGCTGTACTAATCGTCAACGGCAGGTGTGTTCGGGGAACCGGATTAGCGAGCTCACGGTTAGCGCGATGATTTGGTCTTGGATGTGTCAGTTGATCTTGGATGTAGTGAGCGACGTACGAAGAACGGGCCCCAGAGCTCAACCGGAGAGCCGCTGAGCTCCGGATGTTTTTATTTACACGCACAGCAGGAGACAGAGAGCGCACTTTCTAAATGAATACTTCGTATAGATGTGTGTTAGATACAGGTTCAACATGTCGGTCTTAAAAATACTGCGTCACAAACTGTTGGCTCCTCTCCAACAGGAAGAAGTGTTACAAAACACACGAAACTGAACTAAATTAACTAAATTATTGAGAATGATCAATGAAATGATTTTGGAAAACTGATTAACATTTTACAGGAAATGGCCTGTTAGTGTTGTTAGTTTGGCTAAAAAAAAAGACTGAGTCACTGCTTTCAAAAAGTTCCGTTTTTATCATAAAATCTACATTAATCTACGTCAGTCCAGCCTCTGACCCCGTAAATATATAATAAATAAAAAATCAAATATAAACTGAAACAAGCAAACTCACCGTGGAAACTAACTGAAACTAAACAGAATTAAAAACACAAAGTGTAAAAGAAATGGAAATAAAAACTAATTAAAAAAGTACAAAACTACAACAACCTTGCTGTCTGTGGATATGTTTCGGGTGGAGGTTTCAGCCACCACAGATGTCTTCCTTCATTTGTCTGTAAGTCAGTGAGATCATTTAAAGATGGTTACATATCTGCCACAGTGTTAATTTAAAGTTCTCACCCTTCGTGTTCAGAGGCAGCAGGTGGAGGGACAGCAGAGGACTTTGTTTTTTAAAACAAATTTGATTCAGCAGGTCGGCCTCTGTTAAAAATATCACGAACTGTCCGCTCAGACTGTTCACACTGAAACAAAGATGGAGGATAAAACATGTTTTACATTTCTCAGACTGAACAAACGTTACTGTATTAAGTTTAAAACACTGTTAATAAATCGGAACATTTAAAGATGCTTCAGTCACGGTTTTTATATTAATAGTAAGTCAGATGTTGAGCTTTGGCGTGAAAAAAGTTTTTCTTTTTTCCTGGTGAGGAAAAAAGTTTGGAAAAAAATCAGTTTTAAGTTTTATATATACATATTTGATTTGTACGGGACTCATATTTTAATACTAAAGTAAACCTTTTGTCTTCTGTCTGTACAAAATACCAGATATTAAAGTGCGGATGTTACAGATGTTTATATCTATATTTTATTATGAAACAGAACAAATGAACAGTTTAGCACAAACAAACGTTAACATGTAGATATTGTACTAAACTGCAGTGAATATGAACTCAAACTTTGACTTTTACAAGATTAAACTTTATAGTGACGTGTAGGAGAGGAACAGATGAACACGAACTTTGACATTTGAATACAAACGAGTGATTCTGAGCATTTTTTTTCTCACCTCTCATCATCTTATAATATATTTGCTTATTCTTCATAAACAGTAAAAAAAAAATCAGATCAGTGGATCTATTTTACCGTTTTAATGGCAGAATGGACAGAAGTTTCATATCTCTGTGTTTATTTTTGAGGGGATCACTGTATATCAGTACTGTTATAGTTTAATATTATTTCTGTTCAACTGCTTGAGCAAAAAAGCTTAAAGTTTGAAACCAGGAGTTTCCATAGTGAGTTAAAAATATTTGCACAGCAGCTCCGAGAACTTTTATCAATATTTCTTTGAATCCTCTAAATTTCATTCATAGGTGTTGGACTGTTCATAGGTCTCAATAAAGTTTGTTTCAAAAGAAAAAGACTGACACAGACACGTCATCCGTCTGTGTTCATGTCACATGAAACTTAGTGGAAAATTCCTTCTTATGCTGCATTCAGGAGCACCAGTAAAACCTCGGTTCTCCAGAGATTAGAAACGCTTTGGGTCACATGAATGGCGGCCATGAAAACGACATTCTTGTATGAGAACCAAGAAATGTTGATTTCTCAGGGAACATTACTGATAATTAAGAATTTAGAGAAAGACATATTTATTTTAATAAAAGCTGAACCTGCTCAGTGGAAAAACAGAAATGTGTTACGGCCCTAGCAGGGCCTCCTCCTGAAGGTGCCTGTGTGGGAGTGTCCTTCAATGGCTTCTGCCTGAGGTGCCAGCTTTCCCTTTTACACAGCTGACTCTCGTCAGTAATCAAAAGTATTTAATCCCAGGGAAAGGTGAGCTCTGGGCCAGAGTGCCATGTGAGTGGTTGCAGCTAGTGAGCTGCTCTCTTTCTTTTTGGCTTACGTTTTACTTTATTGACCAACGCCTGAGTTTTGTTTGTTTTCTTAAATGGTGATAGCGGCTTGTCCGTCTCTTTTAGTTGAGCTACTTTAATAAAACTCTTTAATTTAACCCCTTTGCCTTCTTGTCTCCTTTTTCTGACCCGGACACTTTTTGTTACTCCCCCCTCACCGCCTAGACCCCTCAGGGGAACGTAACAAATGAGACGAGATTAAATCTGACATCACCAAGTTAAACTGTCAGAAACTCTTCTGAAAATCTGCCTCCTCCCCCCCTGTGCTGAGCTTCAGGTGGAGTCCTGCCTCCTTCCAGGACGGCTGTAAGTTTGCTTTGTTTCCTCCTAAAACAGTTTGTCTTTAGGAACTTGAGGGGCTTTTTTTCTCCTCATGAACATGATGTGAGACAGAGGACAGAGCTGCTTGTGTTCTGCTTTTTTGGGTTTCCCTCAATAAGCTGCTCCCTTTATGTTCTCAGTTCTTCTGTATCTAATGTCAGCATGTGAGTCATCTTCAAACACAAGCTGAACATGTTTTCATGGTAGCATCGGTAGGATTCATGGAAAAAGCACTGATTCAGGTCACTAACCAGGTTCAGGGGGATGACTGGAGTATTTCCCAAACAGAGACATCCTGCGGGGATCTTTGTTCTCTTGTAGACTCTGATATTGTTTCCAATGTTTCCAATAACAAAAGAGAAAATCTGTTTGATTCATTTTTCTTTCTTTCTTTTGTAGATATAGAGATATACCTCTAGGTTAGATTTATTTCTCTGAACCTCCACAGCTGCAGGTGGAGGAGATGGTGTCTCCATCAGCAGATTCAGTGGAAAGGCCGGACTTAAAGGAGGCTTCAAAAGGCTTCCAGACAGGATGAACTGGGCTAAGTGACAGAGAGGATAGAAAGGATTGTTTTGAACTTTGAATCATATAAAATCATTCCTGTAGTCCCAGAATAAAAACATTGTAACATTTGAATGTCACAGCATATCTGAGTGAAGAATAAGTCAGTGTCATTAGCTTGTATAAAACAGCCTCAATTCACCAAAGACATCTTGCTTAACTATAGCTGAGAGCCAATAAGCAGATTTTTAGAGCCCAGATCTAAAAATGTCTAAGAACAGTTGGTTCATAGACCCTTGGTCTGAGGAACAGAATATAACAACACACTACTTAATCTAGTGAGTAACTAAGTAATGTACTGCATTACTTTTAAGAAAAGCAAGAAGAAGAACCCGAACAGAGCAAATCAGCATGTGAACTTTACCCTGACTCAGTCTGAGCAGTCAGATGGCTTTTTTTTTTTTTTTTGGAGTAACACATAGAGGTGTGACACACACACTTAAATCCAATCTGAAGTGAGACTCAAAGTTCAGTTTGTACATAAACAGTAAAAGAAACTGCATTTACAGTATTTCACAGAACTGAGTACACTGATTTTCCTGCCTCCATCAGTCTGTGGAGGAGGTGGAGCTGCTGCTCTCACTGACACACTGACTGCAGAATGAGCTCAGCTGCTGTTCCACAGTAACTGCTGCGAGGTGGACACATCTGTTTGACCATAACCAGTTACTGTGTCAACAGCTGTTGGAGGTCAGGGGTCTTTATAATTACAGTGCAGGTGGATGCATATCATGGATGCACAATATGCATGCATATCTATGAAGCGCCTTGAGGTGACTTTTGTTGTGATTTGGCGCTATATAAATAAAATTGAATTGAATTGAATGTAGTGTAGAACTGAATTAAACATGCTGACGTTATCTGTTTAAAAATCCTTCATTACAAATATTGGATCTGCTTCAACAGGAAGTAATTATGACAACAATACAAAGGTTGTTGGGTTTGATATTTAGACTGACTTAATTAGATAATGGTAAATGGCCTGTATTTATATAGCGCTTTACTAGTCCCAAAGGACCCCAAAGCACTTTACACATCCAGTCATCCACACATTCACACACTGGTGATGGCAGCTACATTGTAGCCACAGCCACCCTGGGGCGCACTGACAGAGGAAACATTCCACAACGTCAACACAACATCAACAAACTGTCACTTCTAATTTTTCTTATTAATAGTGAATCAGTGTGTGTCAGTGAATGCATCGTGTGTGCTTCAGGCTCCATCTAGTGGCCTGATAGTAGAGCAGCTGATGGCAGCTTCCTCTGCCTCACACTGCTGTCTGACTGCATCCAGCTGACACTGAGATGAAGCAGGAAAGAAGCAGCTGATGGTAAATGGCCTGCATTTGTAGCACTTTTCTAGTCCATAGGACCCCAAAGCGCTTTACACTACATTCAGTCATTCACCCATCCACACACACATTCACACACTGGTGATGGCAGCTAGATTGTAGCCACAGCCACCCTGGGGTGCACTGACAGAGGCGAGGCTGCCGGACACAGGCGCCACCGGGCCCTCTGACCACCTCCAGTAGGCAAACACGGGGTTAGTATCTTGCCCAAGGATATTTGGCACGCAGCCAGAATGCAGCCTGGGATCGAACCACCGACCTTCTGATTAGTGGCTGACCTGCTCTGCCACCTGAGCTACAGCCACCCTAAAAATATATTTGGACAGCACACATGATGGAAAGGAGGATTTCAGTTGATGCACATGAATGATTTGTGTTTCCTCTGCAGGTAGAAAGTGTGTGTGAGCTGATGTGAATCATGTGACCTGGTTTCTAGGTCACATGACAGGTCAGAGGTCGGCGACTGTAACTCAGTGACTCCTGTTAATGTGAACTCACTGAGTGTTTGTGGTTTACCTCTCAGACTGACTGAAGAAGATGATGGAGGAAGAGGAGGACAGAGCAGAATCTGCAGGGTCCAGCTGTCCGTCTGTGAGGAGTGACCGGTCCAAAGGTCTAAATCCAGAGTTCAGTGGTGAACCTGGAGCAACGAGGTCAGAGAGCTGAACTCACTGAGTAACAGAAATAATTCTGCACTGACATTATAATCAGTGTTGACTCTGGTTGATTTTCTGACTGTGTTTGTGAGCTGAGAGGAAATGAAAATGAGTTTGTAACAAAAATCAGTTTTGTCCAGTTTTCCTGTAAAAAGCTGAACTCTAATCTAAGAGGATGTTACTGACAGGAAACAGCTGCAATATCTGCAGTCTGTGTGATCACAGCTGCTTCAATCATGTTTGTGTCTGCAGAGGTCAGAGGTCACAGTCTGCAGGATCTAGCTGTCCGTCCGTGAGGAGTGATGAGTCCAAACCTCAACCTCCAGACTTCAGTGGTGAACCTGGACAAACTAGGTCAGAGAGCTGTGATGACTCCTTTACATGTTTGTGTTTCCTGGATAAATATGACCTGAAACACCCTCAGATTTTTACAAAGATTCATTAAAAAGAAAACAATATTGGCTAAGCTTAGAGTGAATCTCCATGAATAAATGTAAGTCAGTATTCAGTTCAATTAAATTTTATTTATACAGCTCAAATCACAATAATGGCTGCCTTAGAGTATTTTACAGTATATTATAAGGTAGACCCTACAATAATACATACAGAGAAAAACCCAACAGTCATATACAGTGGGGCAAAAAAGTATTTAGTCAGCCACCGATTGTGCAAGTTCCCCCACTTAAAATGATGACAGAGGTCAGTAATTTGCACCAGAGGTACACTTCAACTGTGAGAGACAGAATGTGAAAAAAAAAATCCATGAATTCACATGGTAGGATTTGTAAAGAATTTATTCGTAAATCAGGGTGGAAAATAAGTATTTGGTCACCTCAAACATGGAAAATCTCTGGCTCTCACAGACCTGTAACGTCTTCTGTAAGACGCTTTTCTGTCCCCCACTCGTTACCTGTATGAATGGCACCTGTTTGAGCTCATCATCTGTATAAAAGACACCTGTCCACAGCCTCAAACAGTCAGACTCCAAACTCCGCCATGGCCAAGACCAAAGAGCTTTCGAAGGACACCAGGAAAAGTATTGTAGACCTGCACCAGACTGGGAAGAGTGAATCTACAATAGGCAAGCAGCTTGGTGTGAAAAAATCAACTGTGGGAGCAATCATCAGAAAATGGAAGACATACAGGACCACTGATAATCTCCCACGATCTGGGGCTCCACGCAAGATCTCATCCCGTGGGGTCAAAATGATCATGAGAACGGTGAGCAAAGATCCCAGAACCACACGGGGGGACCTGGTGAATGACCTGCAGAGAGCTGGGACCAAAGTAACAAAGGTCACCATCAGTAACACACTAAAACGGCAGGGAATCAAATCCCGCAGTGCCAGACGTGTTCCGCTGCTGAAGCCAGTGCATGTCCAGGCCCGTCTGAAGTTTGCCAGAGAGCACATGGATGATACAGCAGAGGATTGGGAGAATGTCATGTGGTCAGATGAAACCAAAGTAGAACTTTTTGGTATAAACTCAACTCGTCGTGTTTGGAGGACGAAGAATACTGAGTTGCATCCCAAGAACACCATACCTACTGTGAAGCATGGGGGTGGAAACATCATGCTATGGGGCTGTTTTTCTGCCAAGGGGACAGGACGACTGATCCGTGTTAAGGACAGAATGAATGGGGCCATGTATCGTGAGATTTTGAGCCAAAACCTCCTTCCATCAGTGAGAACTTTGAAGATGAAACGAGGCTGGGTCTTCCAACATGACAATGATCCAAAACACCCCGCCCGGGCAACAAAGGAGTGGCTCCGTAAGAAGCATTTAAAAGTCCTGGAGTGGCCTAGCCAGTCTCCAGACCTCAACCCCATAGAAAATCTGTGGCGGGAGTTGAAAGTTCGTGTTGCTCGGCGACAGCCCCAAAACATCACTGCTCTCGAGAAGATCTGCATGGAGGAATGGGCCAAAATACCAGCTACTGTGTGTGCAAACCTGGTAAAGACCTATAGTAAACGTTTGACCTCTGTTATTGCCAACAAAGGTTATGTTAAAAAGTATTGAGTTGTATTTTTGTTATTGACCAAATACTTATTTTCCACCCTGATTTACGAATAAATTCTTTACAAATCCTACCATGTGGATTCATGGATTTTTTTTTTCACATTTTGTCTCTCACAGTTGACGTGTACCTCTGGTGCAAATTACTGACCTCTGTCATCATTTTAGGTGGGGGAACTTGCACAATCGGTGGCTGACTAAATACTTTTTTGCCCCACTGTAACCCATATGAGGAAGCACTGTGGCAACAGTGGGAAGGAAAAACTCCCTTTTAACAGGAAGTAACCTCCGGCTGAACCAGGCTCAGGGAGGGGCAGGGCCATCTGCTGCGACCGGTTGGGGTGAGAGAAGGAAGACAGGATAAAGACATGCTGTGGAAGAGAGACAGAGATTAATAACACCCATATGGAAAAGAAATAGTAAAAACTTATATGATTTACTCATGAAAGTGGCCACTTTCTCATTACTTTCATATATTGTTTTAGTAAGTATCCAAAACATACAAGTTTCATTATATAATTTTTCAATGGATCTTATATCTGTTTTCACTCTTGTATGCTTTTCATACAAGTTTCACACACAAACTTTATAAGATTTTCCATATGGGCAAGTACGATACATTCAATACAGAGAGGTCTATTAACACATAGTGAGTGAAGAAGAAACACCCAGTGCATCATGGGAATCCCCCGGCAGCCTACGTCTATTGCAGCATAGCTAAGGGAGGATTCAGGGTCACCTGGTCCAGCCCTAACTATATGCTTTAGCAAAAAGGAAAGTTTGAAGCCTAATCTTAAAAGTAGAGATAGTGTCTGTCTCTTGAATCCAAACTGGAAGCTGGTTCCACAGAAGAGGGGTCTGAAAACTGAAGGCTCTGCCTCCCATTCTACTTTTAAAGTAGAATAGAATGAAGTAAGACCAGTTCATCTTCTGCTCACAGAACTGTTGACAGAAATTTGTACTCTAAGAGGATGTTACTGACAGGAAACAGCTGCATTATCTGCAGTCTGTGTCATCACAGCTGCTTCAATCATGTTTGTGTCTGCAGAGGTCAGAGGTCACAGTCTGCAGAGTCCAGCTGTCCGTCTGTGAAGAGTGCCTGTTACGAACCTCAACCTCCAGACTTCAGTAATGAAGCTGGACCAATGAGGTCAGAGACCTGTGATGATGAGATGTTTGTATTTTCCTGGATAAATATGACCAAAGATTCATTAAAAAGATACAAATATTAGACTTTGTCCTTTAGCGCTGTGTGGCAGGCAGGATTGGACCCAAACACAACAGGATGAAGCCACAGAGGCAGCTTTATTTCAGCTGTGAACATGCAAACAGTCTGAGAGGTCACAAAGACACCCAGCAGCTAAAGCCTGAATCATACTTGCTGCTGTTAATGAGACTCCATCAGGACAACACTGAACCACTGTGGTGTTCATGCTGGCTCAGCTCCGGGCTGACTGTCATAGGGTTGTGTCAACATGGCACCTGTGTGTGTAGCTGTTAGCTGTTCTGTTCATGGTCGCTTTGTTTCTTCTACGCTTCTGGTTTATGACTTCCAATCACTCCTAAATATCTGAGCTACTGTTGAGGAGCAGTCCTGACTGGCCCCAGGATGTCAGGAATGATCAAATATCCCAACTGTGCTAGAGATCGTACCAGTGTTCCTCCGCCTCAGATACAGCTGACCATTTTCTTTGTTCTTATAAAAAATTAAATCATTCCTTATGTTTAGATAGATTCATCCATTCAGACAAACAACAACTTATTTCCCGTTAAATTCAACCTGCTTGGAAATTCTTGATCCCATTGGTCCTCTCACAATCAGTAGTGTAAAACCTAAAACCCAGCCTTGGTTGAATAATGTTACCAGATCATTGCTAAATAATCAGAAGGCTGTAAGAGCAGCAGAAACAAAGTATTGCTCCAAGATCATGTCTAACATCTGTCAAGGACCTCATATTTTATTTAGTGTTATTAACTCAGCTCTAAATCCTCCTACTGCTGCTCCTCTTGTAGCATCATTGAGTCTCAGGAGAAAGACAGACTGTGACACAAAGAAAATAAGTCGTTCTTCCAAAGGACGGTTGAATAATAATATAATATGTTTTAGAAGCACCAAACAAACTCAAACTCTGGATCCTAATCCAGCAGAAACATGGTAGATGTGCCTGAAGTGAAAATCCACCATCACCCAGAGCTGAAGCTGTTCTGTGTAAAGGACTCAAATTCCGTCCGTGATGTAAGATTGATCAGCAGCTACAAAAATGTTCATAGTTGCTGCAGATTCCGTAGGAAAAGTTTCACATTTGTATCTTATAGATGGAGAACACTTTGTGCCTTCTGGAGATCAGTTCATCTTCTGCTCACTGAACTGTTGACACAAACAGACATTTGAAGCTTTTCCATGTAAATGCTTGGAGGCTTCAAACATCCATCTGTCCACACAGGCTGATGTTTTACTGCTGTGTGTGTGGGAACATAAGTCTGAAGCATCGTCTTACTCTGCACACATAACGACAACTGTGAGCCAATGGATGTGTAGACTATCAGCATGACAACATGTTGTTTGAGGTCAGTCCCAAAGTCAATCTGTGACCGTTTAAACTCCAGAATCATCTCCTGCTGTTGTTGTAGGTTCACTGCAGCTAACAAACTTTTACAGGACAAAAGCTGTTAAAAAAAAAGTGAAGAGCAGCAACAACACACAGCTCAAAGTTCAATACTAATGCACACACTCAGAAGAATTATTCACAAACTTGATTTTTTTTTTCAATTTAATGAAGTTTCAAAGTTTCTTCTAAGCTTTGCAACATCATCCCTTGCATCAAAGCTGAAAGAGAGTCCATGAAAAACTGACTAAAGATTACTAATATTCTCTTAATCTGAGACCTTAAAACTTGACAAAGTTGATTCAGATTAAGTTATTTTAGCGGAAAACTACTGGATCTTTATCCTGTGCTTTAACTAATTCTTGATGATTCCTCCACAGAGTGGACCAGGAGAGCTCAGAGGTTCCCAGTGGTCAGCCTGCCCAGCAGCATCAAACACAGCTGGACTCCATATTTATGGTCTGTACATGTACAACAACTACTTTTCCATCTATTCTGTTCACAGTCATCTCCATGCTGCTCTTTGTAGACCAGTGGATCGTCAGTGTGTCCAACATGGATCTGATGTTTGGCTCCATGATTTCAGTCTGATTGGCTCATTCATAAATATTCTATTCCAGCTGCTGGAGGACAACATCATCACTTTTGTGAAGAACGAGCTGAAGAAGATGCAAAAGGTTCTGAGTTCAGATTACCCAGAATGCTTAGAGACTCAGAGGGAGGATAATGAGCAGAGGAGGAGCAGCAGAGAGGCATTTATGAAGATCACAGTGGATTTCCTGAGGAGAATGAAGCAGGAGGGGCTGGCTGACCATCTGCAGAGCAGTAAGAAGATTTCTATAAAGTTTCTAGCTATTTAATAAATAAACTATTGTTTTAAGAGATGGACCAAAGTGTAACCAAATATCAGCACTTTAAAAAGATGAGGCATAATATTCTGTATTTGTTTACAGAGAATTTTCCTACAGTATGCCAACGTAAGGTAAAATTGACACTGCAAAAGAAGTTCCAGTGTGTGTTTGAGGGGATTGCGAAAGCTGGAAACCCAACCCTCCTGAATCAGATCTACACAGAGCTCTACATCACAGAGGGCGAGACTGCAGAGGTCAATGATGAACATGAGGTCAGACAGATTGAAACAGCATCCAGGAAACCAGACAGACCAGAAACAACAATCAGACAAGAAGACATCTTTAAAGCCTCACCTGGAAGAGATGAACCAATCAGAACAGTGCTGACAAAGGGAGTGGCTGGCATTGGGAAAACAGTCTTAACACAGAAATACACCCTGGACTGGGCTGAAGACAAAGCCAACCAGGACATCCAGTTCATATTTCCATTCACTTTCAGAGAGCTGAATGTGCTGAAAGAGGAAAAGTTCAGCTTGGTGGGACTTGTTCATCACTTCTTTGCTGAAACCAAAGAAGCAGGAATCTGCAGCTTTGAAGACTTCCAGGTTGTGTTCATCTTTGATGGTCTGGATGAGTGTCGACTTCCTCTGGACTTCCACAAAACTACAATCCTAACTCACCCTAGAAAGTCCACCTCATTGGATGTGCTGCTGATAAACCTCATCAGGGGGAAACTGCTTCCCTCTGCTCGCCTCTGGATAACCACACGACCTGCAGCAGCCAATCAGATCCCTCCTGACTGTGTTGGCATGGTGACAGAGGTCAGAGGGTTCACTGATCTACAGAAAAAGAAGTACTTCAGGAAGAGATTCAGAGATAAGAAGCAAGCCAGCAAGATCATCTCCCACATCAAGACATCACGAAGCCTCTACATCATGTGCCACATCCCAGTCTTCTGCTGGATCACTGCTACTGTTCTGGAGGATGTGCTGAAAACCAGAAAGAGAGGACAGCTGCCCAAGACCCTGACTGAGATGTACATCCACTTCCTGGTGGTTCAGGCCAAAGTGAAGAAGGTCAAGTATGATGGAGGAGCTGAGACAGAGCCACACTGGAGTCCAGAGAGCAGGAAGATGATTAAGTCACTGGGAAAACTGGCTTTTGATCAGCTGCAGAAAGGAAACCTGATCTTCTATGAATCAGACCTGACAGAGTGTGGCATCGATATCAGAGCAGCCTCAGTGTACTCAGGAGTGTTCACACAGATCTTTAAAGAGGAGAGAGGACTGTACCAGGACAAGGTGTTCTGCTTCATCCATCTGAGTGTTCAGGAGTTTCTGGCTGCTCTTCATGTCCACATGATCTTCATCAAGTTTGGAATCAATCTGCTGGAAGAACAACAAACAACCTCCAATAAGTCTGAAACAAGAGAATCTGCAGAGAAACACTTCTACCAGAGTGCTGTGAACAAGGCCTTAGAGAGTCCAAATGGACATCTGGACTTGTTCCTCCGCTTCCTCTTGGGTCTTTCACTGCAGACCAATCAGACTCTCCTACGGGGTAGCCTGAGACAGACAGATAGTAGCTCACAGATCAATAAGGAAATAGTTCAGTACATCAAGAAGAAGCTCAGTGAGAAAATGTCTGCAGAGAAAAGCATCAATCTGTTCCACTGTCTGAATGAACTGAATGATCATTCTCTAGTGGAGGAGATCCAACAGTCCCTGAAATCAGGAAGTCTCTCCACAGATAAACTGTCTCCTGCTCAGTGGTCAGCTCTGGTCTTCGTCTTACTGTCATCAAAAAAAGATCTGGATGTGTTTGACCTGAAGAAATACTCTGCTTCAGAGGAGGCTCTTCTGAGGCTGCTGCCAGTGGTCAAAGCCTCCAAAAAAGCACTGTAAGTCAATATGTAATCAAACCTTCGCTTTAAAACGTTTGTAATAGACAGTCACCCTAACCACCCTATGCTATCACACATCTGTATCCCAACATATCCCAAGGTCATTTAATTTAATGGGGGCGATCGTGGCCCTGGCTCCGACAGTCTCGGTCGTTGTGCCCTTGGGCAAGACACTTGACCTGTTGCCTACTGGTGGTGGTTGGAGGGCCCGGTGGCACCAGTGTCCGGCAGCCTCGCCTCTGTCAGTGCACCCAAGTGCAGCTGTGGCTACAATGTGGCTTGCCATCACCAGTGTGTAAATGTGTGTGTATGGGTGGGTGACTGAATGTAGTCTAAAGAGCTTTGGGGTCCTTAGGGACTAAGTATTAAATATAACAAATGGCCTGCATTTGTATAGCGCTTTACTCAGTCACAAGTATTAAATATAACAAAGCTGTAACTGATTTTTTTTATAGTGAACTAAATTGTTTAAAATTGTAGACATCAATGTCTTGATGCATGCTCAATCATCAGAATCAGAATCGTGTTAAGTAAATCTCCAAAAGTTGATTCTGTTCATCTGGACGTAGCGTTTTCAGTGGGAGAAACATTTCATCATCAATCTTATAAACAGTACGTAATGACTGAAACCAGCCCACTAAAAGAACATTGGGCTGGGAGGTCTCTGTGAATGGTACTTGTGGCCATTGATCAGTGGTCTTTGATCAGTGGTGGTGGTTGATCAATGGTCATGAGAATTTGCATATTTATGATGAAGGTGACCTCCCAGCCCATTGTTCCTCCAGTGGGCTGGTTTCAGTCATTATGCAAATGTACTGTTTATGAGATTGGGGAAACCTGCAGTCAGCTGAGACTGAAGAAGTCACTTGGATGAGTGACAAAATGTTTCTCCCACAAAATGCTACGTCCAGATGAACATAGTCAACATTTGGAGATATATACATCAATGCAGATCTATAGGAAAAAATTAAAACAAAAGAGAAAATAAAGGTTTTGGCGTTTGAAATTTGAACTTGGACTAATTTTTGACACAACCTTTAAACATTTAAACTCAACAAGTTTTGATCTAAAAACCACATCCACACTGACCTGTGCACAAAAAACTCAACTAACATGGGATTTCTTTTTAATCCTTGTTTAAGGAGGTTTAATCTTTCTAAACCCCCTGGTTTTCGCCAGTTATTGTTCAACAAACTACATGGTTAGACTATCCATTTCTCAAAATAGAAGATTTAAAATAACCTAATGTAAATCAAATTAAAATATATGGTTCTGTGATATAGATATTAATTTGCCATTTAAATATATATTTAAATACGTTTAAAATAAAAACAAACATAAACAAAATATTCAGGGACCACTCTGTTCCTGCTTCGATATGAGTAAATATCTAAACCTTTGTCTATATTTATCTTTATTGGGATTTTTTCAACTTCTTTAGTTTCCAAAAGAAAATCAACCAATATTTTAAAATATATTTTTATCTATTTAAAAAATATATATTAAAAAACATAAAAAATTGTGTTTTAAAGGTTTCCCTTGATCATAAAATTAAAACATTGGAAAGTTATAATCTCTCTTGTCAGCATGACCACATTTTAACTACTTGTTAACTACCTGTTTTTCCAACTTTATCCATAGTTCGTCGACTATTTACATTGTTAATTTCATATTTAGCTTGTTGGGCTAGTGCCAATGTAAGTTTGCAGAGACTGCTTCTTTGTCTTTCCCTTTTTATTTCTTTTATTTTCAGTAATTGCAACAGAACAGTATAAAACATTGCTTACTGCATATCTGCTTTTTCTGACAGCAATTTCAGTACCATTATTTTAGCCAGTTTTAAAAAACCGAGGGTGTGCAACCAGGTCCAGTACGAGATTTAAAAAAATATATACATATATAATTTTGAAGTATGAAGTTAGAGAACAAAAATCTAGAGCCCGATATTAGAAGAATATGTCATCTTTAAAATATGTGCATATATGCTTATCTAGCCCCCTTCAATCTATGTTAACTGTTGTTTTGAATCATAAATGCTGCAATTAGTCTCAAAGGCTCAAGCAGTATAGTATGAGTGTGCTATTGTGTACTGAGCCAATAAAACAATATCTACCAGCTCCTCACTGATTCCTACTTAGATAAATTTTTTATGTGTATATGGTTTTTTTTTTTTACAAAGTTAAATTGTTCGTTTTTTTGTCCATTTTATTTTGATTCCCCCCTCTCCCCCCCTTTTCTTCAGACTGAGTCACTGTAACCTCTCAGAGAGAAGCTGTGAAGCTCTGTCGTCAGTTCTCAGCTCCCAAGCCTCCTGTCTGAGGTTGCTGGACCTGAATAATAACAACCTGCAGGATTCAGGAGTGAAGCTTTTGTCTACTGGGGTGAACAGTCCATACTGCAAACTGGAAATTCTGCGGTCAGATCAAGTGATATTAGGCTTTTTTTTCATCAAATAGCAAAAAACTCTGATAAGTCAACTTCATTCATATGTGTTTGTACTTTTAGTATTTCAGTCCAAGTCAGAGTAAACTGTCACATTTTTGTCTTGTTTAAGATAAGGCAATGAGAATTCCAGCAAGTCCTGAAAAAGTTTTAAATACTGACATATCTAATAGCTTCTAACTGCACCATCAATACACTTTAACGCAAGTGTTATTTGTCTTGTCTGTCAACATTTTTCAGGCTGAATGTCTGTAACCTGTCAGAGAAAAGCTGTGAAACATTGTCCTCAGTTCTCGGCTCCGAGTCCTCTAGTCTGAGAGAGTTGGACCTGAGTAACAACAACATAAAGGAGTCAGGACTGCAGCTTCTTTCTGCTGCAGTGGAGAGTCCATACTGTACATTGGAAATTCTCAGGTCAGGATTTAGTCTTTTCCACCGAAAACTATTTAAACACATATTATATCAATGGATTAAAGGCTTACTCATCAATGACTGTAATTTCAGACATGAAGCCTAAAGTCCTGTGTTTTACCATTTTGACACCTAATAATGTTAATACAACGGAATGTACAATTTCAAGTTCAGTCTACTTTAGTTCATTATACTGTTTTAGACCTGATTGAGGCACTGTGTGCTCTCGAACATGCTGTTTTGCAAAGAAGAATGGGCAAGAATTTCAGTCACTAGATATGCAAAGCTGGTAGAGACAGACCCTAAAAGACTGGCAGCTGTAATTGCAGCAAAAGGTGGTTCTACAAAGTATTGACTCAGGGGGCTGAATAATTACGCACACCCCACTTTGCAGTTATTTATTTGTAAAAAATGTTTGGAATCATGTATGATTTTCGTTCAACTTCTCACGTGTTCACCACTTTTTATTGGCCTTTCACGTGGAATTCCAATAAAATTAATTCATGTTTGTGGCTGTAATGTGACAAAATGTGGGAAAGTTCAAGGGGGCCAAATACTTTTGCAAGCCACTGTATGAAGTGCTTGTAAATTTACTTCAGTACATCACAGAAACAACTAACCAAAAGATCTAAAAACACAGAGGCAGCAAACTTTGTGGAAAAAAGTTACATTTGTTAGGTCTATCTGCTTCCTGGATTAGAGTCCTTGACACCCAGCTGCAGGATTTGTGAATTGTGAAGTGGGGTTATCTAAAGAAAGTTGAAAGTTAAATTGAATTTCATCATTCATCAAAACCACCATAGATGTATAGAAACTCTCTAACTCAACATGATGAGCTACATTGACTGATCACAGTCTGTTTAAGCTTTCAAGATAAACAGGAGAGGAATATAGAGATAATGAATGTCATGGTTTTAATCAGTCATATTTCATTCAATACAGTGGTGTACTGACAGATCAAGGATCAATCCAAATCATCACCAGTTTGATCCACGTAGCTATTGAAGTTTATTTGTGAAAATGTTGGACTGTTCATTTATCAGTGTGTAACAGTCTGTATGAGAGCCATGTAATGTCCATGTGTGCATGCTGACTGTGCTGCTCTGACCCCCCTCCTCCTTTCAGGGTGGAGCCTGCTGGAGTCCGATGGTTGAGACCAGGTCTGAGGAAGTGTAAGTGTGTTTTTAATGGGATTCATGAAAACAAAGCAGCACACATTCAACCATCTTCATCATGTCAGGAGTCATCATCAAAGTGTCAAGCAATGAACAGATGATGGCTCAATAACTGCAGCTGGATTGTGTTTGTTCTCTCCATCAGATTCCTGTCAACTCACAATCGACACAAACACAGTGAACACAAAGCTCCAACTGTCTGACAACAACAGGAAGGTGACACGTGTGGAGGAGGTTCAGTCATATCCTGATCATCCAGACAGATTTGATGTTTATGAACAACTGCTGTGTAGAAATGGTCTGACTGGTCGCTGTTACTGGGAGGTGGAGTGGAGAGGATATGTTTATATATCAGTGAGTTACAGAAGAATCGGAAGGAAAGGAGGCAGTGATGACTGTTGGCTTGGAGGGAATGATCAGTCCTGGAGTCTGATCTGCTCTGATGGTGGTCCTCATTCTGTCAGACACAATATGATAAAAACATCCATCTCCTCCTCCTCCTCCTCCTCCTCTGTCTCTAACAGAGCAGCAGTGTATGTGGACTGTCCTGCTGGCACTCTGTCCTTCTACAGAGTCTCCTCTGACACTCTGATCCACCTCCACACCTTCAACACCACATTCACTCAAACTCTTTATCCTGGGTTTTATTTCTGTTCTCCTTTTTCCTCAGTCTGTCTGTGCTGAGTGGAGTGTAAAGAGTGTCTCCTGTTAGAGAAACACTCTGACTGCTGAACAGATAGTTCAGTCTGTAGATGTCTGTTTGCACTAGAATAAACTTTTATAGTCCTTGCAAACAGTCAAAACTTCAATCTTTGGAAAGTCTGAAAGGTGAAGGAAATGAGAAAATATTTCTCATAGCACACTCTGTGGAGGAGAAAGTGTGTTTCAGCAAATACTATGTTATCATTTGAAAAAAGGTGATGTACAAAAAGATTGAGCATGTCTGAGGCCACGGAAAGAAAATGCATTGTGATTTCGTGCTATATAAATAAAATTGAATTGAAACTAGAAAAAAGAGGAGCACAAACACTGACTGTGAGCTCACCAACACACATATTTACACTTGGTTTTTCTTCACAGAGAAGAACACTCTTCCTGCTGCTGATCTTTCACAATAAAAGCCTTGTTAAGAAACAGAAAAACTGTAAAAAAAAATAAAAAAAAATAAAAACTTTGATTGAATTGGGGGAAATGTCTGAATGTATCTATTATTAAACTAAAGCTGTGTCCCAATTCAGAGGCCACATCCTTCGGAGGACCCGGCCTTCACGGTCTACGTCGGCCGGGTCCTTCGAGGACCAAGAAGGCCGGAAGTGCGAGGCTGTGAATTGGGACCGTCTAGCCTTCAGATTTGCATCACCAGCTGTCTCGGGGGAGTTTAATAAACTGAACTGTCTGCTCCTTGCCATCTAAAATATAACAGGACATTTGAGTAAATTCTCTACCATCTCACACTCCTGTTTAATCAATTTTCTGTGTGAAAATGATGGACGCATTTGTCGGCCGCATTTGGAGAAACCTTCAAATTGGGACAGCCTTCGTCAAGTCATTGTCACGTAATCGGCCTTCAAATGAGGATGCAGCCCATAAATTGGGACACAGTTTAAGAGTGTATAACTTATTTAAGGATTATTCAGTGAATGTGAATGTGGCGTTTCCATGGTGATGAAGCGCCTTCATAACAGGAAAAACACACAGTTATACCTGAAGTTACATCACTGAGCATCTAATCCTTCTTCACTGAAAGACTTCTGGACTGTTCCAGAGAAACTATCATGATCACTGCCCTCCAGTGGTCATTGTCAGTAAATGGTAAAATGGTCTGTATTTGTATAGATAAGATAAGATAAGATAAGATAACCTTTATTAGTCCCACATGTGGGAAATTTGTTTTGTCACAGCAGGAAGTGAACAGTGCAAAAGTTATATAGCAAAATTAGAATACAATAAGAATAAAATACTGTACACAACTGTAAAGAATAGAATAAAATAAAATACTATATACAGTAGAATAAATTGAATAAAATATACAATAGGATAAAAATAGAATGCAGCGCTTTGCTAGTCACTAAGGACCCCAAAGCACTTTACACATCCAGTCATCCATTCACATACCCATGTAGTGGCACAAAGACATCATCGTGTCCAAATGACATTATTCCAACACATCTTCTAAAAAAGAATTGTTGTCAGTTCTGACATTTTAGCTATTTTTAATAGCAGCCTTAGCTCAGGTGTTGTGCCAGCCTGTTTTAAACATGCTGTTGTACAGCCTGTACTTAAAAAACCTAATCTTGACTACTCTGTCCTCATTAACTTCAGGCCTATTTCAAAGCTCCCCTTCCTGTCGAAAATTTTGGAAAAGATTGTGTTTGTTCAGCTGCAATCTTTTGTAAACAGACACAATGTTTTTGAGAGGTTTCAGTCTGGTTTTAAAACTCTTAATAGCACAGAAACTGCACTTTTAAAAGTTCTTAATGATCTTTTATTAGTCACTGACTCAGGTGACTAAGCTGTGCTTCTGCTTTTAGATCTGACCGCTGCCTTTGATACTGTTGACCACAGCATTTTAATCTCACGGTTGGAGCATTGTGGCGTAAAGGGCAGCCCATTAGAGTGGTTCAGGTCATACCTGTCTGCCCATATGGAAAAGATATATATAAATCTTATACAGGGAGTGCAGAATTATTAGGCAAGTTGTATTTTTGAGGAATAATTTTATTATTGAACAACAACCATGTTCTCAATGAACCCAAAAAACTCATTAATATCAAAGCTGAATGTTTTTGGAAGTAGTTTTTAGTTTATTTTTAGTTTGAGCTATTTTAGGGGGATATCTGTGTGCGCAGGTGACTATTACTGTGCATAATTATTAGGCAACTTAACAAAAAACAAATATATACCCATTTCAATTATTTATTTTTACCAGTGAAACCAATATAACATCTCCACATTCACAAATATACATTTCTGACATTCAAAAACAAAACAAAAACAAATCAGCAACCAATATAGCCACCTTTCTTTGCAAGGACCCTCAAAAGCCTGCCATCCATGGATTCTGTCAGTGTTTTGATCTGTTCACCATCAACATTGCGTGCAGCAGCAACCACAGCCTCCCAGACACTGTTCAGAGAGGTGTACTGTTTTCCCTCCTTGTAAATCTCACATTTGATGATGGACCACAGGTTCTCAATGGGGTTCAGATCAGGTGAACAAGGAGGCCATGTCATTAGTTTTTCTTCTTTTATACCCTTTCTTGCCAGCCACGCTGTGGAGTACTTGGACGCGTGTGATGGAGCATTGTCCTGCATGGAAATCATGTTTTTCTTGAAGGATGCAGACTTCTTCCTGTACCACTGCTTGAAGAAGGTGTCTTCCAGAAACTGGCAGTAGGACTGGGAGTTGAGCTTGACTCCATCCTCAACCCGAAAAGGCCCCACAAGCTCATCTTTGATGATACCAGCCCAAACCAGTACTCCACCTCCACCTTGCATGACGTCATCAACACTGACACCAGGGGGCGCTCATCACCAGCCTGAGGAAGTGTGATAATGGGGGGAGACGCAGTGTTGTGTGTACTACAGTCGGACAGAAGGAAAAACTTCCTCCTGAAAACATTTTCATCCTTCCCAAAAGTGTTTGAGTCAAATGTTACAAATATATAAATACAATAAAACACAGGGTCTTACATAAAATTAGTGATGCAGTTGTGCACTGAGCACCTTTCCAATGTTCCTTCCTCAGATGAGTCCAGCTGCTGAACACATTAACATCTGTATGTAAATGTAGCCGAGAACCAACCTGAGCACTGCTGGGAAAATACAAAGGCAACCATCAAAGTGCTGTATTATCTTATTTATTCTGAATGTTGACTTAGATCCACACCACGATTTATGAAACTATAGAACTAAAATAACAACAATCGTCTGCTTCTTTAAAATTTCTTTCATTACATCAAACCAGTGAAAACTGAAAAAAACAAAGAGCTGTTAGCATGTTCAGACCAACTTTGAGACAGAGACTGTAAAGTTCTGCACTTTAAATCCTGCCTGTGTTCCTGCAAATGATTCACACTGAAAGTTTCTTAGTTTAGTATTGAGTGAGCCACAAAGCAGCCTGATAGCTTTAAAACAGGAAAAGTAAATGAAATTGACAGTTTCAGTGTAGCTGGATCTATTATTGGGGGGTCATGGCCCCCGTAACCCCGCCTGGTCCTGAGGTCAAATCCACCATCTTTGTTTCAGAGCTTCATGTTCTCCCGTGTTTGTGTGCGTCCTCTCCGGTACTCCGGCTTCCTCCCACAGTCCAAACACATGCAGTTAGTGGGGTCAGGTTAGCTGTGAGTGGTTGTGTCTCTGTGTTATTCCACCTTAATCAATGACTTCCTGTTAGCATGAAGTGCTTCTGTAGGACTGATGTCATTTTCATGGTTGGATCATTTAAATGAAGCTGGATTCAGATGCAGTAAATAAGCTGATTGATCATTAATGAATAATGGACACGTGGACACATGTGATTGTGTGTTGTAGTATTGATCCCAATGCTGGTATCAGTCCTGGATCAATAACACTGGATGGATGCGTTCAGCATGGAGCCCTGAGCTGTGTTACAGACAAACATGGAAACTGACAGGTCTGTGTCATTCACAGTCTGTAACACTTCTAAACAACAGAGGCTGACCCAAGTGCCTCAGAGCCAGGCACGCTCACATCACAGCTCTCTAAATAAGCCAGTTTCAAAATAAGAGCTGAAAGCTGTGTTTGCTTGTGTTAGCTTATTATTGTGGAGACTAACATTCAGTGATCATGTGTTCAGACTCATAATGATTACTCTCAGAAATCCTGATCTTTGTATTTACTATGTGTTGGATCAATAACTGAGATTCATGGTATCACACAGCTGTGCTGCTGCTGATGTCAGCACATCTGGAACAATACGAGGTATCTGCTACCAGACTGAGCAGGACGTGAGACCTGTGGACTGTTTAAAGCTGTCCCTCCACAGCTCACTCAGACCTGATCCACACCTCAGTGATATTCTCTGACTTCCTCAGTAGAGACAGAAACCATTCAGATCTGGGACCATCAGCTGACTGATGATGTCACACAGACTGTGTTTTTCAGGAACAGTGATTCTGATGTGAGCCTGCTAGCTGATAGCAGACCTGATGAAAGCACATGTTCACATCTGTGAGGACAGACTGGACTCTTTGACTGCACCTTGGTTCTCCTCAGAGGTCTGTACAGGAGCATGTCCACCCCCACTGAAGATCTCAGTCACTGTGAAACATAGAAAGCTGCTTGTGTGGCCTCTGCCTCACATGTAGATACAGCTACAGGTTTCTCTGTCAGTCAGACTGAAACAGTGTCCTGATGCTGCATCATTCAGCTCTGTGCCCCAGTCAGCATCACTGGGAGCTACCAGTGTTTCTGCCCTTTTCCTGTAACACTACACTCAGCACAGGCTCAGCTGGTATCCAGTGTTGGACTTTGGCTTCAGCTGCTGTGATAGATCCTCTAACATAGATCAGCTCTGCTACATGTTGTTAGATAAGTGCAGCTGCTGTCATGTCCTGATGTTTCTCTGGCTCAGCAGCTTCTCCATCAGAGGTTCACATGGAGCTGATCCAGTATCTCCAGTAACTGTGTTCTGTGCCTCACTGGTTCATCCTTCTGTCTGTGTGACGTCAGTCAGATGTTGAAGTTAAACTCTGTAATCTTCACTGTGTCACAGAGTTCAGTGAGTCCCGTTATTCACAGTATCAATCAGATCATCAGAGAACAGCTGATCAGCAATCAGTGGTGCCAACAGCGCCTCCTGTGGTGAGAGGATGCAATAATGCAATGTAGCATTTTTCCACTCAACACTTGCAGTCATGGAAACTGTCTGTTGGATCTGTGTGACGTTGCTTTCTTGGTTAGAGTTCCTCACAAATGTCCAGATGATTCTTCTAATGAGGCGTCGACCATGTTTGCAGCTCTTTGGAAGAAAACGTCGCCCTTTGCCATCCTTACTTTTCTTTGACTTCTTCAAATGCAGCTGAACTCCAGCTGGTATTTTCTTGGACTTTGCAGCTGTTTCTGGTCATCAGTTCATTCCTGCAAACCTCTGAAGCTGAACAACAATGATGCTGCATTGCTGGCTGATCCCAAAAGGTTGATTCTGTTCATCTGGACGTTTTCAGAAACGTTTGCTCACTGATCAGGTGACTTCTTCAGTCTCAGCTGACTGCAGCTTTACAAGCTTACAAACAGCACATTTGCACAATGACTGAAAGCAGCAGCACCTGATATATATGATACTAATATAATACATATACATATATAATCCATACTAATGATGAAGGAACTGAGCTCACAGTCCATTGTTCATTCAGTGAACTACTCAGTTTATTTTGGGCCTCAGAAATGCTCACTCTGTTTGTACATCACTGTCAGCAATAGACTCATTCTGCTGTGTGGACAGGAACACATGTGACATCACTTCCTGTTTGTTTGTGACTGAAGAGGAAGAAGTTTACAAGGAATCATTTAGAAGAGTTTCAAACATCAACTGATTGAATCCATGAATCTGAAAACATGTTTGTGAGTGAAAGAGACAGACATGTACAGACTGAACTATCTGTTCAACAGTCAGAGTGTTTCTGTAACAGGAGACACTCTTTACACTCCACTCAGCACAGGGACACTGAGCCACCACGAGACCAGACTCTAAACCCAGGATAAAGAGTTTGAGTGAATGTGGTGTTGAAGGTGTGGAGGTGGATCAGAGTGTCAGAGGAGACTCTGTAGAAGGACAGAGTGCCAGCAGGACAGTCCACATACACTGCTGCTCTGTTAGAGACAGAGGACGAGGAGGAGGAGGAGATGGATGTTAGTCTGTTATTGTGCCTGACAGAATGAGGACCACGATCAGAGCAGATCAGACTCCAGGACTGATCATTGTTTCCAAACCAACAGTCATCACTGCCTCCTTTCCTTCTGATGCTTCTGTAACTCACTGATATATTAACCCCTCCTCTCCACTCCACCTCCCAGTAACAGCGACCAGTCACACCATTTCTACACAGCAGCTGATGAACATCAAATCTGTCTGGATGATCAGGATATGACTGAACCTCCTTCACACATGTCACCTTCCTGTTGTTGTCAGACAGTTGGAGCTTTGTGTTCACTGTGTTTGTGTCGATTGTGAGTTGACAGGAATCTGATGGAGAGAACAAACACAATCCAGCTGCAGTTATTGATCCATCATCTGTTCATTGATTGACACTTTGATGATGACTCCTGACATGATGAAGATGGTTGAATGTGTGCTGCTTTGTTTTCATGAATCCCATTAAAAACACACTTACACTTCCTCAGACCTGGTCTCAACCATCGGACTCCAGCAGGCTCCACCCTGAAAGGAGGAGGGGGGTCAGAGCAGCACAGTCAGCATGCACACATGGACATTACATGGCTCTCACACACACACTGTTACACACTGAGCTCAAAGCTCGGCTCCACTGTTTTATTCAAAGAAATCTACATTTATTTATCAGCACATTTAAAAACAGCTTGAGCCAAAGTGCTGCACAGAGTAGAGAGAAAATAGGAAACATACACAGTAATGACTATAAAGACTGGTCAGGATTGAAAGCTACAGAGTACAAATGTGTTTCCAACCGGCTTTTAAAAATGTCCAGTGTTGGTGACGACCTGATGTGAAGGGCGACTGTTCCAGAGTTTGGCTGCAGCCATCAATAAAGCTCACCTCTGTTTTTACGTCTAGTTCTGGTCAGAAGCTGCTTATCTGCAGACCTGAGGGCTCCACTTGGATTCTTTTGTTAAAGAGAGATAAGATGGAGCCAATCCATTCACAGATTTAAAGACAACCAGATCTGGAAGTGGATTCTACCACGTACTGGTGACCAGTGGAAGAAGCTGGTGATGGGTTGTCTAGCACAGACCCACCGCTGGAACCAGACAATTGATGAGGGAGAGAACTGTGACAGCGCCGTTCCTTCACTTGACCTCAGTCGCTCTCGTCTGCTCCCTCGTAACACTGCTTTTTATTGAGCTTAAATGTGATAGGTTTTGTATTGTTGATTGTCATTTATGCTTAGAAACATTTACTCATATATGCTTAGAAGTGTATAATCATTTGTAGATTGAAAGAATGTTTCATCTTAAAGGAGGTCTGTATTAACTCTGTGTAGAAGGAAGTGCATTCATTCCTCTAGAGTATCCTTGGTATAAATCACATACTCCCTAGGAGAGTTTATCTTTGATTTATGGTATAGCAAACACACGTATATCTGTTTAAGTATAAGAGCCTTTTGTTTAGATAAATCTGCTAGACTTCTAGGCGCCAGCCTTGGGGAGTTTTCACAGGGTCACATCTTGACCTCACACAGATCCCACACACACACACACACACACACACACACACACACACACACACACACACACACACACACACCCACATACACACACACACACACACACACACACACACACACACACCCACACACACACACACACACACACACACACACACACACACACACACATTCACAGGCAAGGTACTCTTTGTGTGAATGTAGACGTCATATGTTAATGAACTTATGCATATTCATGTAACCTCAATAAAAGAACAGTGGTACGGGAGAACGGACGAGAGCAACCGGGTCAGGCGAGGGAACAGCGCCTCTTCGGTTTTCTCTCGTGCACGAGTAACATGAAGAGCTTGCCTACTTCGTGTCTTGCTTTGCGGTGTAATTATATTGTCTTCAACGTTCCAGCGGATAGGTACAAGCTACAAACCTATCATTAATTGGTCCTTCGATGCCGGATCCCTGGAATCGCATTCACCGAGGGGAGAAGGGACACGCTGAAAGACTGACGTCAGCCAGGAAGTTCCTGTGGATTCGCTGTCTGTCTTTTCTCCTCGATGAATGGCGATCGGCGGGATTCGAGGCGGATATTACACGCTAAGCAACACCGAGTAAGTTTAGAGTCCAACTCTATAACTGTACGTCTTCGCCGCTCAGTGGGGTGTTGTCCGTGGCCGCTCAGTGGGGCTAAAATTACGTCTTCGCCGCTCAGTGGGGTGTTGTCCGTGGCCGCTCAGTGGGGCTAAAATTCGCCGTCTAAGTGGTACGATGTACAAAGCCGCTTAGTGGGGTTTTTTTGTACAGAAGCATTAAGTCGCAGAGTTGCGCAGTTCGAACTTTTTTGGTTCTCCGCTGCTTTGTGGGGTGTTGAGAGGTTCCGCGGGGTCCAGATTGTGCTGGACAGTAGGCCTATTTTGTGTTATTGTCATTTTCGTCGTCGTTTCGTTGTTGTTGTTATGTGTGAGTGTGTGCGGAGCAGAACGCGTGGTGTGTGACGTCAGCAGCTGTTGTTGTTATCATGGTTTCCTAAGCAGCCAGGAGTGTGTGGAAAAGGCCATCCCGCATCAGCAGCTATGCTCTGGTGGGTGGCTTTCCCTCCACCCCTTGCTGACACAAAATGTTAACTCTTTAGCTTGCCCTGATCAACAACAGCCTGTGTGTCAAACCATAGACGTAATTGAGGTGGATAGTTGTTAAAAGTAACCTACATTAAGCTTGTGGTTGCTCAAATTCAGTACAATGACATGTGAGGTGAAGTGATATAGGCAAATATTTAAACTAATGAAGTGCATAGAGGCACTTGACCTGTGTGAAAGACTGTCGTCTTATTATGAGCCATTGATGAGATATACAGCACGCCTGTGAAAACAACTAATATGCTGAACCCTGTATGAAACATCTAGAAGTACATGATGGAGAAGCTGAATTGAATGTGAAAGTGTAAGACTTTGCCGCTGTGGGCAGAGCACGCAACTACTGTGTGATGTTGCGTTGCAGTTTTTTTCCGAGCTGATGAGCAAGCTACACATTATTAGATCAAGAGCTGTCTGAGAACTACTCAGAGAGAGGGAAACAGAGCTATGAGTGTGCAGCGTTTCCATGAGCAGTTTTTCTGCACCTTGACTCGTGTGTGTGTAGCATCAGCATCATGTTTTTGTTTATTTGTTTTGTTGGGTTGAAAATAATTAAATAAACGTGTGATCATGCCTATGGATCACCATGGCACATATCTCCAGCCATATGATTTATTTATGCAGATGACAAAGTGAGTGTGAATGTGTTTGACATCAAAGTGTTTCTGTGCGCTTTGTAAAAATAATTATTTTTGATTGTGAGAGCGGTGATACTGCAGATCACCAGCTATTTAAAAAAATAAAATAATAATAATACAAACAAAAAAGAGTGAAAAAGAGACAAAATTTACATTGTAGATGAAAAATAATCATAGGAAAAAGGTTTTGTGTTGATCAACCAAGAACAACTACAATCTTATTTTCTGCTTTTAAGAAAGGACGGTTCACAAAAACAGAGAGAGAGAGAGAGAGAGAGATGTGTGTTGATTAAGCAGTGAGGATAATAATGAAAGTCTCTCAGTCTGTCGTTTACAGGTGGGGAACGGACCTGGATCAATTCTCCACGGGCAGCAGTCGGAAGAAAATTATAGGTTGAAATCATTAGAAAAAATAGAAAACACCCAGCCAGAATTTTTTGGCTGAATTGTTTTGCAGCTTCCCGTCCTCATCCCGAACAAGCAAGCTCCAAGGAAACTAATCTCTCCCTGAAGACACCGAGTGCAGTTTCAGAAGCACGAGCATGAACATCAACAGTGGACAGGAGTCCAAGAGACAATACCAGAGTCCTGAGCAGAGAGGTCCAGCAGCACTGTGGGCAAACGGCATCAGAAAGAGAAGAACCACCATCTAGATTGGATGGATGGAGATGCGTTTCCAGCCAGCTGCAACCTCACTGTGTGTGAAGGACGTTTGAGAAGACTGTCTGAGTTTGACATTTGCCATGTTTGGAGTGAGATGGCAATAAAATAGACAGTGGGACAAAGAGAGACACGGGACAAAGCTGAAAAAGCTGACTGCCATTGGACTGAAAAGTGGGAGAGAAGGAAAGGAGCAGAGGAGGACTGAGGCTGCTGTTTTAGTGTGGGCAATCAAATTAGGTTAAGGAATTCGGGGAGACAAGCGACTGCCTGGAAGTGGAGGATTGACACAGTGTCCAGACCACCACAAAAGGGGGAGGAAGACAAGCACTGAGGTATGCAAGTGTACTGTTAGAAAAAATGGAAAGTGACACGACACATACAGATAATATGCACCAGAGATAAAAAAAAATCATACACAAAGTGTTACACTTTAAGAGAGGGCATTTGTAGAAGGGGTTAACAACACACAGTGTGGTTGCCGATGGTAGCCTGCAAGCATTTGGGGTTTAGCTGTGCCTGACTATGACAGAGTTTTTCATTTAGATGTTTCTGAAACAAAATTTGGAGTGAACGGAGTTTTGTTTCAGAAAAAAGGGGGGAAGGTACATGAAAGGATACATAAAAACAGAACATGCATTAACCCTACTAATACAAACACAAAATAACTCATGAAGATTAGACAACATTTTAAGTGTGTGAGTCTGTTTATCATCTTGTCCAAGTCACCTCGTGTGATGTAAAGACCAGTGAAACTCATAGCACATTACATGCTCTGCTGGATATACAGCTCCACAGACATGCATTAGACCTGCCTAATAACACAAACACCCATGCAATGAAAATTAGCTTGTTATCTTTCATCAGTGTAAAATAGTGTCAATTTAGCAGACACTTGTTATCAAATACTGAATTTATCCTAAAGAAAAAAAAATTGACTCTCTAGGTTGCAGGACAACAATTTAACTTTTGTGGGAAAAAAGATCCTGGTTTGACCAATCAGTGATCAGACAATAAATTTAATGTTAAAATGGTAAATTGGGAGAAGCTTCCTGCTTGATTGATGCAGCAAGTGATTTACTGTATGAGGGAAATTGTCTTTTGTGATAATATTTTGAACATGCATTTCTGTTGTCCTGTCAACTTAGTGGGTTAATAGCTGATATACAAATTAGTTGATCGGTTTTAGATTAATGAAAGGTGACTGAATTCTAGCACGAGTGAATGAGATGTGTTGGAGCTTGTTGTGTGTTGAGTAGAGACTCTAAAACACTGAGTTTCCTGTTTTGATGTGCGAGTGAATCTTGTATTTAGATACACAACTCTGAATACGTCAGAACAAACTTTTTTTGTGAAGTGCATGACAGCATGTCACATGTTTTATGATGAAGGAAAAAGGAAAGTTGAATAAAATAGATCTGTGGCCTAAATGAGTGAAGAGCACAGACCTGGTGATTAAACTCATAGCTAATATGACATTAGGGTTATGTTGTGTTTTGTGCAGCTGATGGTTGATTTGGAGTTAATCTAGCTGATGATTTTTCTTCTGTTGTGAAGTCGAGCCTGCCGATTAGTATGATGGTATAATAAACCATGCTAATGGTATGATTTACCCTCCTGAGATGAGGAGTTTGTGTCATGACTCAACAAGGCCTTTTTATTTTGATACTTTTACAGAGCACTGAGAGTTTGGTTTGATAATCTCTGTTATTTTTCATTTTTATCTTTTGAACAGGCACTGATTTTGTTTGTCTATTTCTTTTCTTTAAGCAGATCTGCACGTCAGAAATTAAAAGTGCTATACGACCTGTCGAGAACGCCGTTACAAGTGCATTTTCTCCACATTAAAATGGGTTCTGGAGAAAGCCACTTATTGGGACAATATTAAATGAAAGTCCCGGCCTAAAAAGGATCCAGCGATGTAATCCAAACTAAAGTTCTTCTTTTTCTTTTTTGAAATGACGTCATTTTGCTGAGAGTGGAAACTAAATGCGACAATCGATTCCACTATCAGCAAAGAAAGAAAGAATGAATGTATGAATGCGTGAGTGAAAGGAAAGAAAGCTGACTGACTGGTAAAAGAAACTGTGAGAAATTGTATACATCTGCGCAGCGCTAACATTTGCATTTTCTTTTCTACAGCATTACAGTTCTTCATGTGGTTTGATCACATGATTTATACCAGGACAACTGGTTGATGTTTTTCCTACTACAGGATTTTTGGGTTTATGTGTGAGGAAAACTGTGTTTACAGGCTATGAGTGGTGATGCTGTTACATTGTGTTTTTGGGAAAATGTGACGGTTACTTTGATGATATGAATAACATATTTTCCACAACAATGGATGGTTGATTTTATGGTGTTTTTATGGCACCTCTGGAACCTGTTGACCTGTGTCTGACCTCCGTCTGACCACAGTCAGTGTGTATTGCTAATGTTTGTTTCTTTGAGAATACTGTGGAGGATTCAGCTGAAACGGACAAGTGGCATGAGTAAAACAAATAAGAGATTACGGTGTTTATGGAAAAGTTGAATATGGGCTCTTAGCTGGCCACTTTGAACCCATAGTAATATATAAGTGGAGTGACTTTGCTTAAGGGCAGTCACTGATTACATTAATGTTAACTGAGTACATGGGATGATCCATGTCTGGGGCAAATTATGGTAACAATAGTGATTTAATGATTTGAGAAAACCTGCACATGACACTTGTCTTGCCCGTGCTGAATGCTTATTACTCTTTTGAAATAATTGTTTATACGTGTGAAGTTTGATTTTATTTCCAGATCTTGTGTATGCAGGCTCCTGGTGGAGCCAGTTTTTAAGACAGGGATCCAGGTTTGGTGAGTTGACGCATGGTTGTCCATGCGTCAAGAGGTGGGGTCCAGAATTAACATTAAACAATGTTTACTATTATTGTTGCAGTGATTTGTGTGATTAGCTGTTTATTTACAAGTATTAAATCTATGCAAGTGGTGCATCCATGTTTAGATGAGGCTTGATGGCCTATAAGTGAAGTTCACTGAACTAAAGAATGTGGTTTGATGATTGTTGACATGCTCTCCAAATAGAAGTTTTTCTGAAATACAGGTGCAGCAGTGAGAAGCGAGAAACATTCCAGGCATAGCCCAGGCAGTGGTTGAGGTCAAAGGTCAAGCTGGTTGGGGCCCATCATGAAATCAGCTGAACCAGGAGGAAGGCAGAGAAGCTGAGTGTTTTGAGACAGATCCAGCAGGCCCAAAATCAGGACTATCCATGACGAGAAGGAGTGCCTGAGAGGATCGTCCACAGGATGGGAGCTGAGGCCAGGAGAGACTTCAGGAGGATCAGAGATCATCTTCAGCACAGCAGACATGACACAGAGAGCTGTGCTACTGAGCTTCCAGGAGATTTTAAATAAAATGAAAGATTCAATATTGACGCTGAGGAAGACAACTAAGGTGTACGACGTGCTCTGCCTTAAACCTTCAGCAGCGTTGGAACATGAACACTCGAGGGATGAGGGGAGCGTGCCAAGCTCCATCGACAGCGCAGAAGGAGTTCGAGGATGACATCATGATTCTGTGAAAGCACAGGAACCAGAAGCTATGGTGGAGATGACAGCAGTTTCCTATGTGCATACGATGACACTCTGAAGGCTGCTGGGATCATAACAGCAGTAAGACAACGGAACCCTGCACCCTTTCCACAGAAGTGTTTTTCTGCAGAGCGTGGACAATGAAGGAGTCATAAATATCCCCCTCGCAGGATGAAGGCCTGAAGTGAGGTAATGGGAGGCCATAAAACTAGAGTGCTGAGAGGTCTGCAGCTTTGTAAATAGCTGAGACCCATGTTGACAAACAACAAAACCAACTGGTATGTTTGAATGTTTATTCTACATACATTTGGACTCTGGTCCTATGGACAATGAAACAACTGGAAGAGACATTCATGACGCCCTGCAGAACTCAAACCACTCTGCAGAGAGACATGTGATGTGCACACCCGGAGGAAGCATTACCAAGCTGAGATGTTTTTGAAAATGTTACCTTCTTATTTTCACTATTAAATTAACAATTTCTTTGGTTGCTCGTAAGATGCAGTTTGCCATGAGATGAGCTCAATGAATGGGATAACTGCTAATACATTTGTTAAACTGTGTATCTTTACAGTAATTTAGGGTGATTTGACATATGCTGAATATAACAATGTTTGCATTGAAACTGTCAGACATGAGGTATTCATAACTGGGAACTTTTCTAGCATAAAGGTCAAAAGGGGGGAATGATAGGTTTTGTATTGTTGATTGTCATTTATGCTTAGAAACATTTACTCATATATGCTTAGAAGTGTATAATCATTTGTAGATTGAAAGAATGTTTCATCTTAAAGGAGGTCTGTATTTTATTTTTATTTTTTTTCTTGGAAGTGACATCAGAAACAGCAGCATGTGACATCACGTGATGGCGGAGCTTCAGTTAATCCTTTGTCATCCTTTTTTTTTTTTTTTTTTTTTTTTTAGGACAGGGGGAAAGAATGAAAGAAAGAGGGGGAGAGAAAGAAAGAAAACCAAAGGGGAGAAGAGACGGTGAGAAGGGGGGGAAGAGAGAAAAACAAACAAACAAAAAAAAAAAACAAAAAAAAAAACTCCTGGGTCACCTGTATGGAGAGAAAGAAAAACAAAAAAAACAGGGGAGACAGCAAACAACAAAGAGCAACATAATAATAGAAAAAAAAAAAGCACCATCACAATAAACTAGCTAGTCATAGATATCAATAGTTACTAAATAATAAACGATATTGTGCAGCACGCAAGATAGACAGCGCACAGTGTGCTTTGAGGCAGCAGCCAAGATAGCTGTAGTCCGCGTCTGTGAATACCCATGTGTACACCTGTGTGCATACCTGTGTGGATCAGCATGCTTGCATTCCAAAGGTTCCTTCATGTAATGATCTGCTAGAGAGTGTGGGGAGCCACAGTCCTGTCCTTTATGGTATCAAGCAGGTATGGAGGAGATCAAAACTCCAGACATCCAGAGGCCCCCAGAACACAAGAGACCAAGGAAGACCCACAGAGGGGCAGCCGCGCCACTGTCCCAGTAAGAGCTAAGGAGAGTCCCAGATGAGGGCTCATTCAGCAGCCGCGGAGCAGAAGCCAGGGGGAGTTGCAGTGACGCGCCCGTGAGCTCCGCCGGCAGCCAGCTGTGCCTGAGTGACCGAGCCCCAGGCCGAGAGGCCGGGGGCACCCCACCTCCGAAGTGGCCCGAGCGAGCCCCAATAAGCGGCCGCCAAGGAGTGAGCCGGTGTGTACCCGGACGCCCACCCCCAGATACAAAGAACCACCAACGCACCGATACCTGAGGGAGTCCGCCACCGGGAGGGGAAGTGGTGGTGGGTGGAGATAGGCCTCCAAACCTTGGAGGGCCCGAGATGTCCCCAGAGAGGTGGCGTCTGATACCCAACCTGACATATAGACACAGACATACAGGCACACACAGACACAAACATCCATTCCCACCCTCATGCTCTCATATGTACTTCACACTCAACCGACGTGGAGACAGACATAAAGGGACGCTGTATACACGATCACACTCCCCAAGCGTACTCTACTAACCGGGTCTAGGTACCCTTGCCCCTGGAGGGGGGAACTGCACCCAGACCCAGGTGGTGTTACCCTTTTCCCTGCGGTGGGGAGAGGCAGACCGCCCCGACTCCGCAGCAGCAGGGAGGCCCCAGACCGCAGTCGGACGGCCCACTCCTCCTAGCCCCCCCGCTCCAGTAGGCCGCAGAGAATGGGGGTGAGAGAAGACTCCAAACCTCCCTCCACCCGCTCATTGTAGTGTTGATGCATGTGTGTTCTAAGGTGCAATTAAAACCCAGGAGGGCATAGGAGGTCTGTATTAACTCTGTGTAGAAGGAAGTGCATTCATTCCTCTAGAAGAGTATCCTTGGTATAAATCACATACTCCCTAGGAGAGTTTATCTTTGATTTATGGTATAGCAAACACACGTATATCTGTTTAAGTATAAGAGCCTTTTGTTTAGATAAATCTGCTGGACTTCTAGGCGCCAGCCTTGGGGAGTTTTCACGGGGTCACATCTTGACCTCACACAGATCACACACACACACACACACACACACACACACACACACACACACACACACACACACACACACACACACATTCTCACAGGCAAGGTACTCTTTGTGTGTATGTAGACGTCATATGTTAATGAACTTATGCATATTCATGTAACCTCAATAAAAGAACAGTGGTACGGGAGAACGGACGAGAGCAACCGGGTCAGGCGAGGGAACGGCGCCTCTTCGGTTTTCTCCCGTGCACGAGTAACATGAAGAGCTTGCCTACTTCGTGTCTTGCTTTGCGGTGTAATTATATTGTCTTCAACGTTCCAGCGGATAGGTACAAGCTACAAACCTATCAACATGAATATGCACAAGTTCATTAACATATGTCGTCTTACACAGGTATGAACAAAGAGTACCAGTCTGTGCATAGTGTGTGTGTGTGTGTGTGTGTGTGTGTGTGTGTGTGTGTGTGTGTGTGTGTGTGTGTGTGTGTGTGTGTTCCAGATGTGACCCTGTGACCCCAAAGCTGGTGCTAAGAGTCCAGCGGTCCCCCTAACAAAGGGCTCTTATACTTAACCAGACACAGAGTAGGTGTCCTCCTACACCAGGGGTCTCAAACTCGTGGCCCGCGGGCCAATTGCGGCCCGCAGGACGATAGTTTTTGGCCCCACCTTAATATGAAAATGTAATGTTAGTTTGATAATGTATGACACTTTACAGTGTTGTGGGCGGAGCTGAATTAACCCACCAATCAGGGTGGGATATGGATCTCATTAGAACCTAATGCTCATATCGTTTTCCTTTGCTTTATAGCAATGTGAGCAGCTACTGCTAAATAGCATTAGCTAATGACAGCAGTCTAATTTAATGCAAGTTAGCATCATTTGCATTATAACGATGTGAGGAGTTAATGCTAAGTATGCTGGCATTAGTGGCTAATTCTAATTAGGGGTGAATAATTATTTCAAGCTAATGCTAATAACGTTTTCTCTTCCCTTTTAACAATGTGAGCAGCTAGTGCTGGGTAGGCTGAAGCTATCAGCTAATGCTAAAGCTAAAGATAATTTGATGTGAATTAGCATTACATTAGTGCGGAGTTAATGCTAACTAGACTGCCATTAGCAGGTAATGTTAATTTTAGGTGAATAGGAGTTGGCAGCTAATGCTAATACTATATTTTCTTGCTTTAACCCTTTAAAACTGCTCAGAGTGGGCACACTCTGTTTTGCGCAACTATTTTTAAATCCCGGTAGCACTGTAACCACGTGAGCTAGCGCAATAATTTTTTTTGCATATGAAACCTGAGGAGTTGTACTTACATCTTATGCCATCAGCTTGTCCTAGGTTACAGTTTCCTTCCACATATGCTTAGGACTCATATTGCACTGCTGGAAATAGTTTATTTTGATGCATATGCTGTTATTTTGCAAAGTTGCAGTATAATATTCATTGTTGTTTTTCCTGCAGTATATAAAAATTGGTGTATTTCAAAAATAAAACTATGAAGGCACTCAAAATAAATTTCCTGTGGTGGGAAACTATTTTGTGCAACTTTTTTGTATTTACAGTTTTGAGGGATAAGCCTCTTAAATTTCTCTAACTAGAAATATATGTTAGAAAAACAAAAACGATTTTCTATTTTTTTGTAGTTTATTGCACTTTTTTGCAATTTATGTAATTACTATGCACTTAATACATACATATTATTAAAATTTAGACTGTAATGGTTGTATTGATGTATAGCAACTTGAAATGCTCCCAAAAATGGCTCTACAGCATGTAAAAATATAATATAAGCTCTGGCGGACTTGGTTCTATGGTAGGTCTTAAAGGGTTAAATCAATATCAGTAGCTAATCCGATTGTTCAGTCTGACGTCAGGTGAAGCCATTTTTATGCATTTAAGAGCTGTGTTGAATTCAACATTACAAACTGAACATTAGAACTATCCTTTTCTCCAGGATTTTCCTGATTTAACATTTCAATATGATTCATTTTTGTTCTCTACACCTGCCGTCATCACTTCAATTATTTCCACTGTGGATTTGATCATATTGTTTGCCCAGCATCTCTACATTTTCCCATCCATACTACCTGGAGCTCATTAACACTATTAAGACTGGAAACTGCTGTTTAAGCCTGATGGTGACACTTTCTGGTGAAGAAGTGAATTGCAGTAACAGGACTGGCTGGCTTATGATACACTGGACATTTCCAGCGCTTTGTTTTCTCTGCTCACAGACAACACAGATACACGCATGTATATACAGCCCACGTCCAGCTCTGCATGCACTCCTTCTGCTCCATTTCTATAGAGAATAAACAACGTAACACAATCATTCTCCATTGTTTTCAACTCAACCAGCTGCATTTAATGAAGGAGTTTGAATTTACTTTACAACAACTGCTGTTGTTTCCTGTCTGCATTCATGTTCTTAACTGTACTCCACACATTCTGAACTGGTGTAGTTCTTCCTAAAGTACTGCAGTATTCCTGCCAGTACATCCTTTTAGTTTTCCTAACTGTTTCCTCTGATGCTCGTTGCTATTCTTTCCTCAATGCAAATTCATGCTAAGCTCCTTAGTATCCATCCCAGTTTCTAAACCTGTAATAATTGCTTTAATGTGTCTTTGGCCTAATTATGAGTCTGTCCACATGTTTGTAGTTCCCCACTTGCTTTGGTTTCTTAGCTCTGATTCTCTGAAATGTATCCTTGAAATCACTTACTGGCATCTCTCCCTCTCACTCCCACTATCCCCAGAACACCAGAGTATTCATCTCCTGGCCTCTTTACATTTTCTCCAATCATCCCTGTTTCTAGAGTCTCGCCCCATCTGCAGGCAGTCTAAAAGAAACTGCCTCTGCCATTTTCTTCTTCTTAATCTTTGATTTTTCTCTTCACTTTCTCCATTGGGTCTTCTTAGACACACTTTCCAGAAAGCAGCAACATTTTTTGTGCCCCATTTTTCAAATTGTGCATCTTACTTCAGCTTAATGTAAATGGTAAATGGCCTGTATTTATATAGCGCTTTACTAGTCCCTAAGGACCCCAAAGCGCTTTACATATCCAGTCATCCACCCATTCATACACACATTCACACACTGGTGATGGCAAGCTACATTGTAGCCACAGCCACCCTGGGGCGCACTGACAGAGGCGAGGCTGCCGGACACTGGCGCCACCGGGCCCTCTGACCACCACCAGTAGGCAACGGGTGAAGTGTCTTGCCCAAGGACACAACGACCGAGACTGTCCAAGCCGGGGGTCGAACCGGCAACCTTCCGATTACAAGGCGAACTCCCAACTCTTGAGCCACGATCGCCCGTATGTGTGTTTCCTGTTTTGTTTTTACACAGGTCATGTAAAAGAAATCCTACCAGAGGCTCAACAAAGCTGAACTGAAAGACAGCAAGCACGGGCAATAAATCAGAGCAGCACAGAACTTAAGCACACATATATAAGGTGATTTAACAAATCATGTCTGTTGTAAATGAGTAAGCCATTTATCGACCTGACTCAGGTTTTAAATCATCATCAGAAAAGACTGAATCCTGACCTGAGAATCCCAAGTGTACACTTTGGACTTTCCACTGCAGAAAATAGAAGCTTCAGTCCTGAATCCTGCAGGTTGTTGTTACCCAGGTCCAGCTCTGTCAGACGGGAGGACTGGGAGCTCAGGACTGAGGACAGAGCTTCACAGCTTCTGTCTGACAGGTTACAGCCACTCAGTCTGAAGAAAGGATGACAAGAAGACATGAAACACTTGTGTTAAAGTATATTCATGGTGCCTTGAGGAGCTACTACATTTACAATATTTCAACACTGTTTCAGGACATGCTGGAATCCTTATTGCCTCATGTTACAAAAGACAAATGTGGCAGTTTACTGTGACTTGCATGGATTCATTAAAAAAACAAAACATACACACAATGTTAATTTTTTCCAAATTAAATTGATTAAATGATGTTAATTGATGAAAAAAAAAATCGATATCGCTTGATCTGACCTCAGCGTTTCCAGTTTGCAGTATTGACTCTTTATCCCAGCAGACAGAAGCTTCAGTCCTGAATCCTGCAGGTTGTTGTTACCCAGGTCCAGCTCTGTCAGACGGGAGGTCCGGGAGCTCAGGACTGAGGACAGAGCTTCACAGCTTCTGTCTGACAGGTTACAGCCACTCAGTCTGAAATCAAGCGGGAAGGGAGACAAGATCAACCAAACAAATCAGAGCTTTATTGCTTTTTTGTTGTTTTTAAGCAGAAATCAGTGAGGTGCTGGTAGATTCTGTTCTTTTGGTTTATTACCCAATAACACACACATACACTAATATTTGTGACTTTTGTAATAGTAGCATTTACAATGCAAAGCAACAGCGATCACAGATTGAAGGGGCCTGAATAAAACTACAATGCAGTGATTTTTAAGATGACCCGTTCTTCCAATTTCCAACAACAGATTTCTCCAACCTTACAGTTAAAAATAATTCTTTATCTCATACTGAATCTTGGTGCACCTCCCCCAGTTTATTAAAATGAAGAGGTACTGAAGTTGCTGTAAGTGATGTGTGATGCCACTGATTTCCTTCCTGATCCAATACAAAGTAAAATTCAGGCTGGTATCTGCGATACTGATGAAAACTATTCCTTCAGAATCAATACAAGACATAAGAAAATATGTTTTGTATAACATAAAAAGCCTGAATTTTAAAATATTCAGTTAATAATCAAAAACAGATGTGACTGAAAATAATAAAACTGAGAAACATTTCATGGCCATTGCTACAGGCCATTCGATCCTTTTACAACCATTGCAAGAGCTTGGTTGGCATAGCCGGCAATAAGTTGGATAGTAATAAGTCCGGTGGGTGATGGGCTCCACCAGGGCTGCCCTTTGTCACCGATTCTGTTCATAAATTTTATGTTTAAAGGCTGTATCAAAAGTTCATTCAAGTTACAATATTGTGGTCAAAAGTTCTCCTTTTTTCTTTTATACTATACAACTATGCTGGCTCATGGTTTTAGGACACGGATCTGTCATGGAAGAAATCTATGACCACTTTTAATCAACATTTTAAAAATAAACATGATCACAGATTTACTCACAGAGCCTTGTTGGAGGCTTTGACCACTGGCAGCAGCCTCAGAAGAGCCTCCTCAGAAGCAGAGTATTTCTTCAGGTCAAACACATCCAGATCTTCTTCTGATGACAGTAAGATGAAGGTCAGAGCTGAGCACTGAGCAGGAGACAGTTTACCTGTGGCGAGACTTCCTGAAGTCCTGTATTGTTGGATCTCCTCCACTAGAGAACGATCATTCAGTTCATTCAGACAGTGGATCAGATTGATGCTTTTCTCTGCAGACAGATTCTCACTGAGCTCCATCTTGATGTAGTGGACTGTTTTCTGATTGGTCTGTGAGTTACTTCCTGTCTGTGTCATCAGGGCTCGTAAGAGAGTCTGACTGGTCTGCAGGGAAAGACCCAGGAGGAAGCGGAGGAACAAGTCCAGGTGTCCATTTGGACTCTGTAAGGCCTTATCCACAGCACTCTGGTAGAAGGGTTTCTCTGAATATTCTGTTGTTTCAGACTTCTTGGAGGTTGTTTGCTGTTCTTCCAGCAGATTGAGTCCAGAGTTGCTGAAGGTCAGATGGACATGAAGAGCAGCCAGAAACTCCTGAACACTCAGATGGATGAAGCAGAACACCTTGTCCTGGTACAGTCCTCTCTCCTCTTTAAAGATCTGTGTGAACACTCCTGAGTACACTGAGGCTGCTTTGATATCGATGCCACACTGTCAGGTCTGATTCATAGAAGATCAGGTTTCCTTTCTGCAGCTGATCAAAAGCCAGTTTTCCCAGAGACTCAATCATCTTCCTGCTCTCTGGACTCCAGTGTGGATCTGTCTCAGCTCCTCCATCATACTTGACCTTCTTCACTTTGGCCTGAACCACCAGGAAGTGGATGTACATCTCAGTCAGGGTGTTGGGCAGCTCTCCTCCCTCTCTGGTTTCCAGCACATCCTCCAGAACTGTAGCAGTGATCCAGCAGAAGACTGGGATGTGGCACATGATGTGGAGGCTTCGTGATGTCTTGATGTGGGAGATGATCCTGCTGGCCTGCTCCTCATCTCTGAATCTCTTCCTGAAGTACTCCTCCTTCTGTGGGTCAGTGAACCCTCTGACCTCTGTCACCATGCCAACACAGTCAGGAGGGATCTGATTGGCTGCTGCAGGTCGTGTGGTTATCCAGAGGCGAGCAGAGGGAAGCAGTTTCCCCCTGATGAGGTTTATCAGCAGCACATCCACTGAGGTGGACTTTCTAGGGTCAGTTAGGATTGTAGTTTTGTGGAAGTCCAGAGGAAGTCGACACTCATCCAGACCATCAAAGATGAACACAACCTGGAAGTCTTCAAAGCTGCAGATTCCTGCTTCTTTGGTTTCAGTAAAGAAGTGATGAACAAGTCCCACCAAGCTGAACTTTTCCTCTTTCAGCACATTCAGCTCTCTGAAAGTGAATGGAAATATGAACTGGATGTCCTGGTTGGCTTTGCCTTCAGCCCAGTCCAGGCTGTATTTCTGTGTTAAGACTGTTTTCCCAATGCCAGCCACTCCTTTTGTCAGCACTGTTCTGATTGGTTCGTCTCTTCCAGGTGAGGCTTTAAAGATGTCTTCTTGTTTGATTGTTGTTTCTGGTCTGTCTGGTTTCCTGGATGCTGTTTCAATCTGTCTGACCTCATGTTCATCATTGACCTCTGCAGTCCCTCCCTCTGTGATGTAGAGCTCTGTGTAGATCTGATTCAGGAGGGTTGGGTTTCCTGCTTTAGCGATGCCCTCAAACACACACTGGAACTTCTTCTTCAGGGTGGATTTAAGGTTACGCTGACAATGTCCACTGTGAGTTCCTTTAGAAACAAAGAAAAATATATATATTGAATTTAAGTACTTATCAAGGGTACATGACCATTTCTTTCCTGCCCAAATTAAGTGCTTGTGAAGAATCAGGTCAAGTTCTTGCAACATTATGAAATTTTAGTTTTTCCATTAGCTGATATATTTATAGATATCTTCTTACTGCTCAGTAGATGATCAGCCTGCTTATTCAGCTTCATTCTCTTCAGGATGTTTGCTGTGATCTTCACAAATGACTCCTTGCTTGAATTATTATAGTTGAACTTTTTCATTTGTTTTGAATCGAGTTTAGGCTCACACTTTTGATATGACTCTAGAAAAACAAACAAAAACATAATAACAGATCCATCACAGTATTATTAAGCTGTTGCATGGTTTGTTTTTTGTGTGTCTGTCTTTTTTTTCAGCATCATGTGTAACTGAAGCCTTTTTTGTATTTATTAATAATTCACCATCACATGATAAAGTAATGTTTTTCTGTATATTTAAACAGTTTGTAGACATCAAAGCCCTGTTTATTTTTTATTTTAGCAAAACATCCTCTGAGGCAAGAATAAATCAACTAATTAGCAAAAACAAAAGAAAAAAAGAAAACATGTTTGACATAAATTACATTAATATATAATTACAAATTATATCCCCAAATTACAACAACTGCCACTTGAAGGAACTTTATATTGTTAGATAAAAAAAAACTATAAAAACAACAAGAAGAATTAAGATTTATCATTATACCAGTATATACAAGTCAGGAGTACTTATGCACTAAGGGTTGACCGGGGATGATAAAGTGGATGATAAATAGGTAAATGTAATCATCAACAGTCAAAAATAAAAACCAAACTAGACAAAAAGTCGGTAGCAGGTAGACAGAAGTTAAAATAAATTAACTAATATAGGAAGTATGAGACAGTGGGATCGCTTAAAGCTTAATGAAGATTACATTTAATTTAAAACTCAAAACTGAAACTAAAACAATAAACCATCAAAACAAGTACCTAGAAGTGCAAAACCACAACCACATTGTTTTGGTTTTGATTGAATTGACCGCTGCCTTTGAAACAGTAGCCCACAATATTCTAATATCTTGATTAAATGTCCTAGTGGGCATTAGTGGCACTGAACTTAAATGCTTTAGGTATTATCTGGCAGAGAGAACTTTCTCTGTGAACCTTCTTAGTTCTGATTTTTCTGCTGCTTGTTGGACATGTGGCCTACCAGGGTGTTAATTTTAGGGCCATCACTATTTTTTCCCCCCTTTCTTTACATTTTAAATGGACTGATTGATATATACTGCTTCTCTACTCTCCCAGAACACTCACAGCAACAAAACAGAGGTGATAATGTTTGGGCCTAGTGGCCCATATGAGTCCTTTTTTGTTGCTTTGGGAAGATACCGATTCACAAGGTCCCGAATCGATTCGATCCATGACTCGATTTAATTCGATTCATTTCGATTCGATTCGATTCGAATTGAATCTGGGAAATTTTGACAGTCAGAAATCAGTACATTTGCATATTTTTGTATCTATAAAAAGGAAGCTGACACACGCAAGACTTTATCAAAGGTGTGAGCATCACAACAGATGCCTTTGTGTCAAAGTAGCTGAAGATAAAACACAGAAAAACATGAAGGTGATTTTCCAGGACTGGGATTTTATATTCTGCAGTACATCAAAAACAAAAGAAAACCATTAATCAACATATGAACCTCTGATGTTACAGCGGTTTTATTAGAGACACGGCTGAGCGTTTTGCATAATTTTAAAAAGTTTGAATTTGTTCAGTATTGAATGGCAGAAATTAGGTTTTCTTTTCGGAAGAATGTAAAAGGAAAAAAAAACAGCAGCAGACAGGCTGTAAACAACGGTAGACTTGTGCGTAACAAGCAAGCGAATAATCCAGAAAACAGATTTTTAGATGGGAAACTGTTCTTGAAGTACAGAGAGAGAGAGAGCTGTGCATGAAGTAAAAGTAAAAGTCAGAGGGAATTCATGATGATTGATTGATTGATTGATTGATTGATTGATTGATTGATTGATTGATTGATTGATTGATTGGTAATTTAGTTCAACATGTGAACAATATACAGGTACATTTAGAAATGAAAATAAGAGAGAAAAAAATACTATACAAAATACATACAAAAAAACATTCTGATTAATTTACATGTTGAAAGGGAGTGGGAAGAAGTAAACACTTATTTAATCCCACCCCTTTGCCATAAATTATCAGTTAATATTTAGTCAGCTTCCTTACTGATATAATGATGTTTATGTTGCTGCTGGTTCGGTCAGTATTGTTTGGAGAGAGATCAAACTAACAGCTTTAGAATCAGCACCAAAAGGGCGTGAACACAAAGCGTGGACCCGCCGACACACCAGAATCAGCGAGCTGTCGGCTTTCAGCCCCGACTGTGTCCGTGCCGTCAGGTCAGAAAGGCGACATCTCACTGATTCTGATCCGCGCTGTGTGTTTACGTCTTTGTGCAGAATCCGTGTTCCTGCTCTCATTTACTGTCTTAGCTGTTTGGTGGTTGTTGAAATTTTGTGAGGTTTCACCTGAGATTCTGGCGTTTCGGGCAAAATAAATTTAGATTAAAAAAATCGATTCAGGATTTTAATGAATCGATTTCACGTTATCCAAGCCAGAATCGATTTTAATCGATAAATCGATTATAAAAACCCAGCCCTAATTATTACCAACCTTGGGTTTAATTTGGACAGTGATTTTAAACTGGAAAGTAAATTATAATTGTTGTCTAGTTTTTCAAAGTATAGCGTTTTTTATTTTAGGCAACTGACAGCAGTGAAATGTTTTCTTTCAAATTCAACATTTTTATTTCTCACACACACAACCATACACACAATTCAACATGTGGTTTCTAGGCAGCACCTTGAAACAGTGATCCATACTTTTATTTCATCCCATCTGGACTACTGTGATTGACTTTATGTGGGAGTCAGTCATTACTCTCACATGCTCAGCTGGTTCAAAACACCGCTGCATGAAGAACCTATAAAAGAGAGCATGTTACCCCTGTCTTAGCCTCGCTCCACTGGCAGCCTGTATATTTTAGAGTTCATTTTTAAATTGTTGTGTTTAGTTTTACATTTTTCACAGTCTTGCCCTGCCTTACCTTCTTCATGCCTACACACCTCATCAGTCAGCTGACCAGCTCACTCAGATAGCCTTCTCTATCATTGTTCATAAGTTATGGACTAACTTGCCGTTACATGTTAGAGAGCCCCCTTCACTGTCTACTTCAAAAACACATCTTAAAACCCATTTTATTATTTTTGACCCAGTGAGACTCGGTCTGTTTTAGTTATTTGACCTTTTTTATTGTTTTTTTATATCACATGTATTGTTATTATTTAGTATCAATGTACAGCACTTTGTGTCACCTATGGCTGTTTTAAAGTGTATTATAATTAAAGATAGTAGGTAGGTAACTGCTGTTATACTTATGGGCAACTGTTCATTAACTGGGGCTCAGAGCTTAGTTACACTGCAGAGCTGAGGATACAGAGATACCACATGGAAACAACCTGAGTTCCTATTGGTCAGTGCAGGCTTCATGTGTTTCTACCTTACCAATGGCTCCTGAGACAAACTAAGGAATTATTACCTTGTGATAAACAGGATGAAGATGCCTGGGCTGAGGGTTTCCCTGTTGGAGTAAAGTGCACCATGAATAAGGAACTGTTTGTTTAACAATGAAGACCTGCATGGCTTCAAAATACTCTAAATATAATCTCCAAAAGTTGATTCTGTTCATCTGGACGTAGTGTTTTCTGGGAGAAACGTGTCGTCACTCACCCAAGTGACTTCTTCAGTCTCAGCTGACTGCAGGTTTCAATCTTATAAACAGTACATTTGGATATTGACTGAAACCAGCCCACTGAAGGAACAATGGGCTGGGAGGGCAGTGTCTTCATCGTAATTAAGCAAATTCTCATGACCACTGATCAACAACCACTGATCAATAACCACTGATCAATGGCCACGAGTCCCATTCACAGAGAGTTGGGGAATGGCTGCAATCACAGCATGTAAGATGGTGACAGATGTACGAAATGTTTCTCCCACTGAAAACGCTACATTCAGATGAAAAACAAATCAACTTTTGGAGATTTACTTACCTGCATGATTGAGCATGCATCAAGATGTCTAAATATAATATTTGTACTCAAACAAATTTATTAGAGAAAAGACACACAATTGAAAGTTCAGACTAAAACAGCCTCAGTTTTCCATCCATAAACTGTGACAGTGTTGTCCTGATACTGCACTGAGTCATGTCTTTTTTCTCTGACTGACCTTCATTCATCTTCTTTAAAATCAACTCTGCCACCTCCATTACATGGTGAGTAGTGTATGTCTCCACCATAAGATCCACTGTTCTATGACGTCCATCCTTCCTTGCGTTCTCCAGTCGGCTCTTTTTGATGGTTGTGAAATCACCTCCGGGTCCTTTTTCCAGGTACCAGTGGAAGAGTTTCAGCTCCTCTTCTCCCAAATCTTCCAGCATGTTCAGCAACTGCTCCTCAACAGATTTTTCCATCTTTCAACTGTAAAACATGAGAGAGAACATGAATCTCATCACATGTCCAATGTATTTACTTATTTAGAATATTTAGAGTTTGAGCAGTTTGAGTTCAGGTTTTGTTCTCAGAGCTTTTATTGAGCCCTAATGTCTCCTTTTTACCTCTTGAGCCCCAGCGCCCCCAGTACAAAGGGGGTGAACTGCCGTTTAACCCTCCAGCTCTCAGGTCTTTAATGCAAATATGGACACGTATCCACAAAAAGCTCAGAATTCACCCAAAGAATTCACATCAGCTCACACACACTTTCTACCTTCACCTGCAGAGGAAACACAAATCATTCATGTGCACATCAGCTGAAATCCTCCTTTTTATCATGTGTGCTGTCCAAATATCAGCTGCTTCTTTCCTGCTTCATCTCAGTGTCAGCTGAATGCAGTCAGACAGCAGTGTGAGGCAGAGGAAGCTGCCATCAGCTGCTCTGCTATCAGTCCACTAGATGTAAACTACTAGAGTAAAGTTTTTAAATAATTCTGTGTCACTAAATAAAGTTTTTAGGGGAAGACATGGATGTGTAAACTTCAAATATCTGCTTTAAAACATATTTTGAAAACGTATATTTGCTCTGGCAGGAAACATGAAACCAGGTAACCACCCACTAAGCAGGAAATATTAATTACAGTGACAGTAAAGGAGGTAAAGGGCTGTGACGTCATCACGTACGCTGCGTCCTCTGTGGGCTCTGAGTGAACTCACAAAGTACAAACTACAAGTACACAAACACGAACGTAGCTCAGAGTGGCGGACACACTCGGCCTCGTTGGTCCAGCTGTGAGTCCGTTACCGTGAACTATGGAGCGGCAGATTTGTGCTGAACTAAGCTGCACACAGCTGATGTTAGCCAGGAAACATTACACACTGACTTTAATGGAGAGACCGGAAATACAAACACACACAGTTTGTTGTGTGAAGAAATCAAACACGAGCTGAACAAACAGTAAAGTTCCTAAAGACAAACTGTTAAAGGAGGAAACAAAGCAAACTTACAGTTTCTTCACACACCAACAACAAGCTCCACTCCACGACGTTCAGGAAGTGAAAGTCAAAAAAACACAAAAAAACACAAAAAACTAGAAAATAAACGATCACGTTTTGAGTTGAAAACAGTGACAACAGATACAAAATCACATAGTTCATAATAAAAAATGACTGCTGTGAATCTTCTAAATCCAGTGGATGATGTTCAGGTTGTGTTTGTGCTGATTACAGAACCATGTGATGTGATGACTGCAGTGAAGAAGAGCAGCATATACTGTCACACAGCCCCGATAGCAACATGACTCTGGACCAGATCTGTAGACCAGGTCTGGACTGGAGTCCACCTGTGCAGTGGAACAGATCAGGATGGGATCTGTTTGTTGTTGTCACCTCTGAAGAGCTTTGACGTTCAGTTTTAGACAGTTAAAATCATTATTTGCGCCTAAGAAAGATCCAGTGTTTCTGGTCTAAATGTGTCATATAAATGCATAAACCACAGGATTTACCACTAAGAGCTCCTGTCTGGCCAGAATGCCGTTAGCCCCCTGTGTGGATGTTATAGTGTGGACAGGGTGAAGGCCAGATCAGTGAAAGATAGAAGAAAGCAAAGGAATAGAAGAAAGAAAAGGGACAGAAAAGAAGGGTGGTGGGGAAAAGTCGAGGGTGAAGCAGATGTACACAATGGGTCTCTACCTGCTGCCACAGATGGAGCTCCCACAGCCAGGGGAAGGAGTACTAGCGGTCCAGTGCAGCGGCCAGCCAACCACTGCAGAGGCCGGCCACTTCAGAGAAAGCCAAAGACGGGACCCTGGACCCCAAGTACCACCCGACACCTGCGGGAACCCCGACTGCGCAGCTAAGAGGAACAAGCCATCCCCAGAAAAAACCCTCATAGGAGCAGGCCAGCAAGTCTCACACCAGTTGTGACATCACATCCTGTGTTGTGCGACACAGTCGTTGTGGTGCGTTGGTCAGTATTGCTTAATTTTTGTAACTTGATCCATTGTGCCGTGGTCGTTGCAATCATGCTCATTTTCCCACCATTTTAATGATGATCCTGCACCGAAGCTCAGAGAGACACGAATACACAGAGTGAGATGTTGAAGCAGTTTGAAAACTTGAATTTGTGGAGAGAACTTTGCAAAAAATACCCTCAACAAAGTCGTGGCTTCCAGGTTTGGCTTCTCCTTATCAGCTCGTGTGGTGTGATCCTGTCTGAATGGTCTAATTTAGGAGAATAGTGCAGCGCCTTCTCCCGCCTTAACGACAGTTAGAAACGACTGCATCTGTGTGCTGACGAGATGAGTTAAATGACCATTGTGGCGGGTATGATGGTGCCAGGGGTGGTTCCAGGGGTGGCGCCACAGGGGCACTGATCCCAGCTGAAATTTGATTGGCCCCCTGAATCAATTTCACACGTTGTTGTGCAAATGGAATAGACCACAGGTGGAAATTATAGGCAATTAGCAAGACATCCCCAATAAAGGAGGGGTTCTGCAGGTGGTGACCACAGACCACTTTTAATAATGGATTGCATTTATATAGCGCTTTTCAAGAACCTCAAAGCGCTGTACAATTCCACTATTCATTCACTCTCACATTCTCACACTGGTGGAGGCAAGCTACAGTTGTAGCCACAGCTGTCCTGGGACAAACTGACAGTAGTGAGGCTGCCATATCGCGCCATCGGCCCCTCTGGCCAACACCAGTAAGCAGTAGGTGAAGTGTCTATCCCAAGGACACAACGATGAAACTGTCCAAGGTAGGGCTCGAACAAGCAACCTTCCGATTACAAGACGAACTGCCAACTCTTTTGCCACGATCGCCCACACTTTTCAGTACCTTTGCTTTTTGGTCTGGTCACTGGTCACAATTCTATTGCTTACTTATAAAATTTTAAACAATATGGCACCTGACTACTTAGCTGATCTCCTCTGTCTGTACAGCCCTCAGAGAGCACTAAGATCATCGGACCAACTGCTCTTAGTGCAACCTAGGTCTCGGCTGAAGACCAGAGGAGACCGTGCCTTTGCCGTTGCTGCACCCAGGCTATGGAATACTCTCCCTCTTCATATTCGCGCGTCAGATTCCATTCAGTCTTTTAAATCACGTTTAAAAACGTATTTGTTTGATCTGGCATTTAAGGCGAATTAGGGTAATTTACATCTGGCTCTGTATTTAGATTATGTAATCATCTTACATCTTATATTTTATATTTTATATATTTGTAATTTATATTTTATTGTGATTTTATCTGTATTGTGATTTTACTGGAAAGCACTTTGGTGTACTTCGGTCTTAAAATGTGCTATATAAATAAATTTTGATTGATTGATTGATTGATTGATTGATTGATTGATTGATTGATTGATTGATTGATTGATTGACTTTTGAATCCTGGCGGTGATTTCACTCTAGTGGTAGCATGAGACGGAGTCTACAACCCACACAAGTGGCTCAGGTAGTGCAGCTCATCCAGGATGGCACATCAAGCTATGGCAAAGTGGCTTGCTTTGTCTGTCAGCGTTGTGTCCAGAGCATGAAGGCGCTACAAGGAGACAGACAAGAACATCAGGAGACGTGGAAGAGGCTGTAGGAAGGCAACAACCCCGCAGCATGACCGCTACCTCTGCCTTTCTGCAAGGAGGAAAAAGAGGAGCACAGCCAGAGCCCTGCAAAATGACTTCCAGCAGGCCACAAATGTGTATGTGTATGCTCAAACTGTCAGAAACATACTCCGGACATCCACAGGTGGGAGTTGTGCTACAGCCCAACACCGTGCAGGATGTTTGGCATTCGCCAGAGAACACCAAGATTGGCAACTTCGCCACTGGGGCCCTGTGCTCTTCACAGTCTGGTGACCATTGCTGCCTACAACATCCTCCAGCATGACCGGTTTGGCAGTGGGACAGTAATGGTGTGGGGCGGCATTTTGAGGGGTCGCACAGCCCTCCATATGCTCGCCAAAGGTAGCCTGACTGCCATTAGTGGGTGGAGTGTGTCAGCAGTTCCTGCAACACAAAGCCATTGATGCTATGGACTGGCCCGCCTGTTCCCCAGACCAGAATCCAATTGAGCACCTCTGGGACATCATGTACCGCTCCAACCAACATGCAACGTTGCACCACAGGCTGTCCAGAAATGGGCGGATCCTTTAGTCCAGGTCTGGGAGGAGATCCCTCAGGACACCATCCAGCACCTCTTCAGGACCAGGGCCTGGCATTGTAGGGAAGTCATACAGGCACATGGAGGCCACACACACTACTGAGCCTCATTTTGACTTGTTTTAAGGACATTATATCAAAGTTGGATCAGCCTGTAGTGTGTTTCCACTTAAGTTTTCAGAATCAGAATTGCGTTTATTGGCCAAGTATATGCGCACACATATAAGGAATTTGGTTCCGGTAGATGGTCTGTCTCAACCACAGCAATGAAAATCACAACTAAATGTAAATGACACAATACACACACACATCCACATTTTTTGTTAGTTGAATGTTTTGACAAAAAATGTTATATTTATTACATATTTATTTATATTATTTTAATAATATTTAATAAAATGAAATAATATTTAATGAGAATATTTCATTCATTTAGATCTGGGACATCTTATGTGTTTCCTTTATTTTTTTTGAGCAGTGTATGTTGTTTTTGTTTGTTTGTTTATTTTTTCTCTTTCCAAAAGCACAGTCTATATGAAGCAAGTAAGGAGGAGATCAAAACTCCAGACATCCAGAGGCCCCCAGAACACAAGAGACCAAGGAAGACCCACAGAGGGGCAGCCGCGCCACTGTCCCAGTAAGAGCTGAGGAGAGTCCCAGATGAGGGCTCACTCAGCAGCCGCGGAGCAGAAGCCAGGGGGAGTTGCAGTGACGCACCCGTGAGCTCCGCCAGCAGCCAGCTGTGCCTGAGTGACCGAGCCCCAGGCCGAGAGGCCGGGGGCACCCCACCTCACCTCCAAAGTGGCCCGAGCACCAATAAGCGGCCGCCAAGGAGTGAGCCGGTGTGTACCCGAACGCCCATATTCAAAATCTCTATCGTTGGCCAAATTTATATCGTCTCTATCGCCCACCCCTACCTTAAACCATGAAATAAACCATGAAATATGAAGTCAAATAGAAATAAACACACAAGACTCCAGAAAAGATGAAGAAAAGATTTCCATATATACTGGCACCAGTTTAACTGTTTCTAAATTTGCCTTAGAGTCAGGAATGTGTCACCAAGAAGGAAGGCATAATGGCAGTTACAATTATAATAGTTATAATTATCTGATGATAGGTTAACTTTGGAGGCAGCATGGTGGCACGGTGGTTAGCACTGTTGCCGCACAGCAAGAAGGTCCTGAGTTCAATTCCACCATCAGGCCGGGGTCTTTCTGTGTGGAGTTTGCATGTTCTCCCCGTGTTTGCGTGGGTTCTCTCTGGGTACTCCGACTTCCTCCCACTGTCCAAAGACATGCAGCTTGTGGGGATAGGTTAATTGGATAATCCAAATTGTCACTAGGTATGAATGTGAGTGTGAATGGTTGTCTGTCCCTGTGTGTTGGCCCTGCGACAGACTGGCGACCTGTCCAGGGTGTACCCCGCCTCTCGCCCTATGACAGCTGGGATGGGCTGCAGCGCCCCCCGCGACCCTGAAAAGGATAAGCGGAAGCGAATGGATGGATAGGTTAACTTTAGTCCTTTGAGATATTCACAGGTTCCTGTTGAATCTAATGAGCTGGTTCTCCTCTATTAGAGCAGACAAACACTGGAGGATCAGCTGAACTTAAAGCCACTGAAGGCTTGAACCGATCACTCATGCAACAAAACGGCAAAAGGGCAGGTTCATACAATGTCCAAATTTCTTTTAGCTGGTTCACATGGAAACTACTCACTTTCTCACCCTCACTAAACTATTTGTCCATCCAGCAACTCCTAAAACACCTGTGTGGAAGTTCCTCCCTACAATCTGTTTGAAGCAAAGCACAAAGGAGACACCTGCTGGAGCAGCTGGAGTCCAACACACACTCTTCACTACAGAAACACCTCCTACAACATCCACTCTTTACACTCTGACTGCTGTGTTCGTGGAAACACTCCAACACACTCCACTTCACATATGAACATAGTGTTCAGGTCTAGGTTTGAGTCTGATCCTGATAAAAAGTTCAAATGTTCAGTAAAAGACTCATCACATATCAACTGATAGTATTGACGTTAGTTTACTTTTTCTCAGATAACTGTCTTTGCTCAAATTTCTGAATGACATCTTTGACAGGGTTACTTTCATAGGAGAAGGTCTAGGTTGGTTCCTGTGAATAATGATGGAGCAGTCATGTGAGTGCTGAGCTGTGACATGGAGAAGAGTCATGGACAGTTAGAGATGGTCATCTCACCTCTGAGCTTTGGTCTGGCTCTCATGTTCCCCACACAGAGTGCTTTTAGAGGGAGGGACTCCCTCCTCTCTGTCCTCACACTGATCCATGCTGCTCAATTCACATCAGCTCACACACACTTTCTACCTTCACCTGCAGAGGAAACACAAATCATTCATGTGCACATCAGCTGAGAGCTGCAGAGGTCGTGTCTGATGTGTTGGACTAACATCCTTCTGAGACGCAGCTTTCTTCGGTTCATTACAAAAAGTGTCACAGAGCCAAGTTCAGCCTCCAAATCCTCCATTAGTGTAGTCCTACAAAGCAGCAGGTCAAACATGGCTGCAGAGAACAGCTTTATGTCGGTAACGATGTCCAGGACGAAACTGACTGCTTACAGAGTTCATACTCTAACTAACTAATGTTAAAGGTCAGAGTAAAGAAATGACGTGATGCTGCTGGGAGCTACGTCACAGACTAGCAGCATTTAGTTATTCAGCACTATATTTAATCCTTATTATCTGCTCCTCTCACCTCTGTTTACCTCTGACAACAAGAACATTTAGCCAACAGATTATTGACTTTATTTATTTATTACCATATTTTCACAACCATAAGGCGCACTTAAAAGTCTTAGATTTTCTTCAAAAAGTGCGGCGCGCCCTATAGCGCAGTGCGCCCTGTGTGTTGTAATGAGGACGTAGTAGAGAACACCATGAGAACGCTAAAGGGTGAAGTGTGTGCGTTGACTTTATCGCACATACCTGTATAAAAGAACAGGTATGTGCGTTATGCAGGACATCGTTGTTTTAACAACCCTGAAAATGGCAAAGAGACACGCTTACGAAGCACAGTTTAAACTGAAGGCCATCAGCTACGCGGAGGAACATGGAAATCGAGCAGCGGCGAGAGAATTTAAGATTAACGAATCGATGGTTTGCAAATGGAGGAAGCTAGAAAACAAGCTCCGGCAGGTCAAGAAAACGCAGCTGAGTTTCCGCGGACATAAGGCGAGGTGGCCCGAGTTGGAGGAAAGACTCGACCGGTGGATCATCGAGCAAAGAACGAGCGGGAGAAGCGTTTCGACGGTCACCATTCGGCTAAAAGCAGTTTCACTTTCACTTTTTATGAAACGGTGCCATTTTTCCATCCGGACCAGGACTACGGTAGCGCAGCAACTTCCAGCGGATTATAAGGAAAAGCTGGCCATCTTCCGCTCCTACTGCAGCAAACACATCGGTGACAAACACATCCAGCGATGGATGACCGATGGATGACCGATGGAGACCACAGATTCACCAAGAGTGGAAGGCAGCGGGCGAGTTACGCCACAATTTACCAATGGATTGTAGATGCTTGGGCTAACATGTCTGCTGGCACTGTTGTTCGAGCTTTCGCAAAAGCCGGCATCATTTCCGAGGAGCCGCACGGCACGGAAAGTGACTCTGACAGTGAAGAAAGTGAACCTGGCATGTTTGATGGAGATTTAGCGCAGCAGTTCAATTCAGACACAGAGGATGAGGACTTCCATGGGTTTGATTGATGATAAAAATGTGAGTACCAAACTTTGTTTTGCTCCTGCTTTATTTTTAAATACGCACACTTGTATGCTTGTGTGTTGTTGATGATGACGATTACTGGTAATAAAAATGTGAGTAAGGTACCGAACTCAGGTTTGCTCCCGCTTTATTTTTAAATACGCATACGGTACTTGTATGCGCCCTATGATCCAGTGCGCCTTATGTGTGTGTTAAATACAGTAATGGCACACATAACTGAGACTGCGCCTTTTAGCACAGTGCGTCTTATGGTCGTGAAAATACGGTAACCGTGCTGACACCTGCTGGCAGAAAATATTACGCCCCTCCCGTGTTTTAAATGCACTTTAGAACAGCACACAGCAACACCAAATAAGAGAGGTATGGGGTCTTCACACACCCCCATGCTCTGTTCGCCATCGGGGCAGGGGGCTGGGGGGAGGAGTTGGCCATCTGGTTGAGGTCTGGGATGCTTGGCCTCCCTGCTACTGCAGGACCAGGGGCGGTCTGCGTGTCTCCACCCCAGGAAAAAGGGCAACATCTCCTGGGTCTAGAGGCAGATTGGGCCTCTGGGGGCGAAGGTACATGGACCTGGGGGTATAGAGTATGTTTGGGGAGTGTGTGTACACTGTTCATTTCTGTTTGTCTCCACATTGGGCATTGTATATGTGTGCATGAGGGTGGGAATGCATGCTTGTATCTGTGTTTGCCTGTTTGTCTATGTCTGTGTATCAGGTCGGGTCTTAGACTCCACCTCTCTGGGAACACCTCAGGCATTCCCAGGTGTGGGGCCCTATCTCCCCCCACCACACTCCCTGCTGGTGGCTGATGCCCTCTTCCATCGGTGCCTTGGTGGTTCTCAGCATCCTGGGCTGCTGGCTTGACAGGGCCTGGCACCCGTGGCTCGGTTGGGCCCCTTCCCAGGGGTGGGGGTCCATCCATCCTCCCTGGCATGGCTAGCTGCCGGCAGAGCCTGTGGGCACGTAACCACAGCTCCCTGTGGCTTCTGCACCGTGGCTGCTGGGTGACCCCTGAGCTCTTGTCAGCTCTTTCTGGGAGGGTGGCGCAGCTGCCCCTCTGGTGGTCCTCCTTGGGCTCTCGTGCTCTGGATTTCTGGGGCCCTGGGGGGCCTATGGTTCCCCACACCCTCTAGTAGATAGCTTTACTGAGAAACCGTTTGAATACAAGCGCGCTCATCCACACAGGTGTGGGCACACAGACACAAACTATACCTTTCTTGGCTGCTACCTCAGAGCATATTGTGTGCTGTCGGTCTTGCGCGTTTCCCAATAACATTTAATATTTAGTATTACTTTAGTATATTTAGTTACTTATACTTATGAAGGTTGTTGCTGTGGTCTCCGTACTGAGTTGCTCTCTTTTTGCTTGTTTTCTTTTTTTTCTTTCAACAGGTGATCCAGCAGATTTTTATTTTTGCCTTTTCTCACTGTCCCTCTTCCCTTCTGTTTTCTTTCCCTCCCTTTTCTTCTTTCTCTTCCCCCTGTCATGTCTGTCCATTTTGTAATAACTTAAAATGAATAAACAAATAATAATAACAAAGATCAATCAAGTCGACCAATATGGCAAAACCATAATGATCCACCTGGATTAAATAAATCTGTTGGGCATCTTTCTTGGCCTTCAGACAATAATTCTGATTGTTACAGTACCAAACGGGACAGGTAAAAAAAAACAAAAAACCCCACCAATTATTCAACAGCTTTACTTCCTGATCCAGGATTCAAAGAGGATCAGCAGAGTTAACGTGCTGCAGAGTTGGACAGCTGCAGTCAGAGAAACAGATGCAGAGACAGAGGAACATTGTGTGACTGAAGAAGATTCAGCTTTCTTCTTCAAACTCTGTACAGACACAGGAGACAGCAGCATCATGTGGTGCTTTCATGTTCCTCTTAAACACAGTTACAGTTTTAATAGGATGGTTTACTGAAACTGTTTGAAAACACATCTTTGTTACCAGCTACCTGCTTGGTACTTTTTTCTGTACTGTGTGTTATTGAAAGTCCGATCTGAAGTTCTTTTATTTCGGGACTAAACAGGTTGGACAGGAAGTCAGAATCAGACCAATCAGACATAAACCTGAAGACCCACAGAGCTGAAAGCAAAGCTGTGTCTGTACATCTGTCTGTTTAAGCACAGGAAGTAGTTTCTAGTTTCATCTAGTTTGTCAACTTCCTGTGTGTGTTCATGTGACTGTTAGTGACTGAGAGGGGTGTTAAAAACAGGAAGTGGGGTTGCTAAGCGGTTGCGCAGACTGGGATGAGGACCTTTGACCTGAGCAGGAAGAACAGCCTGAGGTTTCTAAGGTTTATAATCTGGAGAAACTCTGCCTGTGTAAAAATAACAGCATTATCTGCACACAGCTGGTTATTGATGTTCTGACAGACATTTGGTAAATCATGAATGTAAAAAGAAAAGAAAATTGGTCCCAGTATGGAACCTCAGGGTACTCCAACTTTACAATGAAGGCAAGGAGATTTAATACAGAGTCCATTTGAAAACATGCAAACTGAATCATAACAGAGTCTTTTTTTCCTTCAAACATTCAGGACAACAAACGTATCTGTAAAAAGCAGCTGAAACTTCCAGAAACTGAAGAAAAACAACACTCAAGTCAAAGCTTCAAGAAACTAAACTATGAACCCTGAGTCTGTTGCCATCTTTTATATACAGACTATAAATCATCTACAGTGGAAATAAGTATTTACACCTGCTTAGAGACATTTAATGTTAACCAACGCACACACACAAACCTTAAAAAGAGGAAGAGTTTTTAACACTCGGCCTCGTTGGTCCAGCGGTGAGTCCGTTACCTGAACTATGGATTCAGGATATACAGATTTGTGCTGTTTGTGCTGGAACTAAGCTGCACACAGCTGATGTTAGCCAGGAAAACATTACACACTGCTTCACTTACCTTCACATGGAGACGATCAGCATCTGTCACAAACACCAAGTTCAGGAAAGAGGAACTTTGAAGAGGAAGGAAACACCCAGAGAGGCGTCCACAGACCAACATCCCAGCTGTGGTGTGTGGTAACTTCTGAGGAAAGGCAAACTGTGATGATGCTCACCCCGCCCCCAATACACTCACAAAAATATACATCCTGCTCTACTATTGAGCAATTTATCAAGAAAGTGGATCTGACTAAAACAGCATTAGTGCTGCCTGTCTGCTCTCTACATGTACGTCTTCACCTTCCCCTAACTCGTTTGGCTCTCGGCGAAGGCAGTCACACTTTTTCTCCTCTCCTCCTTCCCCTTATCTTCCCTGCTTAGCCTCTTGTGTCCTTGTCTTGTCTCGTGTGTATTACTTTTCCCTGGAACACTCTCTCACAGTCTGTTCTCTAAAACCTAAAAGTGGATTATGGATTTGATCAACTGGTCTCTGAATGCAATTGCCACCCTTTTCTCAACAAGAAGCCTGGGCCCGAGTGCCCTGAGGGACTTTCCCTGCCGGATACACGATGGACGGGTGGCAGAAATGGAGGATCGTCTGCCTGGCGGGACTGCAACAGGAATCGCAGCAGGTTTAGCTGTGCAACATGTCAGAAATTCACCTGTACCAAATGCAGGGATGATGGACACTGGATCTGCAAATGCTGTAAAGTCTGAAACACTTTGAAATAAAACAGACTTGTGTATCCATATATTGTGAATGTGTGTCTTTTATATATAGGTTGTAAAACAGAGGTTTGGCCTGCCTTGGATCTGAGTAAACAAATGCCAATGTTGCACAAACACACACACACGCACGCACACACACACACAGCAAATCTGCATTTATTTGTCCCACAAGTGGAAAATCTGCATTGTCATTGGAAAAAAGTGGACAGTGCAAGACAAAAGCAGCTAAATAAAAACTGTACAAAGAGCATGGTATAGAAAGTGCACTATACAAACAATCTGGAAACATAAATATGGACACGTGTATTCAAAAATATTGGTGTGTGTATACACACACACACGTAGATATATATATATATATATATATATATATATATATATATATATATATATATATATATATATATATATCTACGTGTGTGTGTGTGCGTGCGTGTGTATACATATATATATTGTTGAAAACACGCAGTTCTTTGAATCTTTGGGCTGAAGGAGGGACAATACTCGGTGTATAAATGCTCAATCAACAATCATTTATTTCCATACAATTCAACAGTCAGAGCATTACAACGTCCGGACGGGAGAGATGCTACCAGAGGGTCAGGCACATGTCTCAAAATGGTGACGGGTTGCTCAGCTTTTTATAGTCTCTAGTGGCCCCCAGCTAGTCGTAAAAGCCAAAACATCACATTTTTTCTCTGTTACAGCGCCTAAGTTATGACCTCGGCAGTTGTTTCTCTGCTTTCTGTAAGGTGGGGGTGTGGAATGTGGTCTGTCTATCTCCCCTGTCTTTAGACACAGAGTCTCCTGCTTACAACCTTCTCTTCATGATTCAACAATTAAGCATGTCAAGAAAACAGTGTAACACATTCCCAGCAGATCAAGGATACAGAGTGATGCACATTTATCTAATGAACTAATATGTGAATATGTTCTGTTAACTCAAAAGTATAATGAGAACTAAACTACATACAGATCACACACTCTATTTTAAAGGGTATAATATGATCTACAGCAGTATTCTAATTCAACTACTTTGATTACATATATAAGGTAACATATAATAACAGAATAATATCACAATACCCTCTTTTGATCTCTCATTAAAGAGATCACTAATAACAAGCACTTCAGCGTTGCAAGGTCCAGGTTTTCTTGATCCTGAGGCCCTCTGTCCCCCTTTAACGGGTGGACCATATGGGGGATGACCTCTGTGTTCACGCAGTTCAGATGCAAGCAAAGTTAGATTTACAACCATAACAGCAGTTACAGATGACACTCCCATCACTCCCCATTTTCCCACAGCTTTATTTTGGTGCTCCAGTTTTCCACTCCCATTTTAATGCCCCCTTATACCTTTCAAATGTACTTAGACTAGAACCTCTGTCTAAGGAGCTTTTAACCTTTATTTTTATTGCTGCAGCTGGTGTTCCTGGTTTTCGCCAACCCCTTCATGGTTATTGCTGTGTTTGTGGGATCCATCTTCTCCAGGAGCCCAAACGTCATGACACTTGACCCCAGTTGCTGTCTCGGCAGTCCCTACATCTGTCCCTGCTGTGAAGGGTCCTCACATCTCCGGGTCCCCGTCTGGTGTCTGTTCCTTTCTCTGCAAGAGACAGAAAACCAAAACACCTCTCTCCCTAGCCTTGATAATCTAATATTGTTATCCATTGTTCTTCTAATGATTCAAATTTGGTTTAAAATATTATGTTCAGGACTTATTCTAATTCTAATCATAATCTATGTGTGTGTAAAAGAAATCAAAAATTAGTGAACCCTTTCTAAGTCTAACACATTATAAGCTTAAGTTTTACCATAGCTAATTTATTAAACACAAAAATAAACTCATAGAAATTTTCATATCACCATTGTTTGATGTTCAAACTCAACTCCCCCTTTTTGACACACTCCCATGTGTCAATTCATTGGAGCTAGACAATTAAAAGAGAAGGTTAGTGACATCATATCTCAGAAAGTATCAGAAATTCTTCTCTCGAGTACCGTTGCTCCAGCCTTGTCATCCCTGAGGATCTTCGATCCCGAAAATGTCCCTTCTCCTCATGTAATAAAGTCTGTCATCCTTCCATGCCCTGGTAACTGGTCCATCCAGAGCTGTAACATTTTGAAATGTACATACAACAAGCCAAACCACACCTTGGTCACACCAACCCTTTTCTGCCCCGAAGATGTCCAATGCCATCCTAGTATGGACTGTCAAAAGTGGCTTTAACGCTGACTATCCTGACAATCCATTTTATAACGTTTCCTGGTCAGATTTGCCAATCTCTGCACCAGGGTTTTAAACTTTTCGCCATTTCCATTAGTTGTTATTTTTATTTAGTTTCGACTCCAGATTTTAAATTTTTACCAGTTGTAATTAGTTTTTACCAATTCTTTGCTAGTTTAGTGTAGTTTTTATTTTCTGAAAATCCTTAGTTTCAATTTAGTTTTATTTGTGTTTTGCAAAAATTAAGTGTAACAAAATCCCAGTTCCATCATATCAGTCATGCTCTTCTGGTTATCCTTGGGTGTTGAGACTAATAACTATTAACTCTTGTCGCACCGTGTGGTCCTAATTTTGGTTCAAGTGAATTGATAACCTTTTGAAGGCGATTGTTTCACACCTTTATTTAGATGTCCCAGTCCTGTTGTCTCGGGATCCATCACGCTGCCTTATCTGGGGTTAGCTGTTTTCTGGGGATGCGGGTTGAGTGGGTGAGCTCTTCAAGGAGGGGGAGTGTGCTCCCCCTGATGAGGTCTTCTAGGTAAGCTAGATTAACCTTCTTGTGTGGGCTTTTCAAGTGCACTTTAAGGTTAGTGGGACTTTTAGTTTTATAAATGTCCCTCATGACCCCCTGATGACCCAGTATTTCATTTTTGCACACTGTAGTACACATTTTAGTTTTTGCTTGTAGCTCGCATACTCTACTTGCCACTCCTCTAATTCCTGATGTTTCTTAGAGAGGGCAACAGTACCTTTAAAATTATATCACATGTGTGGGGGTGTGGCCTTGCCAATTGTTTTGCCCACCTTTTCAAAATGGCTGGCGTGCCCACTAGCACATTTCATGGAAAAAGAAAGGTAAGCTTGATATTTACATTCAAACTGTTTTGTTAAACTCAGATTTTTATTTTATTCTTTTTGCAAGTCCCCCTCCTCGGTGGCGAGAAACCGTTGGTGTGGTCAAGTGGGTGCTCTGGAAACAAACGCTCAGGACAGAACAGTTATCAGTCATGTACTTCCTACAAATTTTGCATATGTTTTATTCCATATTGATCCTCTGAGTGTAATGGTACATTTTAATTTGAATTTATCCAAACTAAACACAATATTTTCTTTATTTACTTTGCTCTTGTTCTTTTTCAGTACCACATCCTATCAAATGTCCCTGTCGATTATATTCTACATTTAATAACTTACTATTTCAAGTGAGAACCTAAATCACGTGGACCAATGTTTATTATTGCATATCTCTATTCTGAATGTGGCCAGTCATTCATAGGTATTGTTCAATTTTGGCGATTTTCCTCTATAAAATTTAATTGACTTTTTACAGTGGCCTGCTATGGTTAATAATAACATGTTCCAGTCATGAGTGGCATCAAAAGTCTTCTCCACTGTAGCATTTGGCATTCCCAATAATATAACATGATACCTTAATCAAAACACAGTTAATATAGCACAGTTTTCTTGATGCAAACATCAGTAACTCAAAATCAGCAACCACAGTGTTAAGTCTGCAGTTCATACTTATGTGAAGCTAGAGTCTCCTCCTCCAGTCTCTCTTATCCCCCTGCTCCTGAAAAAACAAAACAAAACAAAGCGAAGCATCCACCCTTCTCTTGTCGGCTGGGTGAATTGTTTATGAATTGTTTATTGGCATTTACTAATCCTAAAGTGGGTGCAGTCCTTGTCTCAGTATCAAGTCAGTCAAAACTTTTAGTCGTCAGTCCATCACAGTCCACTCGCATGCATACCTCCATACACATTCATACCAGATGTTGCTGATAATGGAGTCTCCCACGCAACCTATTCGAGCCTCCATCACCAGCAAGATGATGTCATCATTTTAAAGGAAAACAATTCCTTGTTGTTTTTTGGGCCGGATTGACTCGGTGCAATCCTTTTAGATCAGTGTTCCCTATAAGTGAATTTCTCCCAAGCCAATTACAATCATGGAGAAGCACACTTTGCAACTGTTTACAGTAATAATATTTTATAGCGCTTTAAATTTCAATCTTTCAGGCCTTGTTTAAAGAGCTGATTGTTAAATCATGAACTCACAAAATATCAACATATCACCACCGGTGGATCACACCTCTCAGATGTTTTTTCTCCAGTGCACTGTAACAAAAACGAAAACAGACATAACCAACAAAATACTACTAAAATAACACAAACTAGGGCCCGTTGCAGACATGTCCAAGCATAAAACTATCCCTCTCTCGCTTACGAGAAAGAACACAAGCCAAAGCTCACTGATAAAATCAAGCTAGCGCTAAACAAAACCAAACAATCAACCAGAAATTCACAGGAACATTTTGCTTCCTGCCGGGACAATATTGTGTGGGAATGAGAACCTCAGGTGCCGTAACACCTTTTGTTCCTCCTTGAATTAAAACTCAATCACAGAAAATGCCGTACTCCAACCTAACCTTACACTATTAATTCATCATTTTCACTCTGTGCCACTGTTCCTCATCAGGGCTGTGTGAAGCACAGCAAAGAATTCAGTCAAGGCCTTGAGCCATAAACAGACATCACGCACAGACATTGTTTTCATAACCAAACTTTTTTAGACCTTATTAACTCTACATAAATGCCTTCTAGGTGACATATAACACATTCTAAGTAATCAATGGTAATCAATGGAAATCAATGGCTCCTCATAAAAATTATGCATTGGGATGTTTGTGTGCAGCATTTTGCATATCAGCATAAGCAAAGCATTCTTCATTGCATCAGCGTGTATGTGTGTGTGTGCGTGTGGATCACTCTTCATTGCACAAGCGTGTGCATGTGTATGTGTGCATCACTTCTCAGTGAATCAACATTCCCGTGTGTGTGTGTGTGTGTGTGTGTGTGTGTGTTGTGTGGGTGTTTGTGTTCATCACTTTCCTGTTCTGGTGTTCTGGGTAAACCACGGCCTGAAGCGTGCCCTGGGGTCCTGCCCCCCTCCTTTTTCAGTTTGTTTGCGACCATTGCTGCTGCTGCTGCTGCTCAAAATTCAGTCCGTCCTGGTTCTGACCCCAATTGGGGCAGTCCTTTCTCCAGTGTCGATGTTCACCGCAGGTGAAACCTGCATCTTCTTCTGTGTTTTTGTCCATTCTGAGGTGCCTTCTGACCTCAGTTACTCCTCCTGTCTCGGTCACGCCCTTTTTCGCCACCCGATCATCCGTGTTGGTCCATCACTGTCCTGCACAGTGTGAATGCAAAGTTATCAAGGTCAGCATTCTTTCGCTCGGCCTTACTTTTCATTCGGGCTTGGCGGGCGTCTCGTCACAGCTCTGTCAGCTGACGCAGTCTGGGAATTTTTCCCCCGTGTAGTGAAACGGGCCTTAGGTTTAGTGCTCTCCGTCTCGGCTGCATGAGATCACATTCCTGCAGGTCTGTTGACATTCTCAGGTCGTTGTTGTGGGTCCAGCTGTTGCAGCATTTGGTCAGTGTCACGTATGGGGGAGAGCAGGAGTCCAGTCAGCCTCGGCTTTCAGGGCCGGCAAAGCAGCCTGTAATTAAATATGTATAGAAAAAACAAAAACAAAACAAAACAAAAACAAACAAAAAACAAAAACAAAAACAAACGAACAGGAAAATGTTGTTGTGTTGGCTGTGTTATTCAGAGGGGAGACAATGGGGCCAGGCCCTATGTCAGCCTTCTCTCCCCCTTTTTTTGTTTTTTGTCTCCCGATATAATCAACTCCTAACCCACCAAGTTGACAGGACAACACCGGTATATGTTAAAATTCTTAAGATCATGTTTAAAAGCCCAAAAAATGAACTTTCTTTCATTCAGTAATCACTTTTATTAATCAATCAACAGAAAACATGTCACAATTTGAATCTTTTAACCACTAAATTTGTTGTGTCTTGCCTGGTTGGTTAGACCAGTGTTCCTTTTTTTTTTTTTTTTTAGTTAAATTGTTGTCCTGCAACCCAGAGAGTTTCTTTGTCAGTAATGTATAGACTTCATCATTTAAGTATGTTAATTTTTCTTTAACCTTGCTGGAAAATCTTCACGTGTTCATGAGTGTAAGCTGTTTCTTCATTGCGTGTATGTGCATTTGTATAAAAGCAGGTTAATTTTATCTTTTCTCAAACTAGGCGTTACCTTAAAAGGAGCCTTTCTCTCAGATTTCTCTGCTTGTGTGTGTTTTTGTTTCACCTTTTTGTTGTGATGCTCCGGACGCCTTCCCAACCTCCACAAGTCCGTTGGCCCCAATTTTATGTGTTAAAACTTCCCTTAATTTCTCCTCTAATTCTCTCCTCGCTGCTGTCTGTTTCACAGCTGCTGATTCGTGCTGGGTGTGGTTCCCATTACCTATAATTTTGCTTCGGCCGCTGTGCTTGTGGGGGCAGTTGGTCCAGGTCCGCAGCTTCCTGTATTAACACACTAAGAGATTTATTTTAATTTCATTTTCATCACTTTTAAACCGATAAGCAGGCAACACGCCTACCTTGACAGCGTAAACTGTACGCCAGTCTCCCAACACATTCCTCTCTGTACTCCTCCATAATTCTCCACTGCACACCTCTTACTATCTCTCCTTTTTATTTTTATTACACCACAGAGTAATACACCCAATTATGCCCGTCTATCTCTATGTGGCTCCAAATTCCCTCTTTATTTTAATTTCACACTCGTCAGGGGACAGGCACACAACAATTTCAACCACTGAAACGAGGAATTCAACCTTTTTATATTTCTTTACTAATCTAGACTCAACGTTTGGTCGCAAAATGTGTCTTGTTCTAGTCCGGAATAAATGTGAACCCGTGATTACACGGCCGTTCCAGTGTTATTTCCGTAGCTATGCGGGGGCCCTCACCTCCCCAAGTCACCACCTCGGCACCCGGACAACGCCGGTCCTGGCCACGCGTCCACGGACAGGAGGGTCGCCACTCCTAGGGCAAAGTTCCACAGGTACACTAGGCATCAACCTTTGATCCTAAAATGTGTATTTGCTCTAATGTCCTCCTAATCAAACACATTAACCGTCACTGTCACTGTGTTCACGCTTCACACTCCACACAAAAACACACTCAGAGCGCGCCTCACTCACACTCTCACTCAGTGTGCGCTTCACCCACAAGACAGCACCCAGAGCGCGCCTCGCAGCTTCACACACACTCTCTCACCCAGAGCGCGCTTTCAGACTCACACACAACACTTTTCCTCAGCGGGAATTTTTCACAGAAACCTCTGAGCTCAACTATTAGATCTTCTTAAAGCACACTGCACCATAGATCAAAATACCCCTTTCTCTGCGCTTATGACCGCCACCACGGGGCAAAGTCGCATCATAAAAGTGATGCTTGCATCCCCGAAGTTATACCAGACATCATAAACCAGGTTTTGCTCTATGTACTTCTTGGCAAGTAAAATTTTACTTTGTTTTATGACCGCAGCCCTTAAAAAAAAACTCGACTGACGCCACAAACCACCGTCAAACCTCTGTTCAATGTACTAAAATTAGCACCAACCACTACTGCACTTCACGGCCGCACCACCGGAACACGCCGTATCATAAACCAAACCTACGGACGTGTTTCGCTCTCGCGTTGCCAGCGTCCAACTGCACCGTGAAGCCAGCATCTGCTTTTCCTTAAATCAACTTCTATTTCATAGCCGGCAAAAGCCAGGACGTCACTGACACCATAAACAAAATAAACAAACCTCGACTTCAATGTACTGGACTAATGGCCGCGTCTTCAGAATAAATTCTAATGTATTATTGCTACAGAAGCCAGTATTAGACAAAATTAAATGTGGAAGGTAAAGTGGCTGCAACTAGCTCAACGTAGTATCTTATTAGTTTCTCGGTAGAAGCAGTTTACTGCAACTAGCTCAACGTAGTGTCTTATTAGTTTCTCGGTAGAAGCAGTTTATTTAACACACTGGAATTCAGCCTCAACTTATGTTGTTAGTATCTTGCGCCAAAAACCAGACACCGACAAATTTACTGTGAAAATACATGTGACTCAGTGAACAGATTAATTTGGAAAGCCCAATATGCACATTTGGTATTTATAATACAACAGGCTGTGCTTACCTTTTTATTTTTGGACCGGTCCTCTGTTCACCTCGCCTCACGATCTCACCAAAGGTCAAATCTGCACCTCCTCAGCACACCAAAGATCCGGGTCACACGGCACCAAGTTGTTGAAAACACGCAGTTCTTTGAATCTTTGGGCTGAAGGAGGGACAATACTCGGTGTATAAATGCTCAATCAACAATCATTTATTTCGGTACAATTCACAAACAGAGCATTACAACGTCCGGACGGGAGAGATGCTACCAGAGGGTCAGGCACATGTCTCAAAATGGTGACGGGTTGCTCAGCTTTTTATAGTCTCTAGTGGCCCCCAGCTAGTCGTAAAAGCCAAAACATCACATTTTTTCTCTGTTACAGCGCCTAAGTTATGACCTCGGCAGTTGTTTCTCTGCTTTCTGTAAGGTGGGGGTGTGGAATGTGGTCTGTCTATCTCCCCTGTCTTTAGACACAGAGTCTCCTGCTTACAACCTTCTCTTCATGATTCAACAATTAAGCATGTCAAGAAAACAGTGTAACACATTCCCAGCAGATCAAGGATACAGAGTGATGCACATTTATCTAATGAACTAATATGTGAATATGTTCTGTTAACTCAAAAGTATAATGAGAACTAAACTACATACAGATCACACACTCCATTTTAAAGGGTATAATATGATCTACAGCAGTATTCTAATTCAACTACTTTGATTACATATATAAGGTAACATATAATAACAGAATAATATCACAATATATATATATATATATATATATATATATATATATATATATATATATATATATATATATATATATATATATATATATATTATGGAATGCCCTTTAGGAAAATATTATATATATATATTCCAACCAAAGTCTGAATATATAGAATGAAACTTGAATATATAGAATGAAACTTGAATATATAGAATCATCTTTTGAATATATAGAATGAAACTTGAATATATAGAATGAAACTTGAATATATAGAATGAAACTTGAATATATATAGAATGAAACTTGAATATATAGAATGAAGCTTGAATATATAGAATGAAACTTGAATATATAGAATGAAACTTGAATATATAGAATGATCTTTTGAATATATAGAATGAAGCTTGAATATATAGAATGAAACTTGAATATATAGAATGAAACTTGAATATATATAGAATGAAACTTGAATATATAGAATGATCTTTTGAATATATAGAATGATCTTTTGAATATATAGAATGAAGCTTGAATATATAGAATGAAACTTGAATATATAGAATGAAACTTGAATATATATAGAATGAAGCTTGAATATATAGAATGAAACTTGAACATATAGAATGAAACTTGAATATATATAGAATGAAACTTGAATATATAGAATGAAGCTTGAATATATAGAATGAAACTTGAATATATAGAATGATCTTTTGAATATATAGAATGAAGCTTGAATATATAGAATGAAACTTGAATATATAGAATGAAACTTGAATATATAGAATGAAACTTGAATATATAGAATGATCTTTTGAATATATAGAATGATCTTTTGAATATATAGAATGATCTTTTGAATATATAGAATGATCTTTTGAATATATAGAATGAAGCTTGAATATATAGAATGAAACTTGAATATATAGAATGAAACTTGAATATATATAGAATGAAGCTTGAATATATAGAATGAAACTTGAATATATAGAATGAAACTTGAATATATATAGAATGAAACTTGAATATATAGAATGAAGCTTGAATATATAGAATGAAACTTGAATATATAGAATGATCTTTTGAATATATAGAATGAAGCTTGAATATATAGAATGAAACTTGAATATATAGAATGAAACTTGAATATATATAGAATGAAACTTGAATATATAGAATGAAACTTGAATATATATAGAATGAAACTTGAATATATAGAATGAAGCTTGAATATATAGAATGAAACTTGAATATATAGAATGAAACTTGAATATATAGAATGAAGCTTGAATATATAGAATGAAACTTGAATATATAGAATGATCTTTTTAATATATAGAATGAAACTTGAATATATAGAATGAAACTTGAATATATAGAATGATCTTTTGAATATATAGAATGAAACTTGAATATATAGAATGAAACTTGAATATATAGAATGAAACGTGAATATATATAGAATGAAACTTGAATATATAGAATGAAGCTTGAATATATAGAATGAAACGTGAATATATAGAATGAAACTTGAATATATAGAATGAAGCTTGAATATATAGAATGAAACTTGAATATATAGAATGAAACTTGAATATATAGAATGATCTTTTTAATATATAGAATGAAACTTGAATATATAGAATGAAACTTCAATATATAGAATGATCTTTTGAATATATAGAATGAAACTTGAATATATAGAATGAAACTTGAATATATAGAATGAAACTTGAATATATATAGAATGAAACTTGAATATATAGAATGAAACTTGAATATATAGAATGATCTTTTGAATATATAGAATGAAACTTGAATATATAGAATGAAGCTTGAATATATAGAATGAAACTTGAATATATAGAATGAAACTTGAATATATATAGAATGAAACTTGAATATATAGAATGTATGAACCTCATTTTTAGAGATGATGTGTTTCTGAATTCTCTGCCTTTACAAAATGGCATCAGCTGAACTATTTCAGTACTTTTTAGAGCTTGACAACTGTTTTGCGACAGCTGTTCAAACTGCAAATGGTAGAAATAATTTGGAATTTATACTACGTCACCTTGAAGAACACGTTTTCATTATTGCAACATTTCTAGTGCTCATGAATAATGTTCAACAAAACGTTTCTGGGAGAAGATTATGCACACTTCTTGAGGGAATTTATCAATCACTGATGGAGATGTCAACTGAGCTAACACTTCGAGCAGAAGCTGAAGCACATGTTATGGGCTCATTATATCATTCTACATCTCAAAGAGGAAGGCCAAGGTAAGTGATAAAAATGGAAACAAATTCATTCATAATGTGTATGGCACTTGAAAGAGTCAAGAGATGGCAAACAAGATAATGAATGCAAGAAATAAGAAAGAAGTTAACATATTTCTTCTTTTGTTTCTAACTCTTTTAGGTACAACATACCAGCTACTCAGCTGACTGACATGCGAGACTTGGGGTTTAGTTGGATGGCCATATCTCAAATGTTGTCAGTAAATGTTCGAACACTGTACAACCACAGGATACAACTAGGTTTAGTGGACTATGGAAATTTTAATAATATTTCAAATGTGGATCTTGATCATCTCATTACTGAGATTCTTACACATACCCCTGGCTCAGGAGAATCCTACATTAGTGGTAGTTTGAGAGGAAGAGGAATCAGAGTTCAGCGGTGGCGAGTGCGAGAACGTTTAAGAATAGTTGATCCAGTGGGAAGAGCTTTGAGAGGACGGAGAGCAATTCAGCGGAGGGTCTACAATGTCACTGTCCCAAATCAAGTGTGGTATGCTTTTTTTCACGTCTTAAATTTGATTAATGTTAATTATTACTTCCTGCATTGTAGTAATATAATATTTTGTTTGTGTTTTAATAAACAATGTTGTATAATGTCTGAGTTTAAAATATTGTTTATCTCCAGAAATAGTTTACATGACAGAAGTACAATGTCAAAGTCATAGACCTTTATTTTAATGTACATCTAGTGTCATAATAATAATATATTTCTTCTTATTCCAGGCATATTGACACAAACCATAAGTTAAATCCTTGGGGGTTTGTGTTTCATGGAGGAGTTGACGGAGATGCTGCACAGATAACAGAGCATCAACTGCTATGCAACTTTTCCAGAGTGCCGTTGATCTCTTTGGCCTCCCACAACGTGTCAGGGGTGATGCTGGCAGTGAGAATATTGATATTGCACGGTTTATGATTGAACATCGAGGGCCAAACAGAGGAAGCTTTATGGTTGGACGAAGTGTGCATAATCAAAGAATTGAAAGATTGTGGGGTGAACTAAACAGAGTTGTGTCAGCATACTTTAAAGACCTTTTCCTCTTTATGGAAAATGTTGGGATTTTAGATAGCACTGATCCATTTCATATTAGGGCTCTTCACCATGTATATCTTCCAAGAATTAACAGATCTGTGGATGAATTTGTAAATCAGTGGAACCATCACAGCTTAAGGACAATGGAAAATCACTCCCCGCTGCAGCTGTGGACTGTTGGAATGTTGCAACTTCCTCAGCATCACAGACCGCTCAGTCAAGTGCACTTCAGACATCGTTCTTACCATCACCAGCAGTTGACGGCTGACTTGAGGCAGATCGACCCCTTGAGTGACGATGGAAATCATGGGATAGAAGTTTTTTTGACAGCATGCCGCATGCTTCAGTTAAGTTATTAGTAAATTTGTTTGTGTTAATTAAAAAATTTATTTGAGTGCCAGACACTAAAAATTGTGAAATATCATGATACTGAAAAGGGTCCAAGACTATTATTTAGGTAAAAGAAAGGTAAGATAAAAAGACTGGTTTTATCTTCATATTCACTTGTGCCATTTAAATCATAAAAGTAGACAAATAAAGTGTTTAGACTACACTTTTCTTTCATGACAAACCATACTTGTCACAGTACAAAATGTTACAGTATATGTTACATATGATTGTATGATGTACTAATGTATCTGTTAATAAACAGGAATTATGATTCATTCATTAAATAAAATATGTTATACATTTTAAACTCTTTAAACTTTTTTTTAAAGACACAAATTACATAAAAAGTAGAAACACAGAACACTTTATTTGTGTATTTCCAGTACCCATAGGAAGGAAATAATATTCTGCAGTAATAGGGCTGGTCTTAAAAAAACAAAATGAAAGAGGAAAAAAAACCCAAACAATCTACAATGAGCCTGTGTTATCAAGTAGTATAGTAAAATATGCAAACAAAATCCTTAAAACACTCCCTGCAAACCAGGTTATGTTTATTATCATTATCATTATTATTATTGTTTATAATACTTTGATAATATATAATAATTTGATAAGATTGTAATGTCATATAGTGTGATATAATGTTCATATTTCAACCTGTAACATAACCAGGTTTGACCTAACCAATGTCTGTCACATTTATAGACAACTTTGCTGCCAGTGTTGGAGATACTGTCTTTCTACCTTTTAGTATGTAGGGTTACTGTAATACTTTTCAAAACTTTACCAAAACCTAACAAAAACATTTTTAAACCTGTGAGTTAAGCTAAAAGTTAAATGATATTAATACAAAGTTCTGTGTAAAGCATAAATGTTCAAATGGGACACTGAAATAAAGCTTAACTCATCTCATTTGAAAATTCACATTATGTGGTATAGTTGAACACAGGAAGCATTTGAGAAAACTTAATTCTATATAACAATGAGATTGTGGCATATTATTTTGCTCACTGCAGGGGTGCTAAATAATGTAATGTTACTATGGGTCATACCAGAGACAAAACATGCCATATAAGCAGGAAAACAAATTAACTACAATCAAAAAACAAAAAAATGCCCCACATGTATAAACTGAAACAAAATTATTCTATCCATTCTCTTCGGCTTATCAAATCCATGTCTGATTTGAAAGTAGTGTGCACTGCATGAACTGGTATTTAAGCTGTAATTTGAAAGACACACATGAAGCTTATTTAGGCTATACAGTCCTACTGCTGTCCAGGGTGTACTCTGATGCGGGGTTAACAACATTAACAAAAACAAGAAAATAAAAAATGCATATGCAAAATAGAAAAAAACCCAAATCCTCATCATGTCACCAATCCTTAAGAAAACACATCATGCTCTTCCAAATCCTGGTGAATTCCGTATTGCAAAATCCATGTCTGATTTGAAAGTAGTGTACACTGCATGAACTGGTATACGAAGGATATTTTCACAAGTATTGGCCACTGGAAATCTGCAGTTAGTGACGAACTCAAGGCTTGGCTTTGGAGAAAAACCCAGGGCTGGTATGCTGTCACATCCAGTGCAGAAAACAAGAATATCTTCCAAAGAGACATCATTTTCAACTATAAGATAGAAAAATACAAAATCATAATGATATTCTGACTAAGACTACTGATGTACAGATACATTAAATTACCAAAAGATTAAATCAAAAGTGAAACATGTATATATTTTTAAAAGTAAGCTGTAATTTGAAAGACACACATGAAGCTTATTTAGGCTATACAGTGAAACCACAATGTCAAAAAAAGAAGTTAGTGGAGACCACAACATATTAAATGTACGTGGATGCAGCAATAGCCTATTATTTGTACTCAGTATACAGGATTGGTAATAATTTATTTATTTAGTTATCCTCCTATTTATCCTGTTATTTATTTATCCTGTTAATACACCGAAGTCAAACTGAAATCACATTTGGATACAATGTTCTTTGTAAACCCAGCACTTGCATCAGTACTATCTATCTACCTTTTTTGTTATGGCATCTATGTCTGTAATTTCATGATGCTGCTGCACAAAAGTGAGAATTTTGATTTATGGTCAAACAATGTGCCAAGTAGTAAACTCACATTCTGCCTCCTGAAGATAGTCTTGCCAGAAAGCCAGGGTCCGGCACTCATCTTGAAATGCATTACTCCCTCGTTCGGAGTGAATGATCTGGAATAGATTCTCCATATCAGTTGCTCTGAGAGCCATTCCAGCTTTCACGAAAAGGCACTTCATCTGAAGAGGGTATGTCTGTAGAGCATCTAGGACACCTAGAGACCTCAAGCCATCTCTGAACCTAGCCAAAATAAAACAAAATCAAATTGTATTTTATATTACTATTATTATATTTGTATTTGATTGGATTTGGAACCTGTATCATAACAAGAGGTTTTGAGGTTTTATCAAGAGACATTTCTGAACTAATTACATTTTACTTTCCTGTGGACTGCTGTATCAGAGGTGAAGAACATTTTTCCCCTTACAGGGCCAGACTGTCTTATATACAGATAAAGAATGCCTATACATGGAACAACTGAGCTGAAATATGATACACAGGGACCTGTCATGAATTGGAGTAAAAGTGACAAATTGCTTTCAAATACATCTGGTCTCTTGTTCCATTGGCATACCTTTTCTGTCAGTCTACAATCAACCCAAATGCTACTCAATTTGAATCTATTTTTATTTACATATTTAAACACATGCCTACATCGGCACAGATACGTTTTATGTGAATTTTAATTTCATGAATGAAAGATATCTGTTTTGTTATGAACTGTACTAGCATGGAGCGCTACAGACCTGTACCACCCAAACAGGCTAATACCCGTTTCACAACACAGTGACTTTAGTTTGACAGGCTTAATTTTTTACCATTACAGTATGTGTTTAGACATACCTTTCAAAAGGTGCACGGGTCCGTTGAAGGACATACCAGTGAGCCAGATCCAAAGCAGTTTCTTGTTTGTTTTGAAGTGTTATGCAAACATTGTGACCAGCAAGACTGATCAAGTTGGCTGCCTGTGCAACTGCATCTTGCAGCTGTAGATCATTCTCGGCCTGTATGATCTAAAAACAATATGAGGAAATTATAAAATGAATTATTTGACTCTACTATTTAGTAGAACATACAAAACTAATAGCTTCAGTGTTTAATTAGTACATTAACCCTATGAAACCCCATAACCGATCAGGAGGCTGAGGTATAAGTTATTAAGCTGGAAAACAAGTGCAATCATTAAATTCTGTAACCAACAGAACCAAAGAACCATAACCTGCCACACACATTTTTAGTTCTTCCTTCTTGTAGCCATTAAAATGTTTGATCTTTTACTAGAAAGGTGCAGGACTCGGGCAAGAAAAATTAGGGAAGTGTTAGTAAAAATGTTGGACAAGCAAAAAAAGACCTACAATGAAATTGAAAGAACCAAAGGAAAATATGCTCACCGACTGCACTTGTGACCTTGTTTCCTCATCAGTAATATGATCAGTGCTGACTTTTACATTGTCTGGACCCTTTTGAAGACACTCATAGAAGAGTTCAGACAAGAAACATGGACTCTGTCCCCCGTGGGCAATTGACATTGCCATGATCTGGCCAGCATAGTAGTATCCATTATCTTTCATTGCTGTTAAAAAATAAAATAAAACATCATCTCAAAAGCTTGCATAATTATTTTTGTTACTGTGGCATTTTTTATAGTACAAGTTACCAAATATTATTTCTGAAAAAAATATTGCCCATACAGTTGCACCCATAATAGTTTGGATAATAACAAAATCATCTTAATTTTGCTGTGCACCACCACCTTGGATTTTAATACCAAACAATCAAGATGATACTAAAGTGCAATTCCTTCGAGGTATTTTATTAAAAAATGGCACCAGCTGATTAGGAATTACAGTCAATTTTATACATTATCCACCATCTTTAAAGATGGTTGCTTTAGACAAGTGATTGAAAGCTAACACCATTTTATGTATTATTTTTAATACAAGGATTAAAATTCTTTACAATTCTTTACAGCCTTACAGTCAGATCAGGTAACTGAGCTGGCTTGTTATGCTTTGGGTTATTATCAATTTACACTGTCCAATCAATTTAGCATTTGCATTTGGCTGAATCTGAACAGATTGCCCTTTACACTTCACAAATCACCAGTGCTATCATTGACAACAGTAGTGGCTTGGTTCTATGGCAGCTACTCATGCCCGTGTCATAACACTGCTTCCACCATGTGTGACTTAAGCTATTCTTTTCTTTACTATGCTTTTCTCCTTCCATCATTTTGGTTAATCTTGGTGTAATCTGTCCATATCTTCATAGTAGTATAGCATAGTTCTTTTAGATGTTTTCTGGCAAAGTCCTTCCAGTTATTTACTATTGCACCTTGTTGTAAAACATCTGTGTTTCCATTCATAAGTGCATCTCTTGATTGTTGAATTACACCATATCAGTCATTTGAATAATTACTTTTGAGAAATGAGAGAGCATGTATAAAAATGACCAGAATTTCTAAATATGTAGTACTGTTTCAAACCTTTCAACTAAAGCAGACAATCTTCCCTTCAGTCAATCTAGGTTTAATTTTTTAAAATCCTCTGTGGTGGTACAAAAATTCTGTCATTGCCAAAAAAATGTGTTTAGTTAACTGTATGAGATACTAAACTCGTACATGTAATCACAAACCAATTGATGTATAATGTATTGATGTAAAATAAATCAAATGGCAACAATTAATAAAATCATAAGTACCTTTAGAATTGCACGTAAGAACTTTAGCATTGGGTGGACCTTCAAAGATGCCAAGTTTGTCCTTGACTTCACAGAGGCAAAGTCGGAAGAACTCCCGAGTAGGTCCTCCATTGTCAACAGCACCCTCAGATATTCCATAGTCATCAGTAAACTTCACATCTATTTTTTTCTCTGGTGAAAAATTGGATCTGCCCATGGCTCTGGATGCTCCATCCCACACATTTCGCCTTATGATGTTGAAGCGTACAGTGCTGTCATTATTTACTCTAGTAACAATCTGCTCCAAGATTCTCTCTAAGCTCTGGACGTCACTGAAACATACACACACACAAAAAAAAAAAAAACAGTAAAGAAATATACTAGTCTCAATGGCAATAACCCACCAACAGAATAATGATGTACCATTCTTAAGACTGTAATTGATATTTAACAAAAAAGAGATACAAATCAAGAATGTTTGTGATAATGGAAAAAAGATTAAGTTTAAGTTAAACTAAGTTTACATTTTTATCTTGTCATAAATACACTAGTATTTATAAATAGTATAAATACACTATATAAATACAAGCAGAACAAGAAAAACAACAAGATCCAACACTGACAACCAACCTCCATTCAAAAAAGTAAAAATAAACCAAAACATATATCAAGTAAAATATAAGTAATCTGATAGCCTTGGTAATCTTCAAATGACAACAGAAATCACAGGTTGCAGTTCGTAGTTTGCTTATTCAAACTGATCCAAAACTAGACAGTAGATGACTCCTTTTCCGCAACAAACATAAAATAATGGTTAATATGTTGACCTTTCAACATGTAAAAGTTTGTGTTGTACTGACCTTTCACTTGCACTTGAGTCTAAAGACCTTGAAATGGCTTCTTGGAGGTCGGGGTCATCTGACAGGTATTCTTCCTCAAACAGGCCAAGATATGTACTGCAAAGCCAGAATGTTTTGTAAATTATTTAGTTAAATTACATATAAATGATGTTGACAGAATTACATTATCACAATACATAGATTGGCCTCAGCATTATTAAAGTTGTGTGGGATCATCTTGACAGAGAACAGAACAAAAAGCCTGGAAAACTATTCCTGAACCATGCTTAAAGAAATTCAATAAAAAGAAGACATCACCATCAAGAAAGCTTGGTTAAGAGAGTTCAAGCTATGTTGAAGACTAAAGTAGCTCATATCACATTTTGAATTTTAAGCTCATTAAAATTCTACAAGTTTTGTTCTACTCTAATATACTGCGCTTCCATGTCTGTTTGTAGACAGAATTTTGTAGACTTCAGTAAATCACTGCGCTTCTTTCCTATTTTTCCAGCAAAATACAAAGAAAGCAGGGGTGGGTCATGACTTTTGCACAATATAGCTCAAAAGATTAAAAGATACAAACATGTACAAAACACATACCTGTAGGATGTGCTGGATAAACTTGGCTGGGTAGGTCCATTGGACACACTGGAGGTGTTACTAGAGAAGACACGTGTGTCACCAGTAACACTGGCAGAAGAACCCACTGATAAGCCAGGTGTGTTGTAACTGACAAAGGCAGATGTTCCACTGGAGTAAGGCTCATCCTCATCAGTAGCAACGACAGCGGGATTGGTGGACATTGTGAGGGTGTCAGCAGAGATGGAAGATTCAACAGTACAAACATCTTGGGTAGCAACGCACCAGATGACCTCATCATCAACAGACATGGACTGTGCGTTAACAATGGGAATGGCTGAGGGAACTTCTTTAGAAATTTCAACTGTGAGAACACAAAGAACAGGAGTTTAACTTTTGAATAACATCTAATCACATTTATAGCTTTTGCTTTTCATGTATTTAGGGGTACATTTCTTCCTGCTCAAAATATTAAACTAAATTTAAATATGATTTTAACAAAGACTTGACACTTAGCTAAAGACACAATGCCTAAGATGACTAAGTAACAGACACTGAACCAACTTAATTTACAGTTTATTTGGAGCGACTTTTAGATAGGAATATTTACCGCATTTGTCAGAATTCAACGTTTCTGTGAAATCCTGCCTGCTTGTATGGCTACTCTCTCCATCAGAATATGTCTGTAAATTAAAACAGATAATACATTTCATTATACTGACAACAAAATGTCATAATAAATATTAGTAATATGTTTATGTATTATGTATTAAAACATAATACAAGTGACAATGTTTAAGGGAGTTTAAAATCCATCTTTGCCTTTTTCACTCTCATTTTATGAAAATACATACATTTGCTGAAATGATCAGGATTACTTACTGATTCATTGTCCTCACATAAGATGACCTTGTCAGGTCTGACATAAATTGACTTCTGATGAAACAGTTTTTTCACAAGGTCTCCATTCAAAGTCTGTTTGGAAGTGAGTGATGGCTCAACTAGTTTGGTGTGGCATGCCAGCAAAATCTGTAGCCTAGGGGAGGAAGAAAACATAGTGTATATGAAATTTTTGTTAAGGCTAACAGACTACAATACAATACAATACATTAAAAGGCTTAATTTTTGTTAACTCTAAAAGATATCAATCCAGTCATCTGATCGGTGCTCCCAGATCCTTTTTGGAAATACCCAAAGTTGACCTTTAACAGTATAATAATCTAAGTAACAAAAAATATATATTTTTTATAAAAAAGGATCTAATGCTTACCTGCATCCTTCAACAACTGGCTGGAAGGCAGTCCTTATTGCCTGCATTACTTTGTCTGAGTCCCAGTCACAGCTAAACTCCAGTGCAGATTTTATATGTCCATTTTCAAAAAGCCAAGCTTTTTTGTTACGCCTTGGCACATGTGTAGTTAGATGGTCTGGCAAGAGAATCACTTCTTTGGTGAAAGACTGAGCCACAGAATGTGACCTGCTTAGTTGTGCTGGAAACCTAATGGAGGATAAAGGCAAATTAAACATTTCTGCATGTTATATTACACTTCTCTGATCAATGAAGTACATTTAATTAAAAAAATACACCATGCTGTACACATGTCTAATCTGCATTAATAAACACCCTCTAGCCCCATGGTAGCTAGGATAGGCTCTTGGAATCCTGAATTGGATAAGTGGAAGAGAATGGATGGATGAATGGATGGATAGATGATGGAAGATAGTGGGATGGATGGGTGGAGAAACTTAACAATCACATAAACAAATGTCTTCAATTCACGGAGTACTTTTTGTTGCTTTAAAAAAGGTTTCATTAAATTATATACTGCCAACAACTATGTATTGTAACAACTGATGTGCTTTGCTTTTACACAATGTTTGCAGATTAAGCTTACGGGACGTGAAATATTATAGAAATGTTTCCACAATTAAACAAATTAACTGTTGTGCACAGTTTAGTCTCCACGTCCACATGCTGTCAGTCTATCGCACAGTTTTTTTGTTTTGTTTTTTTGTGATATTTTTGTTTACTTAGCTTCGTCGAGCAATTGAAACCTACGGGCTATTACTAACCTTCCACTAGTAATTTCAGTGCATTTAGTTCTGTTCTTACCTCTTCTGCCTTGGGCCCTTTTGAGTAAAAGGTCTAAGATTGTAGATGGGACCTGTTGTGGGGCACTCCTGTGATGTGGAAGGCACGTTCTCTATAACGTTAGCTGGATAGCCAGGGGTTATCTGACCGGAGAGGTTCACTGCATTTGGTCTTCCACGATGAAAAAGTGAATAAATTTCTTCATCAGTAGTACGATGCGGTACACTAGTACAAATATTAGGTTGGCCAGAACATGCATTTGCCAAGGTGTTAATTAGCTCCTCATTACTTAGAATTTGAGCCACAAAATTCCGTGCGGACTGGCTCATAGTGCCATTCCTCGCAGGTACAAACAAGGAAAACACTAGATGGCGCAAGCGCCTCCGTGACGTCAAGCTTCATTCTATATATTCAGAAGATCATTCTATATATTCAAGTTTCATTCTATATATTCAGAAGATCATTCTATATATTCAAGTTTCATTCTATATATTCAGAAGATCATTCTATATATTCAAGTTTCATTCTATATATTCAAGTTTCATTCTATATATTCAGAAGATCATTCTATATATTCAAGTTTCATTTCATATATTCAGAAGATCATTCTATATATTCAAGTTTCATTCTATATATTCAAGTTTCATTCTATATATTCAAGTTTCATTCTATATATTCAGAAGATCGTTCTATATATTCAAGTTTCATTCTATATATTCAAGTTTCATTCTATATATTCAAGTTTCATTCTATATATTCAGAAGATCGTTCTATATATTCAAGTTTCATTTCATTTCCCTTCCTACTGCAAAGTGGGAAGCAGATTTATCAGTCAACCTAGACCAAAACTTCTGGTCTCAGATTTGCTTAAAAACTTTTAAATTAATTAAAAATCCCAGTCTGCAATTAATACAATACAAAATACTTCATAGAGTGCACTATACAGGTCATCGGATGTTCAAGATGGGCTTTACATCTTCCAACAACTGCTCACACTGTCAAGGCAATACACCAGACAATTACATCCACGCTCTTTGGTTCTGTCCACCAGTGCAAAAGTTTTGGCGCGAGATATGTGAAGACTTATCAAAGTGTCTGAAATGTAACATTCCAACCTCCCCCTTAGTGTGTTTGTTGGGCAGCTTAGATAATGTCACTTCAGAAAAGAATATAGCCCATATGATCTTCACTGCCCTATGCATAGCCAAGAAAACAGTCCTCATGAACTGGAAAAATAAAAATAATCTTAATTCTAACCAATATAGAAATTATCTATTAGATTACATTAGTCTTGACACAGCCTCTGCCACCACATCAGATCAATTGCTCTGGGCCCCTTTTATCAGCTCCATCACCTAGTGGGGGTGGGGGGTCATAGTTTGGTCCCGCCTTCACTGTTGTGATTGGTGAGGGGGTAGGGACAGGCTTAGGGCGTCGGGGGGTTCCCCGGAGGCATCTTCCTTGGGGGGCTCAACCCGGGGTAGCGGTCACGTCCGGTTGAGGGCTCTGTTGGCTCTCAGGTGACTGTTTCCTCGCGGCTGCGTGCAGCGGGGCTAGGGGAGGGTCTGTGCTGACGGACGTGGGTTACTGACCTGGCAACCTGGCTGCCCCTGGGTGGGTCCGGGATGGGCGTGAGGTTCTGGGGGTGCTCCGTCTCTGGGCGGGGGCCCGGGCCGGGCCTCGGGGGCTCGGGTCCTGGTTGGTGTGTTGCCGGGGTTGTGGGCGGGTGGGTGCATGGGGGCCCGGCCCCGGAGCAGGGTGCCGCCGGTGCATCGAGCCGCCTGGGGGGCTCTTCAACTGGTGGGGGGGATGGTCACATCTTGCAGGAGCTTTCTTCTCCCAGGAACTCTCTGCAGGAGGGGGAGATACAGGAGAGGTGGAGGAAGATCTCAGCCTGGGCGTTTACCGTCTTATGTAGTCTGGAAGATGTGTGGTTGGTGGGGTGGGTGCAGTTTTCTCTGTGGTGGGGTTGGGTGGACTGTCCAGGGCTCTGTGGAGCCGGGGGGCGCTACTGCACTGGGCCCCGGTCTGATGGGCCTGGGCCCCCCTTCCCTGGCGGGTCGCGGAGGGTGGGAGTGCCTACTGGGGTCAGCGGGGGAGCTGGCCCCAGGGAGGGGTTACCTGCCCCTCCCTTCCTTCCCTCCCCATCTCCAGCTGCCTCCCTCTTCCCGCTCCTCCACAACCACCCACACATGCAGGGCCTTGGAGTGGGGGTATGTCACCAGGGTGCAGAGGAGGCTACCCCCCCCCCCCCCCCCGTCCCATTCTGGCTGCCTCTGCCTCAATTTTATCCCACAACTTAGACATTCACATTATTCACACTCTCATTACACATACATATAGGATCTTGGGGGTGGGCACAATCACGGAGTCCAAATCACCATCAGGGTGTATACCTCACCCCTGACGTCGTTGCCCACCTCTCAATTTTAAATACACTTAGTCATTGAGGGTTAGCAGGAGGGACTATGCGCTTACCTGCTGCTCCTTGGCAGGTAGCTCCATGCCCTCCTGGGTTTTAATTGCACCTTAGAACACATATGCATCAACACTACAATGAGCGGGTGGAGGGAGGTTTGGAGTCTTCTCCACCCCCATTCTCTGCGGCCTGCTGGAGCGGGAGGGCTAGTAGGAGGAGTTGGCCGTCCGACTGCGGTCTGGGGTGTGGGGCCTCCCTGCTGCTGCGGAGTCGGGGTGGTCTGCCTCTCCCCACCGCAGGGAAAAGGGTAACACCACCTGGGTCTGGGTGCAATTCCCCCCTCCAGGGGCAAGGGTACCTAGACCCGGTTTGTAGAGTACGCTTGGGGAGTGTGATTGTGTGTACAGCGTCTCTTTATGTCTGTCTCCACGTTGGTTGAGTGTGGAGTGAGTGCACATGAGAGCATGAGGGTGGGAATGGATGTTTGTGTCTGTGTGTGCCTGTATGTCTGTGTCTATATGTCAGGTTGGGTATCAGACGCCACCTCTCTGGGGACACCTCAGGCCCTCCAAGGTTTGGAGGCCTATCTCCACCCACCACCACTTCCCCTGCCGGTGGCGGACTCCCTCAGGTGTCGGTGTGTTGGTGGTTCTTTGTGTCTGGGGGTGGGCGTCCGGGTACACACCGGCTCACTCCTTGGCGGCCGCTTGTCGGGGCCTGGGGCCTGGGGCTCGCTCGGGCCCCTTTGGAGGTGGGGTGCCCCCGGCCTCTCGGCCTAGGGCTCGGTCACTCAGGCGCAGCTGGGGGCCGGCGGAGCTCACGGGCGCGTCACTGCAACCCCCCCTGGCTTCTGCTCCGCGGCTGCTGAGTGAGCCCTCATCTGGGACTCTCCTCAGCTCTTACTGGAACAGTGGCGCGGCTGCCCCTCTGTTGGTCTTCCATGGTCTCTTGTGTTCTGGGGGCCTCTGGATGTCTGGAGTTTTGATCTCCTCCATACCCGCTTCACACCCTGGAGGACGGGGCTGTGGCCCCCCCACACTCCCTAGCAGATCATTACATGGAGAAACCTTTGGAATGCAAGCATGCTGATCCACACAGGTATGCACACATGGGTATTCACAGACGCGGACTAAAGCTTTCTTGGCTGCTGCCTCAAAGCACACTGTGCGCTGTCTATCTTGCGTGCTGCACAATATCGTTTATTACTTAGTAAATACTGATATCTATGACTAGCTAGTTTATTGTGATGGTGCTTTGTTTTCTCTATTATTATGTTGCTCTTTGTTGTTTGCTGTCTCCTCTGTTTGTTTGTTTGTTTGTTTGTTTGTTTTTTCTCCATACAGGTGACCCAGGAGTTTTTTTTTTTTTTTTTTTTTTTTTTTTTTGTCTCTCTTCCCCCCCCCTTCTCACCGTCTCTTCTCCCCTTGGGTTTTCTTTCTTTCTCTCCCCCTCTCTCTCTCATTCATTCCCCCTGTCCTATTTATTAAAAAAAAAAAAAAAAAAAAAAAAAAAAAAAGACAAAGGATGAACTGAAGCTCTGCCATCACGTAATGTCGCATACTGCTGTTTCTGATGTCATTTAAAAAAAAAAGAAAAAAAAAAAAAAAAAAAAAAAGTTTCATTTCATATATTCAGAAGATCATTCTATATATTCAAGTTTCATTCTATATATTCAGACTTTGGTTGGAATATATATAATATTTTCCTAAAGGGCATTCCATAATATATATACATACATATATATATATAGAGTGCTCGAGAGTGCAGCCTAGGCGGAGTAGTCGAACGCAGATTCACTGCGCACTCAACACAGACAGCATGGTCAGAAGGAAGAGCGCAGGGCAAGCTAGCGAGACAGAAGTGGACCTCCCCACCCTCATTCAGATCTGGCGTTTGGAATTATTTTGGTTTTCATGTGACGTATGACCCTGAAGGTAAGCGAGTCATGGACTGAAGTAAAACAGTATGTTGGATGTGCCATGCAATGCTCAATTACATGGGTGGGAGCTAGTGTGTTAGCGCAGTTAGCTCGTTAACGTGTTGGCCGTCTAGCCCCATGCACGGGGCGAACGGTGGTAGCTCGTTAACGGAGATTTGCCATGTTGTGGCGTTAAGGTTATTTCAACGAGATTAACCTGAAAGCACTAGTGGGAACACAACGAATATGACTGCACATTTACGCCGACATCATCCTAGTGCAAAGACAAAAACAACAAGCATGCATGCTACAAACTTTAGCCGAGTCATTTAGACAGCTGTTAGCACAGGATTCTCCTTATGGAGACCTGATATGTTTAATATGCTGCTGAGAATATAGCCCAGAAGAAGCGGATAGTATAGCTTTTATTTTGGAAAGAGACATTTCTCTGTAATAAACTCTCTTTTCCAAAGATGAGTGATTCCTCAATCAGATACAGGGCTCGCAATATCGCTAGCCCGACGTCCTGGGGCTATCTCTGCCCTGCCTGTCGGGCTATTGTAGGAAGGAAAAATATATGTCAATGCTTTTGCATTCTTTCAGAAATGTAGCTGGGTAATTATGTCATTGGGTGAGCCACTGTCAATATGTGACATATTGAAATCGCGTTTGAATTTGCGCTTGTTTTTTTGCTTTCACTTTGCAATCGCCCGAACTGTGTATAGAGAGCGACAGCACTGATCTGTGAGTGATGATAATTTGTGCATCGTGACATCGTCTTATTAATTGTTAGCTTACTATGCAAACATGACAAGTGAAATCTCCCGCAGCTTAAACATGTGAGAGGTTGATCGCGCAGGATATATATTTGACTACGATGACCTGGATGATTGAGAACCTTCACAGACAGATATATATTTTAGTTCTGCTGAGCCAAATAAGACAGGTCAGGGTGAAGAAGTGAAAGCCAAAGAAAAGCTTACCACAAAACGGAGAAGTTATGACAAATCAGACTATAAGGCAAAAAGAAAGTGCAGCCTTATGGTTTCATGGACAAAAGAATTTCTGTGGCTGCAATATGACGAGCTAAATAACCAGGGCTGCACATAAGTGGTCCACAGGTGCGTATTCGCTGTCAAAATAAAAAACACGCACAAGGGTTAGGGTTAAATTTAAAAACTGTACTTTTGAGTTAAAATATATATTTATAATTTTAATAAATGACAAATTAAGAAGGCATGAACATTTTTTTTGTATCGAAAAAATATCGAACCGTGACACCAAAGTATCGAACCGAACCGAACCGAACCGTGAATTTTGTGTATCGTTGCACCCCTAATATATATATATATATATATATAAAACACCCAGCACGCCCCTGCGGGCGGTTTATCCTTCAAGCTCGGGTCCTCTACCAGAGGCCTGGGAGCTTGAGGGTCCTGCGCAGTATCTTAGCTGTTCCCAGGACTGTGCTCTTCTGGACAGAGATCTCCGATGTTGTTCCCGGGATCTGCTGGAGCCACTCGCCTATCTTGGGAGTCACCGCACCTAGTGCTCCGATTACCACGGGGACCACCGTTACCTTCACCCTCCACATCCTCTCGAGCTCTTCTCTGAGCCCTTGGTATTTCTCCAGCTTCTCGTGTTCCTTCTTCCTGATATTGCTGTCATTCGGAACCGCTACATCGATCACTACGGCCGTCTTCTTCTGTTTATCTACCACCACTATGTCCGGTTGGTTAGCCACCACCATTTTGTCCGTCTGTATCTGGAAGTCCCACAGGATCTTAGCTCGGTCATTCTCCACCACCCTTGGGGGCATCTCCCATTTTGACCTCGGGACTTCCAGGTTATACTCGGCACAGATGTTCCTGTACACTATGCCGGCCACTTGGTTATGGCGTTCCATGTATGCCTTGCCTGCTAGCATCTTGCACCCTGCTGTTATGTGCTGGATTGTCTCTGGGGCATCTTTACACAGCCTGCACCTGGGGTCTTGCCTGGTGTGATAGACCCCAGCCTCTATGGATCTTGTGCTCAGAGCTTGTTCTTGTGCTGCCATGATTAGTGCCTCTGTGCTGTCTTTCAGTCCAGCTTTGTCCAGCCACTGGTAGGATTTCTGGATATCAGCCACCTCCTCTATCTGCCGGTGGTACATATCGTGCAGGGGCCTGTCCTTCCATGATGGTTCCTCGTCTCCCTCCTCTTTCTTGGGTTTCTGCTGCCTGAGGTATTCACTGAGCACTCGGTCAGTTGGGGCCATCTTCCCAATGTATTCTTGGATGTTCGTTGTCTCATCCTGGACTGTGGTGCTGACACTCACCAGTCCCCGGCCCCCTTCCTTCCGCTTAGCGTACAGCCTCAGGGTGCTGGACTTGGGGTGAAACCCTCCATGCATGGTAAGGAGCTTTCTTGTCTTTATGTCAGTGGCTTCTATCTCCTCCTTTGGCCAGCCTATTACCCCAGCAGGGTACCTGATCACGGGCAGGGCGTACGTGTTGATGGCCCGGATCTTGTTCTTACCATTCAGCTGACTCCTCAGGACTTGCCTGACCCTCTGCAGGTACTTGGTGGTTGCAGCTTTTCTTGCGGCCTCTTCATGGTTCCCATTTGCCTGCGGGATCCCCAAGTACTTGTAACTGTCCTCTATGTCTGCAATGTTGCCTTCTGGTAGTTCAATCCCCTCAGTTCTGACTACCTTCCCTCTCTTTGTTACCATCCGACTACACTTCTCCAGTCCGAACGACATTCCAATGTCATTGCTGTATAGCCTGGTAGTGTGGATCAGTGAATCGATGTCTCGTTCACTCTTGGCATACAGCTTGATGTCATCCATGTACAGGAGGTGGCTGACAACTGCTCCGTTCCGTAGTCGGTATCCGTAGCCAGTCTTGTTAATGATCTCACTGAGGGGGTTCAGGCCTATGCAGAACAGCAGTGGGGACAGAGCATCTCCTTGGTAGATCCCGCACTTGATGGTGACTTGTGCTATGGGCTTGGAGTTGGCCTCTAGTGTTGTACACCACATCCCCATTGAGTTCCTGATGAAGGCTCTTAGGGTCCCATTGATCTTGTACAATTCTAGGCATTCCAGTATCCAGCTGTGGGGCATTGAGTCATAGGCCTTCTTGTAATCAATCCAGGCAGTGCACAGGTTGGTCAGTCTGGTCTTGCAGTCTCGGCTGATTGTTCTGTCTACCAGTAGCTGGTGTTTTGCGCCTCTGGTATTCTTGCCAATTCCTTTCTGTGTCCCGCTCATGTATTGACCCATGTGCCTGTTCATCTTAGCCGATATGATGCCTGACAGGAGCTTCCATGTAGTACTGAGGCAGGTTATTGGTCGGTAGTTGGAGGGGACCGGTCCCTTCTTTGGGTCCTTGGGGATCAGGACCGTCCGGCCTTCAGTTAGCCATTCCGGGTGTCTCTCGTTAACTAGCAGCTGGTTCATTTGTGCTGCCAGACGCTCGTGGAGTGCAGTTAGCTTCTTCAGCCAGTAGGCGTGAACCATGTCGGGCCCTGGTGCTGTCCAACTCTTCATACTGGAGACCCTTTCTTGGATATCTGCCACTGTGATGGTTACTGGACCCTGTTCAGGGAAGTCGCTGTGGTCTGCCCTCAGATCCTCTAGCCACTGAGCATTGCCGTTATGGGTTGCATCCTTCTCCCATATGCTCTTCCAGTATTGCTCCGTCTCCAGCCTTGGTGGTGCTGTTCTCTTATTGTTCCCTTGCCACTGAGAGTACACCTTTGCTGGTTCTGTGGAGAACAGCTGGTTTATTCTCCTGCCTTCTATCTCTCTGGTGTACCTCCTCAAGCGGCTGGCCAAGGCTGTGAGTCTTTGCTTGGCAGTTTCCAAGGCCTCAGGTATGGACAGCTTGCTGTATTTCTTAGGCACCTTATTCGTCGCACCTTTCTGCAACTCCGTTAGTTGGCTAACCTCTCTCCGTGCTACTTTGATCTTGCCCTCTAGCCTCCTTCTCCATGGAGGGTACTGCCCCTTGTCGCTGTTCAACTTGTAGCCAAGCATCTCACTGATCACTGCTGCCGTATTGTAGATCAGCTTGTTAGTGTCGGTAATCGTGGTTGTAGGTATTGCCCATAGTGCTGCATTAACATCATCTAGCAGACCTTCTGAGGGTACTTCACGTAATCTTGGTAACCGGCTACGGGGGATCCAGGTTTCAAGCTTGGCCATGATCCTATTTTTCAGGTCAGTTCCTCTCGCACTCAACGATCCTTCTCCTATCACACTTGGGGCTATGTACCCAATCTCGGGTGGGGGTGATGATATCTCCCCCCTGATATATATATATATATATATATATATATATATATATATATATATATATATATATATATAGATATATATAGATATAGATATAGATGTGTGTGTGTATATAACTAGACTTTATGCATAGATGTGTGGCTATATACATGTATGTACAACATATATACAATGTATGTATATATGTTTATGGACAGGCATGCAATGTAGTGACAAGGATTGACAAGAACTAATATTGCATATGAGAAATATTGCACATAGAAACTAACATGGTGTATTGTACGCTGCAGGTAAGGAAGGAAAGTAGCCTTGCAGGGAAGGAAAGACCTGAATCTCTCATGGTTGGGGGTTGGGGGAGGGTGTCGTTGCACAACAAAAGCAGGAGAACAATGGAGCTGAAGACCTGTGAAAATCTCATTGGGGTGCCAAGAGGTGTTAGGGTCGGGGGAATTTACGCAAATTTGCGCAGGGCTAGTAAATCTAATAGTAGGGACTTGCACCAGGGAAAAAAAGGCTCAGTAATTCTAGTGCTAGTCTCGTGTCTTTTTTGTATTACTTTCCCTGGAACACCCTCTCACAGTCTGTGTCTAAAACCTAAAAGAGAATTATGGATGTGATCAACTGGTCTCTGAATGCTATTGACACCCTTTAACGAGAAGTCTGGGCTCGGGAGAACCCGAGTGCCCTGGAGGGACTTTCCCTGCTGGATACATGATGGACGGGTGGCAGAGGATCGTGTGCCTGGTGGGACTGTCGATCAAGGACGCTGAAGATATCTACCTATTCAGAACCATGATAACAGGGTTCTTGCTGATCGGAGCTGCCTTGGCCCTGGCTTATCGGAGAATTAAGAGAGCGGAACCGGCTGTTCAAACCCCCACAAGGCTGCCCGCTGGGATTGGAACGACAGGTGCGACTTCTCAGAAAGGGCTCACTGAAGGCAGGATGGAGGTTGGAGTCGCTTACGACTGCAGTGAATGCTCAGAATAACACCTTTGAGCGTATATTGGATTACATCAAGGAAGAATCCACTCGGAACAACACCTTGGGGCGGAAGCTGGATTACATCGCGGATCAGTTGGCTGCGGTCGTGAGGTCTCAGAATCTGCTATGTGAGCAAAAAAGAGTGACAAGACCACAGAATCGACGGCTAATAACATCACGGAGAAACTCGCAGCTATTAAGGGGAGATTGAGAGACCAGTGTCGAAGTGTTAAAAACAGCTTGAAATTCTCATGAGTTGTTTGCAAAAGAAAAATTACCATCATAATGCGGCTACCCCTTCGGCGCCAGCTGTGGGCTCAAGGCTGGAGCCGAACAAAAACTACCTGATAACGACTGTGTTGAGTCTGTTCCTTCCCATTCCCCACAAGGCCACCTGGGTTGGTTGGAAGACTGTTTACTTTTTTTCCTCGCTACCTGGCCTGACCTGTCTCCCCAATGTGATGTTTGCATTGTATGTACGGTCGGCAAGGTCTGTCATCTCGGTTGTGGGCAAAAGACCTGAAACTGACAAATAAAGGCTATCTCATCATCTCATCTCATCTTAGCTCGGTCATTCTCCACCACCCTTGGGGGCGTCTCCCATTTTGACCTCGGCACTTCCAGGCCATATTCGGCACAGATGTTTCTCTATACTATGCCGGCCACTTGGTTATGGCGTTCCATGTATGCCTTGCCTGCTAGCATCTTGCACCCTGCTGTTATGTGCTGGATTGTCTCTGGGGCATCTTTACACAGCCTGCACCTGGGGTCTTGCCTGGTGTGATAGACCCCAGCCTCTATGGATCTTGTACTCAGAGCTTGTTCTTGTGCTGCCATGATTAGGGCCTCTGTGCTGTCTTTCAGTCCAGCTTTGTCCAGCCACTGGTAGGATTTCTGGATATCAGCTATTAGGGTTAAATTGTTAAATGTTTGTCATTTTTATGTTTACCATTTGTCCATTGTGATAGGTTTGCAGCATAAACCTATTCGCTGGAACGTTGAAGACAATATAATTACACCGCAAAGCAAGACACGAAGTAGGCAAGTTCTTCATGTTACTCGTGCACGGGAGAGAACCGGACAAAGCGCCGTCCCTTCGCTTGACCCCAGTTGCTCTCGTCCGTTCTCCCGTACCACTGTCCTTTTATTGAGGTTACATGAATATGCATAGGTTCATTAACATCACACAAAGAGTACCTTGCCTGTGTGTGTGTGTGTGTGTGTGTGTGTGTGTGTGTGTGTGTGTGTGTGTGTGTGTGTGTGTGTGTGTGGGGTACTGCTGATCAAAGGGTCATAAAAGCACACAAGCAAACATCCCTGGTCAGGAAGAGGGTAGACCCCCCCTCATCCTAGATAACACAGTAAGGAAGTTCAGCAGTTCATTTATACACAAAAAGCACTTAGACTAGAACAGACGTAACTACGTTAATCCTACCATAACACAATTAAACAAGGTACGAACTTTCCCATGCTCCCAGGATGTAAGTGTGCATTCCAGTGTGGAATACACACCAAGCCTCTGTAGTCTGTTAAAGATCACACAACCTATCACTACACAATTGATTATACACCTCTTAGGATGAGACATTCTTTCAATCTACAAATAATTATACACTTCTAAGCATATATGAGTAAATATTTCTAAGCATAAATGACAATCAACAATACAAAACCTATCATTCCCCCCTTTTTGACCTTTATGCTAGAAAAGTTCCTAGTTATGAATACCTCATGTCTAACAGCTTTAAGGCAAACATTGTTATATTCAGCATATGTCAAATCACCCTAAATTACTGAAAAAGTACACAGTTTAACAAATTTATTAGCAGTTATCCCATTCCTCATTGAGCTCATCTCATGGCAAACTGCATCTTACGAGCAAACAAAGAAATTGTTAATTTAATAGTGAAAATAAGAAAGTAACATTTTCAAAAACATCTCAGCTTGGTAATGCTTCCTCCAGGTGTGCAAATCACATGTCTCTCTGCAGAGTGGTTTGAGTTCTCCAGGGCGACATAAATGTCTCTTCCAGTTGTTTCCATCATTGTCCATAGGACCAGAGTCCAAATGTATGTAGGATAAACATTCAAACATACCAGTTGGTTTTGTTGTTTGTCAACATGGGTCTCAGCTATTTCCAAAGCTGCAGACCTCTCAGCACTCTAGTTTTATGGCCTCCCATTACCCCATTCAAGCCTTCGTCCTGTGAGGGGGATATTTATGACTCCTTAATTGTCCACGCTCTGCAGAGAAACACCTCTGTGAAAAGGGTGCAGGGTTCAGTTGTCTTACTGCTATTATGATCCCAGCAGCCTTCAGAGTGTCATCGTATGCACAGTACAGTGGCACATTAGGTGATGTTCATAGTAAACTGCTGTCATCACCACCATAGCTTCTGGTTCCTGTGCTTTCACAGAATCATGATGTCATCCTCGAACTCCTTCTGCGCTGTCGGTGGAGCTTGGCACGCTCCTCATCCCTCGAGTTTTCGTGTTCCAACGCTGCTGAAGGTTTAAGGCAGAGCACGTCGTACACCTTAGTTCCTCAGCGTCAATATTGAATCTTTCATTTTATTTAAAATCTCCTGGAAGCTCAGTAGCACAGCTCTCTGTGTCATGTCTGCTGTGCTGAAGATGATCTCTGATCCTCCTGAAGTCTCTCCTGGCCTCAGCTCCCATCTTGTGGACGATCCTCTCAGGCACTCCTTCTCGTCATGCATAGTCCTGATTTTGGGCCTGCTGGATCTGTCTCAAAACACTCAGCTTCTCTGCCTTCCTCCTGGTTCAGCTGATTTCATGATGGGCCCCAACCAGCTTGATCTTTGACCTCAACCACTGCCTGGGCTATGCCTGGAATGTTTCTCGCTTCTCACTGCTGCACCTGTATTTCAGAAAGGCTTCTATTTGGAGAGCATGTCAACAATCATCAAACCACATTCTTTAGTTCAGTGAACTTCACTTATAGGCCATCAAAGCCTCATCCGAACATGGATGCATCACTTGCATAGATTTAATACTTGTAAATAAACAGCTAACCACACAAATCACTGCAACAATAATAGTAAACATTGTTTAATATTAATTCTGGACCCCACCTCTTGACGCATGGACACTCCCATGCGTCAACTCACCAAACCTGGATCCCTGTCTTAAAAGCTGGTTCCACCAGGAGCCTGCATACACAAGATCTGGAAATAAAATCAAACTTCACACGTATAAACAATTATATCAAAAGAGTAACAAGCATTCAGTATGAGGTGCCGTAAGGGACATTATTACTGAAACGCTCTCACACACACACAACTGAAACGCTCTCACACACACTACTGAAACGCTCTCACACACACTACTGAAATTTTAGCTCTCACACACACTACTGAAACGCTCTCACACACACTACTGAAACGCTCTCACACACACTACTGAAATTTTAGCTCTCACACACACAACTGAAACGCTCTCACACACACTACTGAAACGCTCTCACACACACTACTGAAATTTTAGCTCTCACACACACTACTGAAACGCTCTCACACACACTACTGAAACGCTCTCACACACACTACTGAAAATTTAGCTCTCACACACACAACTGAAACGCTCTCACACACACTACTGAAACGCTCTCACACACACTACTGAAATTTTAGCTCTCACACACACAACTGAAACGCTCTCACACACACTACTGAAATTTTAGCTCTCACACACACTACTGAAACGCTCTCACACACACTACTGAAACGCTCTCACACACACTACTGAAACGCTCTCACACACACTACTGAAATTTTAGCTCTCACACACACTACTGAAACGCTCTCACACACACAACTGAAACGCTCTCACACACACTACTGAAACGCTCTCACACACACTACTGAAACGCTCTCACACACACTACTGAAATTTTAGCTCTCACACACACAACTGAAACGCTCTCACACACACAACTGAAACGCTCTCACACACACTACTGAAAAACCAAGGCATTTCAGTTGAACAGGAAGGCATTTCAGTTAAACAGGAAGGCATTTCAGTTGAACAGGAAGGCATTTCAGTTAAACAGGAAGGTGTTTCAGTTGAACAGGAAGGCATTTCAGTTGAACAGGAAGGCATTTCAGTTAAACAGGAAGGTGTTTCAGTCGAACAGGAAGGCGTTTCAGTTGAACAGGAAGGCATTTCAGTTAAACAGGAAGGCATTTCAGTTAAACAGGAAGTTAATTCTTGACAAGGAAACTGAAGGAAAAAGTGTTAGATTTCAAACAAACCACTACACAGATGTCTACTCAGCAACCTGTTAGTTAGGGGTGGGTTTTTATAATCAATTTATTGATTAAAATAGATTCTGGCTTGGATAACGTGAAATCGATTCATTAAAATCCTGAATCGATTTTTTAATATAAATTAATTTTACCCGAAATGCCAGAATCTCTGGTGAAACCTCACAAAATTTCAACAACCACCAAACAGCTAAGACAGTAAATGAGAGCAGGTACATGGCTTCTGCACAAAGACGTAAACACACAGCGCGGACCCGCGGATCAGAATCAGTGAGATGTCGCCCACCCGACAGCACGGACACGGTCGGGGCTGAAAGCCGACAGCTCGCTGACTCTGATCTGTCGGCAGGTCCGCGCTTTGTTTTCACGCCGTTTTTGCGCCGATTCTAAAGCTGTTAGTTTTATCTCTCTCCAAACAATATTGACTGAACCAGCAGCAAAAGAAGATCCAAACTGCGCTTCACATAAACATCGTCATGAATTCCCTAACTGTTTTGCTTCCACCACGATAAAATCGCACGTCATGCACAGCCCTCTCTCTTTCTTTCTCTCTCTCTGTACTTCAAGAACAGTTTCCCGTCTAAAAATCTGTTTTCTGCATTATTCGCTTGCTTGTTATGCACAAGTCTACTGTTGTTTACAGCGCAGTCGGCCGCTGTTTTTTTTTTTTTTTCATTTTACATACTTCCGAAAAGAAAACCTAATTTCTGCCGTTCAATACTGAATAAATTTAAACTTTTTAAAATTATGCAAAATGCAAAACGTTAGCCGTGTCTCTAATAAAACCGCTGTAACGTCAGAGGTAACGTTCATATGTTAATGATTTTCTTTCGTTTTTGATGTACTGCAGAATATTTTTTATAAAATCCCAGGCCAGGAAAACCACCTTCATGTTTTTATGTGTTTTATCTTCAGCTACTTTGACACAAAGGCATCTGCTGTGATGCTCACACCTTTGATAAAGTCTTGCGTGTGTCAGCTTCCTTTTTTTAAATACAAAAATATGTAAATGTACTGATCTGAATTATAATATTTCTGACTGTCAAAATTCCCCATAATCAAATCGAATTGAATTGAATCGAATCGTGGAACAAATCGATTCTGGACCTTAGTGAGACAGCTGCATTACTTAACAATATATTAGCCTCAGCATAAGTCAAAATTTAGAATAGCAGGAGACGTGCATTATCCTGGTTATTTTTTTGGCATATGTGCTTTTTGTCTTTTTTTAGCAAAGAAAAATATCTTAAAATCATCAATAAAACCAGGGAGAGAAGGCTTAGCATTCCTCCATTTAGCACAATGGATATGATATTTACTCAAAAGTATTGTTAAGATATTCATTGTGTGTACTCATGTTGTACAGTGTTTAACTGCATTATGGTTACTGTGGTTTAACAGAGACAGTATTTTAGTTGCCACCACAAGGAGGCACTGTTTCATTGTAAGAGCACGGATGCTGCGTCATCACGCCCCTAAGAAAAAAAAAGTATACCACAACGAAAATGGCACCCATGAGAAAAGTTTTGCCGCATGTTGATGAGGAATAAAGTTCCCAAAAATATTAAGGACATTTTTGCCTCCGTCGTCATTTTCCTTCGAGTTGATCGCTGTCGATGCTGCAATACTCAACAAGTATGATGATGTTAATAATGTCTCAGACATCCAATGCTAGATGATCCATATAAAAAAAATTATGATGTAATTCAAACAGTGGCACATCATTAATATTTAGGGAAATCCAATTTTTTAAGTTGCACCAAATACATTGTGTGATAGGGCATAGGAAAAAAAAAGATGTTCTAGGGTTTCATTTTCATCAGTACAAAAAGAACACTGATCCACCTCAAAGCCAAATCTCTTTTTTTAGAAATTCTGCCACAGTATTAGTTTTGTTTAAAGTGTGTTTCTTTAACTTTAGGTAGAATAGGCTATTTCATAAATTTTTAGTATGCTTTATCCAGTGTATATGAAATAACTAAATTAGAACCATGCCATGTAACCATTCTGTTGTAACTATGAAATATTTTGTCTTTGAAGAAACTACTAACAAATTTCTTATTGCATTTTTATCAAACAGCTGACATTGCCCTAGCAATAAATTTGGGAGCACTGATGAGAAATTATTGTATATCATAAAAATTTTAATCAAATGAAGCAGAGGCAGTGGGACCAGTTCACAAAATTTGTTATATTCTCTTTGAGAACAGTTTAGACAATATTTTTCTGAAAAGTCTGTGTAACTTAGAATGACACCGTTATCATCCAACAAATCTGTTATGAATATAATATTTTTGTTCAAACCAGTCACTCTTGAAAATTGATTTTTGATTAAGTGTTATTACCCTATTATTCCATAAGGTTGAATTATGGGGAGAAGTTGTGGGTAAATCTCATTTTCCCAAAAATGCAACGTCTGTTTTGGAAAGTTTGATATCTTTATGGGGATTTTATTTGCCGCAAAATCACATTTCAAAATAAAGTCTAATCCTGTATACTATTTTATTAAACAAGAATCATGGGATGTGGAGCTAAGTAGAGTCTGGCTGTGACAGACAAGATTTTAACCATTTAATTCTAAGGGTGCCAACCATAAATTCCAATTCTGGAGTTTTGATACCACCTTTATTGTATCCCTTCACAAGCTGAGATCTTTCTATGTAATGGGTTTTATTCCTCCACAAAAATTCGAACACATTTCTATTTATGGTTTTCATGGTATTTATCGTTTTTTTATTTTTATATCGTTTACGTGGTGCAAAAAAGGTTGGGGACTGCTGTACTAGCAGGTTGCTGAGTAGAAATCCTTGTAGTGTTTTGAAATATACCACTTTTTCCATCAGTTTCCTTGTCAGGAAACAACTTCCTGTTCAGCAGAAATGCCTCTGGTTTCAGTGGTGTGTGTGAGAGCGTTTCAGTAGTGTGTGTGAGAGGGTTTCAGTAGTGTGTGTGAGAGCGTTTCAGTAGTGTGTGTGAGAGCGTTTCAGTTGTGTGTGTGAGAGCGTTTCAGTTGTGTGTGTGAGAGCGTTTCAGTAGTGTGTGTGAGAGCTAAAATTTCAGTAGTGTGTGTGAGAGTGTTTTAGTAGTGTGTGTGAGAGCGTTTCAGTAGTGTGTGTGAGAGCGTTTCAGTAGTGTGTGTGAGAGCGTTTCAGTAGTGTGTGTGAGAGCTAAAATTTCAGTAGTGTGTGTGAGAGCGTTTCAGTAGTGTGTGTGAGAGCGTTTCAGTAGTGTGTGTGAGAGCGTTTCAGTTGTGTGTGTGAGAGCGTTTCAGTTGTGTGTGTGAGAGCGTTTCAGTTGTGTGTGTGAGAGCGTTTCAGTAGTGTGTGTGAGAGCTAAAATTTCAGTAGTGTGTGTGAGAGTGTTTTAGTAGTGTGTGTGAGAGCGTTTCAGTTGTGTGTGTGAGAGCGTTTCAGTAATAATGTCCCTTACGGCACCTCATAATTCAGCACGGGCAAGACAAGTGTCATGTGCAGGTTTTCTCAAATCATTAAATCACCATCATTACCATAATTTGCCTCAAACATGGATCATCCCATGTGCTCAGTTAACATTAATGTAATCGGTGACTTCTCTTAAGCAAAGTCACTCCACTCATATATTATTATGGGTCCAAAAGTGGCCAGCAAATGAGCCCATAATAAACTATACCATAAATACCGTAATCTCTTATTTGTTTTACTCATGTCACTTGTCCATTTCAGCTGAATCCTCCACAGCATTCTCAAAGAAACAAACATAAGCAATACACATTGACTGTGGTCAGACGGAGGTCAGACACAGGTCAACAGGTTCCAGAGGTGCCATAAAAAAGACCATAAAGTCAACCATCCCTTCTCGTGGAAGGAATGCCATTCACATATAAACCCAGAAATCCTATAGTAGAAAAACAGTAACTAATCCTCTTATAAACCACATGATCAAACACATGAAAAACTGTAATGCTGTAGAAAAGAAAATACAAATGTTAGCGCTGCGCAGATGTATACAATTTCTCACAGTAACTTCTGTGAGCAACAAAAGGTAGGGAATATCACCCTTGGTAAATGCACAGACACAGAAAGTGGCATTTCACAGGTTAAATCATCATGCACCCTCGAATGTTGCTGTCATCTTACTGCTCCTGTAACAAAAAACACATATAGATTTGTAACCCGGGTTAAAAAAATGCATAAATAGTAAAAGATAAGTGAAGTCTGAGAATATAAATATCAAAGAGTTCATTTATTTAAATTTTCTTGTTTATTAAAAAGGTAAAAGTTCATGTAAAATGATTAAAAACATGTTTGCATTGTTTAAAATAAGTTATCTTTCTTTTCTTGTGAATTGTTTGTGAGAACTGTAATTTCCTACGGGGATAAGGTCTGTGAAGGTAACACAGGGTGGAGAAGGAAAAGGAAAAGAGAGACGAGAGCGCGAAAAGAGAGGGCGGTGGTGCGTGAGTTGCACGGAGCATCCGGAGAAGTTAGCTTGTTTTTATGTACAAAGAGTAAGTGTGTTTTGACTTTTCGGACAGATAAGTCACAGTGTCGGTAAGCTAGTGACATAACACGTAAAGTTTCAGCGTGAGTCTGCTGGACTGTGTGCTTTGTTTCTTGCGGCTGTGCACGCATTAAGTTAAAGTGAGGCTAACCCAGCCGTTCGCTAATAAGGACTACTGTAGGCTGCTGTTTCGCTAAAGTTGTGGAACGTAATAAGCTGCAGAGGATCGTTACCGAACTGGATAACGACGGACACACCCCAGATAGTCACTCTGAGTGCCCGCGTCACTCAGAGTACCTCTGGCAACGTGGGAAGCTAAAACAGGTAGCTTGTGGAGCACGTGGAGATCACGGACCTTCCTCATCTTTGTGCTACTGCATTCAGAGCGGAGTGTTTCTGAAGGAGCTGAAGACAACTTGTTGCCTGGATTAATCTGGTGGGAATTGCACGTTTCACAAGGTACTGAGTTTATTTATTTATTTTTGCTCGTGGAGTGAAGAACTTCCGGTTGGGAGATCGTTTTGGATTATACTGGATCAATACAGGCCTGCAACGTAGGGTTTATTTCTGCCGGCTTTAGTTTTAGTTTGGGACTATAATTGTTTTATCACTGGTGGTTTACACTGTATGTGTGGAGATTCTGTGTACAGTGGGTAAGTTGCTGTGTGTTTTCTTGGTTTGCCTGAATACTGAAATCTGCCATTTTATTATTTTCTTGTTTTCATTGTTTGGTAAATTAAAAGAGGGTTGCAAGGCTCTACTTTACATGGTGTATGACATGATTTACTGCACTGTAGTCACTAGTGTTTATTTTCGCGTGTAGTGCTACTGTTAAGGAATAAGCCTCATTGATCCCAGAAACAAAAGAGAAGTTAACTTAAAAATATCGTACGAGAGTACACTAGAAAAAGAACCCAAAGCCCATTTATTTAATGGTATTGAGTAAATGAGGGCTACAGATTCATCCACCCTTTTGTCCTGTCTAGGTGGAGATTAACTTTGAGTCGTGATCAAGTCTTGTCAGCTTTTACCAGTCGGTCAGTCAGTTTGTTTGTTTTTATTTCCATTCATTCATTCATTCATTCATTCTTCCTTTGCTGATAGTGGAACCTGTCGTCGCATTTTTAGTTTCCACTCTCAGCAAAATGACGTCATTTCAAAAAAAGAAAAAGAACTTTAGATTACATCGCTGAATCCTTTTTGGACAGGGACTTTCATTTAATAATTGTCCCAAATGAGTGGCTTTCTCGATCGGTCGTATAGCACTTTCAATTCCCGACGTGCAGATCTGCTTAAAGAAAAGAAATAAACAAACAAAATCAGTGCCTGTTCAAAAGATAAAAATGAAAAATAACAGAGATTATCAAACAAAACTTTCAGTGCACTGTAAAAGTATCAAAATAAAAAGGCCTTGTTAAGTCATGACACAAACTCCTCATCTCAGGTAAATCATACCATTAGCATGGTTCATCATACCATCATACTAATCGGCAGGCTCGACTTCACAACAGAAGAAAAATCATCAGCTAGATTCACTCCAAATCAATCATCAGCTGCACAACACACACATAAGCCTAATGTGTCTTATTAGCTATGAGTTTAATCACCAGGTCTGTGCTCTTCACTCATCTAAATCACAGATCTATTTTATTCAATTTTCCTTTTTCCCTTCATCATAAAACATGTGACATGCTGTCATGCACTTCACAAAAGACGTTTGTTCTGACGTATTCAGAGTTGTATATCTAGATACAGAATTCACTCGCACATCAAAGCAGGAAACTCAGTGTTTTAGAGTTTCCACTCAAACACATCTCATTCACTCGTGCTAGAATTCAGTCACCTTTCATTAATCTAAAACCGATCAACTAATTTGCATATCAGCTATTAACCCACTAAGTTGACAGGACAACAGGAAAGCATGTTCAAAATATTATCACAAAAGGCAATTTCCCTCATACAGTAAATTACTTGCTGCATCAATCAAGCAGGAAGCTTCTCCCAATTTACCATATTAACAACTAAATTTATTGTCTGATCACTGATTTATCAAACCAGGATTTTTTTCCACAAAAGTTAAATTGTTGTCCTGCAACTTAGAGAGTCAATTTTTTTTTTTTTTTTTTTGCATTGAATAAATTCGGTTTTGATAACAAGTGTCTGCTAAATTGACACTATTTTAACACTGATGAAAGATAACAAGCTAATTTTTATTGCATGTCTGTGGAGCTGCATATCCAGCAGAGCATGCAATGTGCTATGAGTTTCACTGGTCTTTGCATCACACGAGGTAACTTGGACAAGATGATAAACAGACTCACACACTTAGAATGTTGTCTAATCTTCATGAGCTCTCTTGTGTTTGTATTAGTAGGGTTAATGCATGTTCTGTTTTTGTGTGATTTTGTATATGTTCCTATTTTCGCAGTGTTTAAAACTCCGTCTCAATTTTCCAACTTAAGCAGTCAGTTTTCTTTTCCCCAGATTTGCTAACCCAAATTTTGATTTCCCACATTTAATAACAGCATTCCTCTGTGTTTCCACTTACTCTCACTCTGTTGTCATCTCACTCTTTTGTCCTCTCCCACTTTCAACAGTCCACAGCCGGCAGTTCTCCTTCAGCTTTGTCCTGTGTTCCACTGTCTCTTCTTGCCATTTTACTCCACAGGTGGCAAATGTCAAACTCCAACAGTCTCCTCAGTTCTCCTCAAAAGTTTTCTTCACATGCACAGTGAAGTTTCAGCTTGTTGTAGACACAGTGCCATTCATCCAATCAGTCAGGATGATGGGTTTGCTCTTCTCTGATGCTGTTTGTCCACATTGCTGCTGCTCGCTGAGACTTTTTGCTCAGGACTTGCTGCTGTCTCTTTATCTGCCATGTTATTGCTTTGGAGCTGCATTCTTCAGGGAGGAGTGAGCACTTGCTTGTGAGGTTGAGAGACACATACACATTGCGCTGTAAATAAGTCAGCCAGAACTTGGCCTGCATGTTTCCAATGATGTTTAACTATAAATGTCTTCCGTCCGACCGCTGCATGTGGAAAATTGATACAGGTCTGCTTTTCACCTGAAAGTGACAAACTAAGACATGTTCATTATCATCATCACTGCTTAATCAACACACATCTCTCTCTCTCTCTGTCTGTGTTTGTGTAAACAATCCTTTCTTAAAGCAGAAAATGACATTGTAGTTGTTTTTCGGCTGATCAACACAAAACCTTTTTCCTATGATTTTTTTTTTTCGTCTACAATGTAATTTGTCTCTTTTTCACTCTTTTTTTTTTTTCAATAGCTGGTGGTCTGCAAAATCACTGCTCTCACTCACAATCAGAGGCAATTACTTTTGCACAGTGCACAAAAACACTGTGATGTCAGACATATTCACACTCATTTTGTCATCTGCATAAATAAACCATATGGCTGGAGATATGTGCCATGGTGATCCATAGGCATGATCACACGTTTATTTAATTATTTTTAATCCAACAAAACAAATAAACAAAAACATGATGCTGATGCTACACACACACACGAGTCAAGGCGCAGAAAAACTGCTCATGGAAACGCTGCACACTCTCTGTTTCCCTCTCTTTGAGCAGCTCTCAGACAGCTCTCGATCTGATAATGTGTAGCTTGCTCATCAGCTCAGAAAAAAGAAAAAAAAGAACTGCAACGCGACATCACACAGTAGTTGCATGCTCTGCCCACAGTGGCAAAGTCTTACACTTACATATTCAACACAGCTTCTCCATCATGTATTTTTAGATGTTTCATACAGGGTTCACAGGTGTGCTCTATATCTCAACAATGGCTCATAATGAGACGACAGTCTTTCACACAGGTCAAGTGCCTCTATGCACTTCAGTAGTTTAAATATTTACCTATATCACTTCACCTCACATGTCATTGTACTGAATTTGAGCAACCACAAGCTTAATGTAGATTACTTTTAACAACTATCCACCTCAATTACGTCTATGGTTTGGCACACAGGCTTTTAACATTTTGTGTCAGGAAGGGGTGGGGGGAAAGCCACCCACCAGAGCACAGCTGCTGATGTGGGCTGGCCTTTTCCACACACTCTTCAAGGCTGGTGTGTTTTCTGAAAACTTCTAACATTTGAATCTCTTCCATTCATAAGCCTGCGATTAACCGCACGGCTCAGGTTCGCGTGAAACCCGCGCGACCGCATTCGCGTGCACCCACGCAGCTGTGGAGCCTTCGCTCTCTCTCTTTTTTACATAAATACTTTGTGCTGCCAGGAGCAAAGTCCAGCACAAACGTCTTTCTCCCTCCAACTCACTCTTGGTTGCTTAGAAACCCATAATAACAACAACAGCTGCTGACGTCACACACCACGCGGTCTGCTCCGCACACACAACAACAACGAAGACGAAAAAAACAATAACACAAAATAGGCCAACTGTCCAGCACAATCTGGACCCCGCGGAACTTCTCAACACCCCACAAAGCGGTGGAGAACTCACCTCTCGCTGCACAAAGTAGCGAGGAACCTCTTACCCCACAAAGCGGTAAGGAACCTCTTACCCCACAAAGCGGTAAGGAACCTCTTGCTGCACACAGTAGCAAGGAACCCGGGTTTCGCTCCACAAAGCAGCGAACTTCTCAACGCCTCACAAAATGGCGGAGACTGCACAACGACACGGTTATAGAGTCGGCCTCTTTAAACTTACTTGGCGTTGCTTAGCGTGTAATATCAGCTTCGAATCCCGCCGATCGCCATTCATCGAGGAGAAACGACAGACAGCGAATCCACAGGAACTTCCTGGCTGACGTCAGTCTCTCCCCCCCTCGGTGAATGCGATCCCAGGGATCCGGCAGCGAAGGACCAATTAATGATAGGTTTGCAGCATAAACCTATTCGCTGGAACGTTGAAGACAATATAATTACACTGCAAAGCAAGACACGAAGTAGGCAAGTTCTTCATGTTACTCGTGCACGGGAGAGAACCGGACAAAGCGCCGTCCCTTCGCTTGACCCCAGTTGCTCTCGTCCGTTCTCCCGTACCACTGTCCTTTTATTGAGGTTACATGAATATGCATAAGTTCATTAACATATGACGTCTACATTCACACAAAGAGTACCTTGCCTGTGTGTGTGTGTGTGTGTGTGTGTGTGTGTGTGTGTGTGTGTGTGTGTGTGTGTGTGTGTGTGTGTGTGTGTGGTACTGCTGATCAAAGGATCATAAAAGCACACAAGCAAACATCCCTGGTCAGGAAGAGGGTAGACCCCCCCCTCATCCTAGATAACACAGTAAGGAAGTTCAGCAGTTCATTTATACACAAAAAGCACTTAGACTAGAACAGACGTAACTACGTTAATCCTACCATAACACAATTAAACAAGGTACGAACTTTCCCATGCTCCCAGGATGTAAGTGTGCATTCCAGTGTGGAATACACACCAAGCCTCTGTAGTCTGTTAAAGATCACACAACCTATCAAGAAAAACTGAACAGGATGGAGGTGGACCCCTGCCTGGTGGCTTGGATCTCCGACTACCTCACCGACAGACCACAGTACGTCAGGCTGAAGGACATCACGTCTGACACAGTGGTCAGCAGCACAGGAGCACCACAGGGAACTGTGCTGTCCTCTCTTCTCTTCACCCTGTACACCTCTGACTTCTGCTACAACTCTGAATTATGCCACATTCAGAAGTTTGCAGACGACACAGCCATCATGGGGTGTATCTGGGATGATCAGGAAAAGGAGTACAGAAGTCTGGTGAGGAACTTTGTCGCATGGAGTCACACAAACCACCTGCAACTCAACACCTCAAAGACTAAGGAACTGGTTGTGGACTTCGGGAGGTCTAGAGCAGGTCCACTGCCGGTTCAGATAGAGGGGGAGGAGGTGGAGGTGGTCAACAAGTACAAGTACCTCGGGCTGTGGGTGGACAATAAACTGGACTGGTCATGCAACACAGAGTACCTGTATAAAAAAGCCCAAAGCCGACTGTACTTCCTCAGGAGGCTGAGGTCTTTTAACATCTGCAGGAAGCTCCTGAGGATGTTTTACCAGTCGGTGGTTGCTGGAGTACTTTTCTATGCTGTGGTGTGCTGGGGGAGCAGCACAGCAAAGAAGGACTCATCCAGGCTGGAGAAACTGATCAGGAGGGCTAGCTCTGTGGTCGGCATGAAGCTGGACACTCTGGTGACAGTGGCAGAGAAAAGGACATTAAAGAAACTGATGGACATTATGGACAATGCTGGGCATCCTCTGCACACGGCCATTAACAACCAGAAGAGTCTGTTCAGTGACAGGTTGCTTCTCCCAAAGACAAGAACTAACAGACTTAAAAACTCCTTTGTCCCACACGCCATCAAACTGTTTAACTCCTCTCTGGAGGGGAGAGGGAGGGGAAACAGGAGGACAAAGGAGGGGGGAACAACTAAGCTGTAGTGCCTCTTCACCTCACTGTGCAATACTTTTTGTAAATAGTCAACAGTGCAATAGACTCAATACTTGAAATGTGCAATTCACTTGTATTTTTATTTTTATTCCTATTTATTCTATTTATCCCCTTCGTATATTTTATTTATATTGTCTCTGTATTTATATATATGTGTGTGTGTATAACTCTGTAACTTCTGTCGGTGCTGTGCTTTTTTGGAAATCGAATTTCCCAGAGGAACCCACCCGAGGGATTAATAAAGTTCTATCTTATCTTATCTTATCTATCACTACACAATTGATTATACACCTCTTAGGATGAGACATTCTTTCAATCTACAAATAATTATACACTTCTAAGCATATATGAGTAAATATTTCTAAGCATAAATGACAATCAACAATACAAAACCTATCACATTGTTTTAACTCTGTGAAAGGAATTCTTTCTTTCCTCCTATCCCCAGATTCTCGATGAAAGAAATTCCACTGTCCTTCCCCCCAGATTCTCGAGGTTCTGGTGGGGGGCTGTAATGTTTTATTGCTGTAATTGTTTTATTGAAGATCTGTTTCTTTGATGTAAGCTTCCTGGGTTTATGACCCTTTGGTCAGCAGGAGGTCACACACACACACACACACACACACACACACACACACACACACACACACACACACACACACACAGGTGGAGGAGAGACTAAAGGCTGAGTATGGAGAGGCATTAGGAGCAGCATTGAGTCCAAGACAGACTAGGCAGGGTAGGAAACAGAAAGTAAAGTTAGTGAACACAAACGTTACAACTACATATCCATCCCTGACACAACACAAAAAAACCCCCCAAAAACATGGTGTTTCTGTAACAGAGTGTGAAGATGAAGAAAGTTTTTCTCCTGATCCATTCCGTGAGTGTGAGCGTGTCTGACGTCATGGTGTGTGTGAAAGGTATCCAGCTGGGGCAGACGTGATTCTGCAGGTCACCTGCCCAGTGGACAAAAAGAAATAAAATAGTTGTGTGGATGAATGATAGCATGAAGAGTGTTTGGTGTTTCTCAGTCTGAACCAGCTGTAATGCTACTTTCTGTTTTGGAGAAAAGGACAGTTTAAAAAAAACAACAAAGAGAGATGTGTGTTGTTTAAGCAGTGATGAGAATAATGAAAGTGTGATGAGAGAGGAACACAAAAACATACAGAAAATGCATTAACCATACTAACCCTACATGCATATACACATACAATGACACTCATGAAGACCAGACAGCATCTTAAGCATGAGATTCTGTTTGTCATCTTGTCCAAGTCACTAGTAAGATGAAAGTGATACATAGACTAGTGGACTGAATATTATAGGAGGACAGATGGTTGCATCATAGAGGAGAAAACAGAATGCTGATGAGAGGTCTTAAATGAGTGAGTTGAGTGAGCTGATTGTGAGTTTCTGGTGTGTGAAGACGTTTTACCATGGCACACATTTAGTTACATGAGAACTAAAACTTATTATGTGCTAAGACAACAGGGTTATGCTGTATGTTGTGTGTATGGCTGATTGGATGAATGTTTGAGATTAAACTGGCTGTTTGATTTGTCTTTTGTTACTAAGTTGAACCTGCCAATTGGGTTGTTACGATTTATCCCCCTGGCATGAAGAACACGTGTCATGACTTAAGGGAAAGAAAGGCCTTGTTTGATTTCCTTTATTTTCTTTCTTTTATTTTGTTACTTTCATGGTGCACTGAAAGTTTTGTTTGATGATCTCTGTTTGAGCAGATCTGCACAATTAGAATCGAAGCATCGTCGAGAAAACTGTTGCAAAGTGAGCTTCTCCAAAATTAAAATGGGCTCTTATTTGGGACAATCAGGAAACAAGTTCCTGTCCAAAAGGATTCAACGAGGAAATCCAGTCTAAATTCTTTTTCTTTTTGAAATGACGTCGTTTTGCTGAGCGTGGAAACGAATGCGACGATAATTTCCACAATCAGCAAAAGAAGGAATCACTGAGTGAATGAGTAAGAATTTTAAAATAAATGGGCAACTGACTGACTGACAAATGCTGATAAGACTGACTGACTTAACACCATTGTGTGAAGTTAACCCCCACCTGACAAAGGTGTGGATGTATCTCTGTGTGTGTCTCTGTTGCAGGAGCAGAAGGAGACCACAGGAGGAAACTTGGGTCACATGACTATGTGAACTCTGAAAATTTAACCTTTTTAGTTTAAATTCTCTGTCTGTGAATTTACCAGGTACCATTCACTACCTTGTGTTGCTCACAGAGATTACTGTGAGAAAGAGTGTATACACCTGCACAGCGCTAACATTTACATTTCTTTTTACAGCCGATGGTTAATCATGTGATTTGATCATGTGATTTATAGCAGGACACAACTTAATGATGTTTCTCTACCACAGGATTACTGAGATTTTGTATGAAGGAAACTGTAGTTACAGGCTATATGTTGATGATGAAATTACAGTGTTGTTGAGAGAATGCTGGAGAAAATGTGAATGTTACAGGGGAGAAATTAATGCAGTTTGAGACATACTGTGATGAGACCATTGTTACTTTTCCACAGCGAGTGTTAACTTTATGACCTTTCACAGCTCCTCTGGAATCTGGATGGCCGACACCTGACAACCAGGACGAACCGTGTGTTTGGCTGATGTCATTATCTGACCACACTGTTGGGCTCATGGTGAGTAACAAACTTAAGGAAAGTCACTGATTACAATGTGGAATAACATGTTCAAGATGTTCAATAATTTGGAACAAATTATGGGGAAAAGTAGGAGTTTAATGAGTTTAAAATAAACCTGCAATGATACTTGTCTCTGTGACGCTGAATACTTTACTACTCTTATGATCTACAGTTGGTTGCAAATGTGAAGTTTTTTTATCTTTAAGACATGTGAGGGAAAGATCCAGTTGCATTAGGGAAAGTTTTTGCAGATATGATCACAAAGGAGGCAGCAGTAGTTAAACATGGTGTTAACATTTTAGCAGTACAACATCAGCAGACATATAGGGCCACTCACCTACTGCAGGAAAACAGTTGTGACTTACAGAAGGAGCGAGCTTGCAGGATGGTGTTTATTATCTGTGTGATAAACCAATACTGCCTAATAATTTGTATAAGACTGCTGCTATTTTGAGCCATGGGCTATACCATGTCTCAACAGGAGGGAGATGAGCAGTGTGGACTCGTTTGAGTGATTTAAGCTGACCTTCAGTGGTGAAGGATGACCCACACTGATCACAGAGGTGCTTTTTAACCCCACTGTGAATCAGTTCATGTCGTTTTAACTCACTTGGTGTGGTGAAGCTTCTCCCACATTCTTTGCAGTATTTCAGTTTGTCTCCAGTGTGTCTACGTTGATGTGTTTTAAGGGCAGCTTGCCAACTGAAAGTTTTTCCACAGAGGTCACAATGAAAGTCTTTCCCACCACCACAGTGATGACAGGGTTGAGAACTGGATCCATCTGTGTCGCTCTGCTTCTAAACAAAGACACAAAGACAGTGTAAGTCAGTCCTTCAACATTTGTATCCTGAACGTCGCCTGAAATAAAGAGCATCTCTGCAGACGTCCAACTACATTTGACTGTTTCAGTTAACACACTCAGTTTACTGGGCTGCAATAACTACAATACTACCACCATAATACTACAGTAATACTAAAATCATAACTGAAAGGAAAATCTGAATAATCACTCAGAGCTGCTTTTCCATGCAGTAGAATTGCTAACATGCTAACAGTTTAATGAGCAGAGTTGTTCCAAACAGTCAGGCTAAAATGACAAGATAACAATATAAATACATACCTCACAGTAGCTGCACTTGTAGAGTCTCTTTCTGGTGTGGATCTGTTGGTGTCGTCTCAGGTGATGTGGAGATTTAAAAGTCTTCTCACACAGGTCACATTGATAAGGTCTCTCCTCAGTGTGGGTAAACATGTGTCGTTGTAAGTTTGTGTGAGTTATAAACTCTTTGCCACACTGTTCACAGCAGTACACATCATGTCTGGTGTGAATGCGTAGGTGTGTATTTCGGCTCCCTCTCTGGCTGAAAGTTTTTCCACAGATGTCACAGCTGTATGCCTTAATTCCAGAGTGGGTAACTAGATGACTCTGTAAGTGGCTACTGTGAGTAAAAGCTCTGCCACACTCGTCACAGCTGTATGCCTTAATTCCAGAGTGGGTAACTAGATGACTCTGTAAGTGGCTACTGTGAGTAAAAGCTCTGCCACACTCGTCACAGCTGTATGCCTTAATTCCAGAGTGGGTAACTAGATGACTCTGTAAGTGGCTACTGTGAGTAAAAGCTCTGCCACACTCGTCACAGCTGTATGCCTTAATTCCAGAGTGGGTAACTAGATGACTCTGTAAGTGGCTACTGTGAGTAAAAGCTCTGCCACACTCGTCACAGCTGTATGCCTTAATTCCAGAGTGGGTAACTAGATGACTCTGTAAGCTGCTACTTTGAGTAAAAGCTCTGCCACACTGATCACAGCTGTACGCTTTAACTCCACTGTGGATGAGTTGGTGTGTTTTTAGGTAACCCTTCAAGGAAAAAGACTTTCCACACAAGTCACAGCTGAACGGTTTCTCTCCAGTGTGGATGACCTGATGCTGTTTTAGTGAAGCCCTCACAGTAAAACCCTTCCCACACTCATCACAGGTATGTTTTTTCTCTCCCTTTCTTCTGTGAGGTTTGTCGGCCTCCTGAGAGCGCTGACTTCTGGCTCCATGTTGGTCCTGCAGTGACAGAGATACAAACAGAGGCAGTGAGTGAAATGCAGTCGTGGAACAAACTCAACCTTCAAACTCCCTCCATTAACACTAGTTTTAAACCTACACGCATGCACGCACACACACACACACACACACACACACACACACACACACACACACACACACACACACACACACACACACTTTTATAATTTAGATTATTTTGTTGTTTCCTATTACATATTTCTATAATTTGTATAGATTTATACAGAATTATTCAGTGATAATAAATCCTATGTTTGTTTATTCTAAAGGAACCCCGTTAGCTTCCACAACAGATGTTGCTCGTCTTCCGTCAAATACTCACATAAAATATTACACAATAAAGTGGATTCAAGATATCCACATAATTTCACTCTTACATCCACAGTGAGGTTTCACAATTGTTCAAATATAAGCAATCAATAATAATAATAATAATATCAATAACATTGAGGCACATTACACAAATTTCAAAAACAAATCATGTCTTACAATATTTACAACAACTAAAAGCTCTGTAAATCGGCTTTTAAGTGTTCATTGAAGTTTTGAATAATTCTCTAATTTTTTAAGGCAACTTATTCCACTTAAAAGTTGCTCTAAATGTAACAGTTTTACAAAACGTTACTTTTAACTCGAGCATTTACTAAATTGCAGCTTGTTGAAAACTGTGTAATATGATGATGTATTTCATCTGGATACTGCAGCTGAGCAGAATAAATGTGGTGTGTTTAACAGAATTGCTTTCTTTAGAACTACAAGTAAGCCATAGAATATTTTAGCCTGTACAGGAAGCCAAGAAAGGTTATTATGCATTTTATCAATATTAGTATAGTATGAACATCTTCACACTAATCTGGACGCCTTATTCTGGACTAACTGAAGTCTGTTAAGATCTGTCTTATTAGCTGCTGACCAAATGATTGAACAATACTCCAGATGAGACATTACTAGTGCATTAATGACATCTTTCATAATGAAGAAGTGATACACAAAGAGCATTTCATAGCCATAGCTATGCCTTGTCGGCAGAGTTATGTGACATTAGTGATGTTTGTACTTTCAGCGTTAACTTGCTTTTAAAGCCTTTAAAATATACGCCGTTCAATAGTCGACCTTAATCTGACAGAGAATGTGATGATTTTGTGGATAATTAAAGTCAGTCATATATCCACAAACACAACAAGCTGAAAGTCAGCGATGCTGCTCGGTTTGCAGTCCTGAACATCATGGCACAAGCAGGATCCACTGCACTGTTAATGTTAGCTGTGTTATATTGCTGCCTCTGCTCGGTGGTGTCGAGCCAAACGCACTTTAACGTGTGTTTGAACGAGCTGACGGTTCACTCGTTAAGCTGAAAGAAAGATGCTTTAATCACAGCAGTCACACATGTGTCCACTGCACCATCTGGAGCTCTTCTTGTTTACACTCGTAATAACACAAACACTAAATCCTGCTTCTCTGGTGCTGTTGTGTAGCAGTGTGTACACCTGAGACTGCCACCTGTCTGTCTGTCCTGCACTCTCTCTCTGTTTCTTTCTCTCTGATTGTGGAATAAAAGTATGAACATATGGTTATAAGTTACACTTGTGTTTGAATCCTTCAGCTTATCACACATTTGATTTCCATGTGTGACGACTGCAAGTGTCCAGAGTGAGGACAGACTGAGGGAGCCACTGCTGCACATCATCTGTGAGGCTTTGCAGCCCTGATGATCCACCAGGACAAACTCAGCAGTGTGTGAGGAAGAGGAGGAGGAAGAGCCAGCAGCAGCTGACAGATGGAGAGAATAGACAGACTGTTCCCTGTTTGTGAAGGACTGCTAGGAAAGTTTAACATAACTGTCTGTGCTGAATCAGTCTTATTAGGTAATGTTCAAATAATGTGATCATCCCAGTGTTTCCAGTGTGGGAGAAAGTACTCAGGGCCTTCAAGTTACACACTATGAAAGGCAGCAACAAGTTTAATGTTCAGAAACCTAAAGTCTGTATCAGCAGCAGGATGGAGCTAAAAATAAATGTTGGTTTCAGTTCTATGAAGCTTTGAGTATTTTGGATCAGCAGCTGCTGTGTTTGTTGCATCATATTGCTGTAACTGTTTATATGCTTTATATATTCTGAGCTAAGTTGATCTATAGTGTTACATCATATTCTATAAGGATGTTATGTGTTTGTAGACTTTCTGCCCAGTTTGACCCATTTAGCAGAAGTCAGCCTGTTTAAGGCTCTGATATCTATTCTGTGTGACTTACAGCAGTTATGACATGGTCTGATTTTCTCACCCAATAAAGGAATATTTCATATATCAGTCTACTCTTCATTCTATTAGACACAGTTATCACAGCTCCTACATTTGCTTTTCACACATATATGTAAGCATTGAGCCACATTTATTACCAACATATTAAATGAACAATATTTGTCTCTTATATATGATACATCTGTATACACACTGTCACAGATACTTGTCTGTGAGTGAAGTGATTAATATGATAACTATAATATTGGTCATATTATATTTACATTACCACAGTGAGATGACTTTAGTCTCATGAACAACATCAGCTAATTGTTATTTACAGCTAATCTTAAACGACTGTTCAGCACAGAAATGAAGCCCAACAATCATGTTTCACAGTCCTGTGGTCTCAGCCTCAGATACTCATCAAATCACACAGAGCTCATGTAGAAACAAATGAACTAAATATGTTCTCCTTCATTTCTATCAAACAAAGCTGTATGAAACGTTTCCAGCTGTTAGTACATAAACACATAAACATCAGCTGCTTGTTTCAGTGAAAATACATTGATGGGTTTTTAATAAAGTTGTGCAGCTGTAAAGTATTTTGTCTGGTGTCAATTCTATCGTCAGCTACATCGTTATGGCAAATGTTCAGATGTATATGGTGATAAATATCTTTGGTCATATGGTCCTGCTCTGTCTGTCACCTTCTGTGTTGAGCTCATTGTTTCCTCTGTAGTGGCTGAGCTGAGTCCAAGTAGCTGAAAATGTTCCTCTGCTGCTCCGTCAGACTCTCCTCCTCCTGCTGATCAGCTGGGACACAAAACAGATCTTTGTTAGGCTCCACACTGCACTGAAGAGTCAAAGTGTCTCATATGTTCATCTGACAAGTAAAAGAACACATTTTTGTTTCCCGAGGTGGGCAACTTGTTGGAAACAAACACAAAAGGTTTGAGCACTGATACCAGCGGAGCCTTATACCACGTGATACAGAAGCTGTGCCGTGTGATGCTAAAATTAGCAGGGAAAAAACAACGGAGAGCACGTCAGGGATGACGAGAAAGTGACAGGAGAAAATCCGTCCCGGTCAACCACCCAAACATCAATAACGGGAACCTTATACAGCGCTTCCCTATACACGTCGAACTCCCGCAGGCACAAAGACATTACGGAGGCTATCACTTATCACCTGACCAAAGATATGGCTCCATCAACACTGTGCAAAACGAGGGATTTAGGAAAACGATCAACACCCTAGACAAACGCTACACAGTGCCGTCCCGCAACTATTTTTCTATTGTTGCACTACCTGCTCTGTACACACAGCGTCGAGCAACGGTGGAGACGGAATTTCAAGCAGGACAACATTTTGCTGCAACAACAAAACATGAGACATTTGTTGTTTTATGTTTATTTATTGTTATGAGAGAATCATGATCTCAATTCTAAGCCAAAAAATCGTGATTCTCATTTTATGCAAAATCGTGCAGCCCTAACATTAACACAAAACTATTGTTTCACCAGAGAAACACACATGAAGAGAGAGAGAGAGACAATAACAGCTACCAAACAGTCGTCATAATTCGTCACACAATGAGAAAAGGACAAATCAACAAGTAACAATGACTAATTAATATTAAAATCTGTAACATAATGTATTGTTTGGAGTTTAGTCTGATTGGTTCAGGATGAGCTGCCATTATCCAATCACACGTCTGCTTACCTGCATCTTTTCTCTAACCTGAGCACCTGATGGCTTTGAACTTTTGTTGTCCATCTTCCATTGGTTTGAATTTTGCGCTCCAGTACAAACACAAATCCCCCAACCCGAGGATCAGCACAATTAACCTAACAGACCTACACCTTAGTTCACAGATTCACTTTGTCTAAGGTTGATTTCTGGGATTTCACACAACCCAGGATTCAGATCGTGAATCCATGATGGGCTTGGATTTACATCATTATAAATGAAATGTGCTCTACTTGGAAGCAGCCGGCCCCGCCCCTTTTGACAGGTTGTGTGAGACTTTAAATCATCAAACTGTAAATTATAAATTTAAATTGTTATTGATCCTTTACCCCGAGTCCTAAAGTGTAGATTTATTTTCTTACTCTTCTTATATTTATTGTTTGTTTACTTGCACCGCTGTAACTGCAGCCTCGTCGTCTCGTCTCTCTATATGCTGGACTGTCTGTAGCGGAGATGACAATAAAGTTTACTTTGACTTCAGCAGCGCGCAGGCGCACCGAGGGCTCTCGCGCTCACTTTATAGAATTTAGAAAAAACATCGGTGCAGATTATAAGTCTGTATCATAATATCTGTTTGTTGTTTTTATTTTGTTTTGCGAGTTGGTTATTAGATGCCGCTCCAGCCAGCCAGAGACTCCCCGCCGCCCCGCCCTCTCCTCCCTGTGCCGCCAGCAGCAGGCGCACCTCGCAAACGGAGGGCGCCCTTACTCCCAGCAAATGGCTGATAGAAAACCGATCGGTGCCTACGAATTTCCCAATATGCGCTGGCATGACGTCGGGGAAGCATGGGTACGACCGATTATTTTATTTTTTTCTTGCCAATGCCCGTGATGCCCCCCCCCCACCACGATGCATCCTATTGGTTTGCACACTTACACACACCCAGCTGTGGTTTCCTGTTTTACTCGACTCTGGAGAGCCCCGCCTTTAACGCTCTTCTCTCACAGAGAGCAACAGAAAACTTGGAAAAACTCCAGATTGACTGAACTCAGTTCAAAGTTACCTTGACACCTTTAGATGTGAGACGTAGTGATGGTCCGCTTGAAGCTGACGCTCCGGTGCGTGTGTCAGAAAGATCAACGCGCTGCTTCAGAAGCACCGTGTCGAGGCTTGATTCGTTTGGCCAGAGTCACGTGATCAGTGACGTCTGAAGCTTCGTTTAGAACGTACCTTTTTTTAAATCGAACTTTATTGAAACACAATGAGTATACAACATACAAACAGATGAAGTTTACAAAAGAAGAGAACATGAACATACAGAACCAGGAGTAAAAAAATTATGATATGAGTAGGCGAAAAAAATCAACATATAAATATTGTTCTGAGAGGCTTTTTGTTGGTTGAGTCTGAAATTGATTGTATGTACAATTCATATCCTTATAAAAAGGCAGAAATATGGTGTTTTATTAATAAACTTACATTTATGGATATAAAATAGCTAAAAGTATTAACAAATTTTTTTATAAAAAAACATTTATCATTCTTCCTGGGGAACTTAAAGAAAAGAATAAAACATTTTCCATCGTAAAGAAAACTCCCTTAAAATATGGACAATAACAAAACTGCTAAATTCTTCCAGAATCTCTGTGTAGAGGAACCAAAAGAGATGTGCCACAGTTTCTGGATGATCCCCACAGAAAGTTCAATTAGTATTTATGTCTCTTTTAAATGTTACCATATAGTGACTGGCTGGGTAACATTTATGAAGAATTTTATATGAGATTTCCTTCACCTTGTTCACAATTAGATATTTATGGGATCATCCAGACTGTCTTCCAGGTGATATCTGGAACATGTCGGTTCCAGTAAGATATTCTATATATGGGAGAGACATGATATCTTCTTGGAATAAACTACGTATTCTCTTATTGCTGTTACCAAGTTCCTGTGAAAAGCAGATTTTTCCCACTGCTGACTCAGCTGGATCAGGGAGAGTGACTGAGGCAGATATTGAGCTGTCAGTGTTTTTATATAACATTAAAGTCCCTGAGGGTATGGCACCAAGCACCATTGAGAATTCCCCAACACTGACGGGAAAATTATATAGTGTAAGGAATTCATTGTAAGTAAGTAGTACTCCCTCGTTAAATTTTAAAACTTAGTAGCGGCCGCCATTGTTGGCAGCTGAAATTTGGCTGGGCCGCGCTATGAATTCTGGGATATGGTGGGCCACGAAGGACACACCTGACCCATCCTTCAAACTCGGGGGAATGAAGGACGCATTTGAAGGAGTCGAGGAATCGGGACAGCCTTCGTCGCCTGGCTGTGACGTCATCGGCCTTCAAATGCGGCCTCCGGAGGATGCAGCCGACGTTTTGGGACACAGCTTGTGTGTCTTTGTTGGTCATGTGACCTCCCAGGGACTACACATGGAAACGAGCAGTTTAGCTCAAATCTGGCAGGTTTCCATCGTCTGTTTTTGTCCTGATGTCCATGAACATGAACACTGTCCCTGTCAAACACGTCCAGATAATCTGATCCAGTGTTGTTCTTCTTCTGTGGTGTTTGTGATGGAGCAGCAGCTGCTGATCCTGATGTCCTCCACCAAGGGGGCAGCAAATTCAGCTGACTGTCATCATTTATTAAAAAGATGTAACAATGTGACATAATGCAATATAATAGTGTCAGTTACACATTGTGGGTTGCACTGTGGCCAGAATGGACATTACCTCCTGCCTAATGGAAGCTGTCAGCCATCCTGCAACCATGAATTAGATAAGCAGAAGTGAAGGGATTGTTAACAACAATTTAATAATAAAATGTAATGTGATAGTTGCACTTTATTAGCTCCCCACAATCGTATGAATAATAACCATGAATGCACTGCATGCTCATAGCAAGTTCAGACCACGCCCGCCACACACAGTAACCAGGTAAAATACATACTTGGGCAGAATTTTGCAAATATCTATTTTTCATTTTGTAGCAGCATAGAGCTTTTTTCCAATTATTTTTTAAAAGTCAGGTCAAGGCTCCAAAAGCCCAAAGGCGATATAACAGTTTGTGTTTGCTACATGGATCATTGTAGTTCAGCTTTCCTTTGTTATATTTCTTTAAGAGCTCAAAATGTGTTCATTACATAAATCAAATGTAATTTTCTCTGGAGCACTTCATGGATTTCATAAGCAACACACTGTAGTTGTTCACACAAAGCATAAAGGTAAAAACAATATACACAGTGTTATCTTCATTTTAGATGTCACAAAGTATTTGCGGCTCCCAGTGTTTTCCCGAATCCTGACCCTTTGTGTGGAAACCGGGTCCAAAAGGCTCTTTGGGTGTTAAAGGTTGCTGACCCCTGCACTAGGCCCAACTGACACATATATTTGATTCCAAATACAAAAAATAATGTGTAACCTGCTGGAAGAATGTAGGAGGTTGAGACAGGATCTCAACACTTGGTGTCTGCAACAAAAGACAACAATATGTGGGCCGATCGTGGCTCAAGAGTTGGCAGCTCGTCTTGTAATCGGTTCGAGCCCCGGCTTGGACAGTCTCGGTCATTGTGTCCTTGGGCAAAAAAGCACTTTGGGGTCCTTAGGGACGAGTAAAGCGCTCTACAAATACAGGCCATGTAATGGCAAAAACGTTCTCTAGTGTAAATCCTGACTAGTTCATTAACTACAGATCAGTTTCAGTGAACATTATTCACAGAGGGATCTGAGTTCCTTATACCAGACTCTACAGAAACTGTAACACTGTACAGCTCTGCGACTCAACAATATGACAACAATGTAACACACACTAGAATCATCAAATAAAGCCCCACTAACCACTAGAACTAGAACTAACTAACTAGCACTGGACACTTGCATATTAGAGATTTCTACCACCATAGGAGGCGAGATATCATCCTTGAACCAGAGCATCCAGCCCTCAATTTCGGACATAAAAAGCGACGTGGCCAGGCATGATAACACTTTGACTGAACTGCAGGACTGTGCCTCGAACCACTCTGACACCATCGCCACTCTCCAGGCCACTGTGGAGCGTTTGTCTGCGGAGGTAAAGAAGTTAGATGAGAGATGTGGAGCTCTTGAGGCACTCCAGGAGGAATAATTTAAGAACTGCAGGAATACCAGAAGGCACAGAGGGACCCAAGATGACTGAGTTGGTTCACACCTGTTGGCGGAGGCGCTATCTCTCGAGGAGAAGCCACTCATCGATCGAGCACATAGCGTGAATCGCCAGCGTCCCAAACAAAGTCATCTTCCTCGGCCCATCATCTTGAGATTGCACTACTACCACATTGGTGAGGAAATTCTGCTGAAAGCTGCAGAGAACAAGAACCTGATGTATAAGGGTTTTTAAAATAAACATCCTCTCAGATTTCCCTCCCTCTGTTGGAAACGCAGAGCCGCATTTGCAAATATGAGAGGAAGACTACGTGGGATGAAAGGCGTCAGGTACAGACTGCTATACCCTGCAAAGCTGTTAGTGACCCATGGTGATGTGAGGAAAAGCTTTACCGATCCCAAAGAGACCGTAGACTACGCGGAGAAGCACCTCTCCCACCCACCTTCAAATGTATTAAAAGCAAGGATATATCTATATGTCTAACGCTGACACAGCACTGTGTTTCTTCTTTTCCCTTTATATTCCATGTAAAGGTGAATATGGAGCGTTTATGGAGCTCGTTTATTGACCAGCTGTCAGTTAGAAGGTAAGAGTTACTAGGTTAACAGAGGTTAGCAGTAACAGTACGGGGAAGTATATTGTGTTGTTCTTTTGTTGGTTTTTATTTTATCCTACTTTACTTTGTTATTTGGATTTTACCTGTTGTGAGTGCTTCCCGTAATTCTCCTTTTTCTTGCGCCGCTGCGGCCAGAGTTCACAACATTACATATTTTTGTATCTATAAACAGGAAGCTGACACTCTCCAGACTTTATCAAAGGTGTGAGCGTCACAGCAGAGGCCTTTGTGTCAACGTAGCTGAAGACAAAACACAGAAACACATGAAGGAGATTTTCCTGGCCTGGATTTTATACAAATATTCTGCAGTACATCAAAAATGAAAGAAAACCATTAGTCAACATATGAACATCACCTCTGAAGTTACAGAGCTTTGATTGGAGACACAGCTGAGCGTTTTGCATTTTGCATAATTAATTACACAATTAATTATGTAACCATAATTAAATGGTTACATCATCTTTAAAGTCCCCAGAGATCAGGAAAAGGGCCTGAGGGTGCTGTGTTTGGAGTCTGCTGGTTACAGTGTGCAGGACCTCACAGGCTGCTGCAGCGTTACCAGAGGGCGGGACATACACAGCTATCATAATCACGTGTGTAAACTCTCGTGGTAGATAGCACGGTCTCATGCTAACCGCTAGCAGCTCAATGTCCTTACAGCATAGCGTCTCTTTGATAGAGAAATGCCCAGAGTTACACCATCTATCGTTCACAAACACAGCCAGACCCCCTCCTCCCTTCTTACCACTCTCCGCTGTTCTGTCATAAGAGGCTCAGCAGCTAAAGCAGCACACCTGGGTCTCCCAGCCTATTAAAAGCAGCCCTTTGCTTCACCTGCTTCACTAAACATTATTATTTTAAGCAGAGTGGTGTGATTTATGTAGGCATTGCTGTGTGACAGGATGACTTTTCTTGCACACCCACCAAATGAGGGCGCACATGCTTCCACGCCCACTGGTGACTGCACACATCCTTTCAAGGAAGCATTTCATTCATCCCTAACAAATGGAACAAAACACTGTGCAGCGTGTTCAGGTTTGAACGTGGCCCTGGCCTCTCTCTGCATCCACATGGCACATGCAACACACATCCACTCCCTGCTGAACTGCTTGTATTTGATGTGTTGAAGTTTTGGTAAAGTTTGAATAAATTCCACTTTATTTATAGGAACATTTCATCTGTGGACTCCTGCTTCCCCTCTCCTTGAGCCAGTTTGTGACGGGAACATGACATAAGAAAAGTAATTTATCCCTTTTTGATTCTGTGTATCTGGCGCTCATCCAGTGAGTTCACACTTGGCAGAAACAGACTGAATTTGTCTGGAGAACTTTGGCTTCAGCCAAGTTAGATATCCTTGGGACCCGTAACATAGTAACTTCTTCATTGTTATACTTCTATAGTTTTCCCATTTTGTGAGCTGTGGATGTGGAAAGTGTCTCAGTGACACATCCACATGAAAACGGCGTTACCTTCGTTCATTTGCACGTCAAATGAACGAGCTGTTTGGACTTTAACGTCACAGCTGATGCTTCGATACTCGAACTCAAGAGTTCAGCTTCCACTCAGAGGTACAAGTACACACAGCAAAGATAAACGTGTACACAAGGTGGAACCCACAAGTGCACAGCTCCAACCAGAGATGGGCAGTAATCTGATTACTTTTTTCAAGAAACGAGTAAAGTGAGGGATTACTATTGCAAAAAAGGTAATTAGATTACTGTTACTTTCCCGTAAGCACGCTGCGTTACTGCGTTACTAAAACCGCAGCTGTGTGCAGATGAACAATGGATAATCTATCGAGTGTGGAGAGAGTGTGAGCGTGCAGCGTTTAAAGCGTGGAAGCACTGACCTTACTTTGAGTTTGACTCTGTAAAAAGTGACAAAAACATTAGCGTCCGCTGTTCACTGCGTGGGAAGACAACATGCTCACTCACTATGTGTTAATGGGCATGCTTATTTATAACTTTGATAAAATGTCATAAAAATAATTCCATGCCAGCTCACCATTGGTGATCAGGTAGTTTCTGTTCCAGTTACAGTCCCATAAATCATGAAGCTTGCTGCCAGAAAAGCTTCAAATCTCCTTTGAAAGCTGTTTGTGGTCTTGATTGTGGGAGCTTCAGTTGTCTGACTCCAGCTGCCACACAGTGCTCACTGATATCATTTGCAAAAACCCCAGTGTGACAATATTTATCAGTGAAGCAGAAATCAGGAAGTGACGACTTTTCTTTGAACATTTGCTAAGGCTAAGCTGTGCTTTCTACCACAGTTGGGAATTTCCTGGTTTACAACAAATTATTGTGTCAACACCGCATAAGATTTCAAACTACAGGAAAATCACTGGAGTTATAAGAGGCAGACAACGACACACACACCACATGCATGCTGTTGCTATTTATTGTGGATTAACCTGTCAAGGGCAAGAACAAAAGAATTCTGCCTCAAATACAGGAAATCATAGCTTTCCTGTATTTCCTCCATTGTTGGCATGCTGGTTAGTGCTGTTGCTCCACAGTAAGAAGGTCCTGGGCTAAATTATCCATGAATGTAAACGGCTGTGTGTTTCTATCTGATAGACTGGTGAGCTGTCCAGGGTGTACCCTGCCTGGTAACCTATCACTTCAGGGTTATTTCCCAGCCCTGCTGCAACCAGGATAGAGATAGGAGGATGGTAGTTGTTGTAGACCCATTCAATTTCAATTGAAGGATTAAAATGTTCCAGGAGCTCAACTTACTCCATCTGAACATGTTTCAATCGTGTTTTATGAACACAACATGCAGCTTTACTGAATATGAAAAGGTTGTGTTGATTTAACTCAGTTGTTTAAGTTTCTGCCAAAGCAAAACCTTTGTGTGCAACCAGTGTCCACTATTGAATCAAGTAAATCCAACATGTTTTTGTCAGTGCAAGAAGGAGTTACGGTGCCTGTATTCCTGCACAATATTGTCCCGGGAGGGAGAAAAACTTTCTGGTGAAGTTTTGGTTGATTTTTGGGTTTTGCTTGACACTAGGTTGATTTTATCAGTGAGGTTTGGATTGTTTTCTTTCTCTAAGAGAGAGAAAGATGGTTTTATGCTTGGACATGTTTGCAATGGGCCCCAGTATTTGTTACTTTATTAGTATTTTATTGGTTGCGTTTGTTTGTGCTTTTGTTACAGTGCACTGAGATAAGAACATCTGAGAGGTGTGATCCACCGGTGGTGATATTTTGGTATTTTGTGAGTTCCCGATTTAACAAATCAACTCTTTAATCCAGACCTGAGAGGTTGAACTTTAAAGCGCTATAAAATATTCTTACTGGAAACAGTGGCAAAGTGTTTTTCTCCATGATTATAATGGGCTTGGGAGAAATTCACTTATATGGGACATTGATCACATGAGAAGTCCTGAGCCTAAAAGGATTGCAGCGAGTCAATCCAGTCCAAAAACAAGGAGCTGTTTTCCTTTAAAATGATGACGTCATCTTGCTGGTGATGGAGGCTCGAATAGGCTGCGCGTGAGACTCCATTATCAGCAATATCTGGTATGAATGTGTGTGGATGTATGCATGTGACTGGACTGTGACGGACTGACGACTAAAAGTTTAACTGACTTGATACTGAGACAAAAACGGTGCCGACTTTAGGATTAGTGAATGTCCACAACAATTCACCCAGCCTGTAGAAGAGGGGTGGAGGTTTTGTCTTGCTTTGTTTGTGCAGGAGCAGAAGGATGACAGAGACTAAAGGGGGAGGCTGTAGCTTCACATGAGTGTGAGCTGCAGACTGAACCCTTTGGTTGCTAATGTTGAGTCACTGATGTTTGCATTAAGAAAATTGTGTTTTATTAGCTGTGTTTTAATTAAGGTATCACATTATATTGTTGGGAATGTTAAATGCTAAAGTGAAGAAAAGCTTTGATTTCACTCATGACTGAACATGTTATTATTAACCATAGCAGGCCACTGTAAAGAGTCAATTAACTGTTATAGAGGAAAAAAAGGCCAAAAACTCTGTTAATACATATGAATAACAGGCAATGATAGACTTGTCACATTCAAAATAGAGATATGTAATAACAAACACGGGTCCGTGTCATTTAGGTTCTCCATTGAAATAGTCAATCATTTAGAAAAGTAGAATATATATATATATGTCTCAACGCTGTTTCTCAATAATATTAAAAACCTAAAAACTATTGTTGTGGAAGATAGAAGTCACTGTGACAGCCCTCTGACTGTGGAGGACGTTTGTAATCCTATTTCTCCACTTAAGACCAACAAATCTCCCGGCACAGATGGTTTAACTGCAGAGTTTTATGAATCATTTTCTAATCTCCTGGCTCCGTTCTTACTGCAGCTTTTCATAGGAAGTGTAGAGAATAACATCCTCCCTCCTACTCTTACTCAGGGTCTCATAACACTTATTCCAAAGCCAAACAAAGACTTACTTCTTATTGATAATTGGAGACCCATCTGTCTGCTCAATGATGACTATGAGATTAAGGCTTTAGTACTTGCTAACAGAATGAAAGAGTTCTTGGACACAATTATCGATGAGACACAATCAGGCTTTATGAGAAACAGACACCTTTCTAAGAACATGAGACTGGTTTTAGATCTACTTGATTACTCTGATTTGGTATCTGACTATAGCTTCATTCTCTTCCTGGATTTTTAAAAGGCTTTTGATACAATTGAACATCAATTTATTTTCCACTCTTTGGAAAAATTTGGCATTTTTCTGTAAAGCTATCAAAACCTTGTACACGAATGGCAATAGCTCAATTAAAATGATTAAGACTCCACCCCGAGATTTGACCTGTTATACCAGGAATCACCACAGCTGATAAGGAGCTCATCATCAGCCAGCTAGCTGATGACACCACACTCTTCTTGAAGAATGCAAATCAAATCCGTCCAGCCCTTAGTGTTATTAGTGATTTCTCTGAGGCATCTGCTTTATGTCGAAATCTAAAAAAATGTGAATTACTAGCAATTAAAGGCTGCACTGCAAATGCTCTCTGTAACATTTCTGTTAAACAAGAAGTCACATACCCAGGACTGTTAATATCCAAAGACCAAAAGTCAAGATGCTCGTCAAACTTGTCAAACAGTGTTGGGGAATTCTCAATGGTGCTTGGTGCCATACCCTCAGGGACTTTAATGTTATATAAAAACACTGAGAGCTCAATATCTGCCTCAGTCACTCTCCCTGATCCAGCTGAGTCAGCAGTGGGAAAAATCTGCTTTTCACAGGAACTTGGTAACAGCAATAAGAGAATACGTAGTTTATTCCAAGAAGATATCATGTCTCTCTTGTTACACCCCGGCCTAGGCAACCGGCGTGCAACGCAGGAAAATAAAAATAAAGAAAAAACACACGAAAAAAAAACCCCACTAAGGCTCTCCACCAAAATCCCCAAAACGGAAGTGTCTCAAACGAAAGTATTGACAAAACCCATTTACAGCTATTTACAACAAACTATTTATTTACAACACGGGGGGAGATCGCGACCATGACATACCGAAACACAAGGCTTAAATACATAGAAGGAGCAATTATGGAATGGACCACAGGAGGGAAACTCAGCTGGGGCAAATTAGACCTGACGAGACAAGGAAACGTAAACTGAACATACTAGGATAACACAGACTTTCAAAGTAAAGCAGGAAATACATGACAGTCACGCAAAAAACAAAACACTGACAACACTGAAACGTAACATTTCCCCCCACCCAAAAATCAAACATGTAACCCCAAGTGAAAAGTTTGATTCAGACAAACGAAGCCGATGAAGGCTGGAGCGGTCCCCCGGACCCTCCAGCGAAGGCGGATGAAGGCTGGAGCGGTCCCTCGGACCCTCCAGCGGAGGCGGATGAAGGCTGGAGCGGTCCCATGGACCCTCCAGCAGACGACAAAGGCTGGGGCGGTCCCCGGACCCCCCAGCAAAGGCAATCCCGGATGAGCCCCCATATGTTACATCCCGGCCTAGGCAACCGGCATGCAACGCAGGAAAATAAAAATAAAGAAAAAACACGAAAAAAAAAAAACCCCACTAAGGCTCTCCACCAAAATCCCCAAAACGGAAGTGTCTCAAACGAAAGTATTGACAAAACCCATTTACAGCTATTTACAACAAACTATTTATTTACAACACGGGGGGAGATCGCGACCATGACATACCGAAACACTAGGCTTAAATACATAGAAGGAGCAATTATGGAATGGACCACAGGAGGGAAACACAGCTGGGGCAAATTAGACCTGACGAGACAAGGAAACGTAAACTGAACACACTAAGATAACACAGACTTTCAAAGTAAAGTAGGAAATACATGACAGTGACGCAAAAAACAAAACACTGACAACACCGAAACGTAACACTCCCATATATAGAATATCTTACTGGAACCGACATGTTCCAGATATCACCTGGAAGACAGTCTGGATGATCCCATAAATATCTAATTGTGAACAAGGTGAAGGAAATCTCATATAAAATTCTTCATAAATGTTACCCAGCCAGTCACTATATGGTAACATTTAAAAGAGACATAAATACTAATTGAACTTTCTGTGGGGATCATCCAGAAACTGTGGCACATCTCTTTTGGTTCCTCTACACAGAGATGGAAGAATTTAGCAGTTTTGTTATTGTCCATATTTTAAGGGAGTTTTCTTTACGATGGAAAATGTTTTATTCTTTTTCTTTAAGTTCCCCAGGAAGAATGATAAATGTTTTTTTATAAAATATTTGTTAATTAAAAAAGAGAAAAGATGCAGGTAAGCAGACGTGTGATTGGATAATGGCAGGTCATCCTGAACCAATCAGACTAAACTCCAAACAATACATTATGTTACAGATTTTAATATTAATTAGTCATTGTTACTTGTTGATTTGTCCTTTTCTCATTGTGTGACGAATTATGACGACTGTTTGGTAGCTGTTATTGTCTCTCTCTCTCTCTTCATGTGTGTTTCTCTGGTGAAACAATAGTTTTGTGTTAATGTTAGGGCTGCACGATTTTGCATAAAATGAGAATCACGATGTTTTGGCTTAGAATTGAGATCATGATTCTCTCATAACAATAAATAAACATAAAACAACAAATGTCTCACGTTTTGTTGTTGCAACAAAATGTTGTCCTGCTTGAAATTCCGTCTCCACCGTTGCTCGACGCTGCGTGTACAGAGCAGGTAGTGCAACAATAGAAAAATAGTTGCGGGACGGCACTGTGTAGCGTTTGTCTAGGGTGTTGATCGTTTTCCTAAATCCCTCGTTTTGCACAGTGTTGATGGAGCCATATCTTTGGTCAGGTGATAAGTGATAGCCTCCGTAATGTCTTTGTGCCTGCGGGAGTTCGACGGGTATAGGGAAGCGCTGTATAAGGTTCCCGTTATTGATGTTTGGGTGGTTGACCGGGACGGATTTTCTCCTGTCACTTTCTCGTCATCCCTGACGAGCTCTCCGTTGTTGTTTCCCTGCTAATTTTAGCATCACACGGCACAGCTTCTGTATCACGTGGTATAAGGCTCTGCCCTTGTCATTTGTTGAGCAGGAAGAGTGAGCGCTTGTTTTCATGCAGAGTACGTCCCGGATCAAAATGCGGTACATTTGATCCCTGTTGTCTTTGCTTGATGATTGGTTTGAGTCTTGACAATCCACATTGCTGGCGTTGCATCTTTCAATGCCAGCAATGGCAGGTATCAGTGCTCAAACCTTTTGTGTTTGTTTCCAACAAGTTGCCCACCTCGGGAAACAAAAATGTGTTCTTTTACTTGTCAGATGAACATATGAGACACTTTGACTCTTCAGTGCAGTGTGGAGCCTAACAAAGATCTTTTTTGTGTCCCAGCTGATCAGCAGGAGGAGGAGAGTCTGACGGAGCAGCAGAGGAACATTTTCAGCTACTTGGACTCAGCTCAGCCACTACAGAGGAAACAATGAGCTCAACACAGAAGGTGACAGACAGAGCAGGACCATATGACCAAAGATATTTATCACCATATACATCCGAACATTTGAACACAGCTAACATTAACAGTGCAGTGGATCCTGCTTGTGCCGTGATGTTCAGGACTGCAAACCGAGCAGCATCACTGACTTTCAGCTTGTTGTGTTTGTGGATATATGACTGACTTTAATTATCCACAAAATCATCACATTCTCTGTCAGATTAAGGTCGACTATTGAACGGCGTATATTTTAAAGGCTTTAAAACCAAGTTAACGCTGAAAGTACAAACATCACTAATGTCACATAACTCTGCCGACAAGGCATAGCTATGGCTATGAAATGCTCTTTGTGTATCACTTCTTCATTATGAAAGATGTCATTAATGCACTAGTAATGTCTCATCTGGAGTATTGTTCAATCATTTGGTCAGCAGCTAATAAGACAGATCTTAACAGACTTCAGTTAGTCCAGAATAAGGCGTCCAGATTAGTGTGAAGATGTTCATACTATACTAATATTGATAAAATGCATAATAACCTTTCTTGGCTTCCTGTACAGGCTAAAATATTCTATGGCTTACTTGTAGTTCTAAAGAAAGCAATTCTGTTAAACACACCACATTTATTCTGCTCAGCTGCAGTATCCAGATGAAATACATCATCATATTACACAGTTTTCAACAAGCTGCAATTTAGTAAATGCTCGAGTTAAAAGTAACGTTTTGTAAAACTGTTACATTTAGAGCAACTTTTAAGTGGAATAAGTTGCCTTAAAAAATTAGAGAATTATTCAAAACTTCAATGAACACTTAAAAGCTGATTTACAGAGCTTTTAGTTGTTGTAAATATTGTAAGACATGATTTGTTTTTGAAATTTGTGTAATGTGCCTCAATGTTATTGATATTATTATTATTGATTGCTTATATTTGAACAATTGTGAAACCTCACTGTGGATGTAAGAGTGAAATTATGTGGATATCTTGAATCCACTTTATTGTGTAATATTTTATGTGAGTATTTGACGGAAGACGAGCAACATCTGTTGTGGAAGCTAACGGGGTTCCTTTAGAATAAACAAATATAGGATTTATTATCACTGAATAATTCTGTATAAATTTATACAAATTATAGAAATATGTAATAGGAACCAACAAAATAATCAAAATTATAAAATAATGTGTGTGTGTGTGTGTGTGTGTGTGTGTGTGTGTGTCTGTGTGTGTGTGTGTGTGTGTGTGTGCATGAGTTTAGTGTTTGAACAGTCATGAATTATCTTTAACAGCAGGTTGGATGTAATGTGTTAGAACTACCAGCAGGTGGGGATAAGAGACCACCTTTAAGGTGTTTGGTGCCACGCTCCACCTTCAGGTTTAAAACTAGTGTTAATGGAGTTTGAAGGTTGAGTTTGTTCCACGACTGCATTTCACTCACTGCCTCTGTTTGTATCTCTGTCACTGCAGGACCAACATGGAGCCAGAAGTCAGCGCTCTCAGGAGGCCGACAAACCTCACAGAAGAAAGGGAGAGAAAAAACACACCTGTGACGAGTGTGGGAAGGGTTTTACTGTGAGGGCTTCACTAAAACAGCATCAGGTCATCCACACTGGAGAGAGACCGTTCAGCTGTGACTTGTGTGGAAAGTCTTTTTCCAGGAAGGATTCCCTAAAAACACACCAACTCATCCACAGTGGAGTTAAAGCGTACAGCTGTGATCAGTGTGGCAGAGCTTTTACTCACAGTAGCCACTTACAGAGGCATCTAGTTACCCACTCTGGAATTAAGCCATACAGCTGTGATCAGTGTGGCAGAGCTTTTACTCGCAGTAGCCACTTACAGAGTCATCTAGTTACCCACTCTGGAATTAAGGCATACAGCTGTGACATCTGTGGAAAAACTTTCAGCCAGAGATGGAGCCGAAATAAACACCTACGCATTCACACCAGACATGATGTGTACTGCTGTGAACAGTGTGGCAAATACTTTACAACAGACGCACACTTACAACAACACATGTTTACCCACACTGAGGAGAGACTTTATCAATGTGACCTGTGTGAGAAGACTTTCAAATCTCCACATGACCTGAGACGACACCAACAGATCCACACCAGAAAGAGACTCTACAAGTGCAGCTACTGTGAGGTATGTATTTATATTGTTATCTTGTCATTTTAGCCTGACTGTTTGGAACAACTCTGCTCATTAAACTGTGTTAGCATGTTAGCAATTCTACTGCATGGAAAAGCAGCTCTGAGTGATTATTCAGATTTTCCTTTCAGTTATGATTTTAGTATTACTGTAGTATTATGGTGGTAGTATTGTAGTTATTGTAGCCCAGTAAACTGAGTGTGTTAACTGAAACAGTCAAATGTAGTTGGACGTCTGCAGAGATGCTCTTTATTTCAGGCGACGTTCAGGATACAAATGTTGAAGGACTGACTTACACTGTCTTTGTGTCTTTGTTTAGAAGCAGAGCGACACAGATGGATCCAGTTCTCAACCCTGTCATCACTGTGGTGGTGGGAAAGACTTTCATTGTGACCTCTGTGGAAAAACTTTCAGTCGGCAAAAGACCCTAAAAGTACATCAACGTAGACACACTGGAGACAAACTGAAATACTGCAAAGAATGTGGGAGAAGCTTCACCACACCAAGTGATTTAAAACGACATGAACTGATTCACAGTGGGGTTAAAAAGCACCTCTGTGATCAGTGTGGGTCATCCTTCACCACTGCAAGTCAGCTTAAATCACACAAACGAGTCCACACAGGAGAGAAACCACACAAGTGCAGACACTGTGAGAGAAGCTTCTCACAGTCACGTAGTCGTAACATTCATGAACGTGCACACATGGAAGGAAACTACAGCTGTGACCAGTGTGACAAGAGCTTCAGGAATCTCAGTTCATACTCTGCACACAAACGATCCCACGTTACTAATAAACTGTTTCACTGTTACCAATGTGCCCAAACATTCACCTCATTGTCTGCTCTGTGCAAACATCAGCGCGATCACTCAGGGCTGAAATCACTCCCATCACTGGATCACAGTGAATCTGAAGACACAGAAAGATCCTCTGGTTTCTGTGTCAGACTCAAAAAGCTTGAGATCAGGCTCCACAGAGTTCAGATAGAATCATTTAAACTTGTGTTGAACTGAACTGGTTGCTGGGCTGAACTTCTACATAATACAGATCTACATGGGATCTTCTTTTGTTTTTTACTGAGTCAGTTTTGTCCTTTTTTCTCTGTCCTGGTTTTGCTCGTCTGTAAATGATTGAAACTCAGTCAAATAGTTCATTGTTCTCCAGCAAAACGTTTTGGAAACTCATGTTTAACCTTTAAAACTCTGACATGTTTTAGCACACAAGGCTTCATCGGGGAGTTCACTCATGATTGGACCATGAGAACAAAGGTTTTTAGTTCTTTCAAAGAGAGTCTTGGAGATGTTTGATGTTTCTGTTTTTCTGAAACCACCTGAAAGAAAAACTATTTTTCTTGCTTTATGTAGTGTGGAAGTTTTTAATGTTTCTTCATCTGTGATGTTCTTGAATGTGTTCACGTGAAGATGGTACAAATAAACTGTCCTTTCAGCTTTAGCTCCTAATTTATTCATTATTTATGGATGTAGCACAGCAGCCGTCTCTTGATTAACACATGGAGGGCTCGGGATCTGATGGTGTCGTCTCCCTAATTTGCCCACTCAGTAAATCTCACTCATGGCCAAGAAATTGAAATAAACCTTGTTTCCCTGCTGGATAGTGATCCACTGTAACTCTGCTCCTCCTTCCTGTTTAGGATTTCTGTGGCTGAAGTAAAATTCCCTCCATCCATCACTTATCCCAGCTAACCCAAAGTGAAATCAAGTTTTGCTCGTCTTAAAAAAGCATTACTGATGATGATGATGATTTATATAAAATGCATATAGCAACAGTAGCACTTTAGTTTGGAGTTTATGATTTCTGTAACTGGAAAATATTATTTTGTTTAAAGACAGAAGTGACTGCATAGTTGCAACATCAAAGGGAAATAATAATTAATTAGCATCAAGTATATTTGTTGCTTAAGCGTTTGCACTATAGCTTAAGTAGGATTATAACTTTTAAGGAAGGAAAGATTTCAGATATTTAGTTCACTGTTTCAGTTATTTTATATGAAATTAAAACATTTACGTTGGTCAAATATGATGCTCTAAATCAAATAAAAGTTTGAAAATAAATGATGTATTTTTAAATGCTGCAACAAATGTTCACAAAAAGTAACTATAATTAAAACCAGTTAAACAAAATCAAATGTTTGAATCATGCTTAACCAAATGCCAGGCTGGAGAGCTGAACCTAAAGTATACGTAGAAAGATTTCAACATCTGAGCAGTTTTTAATGTTTTTATCACATATAAATGTCACAGCAGTGGGTCCTTGCCCAATGCTTTGTGTTTTTGGTTTTCTTTGACTCTTGTTTTTCTTGCTTTTTGTTCTTCTTATTTATCAGTGTGGTGGGGCGTGGTCTGCGGTGCCATGCGGACGCACCTGCACGGCATCCGCAATCACGCCCGCCGTGTTAAAACACGGGGACTCAGGGGTTGGTGGTTGTGTGGTGTGACGTCTGAGGTGGCAGCGAGGCTGGACTAGCCAGCCCGCCGACCCCCGGCCTAGCGGGGCTGTCCCGCTCCTCTGCCTCCAACTCCGGCTGCCCTGGAGCAGGGACCTCCGTCTCCTCGCACAGCTGCTCCGCCACCGCCTCCGCCACTCCCGTTTGGAGCGGCTCCCCGCACTGCGCCTCCACCCCCAGCAGGCACAGCCCCTCGTCCACCTCTGGGTGGAGCGACTCCTCTGCCTCCGGCAGGTATAGACCCTCGCCCGCCTCGTCCTCGGCCTCCGATTGGAGCGGCTCCTCCACCGCTCCCGGCAGGAGCAGCCCTTCACCCGGCTGCTCCTCCTTAGTTTCTGTTCCCGTGTCCCACGTTTCATCGTTTCATGTCGAGTCAGCCCTGTCTCTCTGTTTCCTGTGTCTCCCCAGTCAGCCCCGCCTCCCTCGGGCACTCATGTGTGATACAGAGTAATAAACCTGACTACATTTGCTACACTCTCTTTATTACCTGTTACTTTAAAATTCATACACTAATTATGTCTGCCCATCTCTCTAATGTGAAGGTCAAAGGTCAACATCCCAGTGACATAAGAATAATTCCAAAGGGGCAAAGGCAGCGGTTAATTTAGCACATTTAGCATTAAGGGTACAGCAAGGATATACTTTTACTTATTGTGGCAGGGGTGTGGTCTCTGGCCTGCTGCAGTGGAGGCTGGTGGCGGGACGTTGGACGGCACAGGTGAGGGTGATGGAGCTCATGACTCTCCCCTTTATAGTGACGGAGGAGACTGGCGTGGAGGAAGCCGAGGAGAGAGCTGGTTTCTGGCTACAAAGACGGCGTCAAACCAGAAAAGATTGCTCGTGGTCAAATAATGTGTCAATCACCTGTGAATCAAACTGTGTGTGGCTCAGTTCATGTCACAGTGTTGTTTAGTATATCTTCACTTGTCTCACTCTCCTTCTGTTCTGTCCCTCAGGACGATCCTCAGCGCTTACACAGATCCTCCATCGATGTTTTGGATCCAATCAGTGATCAGTTCTACGAGGAGGCCTGGATGTTCACCAGCGCTCGCTACACCTCCATCTACCAGAAGGTGAGTGTACTCCTTTGTACTCAGATTAACATTTTACTTCTTAAAATACATTTTCATATATGAGCTTTCTATTATTTCATGGGCCATTTAATCAATATTAAAATTACAAACATATCAACAAAGGTGAAGCTGGTTTTTTCCACTTGCTGTCACACAGTCATGGAGGAATACAATAAATACATAATCAGTCATAGATCCTGAACAATGACATTAAAAGAAAGTCTGTGGCTCTAAAAACTAAACAGTATAAAGACATGCTCCAAGCTGCTGTTTCTCTCCTACTCCTCTAGGTTTTCCACTGTCGGCCATCCAGCGATGCTGGAGGGCTACCTGGCCAATGCTGGCCTACACAAAGAGGTCCCGGCTCGGAGGAGCTGAAGAAGATCCTTGCCTTCCTCGTCAGTTTCCTCTTCAGTTCCTATCCCAACAAAACCTTCTTGCACCTATTAGCTCCAAAGAGGCTATGGTGCCCGTGGAGGTCTGGACCTGAGGCCTGTGCTCATCACGTGGATAGAAAACACTCTGACACCATTCTGGAGGTCTGATGGGACTCTGACCAAAACACAGATGAAATAAAACTTGTGGCTGGAGCTTTTAAAATGACTTTTTCACCTCATAGATTAATGCTCATGATTCCATGTTAGCAAGACAGCATCTCCCCAAGGTGAAACTCTCAGGAGACATTTACTCTTAAACTGTAATCTGGTTGAGACTACTTGAGGAGATCTTAGTAGCGAGTATGTGGATTTAGTCTCTTCACCAACAGCAGACAGACCCATGCCAAGAAAGCAGACATGTTCTCAAAGAAAGCCGAGAGCAGAGATTGGAAAAAGCTAAAAAGAAAAAGCTGCAGCTTCAGACGACTATCTGCCTGTAAGGCTGAAAAAGTCCAGTTACGCTCTATTTTGGAAAAGCTCCCAGTTTTGGTAACCTGGACTTTTATTTGCCCTCTTCTGCTACAGATGTTGACTGTGACCTCAGAGGCCAACTGGACCACACAGCTGCAGCAGGAGTGAGGGAGAGGAGTCTTCATCCAGCTTCAAAGAAAACATCCAGGTAAAGTGACGTGGATCAGCGGATAAAGCCGTCTCCACTTTCAAAGGAGATCCTCTGAGAGAGAGACTCTCTGAGCCATTTTAGCCTCAAATTATAGGACTTTATAGTACAGCAACACTTTTAAAGGACAAAAATAACATAAACTGTGACTGTAATACAAACAAAGTATTGCATGTGTTTTTAAAAGTGTTCCTCCGATGGGCAGGATATCACTATTACACTGTCCCACCAGCCAACTTCAACAAGAGACCACAGCAGCATTCAGTGATCAGCACAGATGTTCCTCTAACACTCAGCATCTGATCCCTGTTGGTCTGTGTGCTTCTGCTTTTGCTCAGTTAGAAACCCTGCAGCAACCCGACCCAAAACTGTGTCTTCTTGTTGGCCTCAACGTTGAAGTGTCAAACGTCCAACATCTGGAAAGGAAACCACGCCAGTGTACTGTGATGTTTCACCAACATGTGGCAGACGCTGGTCCTGCCTTTCATGCTGACATCAGCAGAGAGCCCCGCCTACCTCAAAGCCTCCCCTGTCATGTATTGATCAGGATGATTATGAAGATGAGCGAGTGCAAATAAGACAGTCCACGAGCAGAATGTTTGGATGCTTTCTGATGATTCATGAATATCATGAGAGTGTTTGTGTGTTTTGTCTTTTCTTTGCTGACGTTTGTTACTAACAAAGACAATTTACGCTCTGTGTGTGTTTTCATCCTTACCAGCCACACTCTAACTGCAATGAAGGAAACAAACTGTAGAAATTGTCGACTCAGTGACTTCATAAAATATTGAAGTGGTTCAGGTAGAGCCAGTTTTTAAATGACCATGAACACTGAGCGTATTGTATCTGTACAGCATGTTTTTCTATTAGACAGATTTGTAACAGAGGCCTTGCTCTCAGTAAGTTTGAAATCCTTTTCTGATTTATTTTGTAATCTCTGATCTTTGTGTATCCTGCTCAGTTTGCATGCTGCCTGTAGGAGTTTCTGTCTTTGTATTTGAAGATAATTCATTGAATATACTCAGCTGCTTCCCTTTGGTGCCTCACACATCACTGAAGTTTTTCAGTGTCCAGTTATTTGTTTTTAATAGCTGTTTGAATTCTCTGTATGTTTGACCCTGTAGACTGTTTAATGGACTGCTCGTCTTCCTGTTTGTAACCACTGCCTGTTTAGGACTAAAGATTTGGATTTTTGACTTTAACACAGCCTCTGCGTGTCGTCCCTTTGTGTCCTCGTCCTCTGTGAATGTGTCACAGATGTTTCCATGATAATAACACAGCTTTCCCACAGTGGCTTGCAGCAGCATTTATTCACAGCACATTTGAGAAAGGTTCAGATTAACTCGATGAGTTTATATTCAGAATGATTCTGACAGTGGGCCACTGTGAATTGTGATCTTTCATCAGGTCAATGTTTAAGTTCAGTATTTCAAAGCAGGAGCTATGAACAGTCATCATGTTGGCATTATTGATTGCAGTTATGTTGATTGCAGTTATTTCCATCAGACTTCTTCTCTGAGATAAGAGCACCATTTGTGGGAAAGATGACAGTATTTCCAGGCTGGATGCTGTTTGCAGGGAGAACTGAATGAAAGTCTCCTGCACCTCAGCGCTGAGGTCCACACCTGTGAACACAGATGAGGTCAATCTGCTGCAGCACGTAGAGCTTTACTGATCAGCAGGTTCAAAGGATTCAGCAGAGCGTAGAGTCAGAGCTAAATGCCACATCACCATAGAGTTTGTTAACAACAGCTTTCTTTGCCCTTTGTCTCGATGGACTGAATCAGGGATACTCGTCATACTTCACCTCAACCACGTCACTGAGAGACCCCAGCCTGACACAGCAGCAGAGATGATGAAAGCAGAAACAGCAAACAGATGCTTCAGTTGTGTTTCTCTCTGTGTGTGCGCTCACGCCCACTTGTGTGTGTGAACTTTCCACGTACCTCAGCTTGTTTCTCCAACATGAGCCATCAGGGCTGAAAAACATCACTAACACATGAATTCTTTCTCTTTTTGTTATCACCTGTGATCATGTGTCTCATGTTTCTGTCATTCACCAGTTCTTGTATAGTTACGTGTAACTAGACTTCTGTGGGACGTAAATGATTGTTTTGTATGCAGATCTGTACAAAGGATGTAAACACTTGATTACAAAGGAGATCTCAGCTGTGTTGTTATGGATGGACTTCAACGTATTTGTTAAAAAAGAGAATAAAGCAAAGTGTTTTAGCTGTTTGGGAGTTTTTGTTTGATTCGATTCAGTTTTATTTCTATGGAGTCAAATAATAAGAAAGGCTCTAGAACAGCCCTGAGTTTGTCCAGGTGACACTCCTCTGAAGAACAAAGACAAAGAGGAAGAAGGGGATTCGTTTTCAAGTCTTGTTTCTTTCAAAATAAAAGCTGAAATGTTTTGGAAGCATGATAATATTTCAGCCAGGATGCCGTCTCCAAGGAGACCTGCACCTCAGCGCTGAGCTCCACATCACGCCCTGTGAAAGCACAGATATAAATCTGCTGCAGTGAGAAGAACTTTACCCAACACAAGTGTAGAAGTAGACATTTGACTTTACCTACAACCTGTTAACAACAAAGCTTTCATTGCCTCTGTTGTTGATGTCATGTAGGACTAATCATACTTCACATCAGCCATGCACACGTCAGAGGATCTCCAGGCTTTCAGTAATAAAGCCAAGCAGATGATGTGAACATAGCAACAGTAAAACATGCATCATAATCAGCTGTATGTGTCGACTATGTGGCACCTCAGTCTTGTTGGCAAGAAGGAAAGTTGTGTAACATGTAGCATAAGGGCTGCAAAGACATCATGTAGACAGCAGTCGTCTGTTAGTCGTAACGTATCTCCTGTTAAAGAGTTAAATGTGCGTTCTCCATCTCTGTCCTCTCACAGCTCGCCGTACACCAACTCCAGCTGTGGTAACCATGGCTGTGCCCATCAACACGCTGAAGCTGGGACGCCACCCGTCAAAATAAAAGTCTTAGTTCTGATATTTTGTAATGAGTTTGTAGATTTCCCACAGCTGATCGTAACAGCAGGCTGCCGGTTTGGAGAAGCCAGTTCAGGAATACTGGAACAGAAGCTAAACAAAGTCCTGCTGTGAACAGCAGCAATATGGATTTTACACATCCATCCATCTTTTCAGCTCAGGGTCGTGTGTGTGTTTGCACCATGTTTACAGAAACTGGAACGTGACTCCACTTGTGGACAAAATGAGCGTCGCCAAGAGTTTGAAGGCGTTTTGGAGACTAAACATGGTGTTTTAGTGTCAGGGGTACGATTAGGTTGTTAGGTTGTTAACCTCTGCTGCCACGCTGACGGCGTATGCGGCCAAACGGAAGAAGACAGTCTATATTCTTAGCAGCATGCACAGCGTGGTTCAGACTGATAACACTACCAAAAGGAAGCCAAACACAGTCACCCTTTACAACAAAACAAAGTGTGGCGTGGATGTGATGGACCAGATGGTTCGGGAGTACACTGTCCGCAGAGGAACACGGCGCTGGCCAGTTGCCGTGTTTTATAACATGATTGACATGGCAGCACTGAATGCACATGTGCTGTATCAAGCATGCACCGGGACGAAGGAAAGACGGGTGGACTTCCTGGTGGAGCTTGCAAGGGAGTTGGCTCACTCTCATGTAGCTGAGAAGAAGGCAAGAAAAGAACAGTTGCTTTGCACACAACCCTCCACAACGAGCCCTGGAAAAAGAGCCATGTGTCAGGTCAAACACAAATGCAAGAACAATCATGCCACTGTGCGATGTGTTCACTGCTACAGATACACATGTGGTAAATGCAGACTACAGATACCATGGCAGTGCCAGGATTGTGAGTGATTGCTGAAAATGTTGAAATGTACTCACTCACTTTTTATTATTATTTGTAAATATGTGTACAAATGGTTGGTTTTTTGTACTGTTTTTATCAATAAATCTCAGCAACAAAGGACATACACCCATGTGTGTTGATTTCTCCCTAAGACGGCAAACTGAAACACTCCAAGTTGGTGACTTTTGGAGATTTATTTCCCTGGATGATTGAGAATGCATCAAGATGAAACACAAAAGCAAGTTCACAGCTTTTAGCAGCTCCAGCACCCCCTCATTCACACACCCCCACTCCCCTCCCTCCAGAATTCCCAGGTAACAACCTAATATACATATGAATGATTAGCCAATTTAGCTTCCACTTGGCTGAAGCTAAAGCTTAGCTAAAAGCCATTTGGCTGCTCTACCGGTTTTAAAGGTAGAAAGGTAGAAGCCTGGGACTCCTAGTGTTAACACAGGAGCGATGGTGATGCATGGAAAAAACCACCTGGTCTCCTTACATACACCTCCCTCAGCCACTCTTTCATCATTTCCTCATCCATCCAGCCCTTTTCATTTGCCTTAATGATGATTCCTGCTGGAAACTTCTCTTTAGGCAAAGTCTTTCGCTTAAAAATCACCATAGGCGGCAGTTTCTGTCCATTAGCATGGCAGCCAAGCACAACAGTAAAAGAAGACTTTTCATACCCCGTTGTGCGTATCGCTACCGTGCTGGTCCCCTTCTTCTCCACAGTGTGACTCACCGGGATGTCAAAAGTGAGCGGGACCTCGTCCATGTTTGTGATGTGGCTGGCCTGGATGTGTTTGTCGGCGATGTGTTTGCTGCAGTAGGAGCGGAAGATGGCCAGCTTTTCCTTATAATCCGCTGGAAGTTGCTGCGCTACCGTAGTCCTGGTCCGGATGGAAAAATGGCACCGTTTCATAAAACGAAAGCACCAAGACGGGCCTCCTTGGAAATGTTCAATGTTCATCTCTTCAGCTAGTGAAACTGCTTTTAGCCGAATGGTGACCGTCGAAACGCTTCTCCCGCTCGTTCTTTGCTCGATGATCCACCGCTCGAGTCTTTCCTCCAACTCGGGCCACCTCGCCTTATGTCCGCGGAAACTCAGCTGCGTTTTCTTGACCTGCCGGAGCTTGTTTTCTAGCTTCCTCCATTTGCGAACCATCGATTCGTTAATCTTAAATTCTCTCGCCGCTGCTCGATTTCCATGTTCCTCCGCGTAGCTGATGGCCTTCAGTTTAAACTGTGCTTCGTAAGCGTGTCTCTTTGCCATTTTCAGGGTTGTTAAAACAACGATGTCCTGCATACCTGTTCTTTTATACAGGTATGTGCGATAAAGTCAACGCACACACTTCACTCTTTAGCGTTCTCATGGTGTTCTCTACTACGTCCTCATTACAACACACAGGGCGCACTGCGTTATAGGGCGCGCCGTACTTTTTGAAGAAAATCTAAGACTTTTAAGTGCGCCTTATGGTCGTGAAAATACGGTATACATTTACATACAGTGACTTGTCTTTGTAACCAAAGGGGGTTGCAAGGGGAGGTGTTTTGTAAACTATTGTTTGATGTTTGTCAATAAAAGGCAGCGAGAGGAGGTCATTGTCGTGCTAGACACAGATGAGAGGCCTCCCTTGCGCAAGTAATCGATCGATCGACTGTCTTGTTTTCTTCATGATGAATAAGTCTCTAGAATTAGCGGGGCTTGTGGAAACACAGACCCAACAGAAAACTTTAACCTTGTAGACTTCATTATGTTCCAGCTGCTCTACAGACGCTGTGACCTCGAACTTAAGCAGGTCGTAAAGTATGTGCAGCTCAATAACTTCATAATCAGACCCTGTGGTATTTAGGCAGCAGAACAACTAAGAATAACAACTACAAATAATGTTTTTAGGTTTCTGTTGTACTGCAAGGTTCTGTACAGGAGAACCAAACCAAGAGCAAATATTACGTCTCATTTACACCTGAGCACGAAGAGCCATCAACATTTAGCAAATTGAATCATCTTTGTTTAGATGCAAGAAGAATCATATAGAAATGAAAAAGTAGAAATAGAAATCCAGAGCAAAGATATCCTCTAATTCAGCGTAGCACATGTGCAGCTGCTGCGATTCACGTAAGCATTCGGCTCGTCGCTGTTGCAGATTTTTCTCTCGCTGTTCTGGCTCACAGCGCTGCAAACACAAAAATAAATATCCCCAAAGGTGTGAAAGGGAGCTAATTAGTAAGAGTATTGTTACTCTCCGCAGGAGTAGTCCAGCAGTAGAAATCAGTCCAATAACAAGGTGTGTAACATCTAGCAGGGTGACAGAAAAACCCAGGGTAACTTCTAAGGACCTCAACGTCTCTCTCACATTGTGTTTTTTAAACATGCTTCCATTTGTCACTTCAGTCTTTACTCTGAAATACAGGAAGAGAAATCATGGCTGAAACAATTTCTCATGAAACCAGGGGTGTGGTCCAACAGTCAGTTTGGTGAGGAAGGTTCCTAACTGAGAGAAGTGACCCAGAAGTATCTGTGTAGCAGCCACAATGAATCCAGATCATGAGCTTTATTAACTGATCAAAGTCTCTTCTTTCATCTTCTGTATCATTCAGTTTGCATTGGTAATGCACATTATTGTAATGCTTTTTTAAGACCAGCAAAACTTTATTTCACTTTGGGTTAGCTGGGATAAGTGATGGATGGAGGGAATTTTACTTCAGCCACAGAAATCCTAAACAGGAAGGAGGAGCAGAGTTACAGTGGATCACTATCCAGCAGGGAAACAAGGTTTATTTCAATTTCTTGGCCATGAGTGAGATTTACTGAGTGGGCAAATTAGGGAGATGACACCATCAGATCCCGAGCCCTCCATGTGTTAATCAAGAGACGGCTGCTGTGCTACATCCATAAATAATGAATAAATTAGGAGCTAAAGCTGAAAGGACACTTTATTTGTACCATCTTCACGTGAACACATTCAAGAACATCACAGATGAAGAAACATTAAAAACTTCCACACTACATAAAGCAAGAAAAATAGTTTTTCTTTCAGGTGGTTTCAGAAAAACAGAAACATCAAACATCTCCAAGACTCTCTTTGAAAGAACTAAAAACCTTTGTTCTCATGGTCCAATCATGAGTGAACTCCCTGATGAAGCCTTGTGTGCTAAAACATGTCAGAGTTTTAAAGGTTAAACATGAGTTTCCAAAACGTTTTGCTGGAGAACAATGAACTATTTGACTGAGTTTCAATCATTTACAGACGAGCAAAACCAGGACAGAGAAAAAAGGACAAAACTGACTCAGTAAAAAACAAAAGAAGATCCCATGTAGATCTGTATTATGTAGAAGTTCAGCCCAGCAACCAGTTCAGTTCAACACAAGTTTAAATGATTCTATCTGAACTCTGTGGAGCCTGATCTCAAGCTTTTTGAGTCTGACACAGAAACCAGAGGATCTTTCTGTGTCTTCAGATTCACTGTGATCCAGTGATGGGAGTGATTTCAGCCCTGAGTGATCGCGCTGATGTTTGCACAGAGCAGACAATGAGGTGAATGTTTGGGCACATTGGTAACAGTGAAACAGTTTATTAGTAACGTGGGATCGTTTGTGTGCAGAGTATGAACTGAGATTCCTGAAGCTCTTGTCACACTGGTCACAGCTGTAGTTTCCTTCCATGTGTCCACGTTCATGAATGTTACGATGACCTGACTGTGAGAAGCTTCTCTCACAGTGTCTGCACTTGTGTGGTTTCTCTCCTGTGTGGACTCCTTTGTGTGTTTTAAGCTGACTTGCAGTGGTGAAGGATGACCCACACTGATCACAGAGGTGCTTTTTAACCCCACTGTGAATCAGTTCATGTTGTTTTAACTCACTTGGTGTGGTGAAGCTTCTCCCACATTCTTTGCAGTATTTCAGTTTGTCTCCAGTGTGTCTACGTTGATGTGTTTTAAGGGCAGCTTGCCGACTGAAAGTTTTTCCACAGAGGTCACAATGAAAGTCTTTCCCACCACCACAGTGATGACAGGGTTGAGAACTGGATCCATCTGTGTCGCTCTGCTTCTAAACAAAGACACAAAGACAGTGTAAGTCAGTCCTTCAACATTTGTATCCTGAACGTCGCCTGAAATAAAGAGCATCTCTGCAGACGTCCAACTACATTTGACTGTTTCAGTTAACACACTCAGTTTACTGGGCTGCAATAACTACAATACTACCACCATAATACTACAGTAATACTAAAATCATAACTGAAAGGAAAATCTGAATAATCACTCAGAGCTGCTTTTCCATGCAGTAGAATTGCTAACATGCTAACACAGTTTAATGAGCAGAGTTGTTCCAAACAGTCAGGCTAAAATGACAAGATAACAATATAAATACATACCTCACAGTAGCTGCACTTGTAGAGTCTCTTTCTGGTGTGGATCTGTTGGTGTTGTCTCAGGTGACGTGGAGATTTAAAAGTCTTCTCACACAGGTCACATTGATAAGGTCTCTCCTCAGTGTGGGTAAACATGTGTTGTTGTAAGTCTGCGTCTGTTGTAAAGAATTTGCCACACTGTTCACAGCAGTACACATCATGTCTGGTGTGAATGCGTAGGTGTGTATTTCGGTTCCCTCTCTGGCTGAAAGTTTTTCCACAGATGTCACAGCTGTATGCCTTAATTCCAGAGTGGGTAACTAGATGCCTCTGTAAGTGGCTACTGCGAGTAAAAGCTCTGCCACACTGATCACAGCTGTATGCCTTAATTCCAGAGTGGGTAACTAGATGCCTCTGTAAGTGGCTACTGTGAGTAAAAGCAATGCCACACTGATCACAGCTGTATGCCTTAATTCCAGAGTGGGTAACTAGATGCCTCTGTAAGTGGCTACTGTGAGTAAAAGCTCTGCCACACTGATCACAGCTGTACGCTTTAACTCCACTGTGGATGAGTTGGTGTGTTTTTAGGTAACCCTTCAAGGAAAAAGACTTTCCACACAAGTCACAGCTGAACGGTCTCTCTCCAGTGTGGATGACCTGATGCCGTTTTAGTGAAGCCCTCACAGTAAAACCCTTCCCACACTCGTCACAGGTGTGTTTTTTCTCTCCCTTTCTTCTGTGAGGTTTGTCGGCCTCCTGAGAGCGCTGACTTCTGGCTCCATGTTGGTCCTGCAGTGACAGAGATACAAACAGAGGCAGTGAGTGAAATGCAGTCGTGGAACAAACTCAACCTTCAAACTCCATTAACACTAGTTTTAAACCTGAAGGTGGAGCGTGGCACCAAACACCTTAAAGGTCTCTTATCCCCACCTGCTGGTAGTTCTAACACATTACATCCAACCTGCTGTTAAAGATAATTCATGACTGTTCAAACACTAAAATCATGCACACACACACACACACACATTATTTTATAATTTAGATTATTTTGTTGTTTCTGGAAGAGCCAGCAGCACAGAAATGAAGCCCAACAATCATGTTTCACAGTCCTGTGGTCTCAGCCTCAGATACTCATCAAATCACACAGAGCTCATGTAGAAACAAATGAACTAAATATGTTCTCCTTCATTTCTGTCAAACAAAGCTGTATGAAACGTTTCCAGCTGTTAGTATCATGGTTGCTAGGCAACCTGGGCAGCGCGACGGAGGCTAGACGTCCCATTTCACGAGCCTACGAGCCTCGCACTTCGGCCTTAGCGGTCTTTGAGTACGCGGCCCTTGAGGACTTTAAAGCTGCAGAACCTGAATCGGGATACAGCCATGATGATCTCCAGCCTCGTGCTCGCCAACATTCTCACCTGAGTTAAGAAGACGATCACTGAAATGGTCTCAGCAGGTCCTTTGATGACAGCAATGAAATGCAGCGGTAAGGCTTTTTGGGGATTAAGTTCGTTTTCATGGCAAAGAAGGACGATGCAGTTCATCTGATCACTCCTCATAACATTCTGGAGTGCAGGCAAAATGCTATTATAAAAACTTAAGCAGCAACTTCTCCAGGTTCCAATATTTATGCAATTCTCAAAGCTTTTGGCCACGACTGTATAACCTCTTCTGAAGTTTAGTGGATATTATACATGGTTATGCTCAGGATGTGTCGGCCAGTTTCCACTGGAAACGCCTTTTGGTTAAACTGTCAGCGAGGAATTTGCATTTGCACTGTTACATTTTTATATAACTTTAATGCACATAAACAACAGCTGCTTGTTTCAGTGAAAATACATTGATGGGTTTTTAATAAAGTTGTGCAGCTGTAAAGTATTTTGTCTGGTGTCAATTCTATCGTCAGCTACATCGTTATGGCAAATGTTCAAATGTATATGGTGATAAATATCTTTGGTCATATGGTCCTGCTCTGTCTGTCACCTTCTGTGTTGAGCTCATTGTTTCCTCTGTAGTGGCTGAGCTGAGTCCAAGTAGCTGAAAATGTTCCTCTGCTGCTCCGTCAGACTCTCCTCCTCCTGCTGATCAGCTGGGACACAAAACAGATCTTTGTTAGGCTCCACACTGCACTGAAGAGTCAAAGTGTCTCATATGTTCATCTGACAAGTAAAAGAACACATTTTTGTTTCCCGAGGTGGGCAACTTGTTGGAAACAAACACAAAAGGTTTGAGCACTGATACCTGCCATTGCTGGCATTGAAAGATGCAACGCCAGCAATGTGGATTGTCAAGACTCAAACCAATCATCAAGCAAAGACAACAGGGATCATTTGTTTCTGTTTATTTAGCATTCACAGCATTTGTAGTTGCCTTCTGTGCAGGGGAAGTCCACGCACACTGTGTGGTACCGCCATCCGCAGAAGGTGCATTCAACCTCTGTAAGAGAAACGAGATTGTCTGAGACTGAAATGATATTCACTAAAGAAGTGGCGATTTGTAAAACGTCACATTTTGATCCGGGACGTACTCTGCATGAAAACAAGCGCTCACTCTTCCTGCTCAACAAATGACAAGGGCGGAGCCTTATACCACGTGATACAGAAGCTGTGCCGTGTGATGCTAAAATTAGCAGGGAAAAAACAACGGAGAGCACGTCAGGGATGACGAGAAAGTGACAGGAGAAAATCCGTCCCGGTCAACCACCCAAACATCAATAACGGGAACCTTATACAGCGCTTCCCTATACCCGTCGAACTCCCGCAGGCACAAAGACATCACGGAGGCTATCACTTATCACCTGACCAAAGATATGGCTCCATCAACACTGTGCAAAACGAGGGATTTAGGAAAACGATCAACACCCTAGAGACAAACGCTACACAGTGCCGTCCCGCAACTATTTTTCTATCGTTGCACTACCTGCTCTGTACACGCAGCGTCGAGCAACGGTGGAGACGGAATTTCAAGCAGGACAACATTTTGCTGCAACAACAAAACATGAGACATTTGTTGTTTTATGTTTATTTATTGTTATGAGAGAATCATGATCTCAATTCTAAGCCAAAAAATCGTGATTCTCATTTTATGCAAAATCGTGCAGCCCTAACATTAACACAAAACTATTGTTTCACCAGAGAAACACACATGAAGAGAGAGAGAGAGACAATAACAGCTACCAAACAGTCGTCATAATTCGTCACACAATGAGAAAAGGACAAATCAACAAGTAACAATGACTAATTAATATTAAAATCTGTAACATAATGTATTGTTTGGAGTTTAGTCTGATTGGTTCAGGATGACCTGCCATTATCCAATCACACGTCTGCTTACCTGCATCTTTTCTCTTTTTTCTAACCTGAGCACCTGATGGCTTTGAACTTTTGTTGTCCATCTTCCATTGGTTTGAATTTTGCGCTCCAGTACAAACACAAATCCCCCAACCCGAGGATCAGCACAATTAACCTAACAGCAGGCACGTGCAGAGGGGGGGGGGCTAGAGGGGCTTGAGCACCCGCCCCTTTCCTGATGGGTGCCCAAGGTGCCCTTTTGTTGAGGAAACTTTTTTTTTTTTTTTTTTTTTTTTTTTTTTTTAATGTGTGTGTGCGTGTGGAGTCCTGTCTGTGCCCCTCAACAATAATATTTAACTATTAATCACAGTTTTGCTAAATAAAAGGATCTGGCTTGCATCAGTCACATGATCACATTTAACCAATGATCGCCCTTGACGTCAGAACGCGCTGGTTACGAGCCGGGAACGAGCTCACAAAGAGCACGCGCATTTTTAGTGGTCCGGAGCTGTAGGAGAAACACAAGTTAACTCAGAGACACAGACTGATGCGACAAAACCAGTAAGTAGGTGTACAGTAGTGATGGGCAGATGAAGCCCCATGAAGCACTGAAGCTTTTCATCCAATTGGTTCACCCCAACGCGAAGCTTCTTGAAGCTTCATTTGCTCTAGTAGGACACCTACTGGACGTAAAAATATTAGTTGGCATGAATTTGAAGAGTGTGGCCTTTTGCACACAGCCTGTAAATGTCAACAACAAAAGGAGTGTGTAAAACATGTATATTGTAGTGGTGCAGTATACTGTGTATATTTATACTGGCAGTATGGAACATGATTATTTGGAAATGCTTAAAATGGAAATGATCATATACTGTGAGGTGTGGACAGTGGTTGTGCTTTTGTAACATTGAGGCAAGTGATTAGTGTTTAGGGGACACATCATTGGTTTTTATTAAAAAAAAACAGTTTCTCCACCGTGGCAGGTCGTAGGCGATTTTCTTTTCCTAAACTGTCTCTAACTCTCCCCAAACTGTCTCTAACTCTCACTAACCGCAACTCTCCATCAAACGCCAACATTTTGAATGGGGTCTGAGGGGTTTATATCGCTGTCATAGCTCGCGGCAAAGTTCGAACCGCTTCCTGAACCAGTCACGTGGTACAACCGGGCAGCGAGGCTTCGGACGTCATCATTTTCAGCTCCTCCCATAAATGAAGCAAGCCTCGATACGCGCTTCGCGGAAACGCCCCCTCCATTACTCGACACAAGCTTCGAAGCCTCGATACAGAACGTCACATCACTAGTGTACAGCGCACACTGTAGTGTGTAGCACCCAGGAGTATTAGCTTATTACGTACACGTTGGTAAGCTGTCTTGTTGCTACTGACGAACTGAAACAAACGAGCGTGCTGTGTGTGCAACAGCGTGACAAACATTACCTGTCCTTTTATTAACTGCACAAGTAGTGCTGGTCACAGCTGCTGGCTACCTGTGTAAGGCTGTCATAGGTCCTTAGCTCTGTCACCATTTTAGGGAACATATTTAGTTTTAAAGTAAGTTTCCGGGCTTTTCCTGCCTTTCTGGAGGGATTATATTTCACTAAAAAACGATCTAATATGCATGTCCACATAATAATTATTATAATTATAATATATTAAAAACACACGCTGTATTTTAAAGAACATACATTAAGAAGCAGATTATATTAGATTTATATTTTAAATAAGACAAAAGTTGGATGTTACAGCAGTAAAATGATTGTATCTCTACAGTTTAAAAATGTAATAAGCTTTGCCCTGCACAGAGTGGATAGTGAAACAAATGGAATCATCATAATGACGTTATTTCATATTTATTACTTCCCCCTCCTCATTGCTTTATTATTGTAGCTCTAGTAATAAATAATAATGTAAGGATTCTGGATCAGCACCATGATGCCCATAGTATATACAGTATTCTGAAGAAGGTCTAAAATGTCACTGTGTGTGCGTGCATGTGTGTGTTTTATTTAGATGGATTTTTAAAAAAAATATTACTCATGATCAGAGATGGGCAGTAACGCGTTACTTGTAACGCGTTACTGTAATCTGATTACTTTTTTCAAGTAACGAGTAAAGTAAGGGATTACTATTGCAAAATCGGTAATTAGATTACCGTTACTTTCCCGTAGGAACGCTGCATTACTGCGTTACTAAAACCGTGATTTTTTTTTGCGAGAATGTCTCATGACAGTGACGTAAGCAAGTGCGACGTTGGTGACAGCAGCTGTGTGCAGATCAACAATGGATAATATATCGAGTGCGGGAGAGAGTATGAGCGTGCAGCGTTTAAAGTGTGGAAGTACTGACCTTACTTTGAGTTTGATTCCATAAAAAGTGACAAAAACATTAGCGTCCATCGTGCGTGGGAAGAAAACTTCTTTTTACAGCGAAAAAAACCCCTAAACTTCCGAGCAAGCACCGAGTAGCTACGACGTGATGGGAAACTCACAGACACTCGCGCGGATTCTTCAACTGACCGCAGCACACCTACACCAGGGTAACCCTCCGCCTACCCTGCTCCTGCTTTACAGGTGAAAATAGAGCAAAAGGACCGCTGAGTCTTTGACTTTATTTATTTTCTGCTGTGTTTTACTTGCATCTGTTTGAAAGAGTGAGTGAAAACACAAAAAATATTTTATTTTATGTGCTGGAATGTGTAGAAAATAGGTTTAAATGTTAAACTAATTTATTCAAGTCAGAGAATGTTGCATATAATTAAATGTTTTGCTTGATGCATAAAGTTAAAAGATTAAAACTGATAAAACAAGTTAAAAAAAGAGACTTTTCCATTTGATTACATTTTGTATGATGGATTATGTAGAAAAAGTAGAATTGGGCTGAAAGATCTATCACTTTATCACCTCTTCAGGTTGTAAATCGTGTTTTTAAAAAGTAACTAAGTAACTAAGTAATTAATTACTTTTGAAAATAAGTAATCAGTAAAGTAACGGGATTACTTTTTGGGGGGAGTAATCAGTAATTAATTACTGATTACTTTTTTCAAGTAACTTGACCAACACTGCTCATGATATAACATTGTGCAGACATGGCTGGTAAGGACATGAAGAGGAAACAGCAGGAGCTGTGTGAGGCTACTAAAGGCAGTGCTATAACATTTTTCTGCCATCATTTTATTTTAGATTAAGTGCAAGAGTTGTTAGGTGTGGATAATTAGATTATAGTTTATTGCAATAGCAAGTTGTGCCTTGTTCTCACATAGACAGCAAGTGCAGAGTGATATATGAAATGATGGGATGGAAGGAAGAAGAGAAGCAAAGAGTGATTCACAGGCAGAGCCTAAATTATTTCTCACAGTTTTTTGTTGGCTTATGGTTCCAAGCGCTGTCACCAATCTTTGCATTTTGTTATTATCTCATGACACTTGTTTAATCAGCTACCATCTCTCCTGTGGACTTTTTAATGTCTACAGTCTCAGACCAACACAGCCCTGCCCTCATAGCTGGACTGGCCATTGGGCATACCGGGCACTTGCCCGGTGGGCCGCTGGCGATTTTTTGTTTTTATGGGCCGACCGATTTCTTTTTTTTTTTCTTTTTTTTTGGGAAGGGTATATACAATGAAAGGTGTTGGATTGGCCAATTGGTCATGATCGACTCTGGGCTGGACCAATTACAGCCGAGGAGGTCGGATGCACCCTCCCCCTTGTTTAGCAATCTTATAGACGAACTAAAGAAAATGGAGAACAAAAAAAGGAAAGGAGGTGCCGAAGAAATTAGGGCCAAAAAGAAACAAGCCCTTCAGGCAGACGCTGCCAAATGTGTGAAAATTACTGAATTGTTTGGTGGTAGCTATGGCACAGCTTCCATAGATTTAGCAAGATCAGCAAGTGGTGGAGGCCAGCAGGTGGATGAAGGAAAGGGGAGGCAAGAGGAGGAGAGACCCGAGGCGGCCGCCGGTCATAGTGGCAGAGGAACTGAACTTCAGGTAAGAAGTTATGACCTGCTGTCTATCTGTGTCAGATATAAACTAATTTTAGTTGTAGTTTGTTTTCGTTGTGGTGACTTTATACAGTCGCTTAGAATAACTCGTACAGCGTAACTAGCATGACGGAGTTTATATACTGCTGGGCGGGTGCTATGAAGTTACTGATAGTAAATTTTATTTTATGCTTAAGGTTAGTTTCTCAAACTCCTTAAAATCTTAACAAATTGTGCCAATTCTTACATGTTGCAGCAGCTGATTTATCATCAAAAGTGGAGAAGTCTGTGACAGAGGAGACAGAAGAGCAGCAGAGAGAGATGGAAGAGCAAGAGAGAGAGATGGAAGAGCAAGAGAGAGAGATGGAGCAAGAGAGAGAGATGGAAGAGCAGGAGAGAGAGATGGAAGAGCAGGAGAGAGAGATGGAGCGAGAGAGAGATGGAGCAAGAGAGAGAGATAGAAGAGCAAGAGAGAGAGATGGAGCAAGAGAGAGAGATGGAAGAGCAAGAGAGAGAGAGATGGAAGAGCAAGAGAGAGAGAGATGGAAGAGCAGGAGAGAGAGATGGAAGAGCAGGAGAGAGAGATGGAAGAGCAAGAGAGAGAGATGGAGCAAGAGAGAGAGATGGAAGAGCAGGAGAGAGAGATGGAAGAGCAAGAGAGAGAGATGGAGCAAGAGAGAGAAATGGAAGAGCAAGAGAGAGAGATGGAAGAGCAAGAGAGAGAGATGGGAGAGCAAGAGAGAGAGATGGAAGAGCAAGAGAGAGAGATGGAAGAGCAAGAGAGAGAGATGGAGCAAGAGAGAGAGATGGAAGAGCAGGAGAGAGAGATGGAAGAGCAAGAGAGAGAGATGGGAGAGCAAGAGAGAGAGATGGAGCAAGAGAGAGAGATGGAGCAAGAGAGAGAGATGGAAGAGCAAGAGAGAGAGATGGAGCGAGAGAGAGAGATGGAAGAGCAGGAGAGAGAGATGGAAGAGCAGGAGAGAGAGATGGAGCGAGAGAGAGATGGAGCAAGAGAGAGAGATGGAAGAGCAAGAGAGAGAGATGGAGCAAGAGAGAGAGATGGAAGAGCAAGAGAGAGAGAGATGGAAGAGCAAGAGAGAGAGAGATGGAAGAGCAGGAGAGAGAGATGGAAGAGCAGCAGAGAGAGATGGAGCGAGAGAGAGATGGAGCAAGAGAGAGAGATGGAAGAGCAGGAGAGAGAGATGGAGCAAGAGAGAGAGATGGAGCAAGAGAGAGAGATGGAAGAGCAGCAGAGAGAGATGGAAGAGCAGGAGAGAGAGATGGAGCAAGAGAGAGAGATGGAAGAGCAGGAGAGAGAGATGGAAGAGCAAGAGAGAGAGATGGAAGAGCAAGAGAGAGAGATGGAGCAGGAGAGAGAGATGGAAGAGCAGGAGAGAGAGATGGAGCAAGAGAGAGAGATGGAAGAGCAAGAGAGAGATGGAGCAAGAGAGAGAGATGGAGCAAGAGAGAGTGTTGGGTCTGGGTCTGTGTTTCCACAAACCCCGCTAATTCTAGAGACTTATTCATCATGAAGAAAACAAGACAGTCGATCGATCCATTACTTGCACAAGGGAGGCCTCGTCTGTGTCCAGCACGACAAAGAACCCCAAAATGGTGGCCTCCTCTCGCTGCCTTTTATTGACAAACTTCAAACAATAGTTTACAAAGCACCTCCCCTTGCAACCCCCCTTTGGTTACAAAGACAAGGCACTGTATGTAAATGTATACACTGAGTGTGTGTGTGTGTGTGTGTGTGTGTGTGTGTGTGTGTGTGTGTGTGTGTGTGTGTGTGTGTGTGTGTGTGTGTGTGTGTGTGTGTGTGAGAGACCTCCTGCTGACCAAAGGGTCATAAACCCAGGAAGCTTACATCAAAAGAAACAGATCTTTCAGATAGGATGTATCTACAATAAAACCTCCCCCAGCACAGAGTGGCTGGAGAGGTGGTCATAATCAAAGGAATGGCTTTGATCCTACTGCTTAAACTAAGACTGTACAAATTTAAGAAACACAATGGCAACATTCAACAATTAGACTTAACATTTCCCTCCTTTTTGTCATTGTTCTTAAATTTCAACTTATGCACCCTTTGTTCAGACAGTGTCAGTGTAGATTTCATTCATGCACAGTAAACTACATCCTGTACATAAGCAAATCAATGTCAACAGTTCAAAAACAGGAATTAATATTTTCAAAAGAAGATGCCACCAAGGACCAGACGGTAACCAAGCTATCCAGCCTTGTGGCGGATCTACTCCTGTCGTGCAATTCATTATGTATTTCTTCAAGTAAACAACTGAATGTCAAAGGTCAAACAAGAAGAATCATCATTCTCAAAAATCATGTGTCACTACAATCCAACTGTATATAGACATAGGTATTTAAATGCATCAGTTGACTTTATTGTTTGTCCATGTGGCTCTCAGCTAACTTCAAAGCTGCAGCAAGTCAACACCCTTCTTTATGACTCCTATCAACCCCCCAAATCTTTTCACTGTAGGCATCCTGTGGGGGTTAGAGTCAACTTGTGAATTATCTGCATTTACAACTCTTCTCCTGTCCTGTTGTCACCGCAGAAAAAGCTTTGTAAAGGAAATTGGATCAAGGTGTTTTGATCTTCTTGGCTCAAAACCTCAAGTGTTCATGATGTAAATGTAGACAAAAGGCTTCTCTGTTTACATCCTTCTTGCAGAAGACAAAAGAATAGGTGATGTTGCCATGTTCCATGGTTAATCTCCAACTTGGGCTAATCCATTGTCCTTCATACACATAGGCATTTGGCCTGTTTCCAGTTCGTTTAGCTGTTCAATGTCCTGCAGCAAGTCATATTCTTTGAGTCAGACGAGCAGGTCTGTCCTACCAGAGCAGTTCACCTTCCCAGCTACTGGTGAATCAACCTTCCATTCAGGTTCAGAGCAGTTGAAAAGTTGGCAGTGTTCCTGGATGTGTTGCTAAAGCAACCAAACAAACTGTCTCGCTCTCAGTGATGCTATAGGGCCACAGTCCAGAAGAATGTGTAGCCAGTGGCATCACAAGCATAACCATTGGTCTCGTTGTTTATGTGAGCGGTTGTGTTCTTAAACTGCCACCAGTAGTTGTTGAAAACCCATGCGGGTACCTGGTGTGGTTCGCTCTGTCCCAGTGCGCTCCTGTCATCCCACTCAGGGTCCACAGGCACAAGAAGATGCACAGCACATTCCCAGCCATTCTGATGAGTACCTGTGGCTCAGTTGGTTTCTTCACCGGATTGAGACGAGGGGCCCTGGAGGCTTTCCCCCCCCTTTGTTCCCGGTCTTCCTGCCACTTACTCCGAGCTGGCCTGGATGTGTGTCACCTTCTTGCAGTGCGCTTGATATATCCAAGTGTTCCTTCCAGCAATCTTCACTGCTGTGGTCGTCGTCAGCAGCATCCGATATGGACCTTCCCACCATGGACTGGACCAGCACTTCCTCTCCATGGCCTTATCATCATCCAATCTCCAGACTTCAGGCTCTGCTCCTGCGAAGAAACAGAATCATCTGGCAGATCATTTGTTCTCATGACTACTTTACTTTTAAACATTTTCAAGCATCTAATCTGCTAATATGCTCTCTCTTCTGCTTTTCTATCATCACTACAGAAGACTGGAACTCTAACTCTAACTCTAAATCCTCTAACATGTGTAATCTCAAAGAGTCAGACCATTCTCTGTTGGAGTAATCCTCGTGTACTTATTCTATACAGTCTAACCATGTCCTGCCTGTCTTCCTAAATCTTAACTTTACTGTTCCATTAGTTCTCTCTGCAAAAAAGTTTTTTTTTTTAAAAGTATTTAATAATCCTAGAGTGAGTATAACGACTGCTCATCTCCCTCCTGTTTGAGACATGGTATAGCCAATGGCTCAAAATAGCAGCAGTCTTATACAAATTATTAGGCAGTACTGGTTTATCACACAGATAAAAAATCATCCTGCAAGCTTGCTCCCTCTGTAAGTCACAACTATTGTCCTGCAGTAGGTGAGTGGGCCTGCATGTCTGCTAATGCTGTACTGATAAAAGGTTAACACCATGTTTAACTAAAGCTGCCTCTTTTGCGATCTTATCTGCAAAAACTTTCCCTAATGCAACCGGATCTTTCCCTCACATGTGTGCTGCACATTTACAAACGGCAATTCCACTGGTTAATAACGCTGCCTCCAGCAGATTTTGCAAGAGTTTGGTGTGTTCTGCAGGTTTCCCTGTAGAGGTTGTCACACCTCGTCTCACTCACTGCACTACAAAGAAATGTACAGTAGCAAATGTATACTGCCTATCAGTGTATATTGTCTCTCTACAGCTTTACACGCTTCCGTTAAAGCTAGCATCTCTGCTGCTCAAGCAAACATGAAACATGCTAGTTGTCCTACATAGATAACTCTCTCTCACTGTCTGCTACAGTAAAACCTGTTCTAGTCTGTCCCTCTACTATTGTAAAACTCAAATCATCAACAAACCAAACCTTTCCCTCAACGAGTGGCACATCTATTAAGTCATCCCTCAGCTTACACGTCTTCTCCTCGCGCTCTCTACACTCATGAGAAGTGCCCTCCTCCGTTGGCAAAAAGGGTTTGGCAGATTCAGAATTCTGCACCACTTTATGGTAATATGTGTGGTTGTGAGAGTAACAGTAACATTAAAGACAAGTGTCTTGTAGGTGACAGAAATGTAAGTTTAGTCTGCAGTAGTAGACATCTACCTCGTGTGGAACTAACAATGTCAAAAGGTGAAATAAACTATTGAAACATTGTACAGCTTAAACTGCTGCACATACTGATCTCACGCATGGAGGTAAAGCACGAGCAACTAGAGCTAATCTTTTAGGATAGTAAGTTACTGGCTTCACTTGTGGAAAAAGTGCTGTTAGTTATTTTACAGTCACCTTGCATTTGTGCTGTTCACAGAACCACAAGTCCATCGCTGGACCTCTTCTGCGCTGTCACTTTTTGGAGCTTGGCACGCTCCCTCAGGTTCCATTTTGTGGGCGATCCTCTCAGTCACTCCTTCTCATCATGGCACCTCATGACATCTACAAATTGAAAAAAATGACACTCCTCTCGCCACACGGCTTTCGCCATGTGTCAACTCCCCAATGAGACATGTACAAGAGTGTTGCACAGTCTCCCTAAAACAATCTCCAGGGTTTGTCCCTTGGAGCAGCTTCACTCCAAGCTGTAACCCTGTGTAAGAACATTAATAAGCACTTAAATGTTCAGCTTGTTTAACTCCCAGCTCCTGTATCACAGAAGACAAAGTCTTAAATTTAAACAACTTCACATTTGCAACCAACTGTAGATCATAAGAGTAATAAAGTATTCAGCATCACAGAGACAAGTATCATTGCGGGTTTATTCTAAACTCATTAAACTTCTACTTTTTCCCATAATTTGTTCCAAATTATTTAACATCTCAACGTCATTCCACATTATAATCAGTGAACTTCACTTATAGGCCATCAAAGCCTCATCTGAACATGGATGCACCACTTGCATAGGTTTAATACTTGTAAATAAACAGCTAATCACACAAATCACTGCAACAATAATAGTAAACATTGTTTAATATTAATTCTGGACCCCACCTCTTGACGCATGGACACTTCTCATGCGTCAACTCACCAAACCTGGATCCCTGTCTTAAAAACTGGCTCCACCAGGAGCCTGCATACACAAAATCTGGAATAAAATAAAACTTCACACGTATAAACAATTATATCAAAAAAGTAATACGCATTCAGCACGGGCGAGACAAGTGTCATGTGCAGGTTTTCTCAAATCATTAAATCACTATCATTACCATAATTCGCCTCAAACATGGATCATCCCATGTGCTCAGTTAACATTAATGTAATCGGTGACTTCTCTTAAGCAAAGTCACTCCACTCATATATTTATTATGGGTCCAAAAGTGGCCAGCAAATGAGCCCATAATAAACTATTCCATAAATATCGTAATCTCTTATTTGTTTTACTCATGTCACTTGTCCGCTTCTGCCGAATCCTCCACAGCATTCTCAGAGAAACAAACATTAGCAATACCCATTGACTGTGGTCAGACGGAGGTCAGACACAGGTCAACAGGTTCCAGAGGTGCCATAAAAACACCATAAAGTTAGCTAACCCTAGCCGTGGAAAGAATGTCATTCACATATAAACCCAGAAATCCTGTAGTGGGAAAGAACATCAACCAGTTGTCCTGGTATAAATCGCATCATCAATTCACATGAAGAACTGGCATGCTGTAAGAAAAGAAAATGCAAATATTAGCGCTGCGCAGGTGTGTGCATACTTTGTCACAGTTATCTCTGTGAGCAACACAAGCCTATGAATAACACACACATGGTAAATTCACAGACACAGAAAAATATAAACTAAAAGGTTAAATTTTCAGAGTTCACATAGTCATGTGACCCAAGTTTCCTCCTGTGGTCTCCTGCTCCTGCAACAGAGACACACACAGAGATACATCCACACCTTTGTCAGGTGGGGGTTAACTTCACACAATGGTGTTAAGTCAGTCAGTCTTGTCAGCTTTTGTCAGTCAGTCAGTTCCCCATTTATTTTAAAATTCTTACTCATTCACTCAGTGATTCCTTCTTTTGCTAATTGTGGAAATTATCGTCGCATTCGTTTCCACGCTCAGCAAAACAACGTCATTTCAAAAAGAAAAATAATTTAGACTGGATTTCCTCGTTGAATCCTTTTGGACAGGAATTTGTTTCCTGATTGTCCCAAATAAGAGCCCATTTTAATTTTGGAGAAGCTCACTTTGCAACAGTTTTCTTGACGATGCTTCGATTCTAATCGTGCAGATCTGCTCAGAGATCATCTAACAAAACTTTCAGTGCACCATGAAAGTAACAAAATAAAAGAAAGAAAATAAAAGAAATCAAAGAAAATAAAGGAAAGATAGGCCTTGTTTAAATCATGACACGTGTTCTTCATGCCAGGGGGATAAATCGTAACAAAAGACAAATCAAACAGCCAGTTTAATCTCAAACATTCATCCAATCAGCCATACACACAACATACAGCATAACCCTGTTGTCTTAGCACATAATCAGTTTTAGTTCTCATGTAACTAAATGTGTGTCATGGTAAAACTTCTTCACACACCAGAAACTCACAATCAGCTCACTCAACTCACTCATTTAAGACCTCTCATCAGCATTCTGTTTCCTCCTCTATGATGCAACCATCTGTCCTCCTATAATATTCAGTCCACTAGTCTATGTATCACTTTCATCTTACTAGTGACTTGGACAAGATGACAAACAGAATCTCATGCTTAAGATGCTGTCTGGTCTCATGAGTATCATTGTATGTGTATATGCATGTGGGGTTAGTATAGTTAATGCATTTTCAGTATGTTTTTGTGTTCATCTCTCACCACACTTCCATTATTCTCATCACTGCTTAAAACAACACACATCTCTCTCTGTTTTTTTTTCTTTAACTGTACTTTTCTCCAAAACAGAAAATAGCATTACAGCTGTTTCAGACTGAGAAACACCAAACACTCTTCGTGCCATCATTCATCCACACAACTATTTTATTTCTTTTTGTCCACTGGGCAGGTGACCTGCAGAATCACGTCTGCCCCAGCTGGATACCTTTCACACACACCATGACGTCAGACACTCTCACACTCGCGGAATTGATCAGGAGAAAAACTTTCTTCATCTTCACACTCTGTTACAGAAACACCATATGTTTTTTTTTTTTTTTTTGTTTTTTTTGTGTTGTGTCAGGGATGGATATGTAGTTGTAACGTTTGTGTTCACTTTCTTTCCTTTCTGTCTCCTCTCTTGCCTAGTCTGTCTTGGACTTAATGCTGCTCCTAATATGCCTTTAATCTCTCCTCCACTTCTACCTCTCCTCTCTCACGCTCTTCTCTGACTCTACTTTCTGCTAACATTCTTGCTTCTCTCCTCTTCTGAACCTGCTCCAGCCACAACTTAGCAACTGCTAACTGCAATTCCTTCCTCTGGTTCGCTTTACCTGTTTTACCTGCTACACTTACAGCAATTCTTTCTACCAGCATTTTACACTTAACTTCCACTAATGTCCCTTCAAATCCACATTTCTTATACCAACAACCTACATACTGCGTGCTGCCTGGTAAAACTTTCTGCATAAATTTTACATCTCCTTCTAAGGCAGACTTACACATTTTATTCTCCATTACAAGACAACAATCAGCCACACTCACGCAGACCACGTCTGGCCCGCACACACACAACATAGGCCTATCGCTTGCGTTTGCACGCACAGCTAGCGCTCTCTGTTGAAAACTCTCAAACGCCCCATATGGCGGAGAATTCAACCTTCGGACACTCTCCAACGCCCCAAATGGCGGAGATTCCGGACTCTGAACCTAGGTTCTCTCCACGCCCCAAATGGCGGAGAACTCTCTACGCCCCAAATGGCGGAGAAGCCTGCGTCTCTCTCACGCGGCTAGCGCGCTCCCGGACTCACGTTTAACGCACAGCCCGTAGCCGCTCTCTATTGTTTTGGGTCACGTGCGCTCTCGTGACCAGCGCTCCCCGGGACTCAAACGTTTCACGCAGAATCACGGTGACGCGTTTCTAGGATCCCACATTCATTCACGCGGTTATAGAGACGCTCTCTAAGGCCTTCTGTACTCACTGTTTGTTTACGTTCATGGGAAGAGTCTCTGGATCCCGTCAATCGTCATCCATCCCGAGGGGAGGTCAGGCGCAAACTTCCCGGCCTGGTGGCAAGCCAAAAACACCAGGGCTTTACGTCAATCATCCCAGACGTTGCGGTGGCGTCCTCTCCCTCTCCTCGGTGGATGCAATGTGTTAGGATCCGGCTCGAAGGACCAAAAAATGTTGGGTCTGTGTTTCCACAAACCCCGCTAATTCTAGAGACTTATTCATCATGAAGAAAACAAGACAGTCGATCGATCCATTACTTGCACAAGGGAGGCCTCGTCTGTGTCCAGCACGACAAAGAACCCCAAAATGGTGGCCTCCTCTCGCTGCCTTTTATTGACAAACTTCAAACAATAGTTTACAAAGCACCTCCCCTTGCAACCCCCCTTTGGTTACAAAGACAAGGCACTGTATGTAAATGTATACACTGAGTGTGTGTGTGTGTGTGTGTGTGTGTGTGTGTGTGTGTGTGTGTGTGTGTGTGTGTGTGTGTGTGTGTGTGTGAGAGACCTCCTGCTGACCAAAGGGTCATAAACCCAGGAAGCTTACATCAAAAGAAACAGATCTTTCAGATAGGATGTATCTACAATAAAACCTCCCCCAGCACAGAGTGGCTGGAGAGGTGGTCATAATCAAAGGAATGGCTTTGATCCTACTGCTTAAACTAAGACTGTACAAATTTAAGAAACACAATGGCAACATTCAACAATTAGACTTAACAGAGAGAGATGGAGCAAGAGAGAGAGATGGAAGAGCAAGAGAGAGATGGAAGAGCAAGAGAGAGATGGAAGAGCAGGAGAGAGAGAGCCAGGGCATCGATTACTTTGCTCGCCCTGAACCTGCCATATTACAGGCCTTCTTAGATTACCACCCACAGCAGAACAGTAGCAGTGCAGTTGTGATGAGGGTGTTCAGCTGTAAAGATGGCACCAACAGGAAGTGGCTTACTTATTGCAAAGAACGCCATTTATTGTTCTGCTTTGTGTGTCTGGCATTTGCAAGGCTGACTGACACCAGCACATTTATAACAGGCATGAGTGACTGGCGACATATACATCTGCGCACAGAGGAGCATGAAAAGAGCAATACACACCAGACCTGTGCTGAAGCTTTTTTCTTAAGGTGCTCAAAAGGCAACATCAGGAGCTTGTTTGCTGGCAGTCAGTTGTCAGCTCACAGAGCACAAGTGAAAAAGAGACGGCAAGTTTTAGAGCGTATAGTGGATGTGATCAAAGTACTTGGGAAGAGGGGACTCAGCTATAGGCATGTGGAGAATGAGGCTGCATACACTTTAGGTGATAACACCATCGATCATGGTAACTTTCTGGAACTGATTGTGTTATTAGGCAAGTATGATATGTGCCTTGGAGAACATTTGAATGACTGCATTAGAGATGGACCGATCCGATATTACGCATCGGTATCGGTCCGATACTGACCTAAATTACTGGATCGGATATCGGAGAAAAATAAAAAATGTAATCCGATCCATTAAATATCACGAAAGCACCTCACAAAAGTTGCAACACGCTGTAACTCACCTCAGAACGTTAGCACGTCGGAGCAGTATGCATCACGTGATAGAGCGGCTGTGGCATGCGGGACCTGTCGGTGGTCTGGATAGCATTTGGAGCTTCGCTAGCAACCCGGCATTTCATCTCCGACGAAGTTATCCCGAGAGAAGTAAAGCAAGTGTGTAAGTCCATCTCTGAATGTTTGTAAAGCATTCCTGCGTTAAGCTTAACAAGCGACTGCCTCTTCTTGGTGCTACTTCAATCATGAAACTGATCAATGATCAGCTGATCGGCTTTTCTGTCGCGAGTCCGTCTCTCTTGTTTGTTTTTGGCCCACTTTGCACCAGAAAGAGGAAACCAGCGGCTGAACAACAGCAGCACGTTTAAGCTTGATAAGCTGTTGTTAGAATTTATTTAATATTACTTTCTACACCAGGATCTTTTTCTACGTAGCTGACGGCTGGTAACTGTGCAGGGGCGGATCTAGCAAAGTTAAGCCAGGGGGGCCGATAGGGCATTAACAGGGAAAAGGGGGCACAAAGACATACTTTTCTTTCTTATTCTCATTTAAAATGTGTAGCTTTTAATAAATAATTATCCAAATCTTACACCCAAAGTTTTAATTTGATGTAAAATGAATAGAAGTCAATTACTGTATATAGTAACTATTAAGTCTAATATATATACCCTAGTAAGCTATAGTACTTTTTCCTTTGGGAAGGTACCATCTGTGCAGTCTGCAATTTTGTTGAAGAAAGATGTTGAATCTATTTAATATTTCTTGAAAAATAATTGATTTCTGTGCATTTTTTTTCACACTGCATCAAATTAAGGTTGATTACTTCGATTAAGCATCATGAGGTGGAGCGTGAGGGGTGGTTCCCTATTTTTTATTTATTTATTTTTGTTGTTGCTGGGAGTTGGAACCCTATTAGTTAGGTTGCTTAATATTTACGCTAAGTACTCTTTAAAATACCAGAATAGGGAGGATGGTGTAGGTTTAAGTTTATTAGATTGATCAGGATTGCTGAACTATGAAATATTTTTTTTTGCATACAGGTATAACAGAATAGCTTTAGTGTAGTTGTTGTTTTAAACTTGAGTATGAACTTATACAAAATGCAGCAAGATATTTAAAAAAACAGTTTTGTTGATTAAAAAACACTATATCGGATTCATATCGGTATCGGCAGATATCCAAATTTATGATATCGGTATCGGTATCGGACATAAAAAAGTGGTATCGTGCCATCTCTAGACTGCATTGAAAAAAGCAAGAAGTTGCATCAGACCAGTGGATCAAGAGGTAGAGGATCTCTCATCACCCTACTCTCCAAAACAACTGTCAACTCAGTGATTGATGCACTTGGCCATCTCCTTCAAGAGAGCATCGCCAGTGATGTCCAGAAAGCTGCGATGTTTTCTGTTCAGCTAGACACAACCCAAGACATCATTTGTGAAACAGACAAATCAAAAACTAGAGGAGAGGGAGAACAACACAGACATGGAAGTGGAGGCTGAACTACATAAAAAGAGAGCCAAAAAGAGAAAAGGCATGGCCGGAGAGATGCCTGAAGATGAGTTGCAAATCAATGCTGAGAAATCATATGAGGTGAAAGTGCACAACATCATCCTGGACACAGTTATTGAAGCAATCCACAGACGATTTGTCATACATGGCCCTCTTCTTGCCGATTTGGCATGGTTGGACCCCAGGAAGTTTAGCCAGGTCAGAACAGTTTCTCTTCCAAGTAATGCATTTCAGAACCTCAGCGCCTGTCTACTTAAATTTGACAGCAGGGCTACAGTTAATAACCTTCAGTCAGAACTGAAACGTTTTGCTGAACAGTGGGAAAGGCTTAAGACATCACATGTAGATGAGTACACGACCAGAACAGCAAAGGACAGATCTGAAGAATGGGACGAAGAAAGTGAAATTGTGACCGAAAGCTGTGGTTCTTGCAAAAATTGCCCACTGTGCTGCTATCAAATACTCAGGCGGTTCAACATGCTGTCTGATGCCTATCGTCTCCTTGGGCTGGCATACAAGTACCTGCTGACCCTCTCCCTCACTCAGGTTGCCTGTGAAAGAACATTCTCTACACTCAAGTTCATTAAAAGCAGACTCCGAAGCAGCCTGTCTGCAAACAAGCTGGAGATGTTTATGCTGATGGCCACTGAAAAGGACATTCTCATGTCATTGGACTCTGACATGGTCATTGACAGGGTAGCTGAGAAGAGTGACCTGCTGAGAAAGCTCCTAAATTGCCTAAATGAATACGTTTAGTATCTACCTTCACTTCAAACAAGTCAAGTGATTGGTAAATGCTTAGAATTTGTCCATCTTAATAGATAGAATAAATATGAGATTGGAGTATTAGGCATTTATAAACATATATTCTTACAGTCTTAATCTGTCATTGTTTCATTTCAGATGCTGTCAGTCATTTTAGGAGGACTGAAGTGTGTTCATTTTAAGTAAGTACTATATGGAATATGATTCAACCATTTTTCTAGAGTAAGCATACCAGTACTGTCATCGTCTGAAAAAATCTATTAAGTACAATTCTTTCTCAACCTTCACTGTCTGTCCTTTCACTTCATAAAGGTTTCCATGTCTTAAGATATGTTCAGTGTTGCTGCTGTGGAAGTGTTGTAGGTGACCTTTTATTGATGAGTGAATAGTCTTTGGTGATACAATTCAATCATAATCTGTCCTTTATAGATTTTAATATTCATCTAATCTTTATTCCTTTCTGTCCTGTTTGTCAGGGTCTGATCATACATTGTTTGTTTAAGAGGTTCGAGACCATTCAACTTTTTAAGTTCATCAACGTAAGTACTAGTGTATATGAGTTCTCTAATTCCTTTCTGGAATAAAGATGCCAGTACTGTGATCATCTGAGCAAGTCCATCAATTGCCATTCACAGTTCTTTGTCCTTTCACTTGTGTCCTGTTTTTCAGGGTCCCATATAATTTCTTCAGAAGTAAGTACTGTATATGATGCCAGTATTTTCCCATATTTTCTAGATACTGTATTAGTACTGTGTGTAAAATGCCACCAAAAACTCAATTAAGTGTTATTCTTATTCTTCTTTCTCACCTTTCTTTCTCTGTCTCCTTTCATATTTAAAGGTTGCTGTGTTAACAAAATATATTGTGCTACCATGCTGTTTTCTATTGTTTTGGTAAATAAATACTTTATGAAAATATCCCTAAATCTGTCATTTATTAATTTTAATATTAATTAATGATCATGTCTCACCTCTAGTGTTCTTGGTCTTAATTTCAGGTTTCTACCATGTGTTGTAGATAGTTCAGGAGGTTAACTCTACCAAGCAGTCTTTTTGTTTCCGCTATGTACTGTTTAAAATCCCGAATAGGGAGAATGGTGTAGGTTTAACTTTATCAGATTGATACATATATACCAACAAGGCAGTGTACATCAAAGCAGTTGTTTTCATGCAAAGGCTTTATGGTTTTTCCTATAGCGATTGACAGACCACGTGACTTTGCGCATTGCATGCCGGGAACTCGTGGCAAAACAATCCAAGTACCGCATCAAATACAAGCATTTGCAATTGCAGCACCGCAAAACGTTCATTCTCCGGTTCCAATACCTTCTTGTTTTTTCTTTGCCGCACAAAAAAGGTATGTACAAAACGACGGAGAACAATGCCGGTCCGTACAAAGACAGACTCGACGAAAAGACAAAGAAAAGATACGAGGAAAAATCAAAGGAGTGAAAGGGTCAGACCCTTACGAGCACACAGAGGGACAAAAGACGTCAGCGTGCTGCCCAACTTTCACCACGCTCAGATTTATAATTATACGGTTCTTGGAGTGAGTGCATGCACTCATGAAGTTTAGTAACTTCAGGTCACTGCAACAAGCCCAGGTACAGTTTACCGACGGATGGGTACAGGACCTTGAAATGCACCGAAAGACCATCGTACGAACAAAGGTAAGTTTACCTTTGTTCGTCTCACAAATCGTCGTCATAAATACACATTCGTTAACCGTGTATTAATATAACCTTTGAGCTCAACGGTAATTAATTAGTAGTGGAAAAATAATTGTAATATTTGAGCCATTTCTGCTGTCCAACTACTTCTTACAAAATACATTTTTAATGTTAATTAGATTTTTTTTTCCGCATAAATAAAGGTTATATAAAAGTCACTGCCAAAGACTGATTGCGGCTTCTACCTTGTTACACTAATGTTGTTTGTAGCTCAGTATGACTTTATGTCATCCATGAGGGATGCATTTGACATATGTTTCACATATTATAGCCCAACAAGTTATTTATAGCAATTTAAATACGAGCAATCAGTTTCTTTGCAAATACCGGAAATCAGTTTTTGGCAGACAATCACTTTTTGGCACAACACCGGCTATTGCAGTTAATAATACAGCAGCTTCTTGTCATTTTTTGTGTTTCTTTTTATCGCTGTGTAACTGAGTTCAATTGAAAGCCTGCATGCGCTAGTACCGCTTGCCAAAAGTTCCCAGAATCCTTTGCGGTTTTATCCATGAATGACGTCACATTTTTGGTGGGCCGGTCTCCAGTCAAAATGCCCGGGCCGATTTTTTGTCCCAGTCCAGCCCTGCCTGCCCTCCAGCACTATCCACAGCAACCCCTCAACAGCAACATTGTACCCATCAGGAAAAGCATCGGCTACGTTTGCTTTGCCTTGTTGCCCATATTAGATTCTTGATGAAAGTGTGTTGTTGTTATTCAGCCTGGTTCAATGTGCCCCTTTTTAACTTTGAGCACCCGCCCCTTTAAACCTCTCTGCACGGCCCTGCCTAACAGACCTACACCTTAGTTCACAGATTCACTTTGTCTAAGGTTGATTTCTGGGATTTCACACAACCCAGGATTCAGATCGTGAATCCATGATGGGCTTGGATTTACATCATTATAAATGAAATGTGCTCTACTTGGAAGCAGCCGGCCCCGCCCCTTTTGACGGGTTGTGTGAGACTTTAAATCATCAAACTGTAAATTATAAATTTAAATTGTTATTGATCCTTTACCCCGAGTCCTAAAGTGTAGATTTATTTTCTTACTCTTCTTATATTTATTGTTTGTTTACTTGCACCGCTGTAACTGCAGCCTCGTCGTCTCGTCTCTATATGCTGGACTGTCTGTAGCGGAGATGACAATAAAGTTTACTTTGACTTCAGCAGCGCGCAGGCGCACCGAGGGCTCTCGCGCTCACTTTATAGAATTTAGAAAAAACATCGGTGCAGATTATAAGTCTGTATCATAATATCTGTTTGTTGTGTTGTTTTTATTTTGTTTTGCGAGTTGGTTATTAGATGCCGCTCCAGCCAGCCAGAGACTCCCCGCCGCCCCGCCCTCTCCTCCCTGTGCCGCCAGCAGCAGGCGCACCTCGCAAACGGAGGGTGCCCTTACTCCCAGCAAATGGCTGATAGAAAACCGATCGGTGCCTACGAATTTCCCAATATGCGCTGGCATGACGTCGGGGAAGCATGGGTACGACCGATTATTTTATTTTTTTCTTGCCCGTGATGCCCCCCCCCACCACGATGCATTCTATTGGTTTGCACACTTACACACACCCAGCTGTGGTTTCCTGTTTTGCTGGACTCTGGAGAGCCCCGCCTTTAACGCTCTTCTCTCACAGAGAGCAACAGAAAACTTGGAAAAACTCCAGATTGACTGAACTCAGTTCAAAGTTACCTTGACACCTTTAGATGTGAGACGTAGTGATGGTCCGCTTGAAGCTGACGCTCCGGTGCGTGTGTCAGAAAGATCAACGCGCTGCTTCAGAAGCACCGTGTCGAGGCTTGATTCGTTTGGCCAGAGTCACGTGATCAGTGACGTCTGAAGCTTCGTTTAGAACGTACCTTTTTTAAAATCGAACTTTATTGAAACACAATGAGTATACAACATACAAACAGATGAAGTTTACAAAAGAACAGAACATGAACATACAGAACCAGGAGTAAAAAAATGATGATATGAGTAGGCGAAAAAAATCAACATATAAATATTGTTCTGAGAGGCTTTTTGTTGGTTGAGTCTGAAATTGATTGTATGTACAATTCATATCCTTATAAAAAGGCAGAAATATGGTGTTTTATTAATAAACTTACATTTATGGATATAAAATAGCTAAAAGTATTAACAAATTTTTTATAAAAAACATTTATCATTCTTCCTGGGGAACTTAAAGAAAAAGAATAAAACATTTTCCCATCGTAAAGAAAACTCCCTTAAAATATGGACAATAACAAAACTGCTAAATTCTTCCAGAATCTCTGTGTAGAGGAACCAAAAGAGATGTGCCACAGTGTCTGGATGATCCCCACAGAAAGTTCAATTAGTATTTATGTCTCTTTTAAATGTTACCATATAGTGACTGGCTGGGTCACATTTATGAAGAATTTTATATGAGATTTCCTTCACCTTGTTCACAATTAGATATTTATGGGATCATCCAGACTGTCTTCCAGGTGATATCTGGAACATGTCGGTTCCAGTAAGATATTCTATATATGGGAGAGACATGATATCTTCTTGGAATAAACTACGTATTCTCTTATTGCTGTTACCAAGTTCCTGTGAAAAGCAGATTTTTCCCACTGCTGACTCAGCTGGATCAGGGAGAGTGACTGAGGCAGATATTGAGCTGTCAGTGTTTTTATATAACATTAAAGTCCCTGAGGGTATGGCACCAAGCACCATTGAGAATTCCCCAACACTGACGGGACAATTATATAGTGTAAGGAATTCATTGTAAGTAAGTAGTACTCCCTCGTTAAATTTTAAAACTTAGTAGCAGCCGCTATTGTTGGCAGCTGAAATTTGGCTGGGCCGCGCTATGAATTCTGGGATATGGTGGGCCACGAAGGACACACCCGACCCCTCCTTCAAACTCGGGGGAATGAAGGACGCATTTGAAGGAGTCGAGGAATCGGGACAGCCTTCGTCGCCTGGCTGTGACGTCATCGGCCTTCAAATGCGGCCTCCGGAGGATGCAGCCGACGTTTTGGGACACAGCTTGTGTGTCTTTGTTGGTCATGTGACCTCCCAGGGACTACACATGGAAACGAGCAGTTTAGCTCAAATCTGGCAGGTTTCCATCGTCTGTTTTTGTCCTGATGTCCATGAACATGAACACTGTCCCTGTCAAACACGTCCAGATAATCTGATCCAGTGTTGTTCTTCTTCTGTGGTGTTTGTGATGGAGCAGCAGCTGCTGATCCTGATGTCCTCCACCAAGGGGGCAGCAAATTCAGCTGACTGTCATCATTTATTAAAAAGATGTAACAATGTGACATAATGCAATATAATAGTGTCAGTTACACATTGTGGGTTGCACTGTGGCCAGAATGGACATTACCTCCTGCCTAATGGAAGCTATCAGCCATCCTGCAACCATGAATTAGATAAGCAGAAGTGAAGGGATTGTTAACAACAATTTAATAATAAAATGTAATGTGATAGTTGCACTTTATTAGCGACCCACAATCGTATGAATAATAACCATGAATGCACTGCATGCTCATAGCAAGTTCTTTAGGTTTAAAGTGAGATCCTGCTTTAAAGGGCGCTTCATCTGCTGGGAATGACATGTTTCTTCTAGTATGTAAGGCTCAGCCCATCTTACTGGGACTTGCTTTTGTAGATCCACATGCTCTAAACCTGGTGCTCCATGATTGGTGCAGAAGCTTTAAGCTCCTATTAACAAATAATGACCATGGACTTAGTTGTTACTACAATAACTTATCATTGAGCAACTTTTAATTTTACTTGTAAAACTATGCAAGTAGAATTGAATGGGGCACAGTGAGCTGAGCACAGGCCCACTCTGTGACACTCAGAGGTTTGTGGATATCATACTGAGAGTATTGGACACAGTGCAGCCAGCTTGCAGCCACTTTCCCACCACTTTAGCACAATGTTTACTTGAGACTCAGCCACACTAATGTTCCTGGGCAGACATGTGGTGCAGCATGGCTGATGGCACTGTACCTGCAGCTGTCATGGACAAGAACCACTCAATACCTCACCCAAGCCAAGCCTGTGCTGATGTTGTGATCTGAGACCGAGACACTAACCCAGGATCATGATATGATGTTGTGAGAGTTTCACTAAGAATTAGCTCTGATTACAAGATTTCAATCTATCGTAACTCTAATTTGTATTTACTTCAGTTTGTTCATCTTGGAGCTGTGTGCAGCTGAGGACAGTCTTATTATTACCAGGTGAGGATATGTAACAGCCACAGTCTGTAGAGATGATGTCACCATGGAGTGGTGATGTCACTGGAGCTGCCAATATGTGCTCCAGCCAAAGCTACACCAGAGGGTTGTGCTGTGTAACAGGTTGGTGCAGGTGGTGTTATCTACATTTGAACATTAGGCAACAGTCTCATGAAGACACTTTATATTGTTCACTAAAGACCAACAATAACAGAGACAAAGGGAGAGCAGCAGAACTAGTGCTAACAATTAGCACTGCTAGCCTGCCCACCAACACCAGCTAATGTTCTAAAAACAATGATCAATGATTTTGCTGTAACGGCTCCAGCTGTCTGTGTCAGGGACACGTTGGAGATGAAGTGAGTGATCCAGTGACAAAGGTTTGGAAACCTGCAGTCAGCTGAGACTAAAGGAGTCACCTGACCGAGAGACCAAATGTTTCACTGAGAACGTCCAGATGAACAGAATCAACCTTTGGGATAATCTGTTCCACACATCCATGTTTCACTTACTGCATTATATTTCCTCATTGCTGTGCAGACAGGCCTGTGGCTTATAACCAACTCCAAGTTCAGACTCAGAGGCTGCTGAAGCTGTTTTCTGGAACAGAGACGTGTTGGATATAAAAGCAACTCTTCTTTATGTGTCAGCACTGAGGAAAGGAGCAGCTTCGTTTCTAAGTGTATGAAGGACTGTAGCAGTGTGTGTGTGAGCTTTATTTCACAGACAGAACCATGTCAAAAACACAACTTCAGGTAAAAACAATACAAAATCAAAGAGTCTGATCAGAAGGATTAAACAGAGGAGTGTGGGACTGTTTTTAACAGACAGCAGGTTAAGCCAGGCTGGAGGAGTAAACTGAGCCTCGGTGTGAGCAGCAGTGTGTTTGACAGGAAGCTGAGATAAACAGTCTGGAGCCCATTTAGTGCTTCATATGAAAGTGTGAGGATTTGAAAGCAAATCTAAAATCAAGCAGGAGTCAGTGTGAGAATGATTTGTGCTTTTCCTCAGTCAGATGCTGGGAGTTTCAGTTCATCCATGTTCAGCGTGCTGTGCTTTGTGTAACAGGAGAATATGACAGTATAAATCAAGTCTTCATGTCACTGAAAGCCTCCACAGTCTGCTATGGAGGTGCATCAGTTTGGATTTACAAGAAGAACATTTCTTAAACCTGCCACAAGATGGCGCTCCAACAGAAGGGATGTCCACAGTGTAACACAGACACACACATACTGTGTGAATGTGTGAGTGAATGGGCTTTCAACACAAGGCTTCTGCTGCTACCTTTAATGACATAATTAGCTAACAAGAACAAACTGTTAATTACCACCAAAGAACGGCTCCAGATTTTAGCTGCTGACCATTTTGTGAAACGTTGATTACATCAGCTTATTGTTGATTTTTCAACCTTAATATCAGCTGCTTTAAAGGAGCCTGGTTCTCTCGCAGTAACACTTTTCTTCACTAGATGCAGTGCAGGCACAGTCTGTGTTTCTAAACTACACACTAATGTTCATTGTTGTGCAGCTAAATCCTCCCTCTGGATGGGAAGAATCCCTGTCAGGCTTCAAACACCTGGCTTGGTGTTCTGGAGCTAATGTGTCACCTGTGAGGACTCTGAGATGAACACACAGCAGACACTTCAGTTCTCCGTCTGTGTGTCCTCAGTTTCCCAGCATGCCTTGGCTGTGGTGGTGGAGGTGAATGAGGGGGAACATGCTGCTCTGTCAGCACTCAGGTTTCATACCTGGTGATCTCAGAGGACAAAGCGGCGTTACAGCAGCGCACGTTGATGAGACCTGATGCTCTGAACAGTTCAGACTTCAGCCTCACTCTGAGAAAACAAACGACTGACTGTCAGCAGCAACTACACCTGCTCCATCAGTGACGGAGAGAAGAACTGAGACTGAGAGACATACAGCTGCAGGTCAAAGGTCAGAAACGCCCGCTCTTTGTACGGGTCAGGAGTTAGTACTGCAGAGGTCAGAGGTCAGCTTGCTGACAAACCATTTGAAACAGTTTGGAGCTAAAAGCACAACAGCAGAGGAAAGAAGAGACACTGCAGAGATGATGCAAAATATTGTGTTTTGTTCTCAGCTGTCAAAAAGTGTAACACACGTGTTCCAGCACAGCCTTTGTGTACTTTCACTTCTCCATACTGTCCATTGGAAATCCTGTTTGTTACTTTTTGATTTCAGTCCATGTGTCCAAAGCAAACTTCTGTCCCACACTTTCTCTGCTGACTCTTCACCGATGCTCAGATGATCTCAGATGATTTCACCAGAACTCATCAAAATTCGGGCTCCACAGAAACCCAGACGTCACTAAACAAGCGTAACAAGCAAAGTGAAAACTGGTCGTTCAGCTTTATTGACCAAAGATAAGCTCACATGTCACCTCATGACACAGACACTTATTTCCACAGCATGCACGAGGACTGACAATAAGTGTCTATAAAGCCACTTCTATCTGCCACACCTGTGCTTCTGTCATGGTTGCTCTCCTCTCACTCTGTCATTTATCCACAGTCTGCCTCCCTCTGCTCCGTCAGCTGACGTCCTCTCTACACCACCTGCTGTGTTTTATCCTGCAAAAACACATTTAAGAAGCGTTGCACCGAGTAACGGGAGGAACTGCTATAAAATCCATTTAAAGGAGGTGGTGCTGAGTGCTGTGACTGGGGTCCCACCACTGACATCACGGGTGGAGGACATGTTGGAAAACTGCTACAAAGTGCTGTGCAGCCAGCAGAGCTTACAGTCTGTCCTGTGTGTCATACAGGCTCTCACACTTAGTGTTTCTGTGACACATTGAAGAGAAGTTTGTGTTGTTCACAGTTGTGCTTGTACTGAGTGACAGCTGACATGACCTAACAGGAATAATGTGTCTGTGCTGAATGAGAAGTAACACACAATGAAGTCTTGATGCATCTCAATCATCCAGGAAAGTGAGTCTGTTGCTTCTGTTCATCTGGACGCAGCGTTTTGTGGGAGAAACGTGTCGTCATCATCAGGTGACGTCTTCAGTCTCAGCTGCAGGTTTCAGTCTTACAAACAGGACATTTGCATAAAGACTGAAAGCAGCTGCAGGAACGATGGGCTGGGAGCTCCGTTCCTTCATCTTAATTATGCAGATTCTCAGGACCATTGATCAACAACCACTGATCCATGTCCATGAGTCCCATTCACAGAGATGTGGGAATGGCTGCAGTCACAGCATGTAAGATGGAAATAAATGAGAAGTATTTAGCTGAAGTGGATTTGATTTATGTTACTTCTTTTTTAACTTGTAGTTCTACATTGGAAGATTATTGTGATATTGGAATATAAAAATACATTTATATTCTATTATTTTCTCAAAATAAGCGTCACACTCGTGGAAGCCGGTGTAGCCGCCGAAACGCCTGCATTTATGGAGACTTTCAGCCCCAGGTAGGCCAGTTATGGATCTTCGGATCCACATTATGTCAGCAGCTGTTCTCCACCGTGAACTGTGTTCAAACAAACACGCTCACGCCTCACAGACGACAGCTTACAGTCTGTAGAGATAAAGTGACTTCGTACAGCCCCGACCTGCAGACGCTGTGCGCAGAGGTTCAGGAGCAGAAGTCCCGTTGTAAACATATCACGGCAGACCCGACGATGTTTGCATGAACGCGCTTTTCAGCATCTCTTTATTGACCACTTTACACACACGGTTGCTGTGCGCACACAGCCGGCTGTAGCTTTGCAGCTCACAGCCCGACACACACCAACAACAGCAGAGAGAGCACAGACGTTAAGGCGTGATTGCGGGTGCCGCTCAGGTGCGTCCGCCTCCCCTGCAGCGGCGCTCCAGACCACGCCCACCACACGCAGTAACCAGGTAAAATACATACTTAGGCAGAATTTTGCAAATATCTATTTTTCATTTTGTAGCAGCATAGAGCTTTTTTCCAATTATTTTTTTAAAAGTCAGGTCAAGGCTCCAAAAGCCCAAAGGCGATATAACAGTTTGTGTTTGCTACATGGATCATTGTAGTTCAGCTGTTTGAGTGAGTTAGTGTTTGTGTGTCTCTCTGTGTGTGTGACTTCCAACTGTTTCTAACAGCATCCTTAGTCATAAAATGGTGATCTACCCCACACCCAATATATGGTTCACTTCCTGTATTGGTTCAGCGTGCACAACACAGTGAAGCCACTAAAGGGCAGGAAGCTGACCACACAAGACACAGAATCTTCACAGAGATGTGTCGACAATAATCCTCCCCCAGCACAGAGTGGCTGGAGAGGTGGTCAGGATCAAAGGAATGTCTTGATCCTACAGATTGAACTAAGACCTGTAAAATTTAAGAAACACATTGATAACATTCAACAATTAGACTCAACAGGGGCCATTAGGAAAGCCACAATGTTCATAGAGGGGCCATGCAGCTCACACTTGACTGTGACTCCTGACCAGGGCTGGACTGGGACAAAAAATCGGCCCGGGCATTTTGACTGGAGACCGGCCCACCAGGTATTATATGTAATACTCTGATAAATATCAGTGGCATTTATTTTGTGTTTTTCATGAGAATAAGTCGAAGAGAAAATAACATTTTGAGGTTAAGAGTGGTATAAATATGTGATATAAATGTTTGTATTAAATTGCATAAATAGTGTGTGGAAAAATCAGTTACGTTAAAAAAAACATAATTTCATGGAATGTGAATGTCTGTTAAAAGAGAAGAGGTGTAATTTGTTTGTATGCTACGTCACGAGAGGTCATGACTTGCAGATGACTTCCGGGGGAAAAGAAGTCGAGAGGAAGGACGGAGAAAGAGAGGGAAAAAAGGAGGATTACTAAAATGGCATAGACGAAGCTCGGGCTTCGGGACTGCTTATGTCACCAAAGTTGTTCGGCAACAACGCATTACCCGCCTGCGGACTTCCCGGTAATCATTCGGAGTGTTTGAGCTGGGTTTCCCGTACCTTTTGTGCTGGAGAAAGCACGGGGCACGTTTGGCTACGTTGGCTAGCTGGAGCTAGGCTAACGCCACGGTCCTGGCTAACGGAGATTCCGCCGGAGCGGAGAGACGGAGTTTTGAGAGTTGTCTCGGGAGAGAGTCGCTAACCGTGGATGATTCGCTGCTATCTAAAGAACCGGAGATTCGTTGCTCGCTGCCGCGAGTGGAGACGGTTGCTACCACAAAGAGCGAGTTATTCATCGGAGGAGGTCGAGACGTCACGGATACACGGAGGTATTGTTATTATTAAGAGCTCCAACTAAAGCGCGCCAACAACAAAAATAGACTAAGAGTGCACTCTGGGGAAAGAATAACATTGGACAGGTTAAGGGCAAAAATACTAAAATCTATCCCCGGGGTTTATTGTATGTTTTGTATATGTGTTTTTTTCATGAAGGAAAAAGGGTTGGATGTGAATTTCCTGCAATTTATTAACCCTTTAAGACCTACCATAGAACCAAGTCCGCCAGAGCTTATATTATATGTTTACATGCTGTGGAGCCATTTCTGGGAGCATTTCAAGTTGCTATACATCAATACAACCATAATATACCAAACTTTAATAATATGTCTGCATTAGGTGCATAGTAATTACATAAATTGCAAAAAAAGTGCAATAAACTACAAAAAAATTGAAAATCGTTTTTGTTTTTTTTAACATATATTTGTAGTTAGAGAAATTTAAGAGGCTTATCCCTCAAAACTGTAAATACAAAAAAGTTGCACAAACTAGTTTCCCACCACAGGAAATTTATTTTAAGTGTCTTCATAGTTTTATTTTTGAAATACACCAATTTTTATATACTGCAGGAAAAACGAAAATAAATATTATAGTGCAAATTTGCAAAATAACAGCATATGCATCAAAATAAACTATTTCCAGCAGTGCAATATGAGTCCTAAGCATCCCAGAAACGACACAGAAAGTCATGAAGTCAAACATAACTTTTAAAAACACAAGTATAAGCTCATGAGGTCACGATGGTAAAAAAAACTAATTTCCGCAAAATGACGCCACTTCCGGTTTCGGGCAGGTCATGCGGTCATGTGATAGTTCGCGCTGATGGACGTAGGAAGTGTTACAAACATCGGATCGGCGAAGCGTGTTTCTGGAATATCATGTTTTTGTTGCTGCAAGTGATTTTTATGCAGTTTTTGCAAAGCTATATGTGGAAGGAAACTGTGACCTAGGACAAGCATAAGATGTAAGTACAACTCCTCCAGTTTCATATGCAAAAAAAATGATTGCACTAGCTTATGTGGTTGCAGAGCTACCGGGATTTAAAAATAGTTACGCAAAACAGAGCGTGCCCGCTCCGATCGGCTGTAAAGGGTTAATACATTTTCTAACCCTGAGATCCTGTGTTGGGTTTATTGCATGGTGTCTTATCATTTGAGTATTCAGATGTATTAGCCTTAATCGGTTAAGTGTATTTCCTTAGCCTCCGCTTGTCTGTGTAGACACGAGAATCATATGAACCCTAGACTGATATTTATTTTTCGAGATGTATCTTTTATCACAGAATGTTTAAGTAGAGTCAAGACTGCACCCGAAGGCATAAGGGGGGAGTCTTGTCACACGAGCCGGTGGTAAAAGTTTTACATATAGGAAAAACCATGAAGCCTTTGAATGAAAACAAACGCTGTTGTCACAGTGATGGACGCTGTCTTGTTGGTATACATGCATCAGTCTAATAAACTTAAACCTGCACCATCCTCCCTGTCCTGGTATTCTAAACAGGAAGTAGACTGTTGGTCGAGTTAACCTCCTGAACATCTACAACACACGGTGGAAACCTGACATTAAGACAGAGACTAGAGGTGAGACATGATCATTGCTGATTACTGATGACAGATTTAGATATATTTTCATAAACCTTTCATTTGCCACATCAATAAACAGCACGGCAGGGCAAAATATGTTTTCTAACATGGCAACCTTTAAAAAGTGAAAGGAGACAGAAAGACAGGTGAGAAAGAATCAAACTGACTTTTTGATGCATTTTACACACAGTACTGGTGCAGAATCTAGAAAATGTGGGAAACACTGGCATCATATGCAGTACTTACTTCTGAAGAAATTATGATGGGACCCTAAAAAAATGACTATGTACAATAATGGATTTCTATACATTTTACATCAGATGAAAACGTTTGTTGTAAGATTCAGATAATTATTTATTAAAAGTGAGACATTTTAAATGAGAATAAGAAAGAAAAGTATTTCTTTGTGCCCCCCTCTCCCTGTTAATGCCCTACCTGCCCCCTGGCAACACTTTGCTAGACCCGCCCCTGCACAGTTACCAGCTGTCAGCTACACAAAAAAGGATCCTGGTGTTATTTGTCTCTCAGAAACAGTTCATAACTTCAACTCATTTTTGTTTTGTCATGTTTTGTTCTTTACATTGTCTTTCTTCTATATAATTGTTAAACATTTAATAAATATGTCTACAAAAAGATTTTAAAAATCAGACATTTCACACAGACACCCAAATGATTTCTGACTGATGAAGGGGGCTGAAGGTGCCCTGCTCTTGCCCAGCTTCTGCTGCTCTCTCCCTGCTCACTGTCAGCAGCTGGCAGCCTCGGTCCTGCCTGAGACTCTTCATCTATCAGTGCCAAAGAATATGGGAAATAGCAACGCACAACATGCACATTACAAAACAAGCACATGAATCAGCATTACATTCATTAGTGAAGTGTTGACGTTCGTTCCTAAACTTTGGGCCTTAATTAACATCACTGTGAACTAATGTTTGCTTTGCTTCTTAACCAGTGAAGCAGCGAGGGCCTTTCTGAGGTTCCTGCTCGTAAATGCCCAAAATGAGTCGAGTATTTCTCTGCAACTACAAACTCTGCTTTCATCAGAGGTGTAAATATTACAGCACTGTGTCAGAGTCACTGAGGCTGGAACACAGAAAAAGGAAGTAGATGTATTTATTTTTAGACTTTATTCCCTGGAACCACTTTAAAAATACGCTTTGGGTCACAATTAACTGCAGAAAACCAGGAATCCACATATGAACATTATCTGTGCAAAGATTTATGCTCACGTCACACGAGCTGATAAGGAGAAGCCAAACCTGGAAGCCACGACTTTGTTGAGGGTTTTTTTTGCAAACTTCTCTCCACAAATTCACATTTTCAAACTGCTTCAACATCTCACTCTGTGTCTTCGTGTGTCTCTGAGCTTCGGTGCAGGATCATCATTAAAATGGTGGAAAAATGAGCATGATTGCAACGACCACGGCACAATGGATCAAGTTACAAAAATTAAGCGATACTGATCAACGCACCACAACGATTATGTCACACGACACAGGATGTGATGTCACAACTGGTGCGAGACTTGCTGGCATGCTCCTATGAGGGTTGTTTTCCGGGGATGGCTTGTTCCTCTTAGTTGCGCGGTCGGGGTTCCCCCAGGTGTCGGGTGGTTCTTGGGGTCCAGGGTCCTGTCTTTGGCTTTCTCTGAAGTGGCCGGCCTCTGCAGTGGTTGGCTGGCCGCTGCTTCTGGACCGCTAGTACTCCTTCCCCTGGCTGTGGGAGCTCCATCTGTGGCAGCAAGACCAAGGGCGGATCTAGAGAAATTTTCTTGGTCGACATGGTGCATTTTTTCCACCGATAGGAAACGTGGATTTTTTCCTTTCTTTACTGTTTTCGCGCTGTCCTTAGAAAACGCTTAAAACACACACAAACGTGATGACAGTGTTTAGAACAAAGCGTGGCTGATATATATGATCATAACTCTGGATTTACTGGCCTGTAATTAAAATTTAAAAACTTTGAAGTCCGAACTTTCAATGTGGCTGAAACAGAGACTCAGCGTTGCTGCAGCTTGTTGCTATGGCAGCTTACATCAGTCATGTGATTTGGAGGTGCAGCGTGTCCGTGGACCACAGAGGGTTAATAACACTCACTTTCCTCCATTTCCACAGTGTAACATCCACCCACCTGTGTAAAATCCGAAATTCCCATGGTGTTGTTCAGAATGTGCTCTGGCACGATCATAAGCATCGCTTGCTGCTGAAAACAAGAAAAAAGCCGGTCCTGCTATGGGCTGAACCATTTGTTACTGATGCAGGGGGGGACACTATGGAATATACTCAGTTTTAGCATTTATATTCACTGTTGACTGTAACTACGCTCAAACTGTTAATGCGATCTTATTTTAATAAACAACACTGTCATATGCAAAACTGGGGTGGCACTTGGGGTGGCAAGAGATCATTTTAGGGTGGCACTTGCCACCCCACACTTAGAAAAATAAAGGTGCCAACTGGAACCAAAAGTGGTTCTTTAGACTGATGCCATAGAAGAACCTTTTTTGGTGCCACAAAGAACCTTTCAAACAATGGTTCATTGAAGAACCTTTAAAGGCAGGCACGTGCAGAGGGGGGGGGGGGGGCTAGAGGGGCTTGAGCACCCGCCCCTTTCCTGATGGGTGCCCAAGGTGCCCTTTTGTTGAGGCAACTTTAAAAAAAAAAAAAAAAAATTATTATTTTTTAATGTGTGTGTGCGTGCGGAGTCCTGTATGTGCCCCTCAACAATAATATTTAACTATTAATCACAGTTTTGCTAAATAAAAGGATCTGGCTTGCATCAGTCACATGATCACATTTAACCAATGATTGCCCTTGGCGGCAGAACGCTGTTGTGCCAAAGTAGTTACCCCCGTCAAAAATTGTTTCCCCATTCACGGGAGCGCGCAAAGTAGGAGGAGCCGCTTGCCCAGCTCCATTCTGTACGCTACTTGTCACTGATCTGCAGTCGACGCGATAAAGAGTAAAAGCTGGAAAACAGCAGACTCGATGAATTTAATATTAGTTTCGTGACATTGTAATGTGCCGTGTGGAAGACAGTTTACCTTATACTGTACACTTAAATAACCTGCTGGGAATACTTTGTCTAGAAAAAGACTTTGATACTATAATACTGTAAAACCAGATGGAAACACGACGCTCTCCAGTGAATTTACACTCGGTTTACACTTTGTAGCGAAGCTATCACGAATGAGTTCATTTGCAAAATCAATCTCAATCTAACCAATAAGTACTGTAACTTCAGAGAAGATGTCTTATTCACAGCAAAAGTTATGGAGGGATACAGATTTTATCAGGCTGTGTGGCATCGGCTGCCAAAATGTGTGCCCCCCCCCCCCCCCCCCCCCCCATCTGTAATCCATATTGGCTTTGTTATCACAAAGGGTATATTTGCCAAATAAGTCACAGTATAACCAATAAGTACAGTAACTTTGGAGACCATGTCTTATTCACAGCAAAAGTTATGGAGGGATACAAAATTTATCAGGCAAATTTATACAGCAAAAAACTATTTGCTTTATAAACAGTTTTATAAAGCAATGATGTCACCACTCCATGGTGACATCATCTCTACAGACTGTGGCTGTTACATATCCTCACCTGGTAATAATAAGACTGTCCTCAGCTGCACACAGCTCCAAGATGAACAAACTGAAGTAAATACAAATTAGAGTTACGATAGATTGAAATCTTGTAATCAGAGCTAATTCTTAGTGAAACTCTCACAACATCATATCATGATCCTGGGTTAGTGTCTCGGTCTCAGATCACAACATCAGCACAGGCTTGGCTTGGGTGAGGTATTGAGTGGTTCTTGTCCATGACAGCTGCAGGTACAGTGCCATCAGCCATGCTGCACCACATGTCTGCCCAGGAACATTAGTGTGGCTGAGTCTCAAGTAAACATTGTGCTAAAGTGGTGGGAAAGTGGCTGCAAGCTGGCTGCACTGTGTCCAATACTCTCAGTATGATATCCACAAACCTCTGAGTGTCACAGAGTGGGCCTGTGCTCAGCTCACTGTGCCCCATTCAATTCTACTTGCATAGTTTTACAAGTAAAATTAAAAGTTGCTCAATGATAAGTTATTGTAGTAACAACTAAGTCCATGGTTATTATTTGTTAATAGTAGCTTAAAGCTTCTGCACCAATCATGGAGCACCAGGTTTAGAGCATGTGGATCTACAAAAGTAAGTCCCAGTAAGATGGGCTGAGCCTTACATACTAGAAGAAACATGTCATTCCCAGCAGATGAAGCGCCCTTTAAAGCAGGATGTTAAGGTTCAAAATTATTGGGGATGGAGACAAGAGAAAAACCACAATAACAACACTGGTCCGGTCGGGTTGAGTCAAACGATGATTTTAATGATCACACACGTGGGAGATGGACACTGATGCAGACAGCCTCAAATCTCAAAATGGTGGAGCATTGCTCAAACTCTTATAGCCTCTGGTGCCTCCACCTTATTACAAAAAGCCTAAACATTCACATGCTTTCTCTCACACAGCGCCTAAGCTACGACCTTGGCTCCCCGTTTATCTGCTCCTGCTGAGATGGGGCAGAAAACTCCAGTATGTTCTGTTCTAATCAGACAAATAAGGCGATGACTTTCTGCAAACAGTATTTCTTATAACTCAGCAGTATAATGCATCATAAAACAATATCATTCATTCACAATAAATCAGCAGTCTACTTTAATGCAAATCAGTTTAACTAATGCAACCGTTATCAGCTTCTTCTAACTCAGGAGAATGATGCAAACTAAAACTACATAATAATTCACAATCTTTAATTAGGGGTATAACATGGCATAAAATAATATTATAATCTAACAATTCCCCCTGATGAGGTCATTAGAATAATGACCTCACCAACACCCTTCAATTCAATGTGGCCGGGTTCATCTCTTCTCACTCCTGAGGTCCTTTGTCCCCCTGAGGGGCGAACCATATGTGGGATGACCTCTGTGTTTGCGCAGTTCAGATGCAAGAAAAACTATTATTCCAACAGATGACACTTCCCAGGTCTCCCACAGCTTTATTTTGGTGCTACCTTATACCCTTCAGACGTACTCAGACTAGAACCTCTGTCCAAAGAGCTTTTAGCCTTTATTTTATTGCTGCAGCTACCAGTGTCGTCCAGTTGGGTGATCCTCTGCTCTTCATTCTTCAACCTTAGGGGTTAGACAACCCTTCAGTCGTGGCACAGATCAGGGGATTATTCTGCCCCGATTTCAAACAACGATCTGTGTATCCTCCAGAAAAAGGAACAGGAAGGTGTCCCCCTTTTTGCCCAAAAGCCTCTCGAACTTCGTTGGTCTGGTGTTCCCGGATTTCCGCCAACCCCTTCATGGTTATTGCTGTGTTTATGGGATCCATCCTTTTGTGGTGACTAGCTGGAGCCCAAACGCCATGACCCTTGGACCCAGTTGATGTCTCGGCAGTCACTGTGTCTGTCTCTGCTACGGAGGATCCTCGCATCTCTGTGACCTCGTCTGGTGTCTGTTCCTTTCTCTGTAAGAGACAGAAAACCAAAACACCTCTCTTCCTACCCCTAATAATCTAATGTTGTTATCTACTGACCTTCTAGTGTTTCAGAATTGGTCTAAAACATTCAGAATGTCCCAGGGACTTATTCTAATCATATGTGTGTGTAAGCGTGTTTGCATTTAGCCCTCTGCACTCAAAGTCAATACCTGCAATATATCAGTCTGGACCATCACGCCGAATGAAGCTTATGACCTTCAAAAGACCAAGTGCCAACTTTTGCAAGGTGTGTCTGAGAATTATTGAAACCCCTCTTTTTAACACAAGACAAAGAAATTAACAAATCTTCTAAACGCTATTCAGTTCATTTCAATGATTAATGCTTAAACATGGACGTGATGATTTATGCTTCTCACTGATTCTCTACAAAGGACCAGAAACTTCTCGGGCCGCTATTAGCTTAAGCTTTACCATACCTAAGGTATTAAAGACACAAATGAAGTTATAAAATGTTCAAATAATCCTTGCTTGATGTTAAAGCTCAACTTTCCCCCCTTTTTTTGACACATTCCAATGTGTCAAATCAACAGAGCTAGAACATTCAAAAAAAAGTTAGGCAGCTACAAAGTTTCCCAGACTCTTAAGGTGATCTGCGTGTAATGTCCTGACTCAGGTATTTAATATTTTAATAAATGTCGTTTAATTAACTGCCACTATTTAAACTAAACAAAGGACATAATTCAAGAAAAGATCACAAAGAATAACATGATATCAGTGTTTTGTAAGCGCGTGCGGCCTTCTATGCTCGAAGCCTTTTCCCTCAATAGACCAGTCAGACATTCACGCTGACTGTAGCTTTTAACCCTTATTAACTTGAGCACAACTCTACAATGAGCAACAAGTTGCAATATGTATAAAAACGATCATGGTTACACCTGCAATGAAAAATTATATCATTATCCTAACACCTGTAAATAGAAGATTCATCAGAGGTTATAACAATCACAGGAACACAGATGTTAGTATAAGGTCAAAAGCTTCAATAAATGATCATCGATGCAATGCTTATTGCATGATTCTCATACAATAATAATGCTGATTTTAAAATAACAGTAAAACACCCTTTAATCCCGTTTCACTCGACACATAAACGTTTATAAATGCCTCTTTTATTTTTAATTTTATTTCCCCCTGTTCTCCCCTTACTGACCACAGCAGGGGGATCTTAGTTTTGAATCAGCCATGAATCCAGCTCACCTGATTCATCAGTGAGCTCCACCATCACTGGCGTCTGACAGGGTGGCGCTGCATACTCTTCCTTTAATGTCACTATTTTCAACCTGTTAATTAGAGTGTTTAAACCTGAAGTCGACTACGTCCACAACAAGTCAATACAGCTGTAAATGTGGCCAATTATCAATCTATTACCAATCAATAACAACAGATAACTTCTATTTTATGCATGCTTTTAATCAACCACTCACTCAGAGGATCTCCAATCCCAGGAAATTCCTTCTCCTCCTTTAATGAGTCTGTCCTCCTTCCATGCCCTGGTAACTGGTCCATCCAGAGCCATATGATCTCAAATATACATACAACAAGCCAAACCACCCCTTGGTCACACCAACCCTTTTCCGCCCCGAAGATGTCCAATGCCATCCTAGTATGGACTGAAAGTGGCTTTAACGCTGACTGTTCTGACAATCCATTTTATAACGTTCCTGGTCAGATTTGCCAATCTCTGCACCAGGGTTTTAAACGCTTCGCCATTTTCATTAGTTTTTATTTTTATTTAGTTTCGACTCCAGATTTTCAATTTTTTCCAGTTGTAATTAGTTTTTACCAATTCTTTGCTAGTTTAGTCTAGTTTTTATTTTCTGAAAATCCTTAGTTTTAGTTGTGTTTTGCAAAAATTAAGTGTAACCAAATCTCAGTTCCATCATATCAATCATGCTCTTCTGGTTATCCTTGGGTGTTGAGACTAATCACTATTAACTCTTGCCGCACCGAGTGTTCCTAATTTTGGTTGAAGTGAATTGATAACCTTTTTGAAGGCGATTGTTTCACACATTTATTTAGATGTCCCAGTCCTGTTATCTCGGGATACATCACGCTGCCTTATCTGGGGTTAGCTGTTTTCGGGGGATGCGGGTTGAGTGGGGGAGCTCTTCAAGGAGGGGGAGTGTGCTCCCCCTGATGAGCTCTTCAAGGTAAGCTAGGTTAACCTTCTTGTGTGAGCTTTTCAAGTGCACTTCGAGGTTTGTGGGATTTTTAGTTTTATAGATGTCCCTCATAACCCCCTGATGACCCAGTATTTCATTTTTGCACACTGTAGTACACATTTAGTTTTTGCTTGTAGCTCTCATACTCTACTTGCCACTCCTCTAAGTCCTGATGTTTCTTAGAGAGGACAACAGTACCTTTAAATTTATATCACGTGTGGGGGTGTGGCCTTGCCAATTGTTTTTCTTTTTTTTTTTTTTTTAACTCAGGTTTTGATTAATTTTCAAAAATAAACATCTAGTAAATAATTCGAGGGGTCTTTAAGGATTAAGCTTATTTAGTTTCACGGAGAACATGACTAATTTATTAATGTGTGCTCTACACATTGGGACTTTGTACATTCAGTCAATGCAAATCAGTTTAACTAATGCAACCATTATCAGCTTCTTCTAACTCAGGAGAATAATGCAAACTAAAACTACATAATAATTCACAATCTTTAATTAGGGGTATAACATGGCATAAAATAATATTATAATCTAACAGTAGCTTAAAGCTTCTGCACCAATCATGGAGCACCAGGTTTAGAGCATGTGGACCTACAAAAGTAAGTCCCAGTAAGATGGGCTGAGCCTTACATACTAGAAGAAACATGTCATTCCCAGCAGATGAAGCGCCCTTTAAAGCAGGATCTCACTTTAAACCTAAAGAACTTGCTATGAGCATGCAGTGCATTCATGGTTATTATTCATACGATTGTGGGTAGCCAATAAAGTGCAACTATCACATTACATTTTATTATTAAATTGTTGTTAACAATCCCTTCACTTCTGCTTATCTAATTCATGGTTGCAGGATGGCTGACAGCTTCCATTAGGCAGGAGGTAATGTCCATTCTGGCCACAGTGCAACCCACAATGTGTAACTGACACTATTATATTGCATTATGTCACATTGTTACATCTTTTTAATAAATGATGACAGTCAGCTGAATTTTCTGCCCCCTTGGTGGAGGACATCAGGATCAGCAGCTGCTGCTCCATCACAAACACCACAGAAGAAGAACAACACTGGATCAGATTATCTGGACGTGTTTGACAGGGACAGTGTTCATGTTCATGGACATCAGGACAAAAACAGACGATGGAAACCTGCCAGATTTGAGCTAAACTGCTCGTTTCCATGTGTAGTCCCTGGGAGGTCACATGACCAACAAAGACACACAAGCTGTGTCCCAAAACGTCGGCTGCATCCTCCGGAGGCCGCATCTGAAGGCCGATGACGTCACAGCCAGGCGACGAAGGCTGTCCCGATTCCTCGACTCCTTCAAATGCGTCCTTCATTCCCCCGAGTTTGAAGGAGGGGTCGGGTGTGTCCTTCGTGGCCCACCATATCCCAGAATTCATAGTGCGGCCCAGCCAAATTTCAGCTGCCAACAATGGCGGCCGCTACTAAGTTTTAAAATTAGTCTTATTAATCTTTCTGGGCCACAAAATAAATTTTTAACATATATTAAGGGGAGAAAGTAGCTGTGTAAACTTCAAATATCTGCTGGGTTCATCAAGACATCGCATATTTGCAAAAGCGCGCCGACGTTTTCGGAGACGTCTGTTACCCACCCGCTCGATAGCAAGCCGGGGGGTTCAATGGTCACTCCAGCCGGCGAGAGCAGTGGACTCCCGGCTTCATCGTTTTCAGACCCCGCTCTTTGGCTACTCAGGTTAAACATGATATATAAGACAGAGGGCCCGGTGGCGCCAGTGTCCGGCAGCCTCTGTCAGTGCGCCCCAGGGCGGCTGTGGCTACACTGTAGCTGCCATCACCAGTGTGTGGATGTGTGTGTGTGGATGACTGGATGTGTGAAGCGCTTTGGGGTCCTTAGGACCAAGTAAAGCGCTGTACAGGCCATTTACCATAAGTCACTCGGATAACTTAAAAATGTAATTGTTTGCCTTTTTTCTGTGTTTCATTTGTTCCGGAGTAAATCGGTTTGGCTGAGATCAAAGTTATTAGATTATTAGATTAAATACAACTTAATACTACAAATTAATCCATCGGTGGGTTCCTGCGGGATTTTCACACAGCTGAATAAACGTCAAACAGAAAACTGATGAAACAGAAGTGTGAGACGGTCGAGAGTTTACTCCAGTGTCCTGTAATATTTTAGATAGCAAGGAGCAGACGGCGAGTTTATTCAACTCCACCCACACAGCGGTGACACAGATCTGAAGGCTGGACCGTCCCATTTCACAGCCTCGCACTTCTGGCCTTCTCGGTCTTTGCAGGACCCGGCTGTTGGGTCTAAACTCAGACCCCGCTGTATCCAGGACTTATTCCCATGAAAGAAAAACAAGGCAACAGTGTTCGATCGATTTCTTGCGCAAGGGAGGCCCTTCCATCTGTGACCAGCACGTCGAAATGACCACAATGGTGGCCTCCTCTCGCTGCCTTTTATTGACAAACTTCAAACAATAGTTTACAAAACACCTCCCCTTGCAACCCCCCTTTGGTTACAAAGACAAGGCACTGTATGTAAATGACATACACTGAGTGTGTATGTGTGTGTGTGTGTGTGTGTGTGTGTGTGTCTGCTGATCAAAGGGTCATAAACCCAGGAAGCTTACATCAGAAGAAACAGATCTTTCAGATAGGATGTATCTACAATAAAACCTCCCCCAGCACAGAGTGGCTGGAGAGGTGGTCAGGATCAAAGGAATGGCTTTGATCCTACTGCTTAAACTAAGACTATACAAATTTAAGAAACACAATGGCAACATTCAACAATTAGACTTAACATTTCCCTCCTTTTTGTCATTGTATACTTAAATTTCAACTTATGCACCCTTTGTTCAGACAGTGTCAGTGTAGATTTCATTCATGCACAGTAAACTACATCCTATACATAAGCAAATCAGTATCAACAGTTCAAAAACAGGAATTAATATCTTCAAAAGAAGATGCCACCAAGGACCAGACGGTAACCAAGCTATCCAGCCTTGTGGCGGATCTACTCCTGTCGTGCAATTCATTATGTATTTCTTCAAGTACACAACTGAATGTCAAAGGTCAAACAAGAAGAATCATCATTCTCAAAAATCATATGCCACTACAATCCAACTGTATACAGACATAGGTATTTAAACGCATCAGTCGACTTTATTGTTTGTCCATGTGGCTCTCAGCTAACTTCAAAGCTGCAGCCTGGTCAACACCCGTCTTTATGACTCCTATCAACCCCCCAAATCTTCTCACTGTAGGCATCCTGTGGGGGTTAGAGTCAACTGGTGAATTATCTGCATTTACAACTCTTCTCCTGTCCTGTTGTCACCACAGAAAAAGCTTTGTAAAGGAAATTGGATCAAGCTGTTTTGATCTTCTTGGCTCAAAACCTCAAGTGTTCATGATGTGAATGTAGACAAAAGGCTTCTCTGTTTACATCCTTCTTGCAAAAGACAAAAGAATAGGTGATGTTGCCATGTTCCATGGTAAATCTCCAACTTGGGCTAATCCATTGTCCTTCATACACATAGGCAATTGGCCTGTTTCCAGTTCGTTTAACTGTATAATGTCCTGCAACAAGTCATATTCTTTGATTCAGACGAGCAGGTCTGTCCTACCAGAGCAGTTCACCTTCCCAGCTACTGGTGAATCAACCTTCCATTCAGGTTCAGAGCAGTTGAAAAGTTGGCAGTGTTCCTGGATGTGTTGCCAAAGCAACCAAACAAACTGTCTCGCTCTGTGATGCTATATGGCCACAGTCCAGAAGAATGTGTAGCCAGTGGCATCACAAGCATAACCATTGGTCTCGTTGTTTATGTGAGCGGTTGTGTTCTTAAACTGCCACCAGTAGTTGTTGAAAACCCATGCGGGTACTGGGTGTGGTTTGCTCTGTTCCAGTGCGCTCCCTGTCATCCCACTCAGGGTCCACAGGCACAAGAAGATGCACAGCACATTCCCAGCCATTCTGATGAGTACCTGTGGCTCAGTTAGTTTCTTCACCGGATTGAGACGAGGGGCCCTGGAGGCTTTCCCCCCCCCCTTTGTTCCCGGTCTTCCTGCCACTTACTCCGAGCTGGCCTGGATGTGTGTCACCTTCTTGCAGTGCGCTTGATATATCCAAGTGTTCCTTCCAGCAATCTTCACTGCTGTGGTCGTCGTCAGCAGCATCCGATATGGACCTTCCCATCGTGGACTGGACCAGCACTTCCTCTCCATGGCCTTATCATCATCCAATCTCCAGACTTCAGGCTCTGCTCCTGCGAAGAAACAGAATCATCTGGCAGATCATTTGTTCTCATAACTACTTTACTTTTAAACATTTTCAAGCATCTAATCTGCTGATATGCTCTCTCTTCTGCTTTTCTATCATCACTACAGAAGACTGGAACTCTTAAATGCTCTAACATATATAATCTCAAAGAGTCAGACCATTCTCTGTTGGAGTAATCCTCATGTACTTATTCTATACAGTCTAACCATGTCCTGCCTGTCTTCCTAAATCTTAACTTTACTGCCTGCAAAAAGTTTTTTCTTTTTAAAAAGTATTTAATAATCCTAGAGTATAAACTAATTCTAGAGTGAGTATAACGACTGCTCATCTCCCTCCTGTTGAGACATGGTATAGCCAATGGCTCAAAATAGCAGCAGTCTTATACAAATTATTAGGCAGTACTGGTTTATCACACAGATAAAAAATCATCCTGCAAGCTTGCTCCCTCTGTAAGTCACAACTGTTTTCCTGCTGTAGGTGAGTGGGCCTGCATGTCTGCTGATGTTGTACTGATAAAAGGTTAACACCATGTTTAACTACAGCTGCTTCTCTTGTGATCTTATCTGCAAGAACTTTCCCTAATGCAACTGAATCTTTCCCTCACATGTGTGCTGCACATTTACAAACTGCAATTCCACTGGGGCGGTCGTGGCTCAAGAGTTGGGAGGTCGCCTTGTAATCGGAAGGTTGCCGGTTCGAGCCCCGGCTTGGACAGTCTCGGTCGTTGTGTCCTTGGGCAAGACACTTCACCCGTTGCCTACTGGTGGTGGTCAGAGGGCCCGGTGGCGCCAGTGTCCGGCAGCCTCGCCTCTGTCAGTGCGCCCCAGGGTGGCTGTGGCTGCAATGTAGCTGCCATCACCAGTGTATGAATGTGTGCGTGAATGGGTGGATGACTGGATATGTAAAGCGCTTTGGGGTCCTTAGGGACTAGTAAAGCGCTATATAAATACAGGCCATTTACCATTTACCATAACACTGCATCCAGCAGATTTTGCAAGAGTTTGGTGTATTCTGCAGGTTTCCCTGTAGAAGTTATCTCACTTCGTCTCACTCACTGCACTACAAAGAAATGTACAGTAGCAAATGCATACTGCCTATCAGTGTATATTGTCTCTCTACAGCTTTACACGCTTCCGTTAAAGCTAGCATCTCTGCTGCTCAAGCAAATATGAAACATGCTAGTTGGCCTACATAGATAACTCTCTCTCACTGTCTGCTACAGTAAAACCTGTTCTAGTCTGTCCCTCTGCTGTTGTAAAACTCAAATCATCAACAAACCAAACCTTTCCCTCAACAAGTGGCACATCTATTAAGTCATCCCTCAGCTTACACTTCTTCTCCTCGCGCTCTCTACTCTCAAGAGAAGTGGCCTCCTCCATTGGCAAAAAGGGTTGGACAGATTCAGAATTGTGCACCACTTTATGGTAATATGTGTGGTTGTGAGAGTAACAGTAACATTAAAGACAAGTGTCTTGTAGGTGACAGAAATGTAAGTTTAGTCTGCGATAGTAAACATCTACCTCTTCTGGAACTAACAATTGCAAAAGGTGAAATAAACTATTTCCTGAAACATTGTACAGCTTAAGCTGCTGCACATACTGATCTCACGCATGGAGGTAAAGCACGAGCAACTAGAGCTAATCTTTTAGGATAGTAAGTTACTGGCTTCACTTGTGGAAAAAGTGCTGTTAGTTATTTTACAGTCACCTGGCATTTGTGCTGTTCACAGAACCACAAGTCCATCGCTGGACCTCCTCTGCGCTATCACTTTTTGGAGCTTGGCACGCTCCCTCAGCTTCCATCTTATGGGCGATCCTCTCAGTCACTCCTTCTCGTCATGGCACCTCACGACATCTACAAATTGAAAAAATGACACTCCTCTCGCCACACGGCTTTCGCCATGTGTCAACTCCCCAATGAGACATGTACAAGAATGTTGCACAGTCTCCCTAAAACAATCTCCAGGGTTTGTCCCTTGGAGCAGCTTCACTCGCTGTAACCTTGTGTAAAAACATTAGTCAGCACTTAAATGTTCAGCTTGTTTAACTCCCAGCTCCTGTATCACAGAAGACAAAGTCTTAAAATTAAAACAACTTCACATTTGCAACCAACTGTAGATCATAAGAGTAATAAAGTATTTAGCATCACAGAGACAAGTATCATTGCAGGTTTATTCTAAACTCATTAAACTCCTACTTTTTCCCATAATTTGTTCCAAATTATTTAACATCTCAATGTTATTCCACATTGTAATCAGTGACTTCCCTTAAGTTTGTCACTCACCATGAGCCCAACAGTGTGGTCAGATAATGAGCTCCATGTAACTATTCTGTAACCACTGCACATCTGTTCAATCGTCACTTGTCTGTCTGTGCTGAATCCTTTACAAATCACATGATCAACCATCTGCTGTAAAAAGAAATGTAAATGTTAGCGCTGCGCAGGTGTATACACTTTCTCACAGTAATGTCTGTGAGCAACACAAGTTAGTGAATAACACACACACATGGTAAATTCACAGACAGAGAATTTAAACTAAAAAGGTTAAATTTTCAGAGTTCACATAGTCATGTGACCCACAATAGGAATCCTGTGGTCTCCTTCTCCTGCAACAGAGACACACACAGAGATACATCCACACCTTTGTCAGGTGGGGTTTGACTTCACACAATGGTGTTAAGTCAGTCAGTCTTGTCAGCTTTTGTCAGTCAGTCAGTTCCCCATTTATTTTAAAATTCTTACTCATTCACTCAGTGATTCCTTCTTTTGCTAATTGTGGAAATTATCGTCGCATTCGTTTCCACGCTCAGCAAAACAACGTCATTTCAAAAAGAAAAATAATTTAGACTGGATTTCCTCGTTGAATCCTTTTGGACAGGAACTTGTTTCCTAATTGTCCCAAATAAGAGCCCATTTTAATTTTGGAGAAGCTCACTTTGCAACAGTTTTCTCGCCGACGCTTCGGTTCTAATCGTGCAGATCTGCTCAAACAGAGATCATCAAACAAAACTTTCAGTGCACCATGAAAGTAACAAAATAAAAGAAAGATAGGCCTTGTTTAAGTCATGACACGTGTTCTTCATGCCAGGGGGATAAATCGTAACAACCCAATTGGCAGGTTCAACTTAGTAACAAAAGACAAATCAACAGCCAGTTTAATCTCAAACATTCATCCAATCAGCCATACACACAACATACAGCATAACCCTGTTGTCTTAGCACATAATAAGTTTTAGTTCTCATGTAACTAAATGTGTGCCATGGTAAAACTTCTTCACACACCAGAAACTCACAATCAGCTCACTCAGCTCACTCATTTAAGACCTCTCATCAGCATTCTGTTTTCTCCTCTATGATGCAACCATCTGTCCTCCTATAATATTCAGTCCACTAGTCTATGTATCACTTTCATCTTACTAGTGACTTGGACAAGATGACAAACAGAATCTCATGCTTAAGATGCTGTCTGGTCTCATTAGTATCATTGTATGTGTATATGCATGTGGGGTTAGTATAGTTAATGCATTTTCTGTATGTTTTTGTGTTCCTCTCTCATCACACTTCCATTATTCTCATCACTGCTTAAAACAACACACATCTCTCTCTGTTTTTTTTCTTTAACTGTACTTTTCTCCAAAACAGAAAATAGCATTACAGCTGTTTCAGACTGAGAAACACCAAACACTCTTCATGCTATCATTCATCCACACAACTATTTTATTTCTTTTTGTCCACTGGGCAGGTGACCTGCAGAATCACGTCTGCCCCAGCTGGATACCTTTCACACACACCATGACGTCAGACACTCTCACACTCGCCGAATTGATCAGGAGAAAAACTTTCTTCATCTTCACACTCTGTTACAGAAACACCATATGTTTTTTTTTTTTTTTTTTTGTGTGTTGTGTTGTGTCAGGGATGGATATGTAGTTGTAACGTTTGTGTTCACTTTCTTTCCTTTCTGTCTCCTCTCTTGCCTAGTCTGTAATGGACTCAATGCTGCTCCTAATATGCCTTTAATCTCTCCTCCACCTCTGCCTCTGCTCTCTCACACTCTTCTCTGGCTCTACTTTCTGCTAACATTCTTGCTCTTCCTAATGCTTTTCTACGGTGTTGTTCTAGAGTAGTTGCAGTGGATTGAGCTGTAGTTTCATCCTCAGGTTTCACAAGAACTTCTTGCAATATTGCTCTTTTAACATTCTGTGCTTCTCTCCTCTTCTGAGTCTGCTCCAGCCACAACTTAGCAACTGCTAACTGCAATTCCTTCCTCTGCTTCGCTTTACCTGTTTTACCTGCTACACTTACAGCTATTCTTTCTACCAGCATTTTACACTTAACTTCCACTAATGTCCCTTCAAATCCATATTTCTCACACCAACAACCTACATACTGCGTGCTGCCTGGTAAAACTTTCTGCATAAATTTTACATCTCCTTCTAAGGCAGACTTACACATTTTATTCTCCATTACAAGACAACAATCAGCCACACTCACGCAGACCACGTCTGGCCCGCACACACACACAACATAGGCCTATCGCTTGCGTCTGCACGCACAGCTAGCGCTCTCTGTTGAAAACTCTCAAACGCCCCATATGGCGGAGAATTCAACCTTCGGACACTCTCCAACGCCCCAAATGGCGGAGAAGCCTGCGTCTCTGTCACGCGGCTAGCGCGCTCCCAGACTCACGTTTAACGCACAGCCCGTAGCCGAATCAAGCCTCGACACGGTGCTTCTGAAGCAGCGCGTTGATCTTTCTGACACACGCACCGGAGCGTCAGCTTCAAGCGGACCATCACTACGTCTCACATCTAAAGGTGTCAAGGTAACTTTGAACTGAGTTCAGTCAATCTGGAGTTTTTCCAAGTTTTCTGTTGCTCTCTGTGAGAGAAGAGCGTTAAAGGCGGGGCTCTCCAGAGTCCAGCAAAACAGGAAACCACAGCTGGGTGTGTGTAAGTGTGCAAACCAATAGAATGCATCGTGGAGGGGGGGGCATCACTGGCATTGGCAAGAAAAAAATAAAATAATCGGTCGTACCCATGCTTCCCCGACGTCATGCCAGCGCATATTGGGAAATTCGTAGGCACCGATCGGTTTTCTATCAGCCATTTGCTGGGAGTAAGGGCGCCCTCCGTTTGCGAGGTGCGCCTGCTGCTGGCGGCACAGGGAGGAGAGGGCGGGGCGGCGGGGAGTCTCTGGCTGGCTGGAGCGGCATCTAATAACCAACTCGCAAAACAAAATAAAAACAACACAACAAACAGATATTATGATACAGACTTATAATCTGCACCGATGTTTTTTCTAAATTCTATAAAGTGAGCGCGAGAGCCCTTGGTGCGACTGCGCGCTGCTGAAGTCAAAGTAAACTTTATTGTCATCTCCGCTACAGACAGTCCAGCATATAGAGAGACGAGACGACAAGGCTGCAGATACAGCGGTGCAAGTAAACAAACAATAAATATAAGAAGAGTAAGAAAATAAATCTACACTTTAGGACTCGGGGTAAAGGATCAATAACAATTTAAATTTATAATTTACAGTTTGATGATTTAAAGTCTCACACAACCCGTCAAAAGGGGCGGGGCCGGCTGCTTCCAAGTAGAGCACATTTCATTTATAATGATGTAAATCCAAGCCCATCATGGATTCACGATCTGAATCCTGGGTTGTGTGAAATCCCAGAAATCAACCTTAGACAAAGTGAATCTGTGAACTAAGGTGTAGGTCTGTTAGGTTAATTGTGCTGATCCTCGGGTTGGGGGATTTGTGTTTGTACTGGAGCGCAAAATTCAAACCAATGGAAGATGGACAACAAAAGTTCAAAGCCATCAGGTGCTCAGGTTAGAAAAAAGAGAAAAGATGCAGGTAAGCAGACGTGTGATTGGATAATGGCAGGTCATCCTGAACCAATCAGACTAAACTCCAAACAATACATTATGTTACAGATTTTAATATTAATTAGTCATTGTTACTTGTTGATTTGTCCTTTTCTCATTGTGTGACGAATTATGACGACTGTTTGGTAGCTGTTATTGTCTCTCTCTCTTCATGTGTGTTTCTCTGGTGAAACAATAGTTTTGTGTTCATGTTAGGGCTGCACGATTTTGCATAAAATGAGAATCACCATTTTTTGGCTTAGAATTGAGATCATGATTCTCTCATAACAATAAATAAACATAAAACAACAAATGTCTCACGTTTTGTTGTTGCAGCAAAATGTTGTCCTGCTTGAAATTCCGTCTCCACCGTTGCTCGACGCTGCGTGTACAGAGCAGGTAGTGCAACAATAGAAAAATAGTTGCGGGACGGCACTGTGTAGCGTTTGTCTAGGGTGTTGATCGTTTTCCTAAATCCCTCGTTTTGCACAGTGTTGATGGAGCCATATCTTTGGTCAGGTGATAAGTGATAGCCTCCGTGATGTCTTTGTGCCTGCGGGAGTTCGACGTGTATAGGGAAGCGCTGTATAAGGTTCCCGTTATTGATGTTTGGGTGGTTGACCGGGACGGATTTTCTCCTGTCACTTTCTCGTCATCCCTGACGTGCTCTCCGTTGTTGTTTCCCTGCTAATTTTAGCATCACACGGCACAGCTTCTGTATCACGTGGTATAAGGCTCCGCCCTTGTCATTTGTTGAGCAGGAAGAGTGAGCGCTTGTTTTCATGCAGAGTACGTCCCGGATCAAAATGTGAAGGTTTACAAATCACCACTTCTTTAGTTAATATCATTTCAGTCTCAGACAATCTCGTTTCTCTTACAGAGGTTGAATGCACCTTCTGCGGATGGCGGTACCACACAGTGTGCGTGGACTTCCCCTGCACAGAAGGCAACTACAAATGCTGTGAATGCTAAATAAACAGAAACAAATGATCCCTGTTGTCTTTGCTTGATGATTGGTTTGAGTCTTGACAATCCACATTGCTGGCGTTGCATCTTTCAATGCCAGCAATGGCAGGTATCAGTGCTCAAACCTTTTGTGTTTGTTTCCAACAAGTTGCCCACCTCGGGAAACAAAAATGTGTTCTTTTACTTGTCAGATGAACATATGAGACACTTTGACTCTTCAGTGCAGTGTGGAGCCTAACAAAGATCTGTTTTGTGTCCCAGCTGATCAGCAGGAGGAGGAGAGTCTGACGGAGCAGCAGAGGAACATTTTCAGCTACTTGGACTCAGCTCAGCCACTACAGAGGAAACAATGAGCTCAACACAGAAGGTGACCGACAGAGCAGGACCATATGACCAAAGATATTTATCACCATATACATTTGAACATTTGCCATAACGATGTAGCTGACGATAGAATTGACACCAGACAAAATACTTTACAGCTGCACAACTTTATTAAAAACCCATCAATGTATTTTCACTGAAACAAGCAGCTGTTGTTTATGTGCATTAAAGTTATATAAAAATGTAACAGTGCAAATGCAAATTCCTCGCTGACAGTTTAACCAAAAGGCGTTTCCAGTGGAAACTGGCCGACACATCCTGAGCATAACCATGTATAATATCCACTAAACTTCAGAAGAGGTTATACAGTCGTGGCCAAAAGCTTTGAGAATTGCATAAATATTGGAACCTGGAGAAGTTGCTGCTTAAGTTTTTATAATAGCATTTTGCCTGCACTCCAGAATGTTATGAGGAGTGATCAGATGAACTGCATCGTCCTTCTTTGCCATGAAAACGAACTTAATCCCCAAAAAGCCTTACCACTGCATTTCATTGCTGTCATCAAAGGACCTGCTGAGACCATTTCAGTGATCGTCTTCTTAACTCAGGTGAGAATGTTGGCGAGCACGAGGCTGGAGATCATCATGGCTGTATCCCGATTCAGGTTCTGCAGCTTTAAAGTCCTCAAGGGCCGCGTACTCAAAGACCGCTAAGGCCGAAGTGCGAGGCTCGTAGGCTCGTGAAATGGGACGTCTAGCCTCCGTCGCGCTGCCCAGGTTGCCTAGCAACCATGATACTAACAGCTGGAAATGTTTCATACAGCTTTGTTTGACAGAAATGAAGGAGAACATATTTAGTTCATTTGTTTCTACATGAGCTCTGTGTGATTTGATGAGTATCTGAGGCTGAGACCACAGGACTGTGAAACATGATTGTTGGGCTTCATTTCTGTGCTGAACAGTCGTTTAAGATTAGCTGTAAATAACAATTAACTGATGTTGTTCATGAGACTAAAGTCATCTCACTGTGGTAATGTAAATATAATATGGCCAATATTATAGTTATCATATTAATCACTTCACTCACAGACAAGTATCTGTGACAGTGTGTATACAGATGTATCATATATAAGAGACAAATATTGTTCCTTCAGTATGTTGGTACTAAATTTGGCTCAATGCTTACATATACCGTATTTTCACAACCATAAGGCGCACTTAAAAGTCTTAGATTTTCTTCAAAAAGTGCGGCGCGCCCTATAGCGCGGTGCGCCCTATGTGTTGTAAGGAGGACGTAGTAGAGAACACCATAAGAACGTTAAAGGGTGAAGTGTGGGCGTTGATCGTATATACCGGGACAATCGCACATACCTGTATAAAAGAACAGGTATGTGCATTATGCAGGACATTGTTGTTTTAACAACCCTGAAAATGGCAAAGAGACACGCTTACGAAGCACAGTTTAAACTGAAGGCCATCAGCTACGCGGAGGAACATGGAAATCGAGCAGCGGCGAGAGAATTTAAGATTAACGAATCGATGGTTCGCAAATGGAGGAAGCTGGAAAACAAGCTCCGGCAGGTCAAGAAAACGCAGCTGAGTTTCCGCGGACATAAGGCGAGGTGGCCCGAGTTGGAGGAAAGACTCGAGCGGTGGATCATCGAGCAAAGAGCGAGCGGGAGAAGCAGTTTCGACGGTCACCATTCAGCTAAAAGCAGTTTCACTAGCTGAAGAGATGAACATTGAACATTTCCAAGGAGGCCCGTCTTGGTGCTTTCGTTTTATGAAACGGTGCCATTTTTCCATCCGGACCAGGACTACGGTAGCGCAGCAACTTCCAGTGGATTATAAGGAAAAGCTGGCCATCTTCCGCTCCTACTGCAGCAAACACATCGGCGACAAACACATCCAGCCCAGCCACATCACAAACATGGACGAGGTCCCGCTCACTTTTGACATCCCGGTGAGTCACACTGTGGAGAAGAAGGGGACCAGCACGGTAGCGATACGCACAACGGGGCACGAAAAGTCTTCTTTTACTGTTGTGCTTGGCTGCCATGCTAATGGACAGAAACTGCCGCCTATGGTGATTTTTAAGCGAAAGACTTTGCCTAAAGAGAAGTTTCCAGCAGAAATCATCATTAAGGCAAATGAAAAGGGCTGGATGGATGAGGAAATGATGAAAGACTGGCTGAGGGAGGTGTATGTAAGGAGACCAGGTGGTTTTTTTCCACGCATCACCATCGCTCTTAATCTGTGACTCTATGCGTGCCCATCTCACAGCCGATGTGAAAAAACTTGTGAATCACATGAACTGTGAGCTTGCTGTCATTCCGGGAGGCCTGACAAAGGAACTCCAACCGCTGGACATCGGTGTGAACCGCCCGTTCAAAGTAAGGCTGCGAGCGGCCTGGGAGCGATGGATGACCGTTGGAGACCACAGTTTCACTAAGAGTGGAAGGCAGTGCCGAGTTACGCCACAATTTGCCAATGGATTGTAGATGCTTGGGCTAACATGTCTGCTGGCACTGTTGTTCGAGCTTTCGCAAAAGCCGGCATCGTTTCCGAGGAGCCGCACGGCACGGAAAGTGACTCTGACAGTGAAGAAAGTGAACCTGGCATGTTTGATGGAGATTTAGCGCAGCTGTTCAATTCAGACACAGAGGATGAGGACTTCGATGGGTTTGATTGATGATAAAAATGTGAGTACCAAACTTTGTTTTGCTCCTGCTTTATTTTTAAATACGCACACTTGTATGCTTGTGTGTTGTTGATGATGACGATTACCGGCAATAGAAATGTGAGTAAGGTACCGAATTCAGGTTTGCTCCCGCTTTATTTTTAAATACGCATACGGTACTTGTATGCACCCTATGGTCCAGTGCGCCTTATGTGTGTGTTAAATACAGTAAGGGCACACATAACTGAGACTGCGCCTTTTAGCACAGTGCGCCTTATGGTCGTGAAAATACGGTATGTGTAAAAAGCAAATGTAGGAGCTGTGATAACTGTGTCTGATAGAATGAAGAGTAGACTGATATATGAAATATTCCTTTATTGGGTGAGAAAATCAGACCATGTCATAACTGCTTTAAGTCATACAGAATAGATATCAGAGCCTTAAACAGGCTGACTTCTGCTAAATGGGTCAAACTGGGCAGAAAGTCTACAAACACATAACATCCTTATAGAATATGATGTAACACTATAGATCAACTTAGCTCAGAATATATAAAGCATATAAACAGTTACAGCAATATGATGCAACAAACACAGCAGCTACTGATCCAAAATACTCAAAGCTTCATAGAACTGAAACCAACATTTATTTTTAGCTCCATCCTGCTGCTGATACAGACTTTAGGTTTCTGAACATTAAACTTGTTGCTGCCTTTCATAGTGTGTAACTTGAAGGCCCTGAGTACTTTCTCCCACACTGAAAACACTGGGATGATCACATTATTTGAACATTACCTAATAAGACTGATTCAGCACAGACAGTTATGTTAAACTTTCCTAGCAGTCCTTCACAAACAGGGAACAGTCTGTCTATTCTCTCCATCTGTCAGCTGCTGCTGGCTCTTCCTCCTCCTCTTCCTCACACACTGCTGAGTTTGTCCTGGTGGATCATCAGGGCTGCAAAGCCTCACAGATGATGTGCAGCAGTGGCTCCCTCAGTCTGTCCTCACTCTGGACACTTGCAGCTTATCACACATGGAAATCAAATGTGTGATAAGCTGCAGGATTCAAACACAAGTGTAACTTATAAACACATGTTCATACTTTTATTCCACAATCAGAGAGAAAGAAACAGAGAGAGAGAGTGCAGGACAGACAGACAGGTGACAGTCTCAGGTGTACACACTGCTACACAACAGCACCAGAGAAGCAGGATTTAGTGTTTGTGTTATTACGAGTGTAAACAAGAAGAGTTCCAGATGGTGCAGTGGACACATGTGTGACTGCTGTGATTAAAGCATCTTTCTTTCAGCTTAACGAGTGAACCGTCAGCTCGTTCAAACACACGTTAAAGTGCGTTTGGCTCGACACCACCGAACAGAGGCAGCAATATAACACAGCTAACATTAACAGTGCAGTGAATCCTGCTTGTGCCGTGATGTTCAGGACTGCAAACCGAGCAGCATCACTGACTTTCAGCTTGTTGTGTTTGTGGATATATGACTGACTTTAATTATCCACAAAATCATCACATTCTCTGTCAGATTAAGGTCGACTATTGAACGGCGTATATTTTAAAGGCTTTAAAACCAAGTTAACGCTAAAAGTACAAACATCACTAATGTCACATAACTCTGCCGACAAGGCATAGCTATGGCTATGAAATGCTCTTTGTGTATCACTTCTTCATTATGAAAGATGTCATTAATGCACTAGTAATGTCTCATCTGGAGTATTGTTCAATCATTTGGTCAGCAGGTAATAAGACAGATCTTAACAGACTTCAGTTAGTCCAGAATAAGGCGTCCAGATTAGTGTGAAGATGTTCATACTATACTAATATTGATAAAATGCATAATAACCTTTCTTGGCTTAACACCAGGTTGGATGTAATGTGTTAGAACTACCAGCAGGTGGGGATAAGAGACCTTTAAGGTGTTTGGTGCCACGCTCCACCTTCAGGTTTAAAACTAGTGTTAATGGAGTTTGAAGGTTGAGTTTGTTCCACGACTGCATTTCACTCACTGCCTCTGTTTGTATCTCTGTCACTGCAGGACCAACATGGAGCCAGAAGTCAGCGCTCTCAGGAGGCCGACAAACCTCACAGAAGAAAGGGAGAGAAAAAACACACCTGTGACGAGTGTGGGATGGAGTTTACTCTGAAGGCTTCACTAAAACAGCATCAGGTCATCCACACTGGAGAGAGACCGTTCAGCTGTGACTTGTGTGGAAAGTCTTTTTCCTTGAAGCGTTCCCTAAAACAACACCAACTCATCCACAGTGGAGTTAAAGCATACAGCTGTGATCAGTGTGGCAGAGCTTTTACTCAAAGTAGCCACTTACAGAGGCATCTAGTTACCCACTCTGGAATTAAGCCATACAGCTGTGACATCTGTGGAAAAACTTTCAGCCAGAGAGGGAGCCGAAATACACACCTACGCATTCACACCAGACATGATGTGTACTGCTGTGAACAGTGTGGCAAACAGTTTACAACTCACACACACTTGCAACGACACATGTTTACCCACACTGAGGAGAGACCTTATCAATGTGACCTGTGTGAGAAGACTTTTAAATCTCCACGTCACCTGAGACAACACCAACAGATCCACACCAGAAAGAGACTCTACAAGTGCAGTTACTGTGAGGTATGTATTTATATTGTTATCTTGTCATTTTAGCCTGACTGTTTGGAACAGCTCTGCTCATTAAACTGTGTTAGCATGTTAGCAATTCTACTGCATGGAAAAGCAGCTCTGAGTGATTATTCAGATTTTCCTTTCAGTTATGATTTTAGTATTACTGTAGTATTATGGTGGTAGTATTGTAGTTATTGCAGCCCAATAAACTGAGTGTGTTAACTGAAACAGTCAAATGTAGTTGGACGTCTGCAGAGATGCTCTTTATTTCAGGCGACGTTCAGGATACAAATGTTGAAGGACTGACTTACACTGTCTTTGTGTCTTTGTTTAAAAGCAGAGCGACACAGATGGATCCAGTTCTCAACCCTGTCATCACTGTGGTGGTGGGAAAGACTTTCATTGTGACCTCTGTGGAAAAACTTTCAGTCGGCAAAAGACCCTAAAAAGACATCAACGTAGACACACTGGAGACAAACTGAAATACTGCAAAGAATGTGGGAGAAGCTTCACCACACCAAGTGATTTAAAACGACATGAACTGATTCACAGTGGGGTTAAAAAGCACCTCTGTGATCAGTGTGGGTCATCCTTCACCACTGCAGGTCAGCTTAAAACACACAAAGGAGTCCACACAGGAGAGAAACCACACAAGTGCAGACACTGTGAGAGAAGCTTCTCACAGTCAGGTAATCGTAACAGTCATGAACGTGCACACATGGAAGGAAACTACAGCTGTGACCAGTGTGACAAGAGCTTCAGGAATCTCAGTTCATACTCTGCACACAAACGATCCCACGTTACTAATAAACTGTTTCACTGTTACCAATGTGCCCAAACATTCACCTCATTGTCTGCTCTGTGCAAACATCAGCGCGATCACTCAGGGCTGAAATCACTCCCATCACTGGATCACAGTGAATTTGAAGACATAGAAAGATCCTCTGGTTTCCTCTGGTCAGACTCAAAAAGCTTGAGATCAGGCTCCACAGAGTTCAGATAGAATCATTTAAACTTGTGTTGAACTGAACTGGTTGCTGGGCTGAACTTCTACATAATACAGATCTACATGGGATCTTCTTTTCTGTTGTTTTACTGAGTCAGTTTTGTCCTTTTTTCTCTGTCCTGGTTTTGCTCGTCTGTAAATGATTGAAACTCAGTCAAATAGTTCATTGTTCTCCAGCAAAACGTTTTGGAAACTCATGTTTAACCTTTAAAACTCTGACATGTTTTAGCACACAAGGCTTCATCGGGGAGTTCACTCATGATTGGACCATGAGAACAAAGGTTTTTAGTTCTTTCAAAGAGAGTCTTGGAGATGTTTGATGTTTCTGTTTTTCTGAAACCACCTGAAAGAAAAACTATTTTTCTTGCTTTATGTAGTGTGGAAGTTTTTAATGTTTCTTCATCTGTGATGTTCTTGAATGTGTTCACGTGAAGATGGTACAAATAAACTGTCCTTTCAGCTTTAGCTCCTAATTTATTCATTATTTATGGATGTAGCACAGCAGCCGTCTCTTGATTAACACATGGAGGGCTCGGGATCTGATGGTGTCGTCTCCCTAATTTGCCCACTCAGTAAATCTCACTCATGGCCAAGAAATTGAAATAAATCTTGTTTCCCTGCTGGATAGTGATCCACTGTAACTCTGCTCCTCCTTCCTGTTTAGGATTTCTGTGGCTGAAGTAAAATTCCCTCCATCCATCACTTATCCCAGCTAACCCAAAGTGAAATAAAGTTTTGCTCGTCTTAAAAAAGCATTACAATAATGGGCATTACCAATGCAAACTGAATGATACAGAAGATGAAAGAAGAGACTTTGATCAGTTAATAAAGCTCATGATCTGGATTCATTGTGGCTGCTACACAGATACTTCTGGGTCACTTCTCTCAGTTAGGAACCTTCCTCACCAAACTGACTGTTGGACCACACCCCTGGTTTCATGAGAAATTGTTTCAGCCATGATTTCTCTTCCTGTATTTCAGAGTAAAGACTGAAGTGACAAATGGAAGCATGTTTAAAAAACACAATGTGAGAGAGACGTTGAGGTCCTTAGAAGTTACCCTGGGTTTTTCTGTCACCCTGCTAGATGTTACACACCTTGTTATTGGACTGATTTCTACTGCTGGACTACTCCTGCGGAGAGTAACAATACTCTTACTAATTAGCTCCCTTTCACACCTTTGGGGATATTTATTTTTGTGTTTGCAGCGCTGTGAGCCAGAACAGCGAGAGAAAAATCTGCAACAGCGACGAGCCGAATGCTTACGTGAATCGCAGCAGCTGCACATGTGCTACGCTGAATTAGAGGATATCTTTGCTCTGGATTTCTATTCTATTTCTACTTTTTCATTTCTATATGATTCTTCTTGCATCTAAACAAAGATGATTCAATTTGCTAAATGTTGATGGCTCTTCATGCTCAGGTGTAAATGAGACGTAATATTTGCTCTTGGTTTGGTTCTCCTGTACAGAACCTTGCAGTACAACAGAAACCTAAAAACATTATTTGTAGTTGTTATTCTTAGTTGTTCTGCTGCCTAAATACCACAGGGTCTGATTATGAAGTTATTGAGCTGCACATACGTTACGATCTGCTTAAGTTCGAGGTCACAGCGTCTGTAGAGCAGCTGGAACATAATGAAGTCTACAAGGTTAAAGTTTTCTCTTCAGTTATTGTTCTTTCTGCTGCTTGGTTTGATGGATCTGAGAGCTTTTGTTTTTATTATTGTTATTATAATTATCATTAATATTTTACTCTCTAGAAGCTTTAAAATAGTGTTTGTGTTTGAAAAAATTGATTTAAGAATTGAACAGAAACATCTGTCCTTCTGAAAATCGCCCAAAGGCACGGAGACAAAGTCAAAGGATGCAACCTGTAACTTTCTCTTCCTTCATGTCAGGACCATCATCCATGATTTATATAAAATGCATATAGCAACAGTAGCACTTTAGTTTGGACTTTATGATTTCTGTAACTGGAAAATATTATTTTGTTTAAAGACAAGTGACCGCATAGTTGCAACATCAAAGGGAAATATTAATTAATTAGCATCAAGTATATTTGTTGTTTAAGCGTTTGTACTATAACTTAAGTAGGATTATAACTTTTAAGGAAGGAAAGATTTCAGATATTTAGTTCACTGCTTCAGTTATTTTATATGAAATTAAAACATTTACGTTGGTCAAATATGATGCTCTAAATCAAATAAAAGTTTGAAAATAAATGATGTATTTTTAAATGCTGCAACAAATGTTCACAAAAAGTAACTATAATTAAAACCAGTTAAACAAAATCAAATGTTTGAATCATGCTTAACCAAATGCCAGGCTGGAGAGCTGAACCTAAAGTATACGTAGAAAGATTTCAACATCTGAGCAGTTTTTAATGTTTTTATCACATATAAATGTCACAGCAGTGGGTCCTGGCCCAATGCTTTGTGTTTTTGGTTTTCTTTGACTCTTGTTTTTCTTGGTTTTTGTTCTTCTTATTTATCAGGCTCTCAGTAATCTTAGTTCTCCCTCCCTCAGTGTTCATTTCAGCCTGTGTTTAGTTTCTGTTCCCGTGTCCCACGTTTCATCGTTTCATGTCGAGTCAGCCCTGTCTCTCTGTTTCCTGTGTCTCCCCAGTCAGCCCCGCCTCCCTCGGGCACTCATGTGTGATACAGAGTAATAAACCTGACTACATTTGCTACACTCTCTTTATTACCTGTTACTTTAAAACTCATACACTAATTATGTCTGCCCATCTCTCTAATGTGAAGGTCAAAGGTCAACATCCCAGTGACATAAGAATAATCCCAAAGGGGCAAAGGCAGCGGTTAATTTAGCACATTTAGCATTAAGGGTACAGCAAGGATATACTTTTACTTATTGTGGCAGGGGTGTGGTCTCTGGCCTGCTGCAGTGGAGGCTGGTGGCGGGACGTTGGACGGCACAGGTGAGGGTGATGGCGCTCATGACTCTCCCCTTTATAGTGACGGAGGAGACTGGCGTGGGGGAAGCGTGTAGTGGAGGAAGCCGAGGAGAGAGCTGGTTTCTGGCTACAAAGATGGCGTCAAACCAGAAAAGATTGCTCGTGGTCAAATAATGTGTCAATCACCTGTGAATCAAACTGTGTGTGGCTCAGTTCATGTCACAGTGTTGTTTAGTATATCTTCACTTGTCTCACTCTCCTTCTGTTCTGTCCATCAGGACGATCCTCAGCGCTTACACAGATCCTCCATCGATGTTTTGGATCCAATCAGTGATCAGTTCTACGAGGAGGCCTGGATGTTCACCAGCGCTCGCTACACCTCCATCTACCAGAAGGTGAGTGTACTCCTTTGTACTCAGATTAACATTTTACTTCTTAAAATACATTTTCATATATGAGCTTTCTATTATTTCATGGGCCATTTAATCAATATTAAAATTACAAGCATATCAACAAAGGTGAAGCTGGTTTTTTCCACTTGCTGTCACACAGTCATGGAGGAATACAATAAATACATAATCAGTCATAGATCCTGAACAATGACATTAAAAGAAAGTCTGTGGCTCTAAAAACTAAACAGTATAAAGACATGCTCCAAGCTGCTGTTTCTCTCCTACTCCTCTAGGTTTTCCACTGTCGGCCATCCAGCGATGCTGGAGGGCTACCTGGCCAATGCTGGCCTACACAAAGAGGTCCCGGCTCGGAGGAGCTGAAGAAGATCCTTGCCTTCCTCGTCAGTTTCCTCTTCAGTTCCTATCCCAACAAAACCTTCTTGCACCTATTAGCTCCAAAGAGGCTATGGTGCCCGTGGAGGTCTGGACCTGAGGCCTGTGCTCATCACGTGGATAGAAAACACTCTGACACCATTCTGGAGGTCTGATGGGACTCTGACCAAAACACAGATGAAATAAAACTTGTGGCTGGAGCTTTTAAAATTACTTTTTCACCTCATAGATTAATGCTCATGATTGCATGTTAGCAAGACAGCATCTCCCCAAGGTGAAACTCTCAGGAGACATTTACTCTTAAACTGTAATCTGGTTGAGACTACTTGAGGAGATCTTAGTAGCGAGTATGTGGATTTAGTCTCTTCACCAACAGCAGACAGACCCATGCCAAGAAAGCAGACATGTTCTCAAAGAAAGCCGAGAGCAGAGATTGGAAAAAGCTAAAAAGAAAAAGCTGCAGCTTCAGACGACTATCTGCCTGTAAGGCTGAAAAAGTCCAGTTACGCTCTATTTTGGAAAAGCTCCCAGTTTTGGTAACCTGGACTTTTATTTCCCCTCTTCTGCTACAGATGTTGACTGTGACCTCAGAGGCCAACTGGACCACACAGCTGCAGCAGGAGTGAGGGAGAGGAGTCTTCATCCAGCTTCAAAGAAAACATCCAGGTAAAGTGACGTGGATCAGCGGATAAAGCCGTCTCCACTTTCAAAGGAGATCCTCTGAGAGAGAGACTCTCTGAGCCATTTTAGCCTCAAATTATAGGACTTTATAGTACAGCAACACTTTTAAAGGACAAAAATAACATAAACTGTGACTGTAATACAAACAAAGTATTGCATGTGTTTTTAAAAGTGTTCCTCCGATGGGCAGGATATCACTATTAGACTGTCCCACCAGCCAACTTCAACAAGAGACCACAGCAGCATTCAGTGATCAGCACAGATGTTCCTCTAACACTCAGCATCTGATCCCTGTTGGTCTGTGTGCTTCTGCTTTTGCTCAGTTAGAAACCCTGCAGCAACCCGACCCAAAACTGTGTCTTCTTGTTGGCCTCAACGTTGAAGTGTCAAACGTCCAACATCTGGAAAGGAAACCACGCCAGTGTACTGTGATGTTTCACCAACATGTGGCAGACGCTGGTCCTGCCTTTCATGCTGACATCAGCAGAGAGCCCCGCCTACCTCAAAGCCTCCCCTGTCATGTATTGATCAGGATGATTATGAAGATGAGCGAGTGCAAATAAGACTGTAAAAGTCCACGAGCAGAATGTTTGGATGCTTTCTAATGATTCATGAATATCATGAGAGTGTTTGTGTGTTTTGTCTTTTCTTTGCTGACGTTTGTTACTAACAAAGACAATTTACGCTCTGTGTGTGTTTTCATCCTTACCAGCCGCACTCTAACTGCAATGAAGGAAACAAACTGTAGAAATCGTCGACTCAGTGACTTCATAAAATATTGAAGTGGTTCAGGTAGAGCCAGTTTTTAAATGACCATGAACACTGACCGTATTGTTATGGAACGCCAGGACTGCCATAATGAATTAATTAAATACACCATTAAATAATTAATTAAATGTGTCAATAATTAATTAAAATTGGAATTAATTAATTAAATAAATAGTTATGACACATGTAATTAATTAATTATTGACACATTTAATTAATTATTTATGTATTTCACATTTTAATTAATTATTGACACATTTAATTAATTATTGACACATTTAATTAATTATTTAATGATATATTTATTTATTTCATTTTGGCAGTCCTGACGCCTGGCTCTCGTCATGAAATAATTTTATCTGTCAGCCTCACCCATCAAACTCAGGGGGCGGGGTTAACGCTGCCCATGCAGCTTCTCTAACATTTGATTGGTTGCCGTGCAAAGTAAGTCAAAACAGGTCGATCCTAGATAATCGATTGCTTGTGTAGACTTGGGGCAGCCAGTTATCCCAGAATGCAGATCAAATCACAAGCAGCAATGGTGGTGGTGTAGTTTTAAAATACCCCGTTTTTCTGTCACCAGCTACACTTTTAACAGTGTTTTAGCCGCGAATGTCGCGCCGTATGTCTGGTCAGGTTGTCAACATAGAACATGTTTGCAAAAGTGCTCAGATGTTTTCAGAGATTTCACTAGCTCTGCTAACAGTTAGCATGCAGAGCGCACCGAGGGGGTTACGTTAACCGGTTTGTTTACATATTCCACTCTCCGTGTTCCACATGTTGCATTCGCAGATTCTCATTTTCACCGAACGATCGTCTCTTTCCGCCTGGTCTTGTGTCTCTGTGCTTCTGTAACATAAAGAACGAGCTGACATTTTTCTCACGAAACCAGCGATCAGCTCAACAGACCCTCAGTTTACCTGCATGCATCCTCCTCCTCCTCATCTGTCAGCTGTTTAACACTTGCTGCTAATTCAAGAAACACGCCTACGTTACCTGATGATAGTCACAGTTTAACTGGGCAGCCGGTGCTCGATATAAAGCAATGTCAGCGCATTTTTCTGCACAAGATAAGTAAATATAGTGTTTTCCCCGAGCGCAGAGCTGCTGGAGCTTGTTTCCTTACAGAGCACTTTATAGGCGAGCAGCTTTATCAGCGGCTGATGTCCAATCACCAGCACACAGCTTTCAAACCTCAGCTGAGTTTTAGCTCTCAGTGGTTAAACGCTGGACTTCATTCACTCAGGTTCTGTCTGTCGGGTCACGTTTACTTCGCTGTTTTATTTACAACTGAGCAAATCGGTTTGGCTGAGGTTAAAGTTACGTTTCATAACTGCATAGTTTCACAGACGTTTAATGGTTCACTGGCACATGTGTTAGACTGAACTATCATCTAAATATCATCTGTTTTTTAATAGTTATTCAACTGTATTCTAAGCACCAGCTGTCTGTTAGAATGTGATTTTTTTCTCTCTGTTGGCAGAGGTATAAAAATGCGCAGGAAAATCTGACGTGCATGGCGAACTTCACCGACGATATTTAGGGAGGAATAAACACACATCAAACATAAATGAACCATTTGCCTGTCTCCATAATTGAGAGCATTTTTTCTTCTTATGTCAACTCTCTCTCTCTCTCTCTCTCTCTCTCTCTCTCTTTTTTTTTTTTTTTTTGCTTTTTCGGTCATGTTATGTTTACCTGTCAAAGGCTTGTTACAAACTATGAAACACATTGTGCAGACTTCTGGATGTTAGAAGAAAACGAATACTGCTCATGAATGAGACTAAAGGCAGGAAGGTGTCCTTTAAAACTAAACATGTTAATAGGACCTCCCTATTTATATCATAGTTTATGATATAGCACGTGTATTTCAGTAATAGCCTGCTGAGGCCACTATACGTGCTGGCCTCATATCAAATGTGAAGGCAGACTGAGTCTATGTTTGACGTTTGTTTATATCTAATCTTCCTTTTCAAACATTTAAACAGCAGCGAGTCTGCAGCTGAGGGAATACAAATTCAAATTGTCGGAACAGGTTTGCTCGTTTCTTGGATTCATTTGGTGATTTATTAAATGTATAACTGTTATTCTAATCTGCTGCTGAGTCTCTTACACTTTTCTTTATGCTGTATATTTTCACGTCTCTGGAATAGTTGGCAGTTAGATAGTCAGCTGGGAAACTTTGTGTTAACTCATGGAGCTGAGGATATCGTGGATATGCTGACCTCGCTGCGTGGTGTACAGAGCGAGGTCAGCATGATTAATATTCACAATAAAAATATTAGCCGAACATCATGAAGTCTGTATGTGTTTCATAGTGTCGAACAACCTTTGTACAGTTAAAGCCAGCAGTTACTACATGACGGAAACACCAACGTTATCTCTTTTATGTGTTTATACAGGTCACGCTGATTACTGAACAAAAACCCAAAGATCAGATGTTAAACAGATTTATTTGCTCTCTCTCCTCCTTAAACATGTTTTTAATGTTAGTTATAATTCAGAATTGGCGACTGAAACACGTAGGACACATAAGAACATCAGGAAATAAAACACCGATAAATATAACCTCAGTAAAAGAAGTCAGCGGGGGTTACTACAGCTGTGTACCGGGGCCTGCGCTTTGTCGGTGGGATTGCTTGCGAGGCGAGCGGGTCTATCCCACGCTTTGCCGTGAGACTGGGACGACATCTCCGAAATCATCGAAACACTTTTGCAAAGAGGCTGTATCTTGACAAACCGACCAGACACATGAAGATTAAACCACTACATTCTCGGCTAAAAAAATATTAAAACGGTATTTGGTAACACACAAACAGGGTTTTTCAAAGCTCAGTTCTGTTAGCTTCCACATGCCGGTTGTTGTGTGCTAGAAACAATGGCCACCAGGCCAAAGCAATGGTTTTGACTCGATCAGCGTTAACCCCGCCCCCTGAGTTTGATGGGTGAGGCTGACAGATAAAATTATTTCATGATGAGAGCCAGGCGTCAGGACTGCCAAAATGAAATAAATAAATATATCATTAAATAATTAATTAAATGTGTCAATAATTAATTAAATGTGTCAATAATTAATTAAAATGTGAAATACATAAATAATTAATTAAATATGTCAATAATTAATTAATTAAATGTGTCAATAATTAATTAAAACGTGAAATACATAAATAATTAATTAAATGTGTCAATAATTAATTAATTACATATATCATAACTATTTATTTAATTAATTAATTCCAATTTTAATTAATTATTGACACATTTAATTAATTATTTAATGGTGTATTTAATTAATTCATTATGGCAGTCCTGGCGTTCCATATATTGTATCTGTACAGCATGTTTTTCTATTAGACAGATTTGTAACAGAGGCCTTGCTCTCAGTAAGTTTGAAATCCTTTTCTGATTTCTTTTGTAATCTCTGATCTTTGTGTATCCTGCTCAGTTTGCATGCTGCCTGTAGGAGTTTCTGTCTTTGTATTTGAAGAGAATTCATTGAATATACTCAGCTGCTTCCCTTTGGTGCCTAACACATCACTGAAGTTTTTCAGTGTCCAGTTATTTGTTTTTAATAGCTGTTTGAATTCTCTGTATGTTTGACCCTGTAGACTGTTTAATGGACTGCTCCTCTTCCTGTTTGTAACCACTGCCTGTTTAGGACTAAAGATTTGGATTTTTGACTTTAACACAGCCTCTGCGTGTCGTCCCTTTGTGTCCTCGTCCTCTGTGAATGTGTCACAGATGTTTCCATGATAATAACACAGCTTTCCCACAGTGGCTTGCAGCAGCATTTATTCACAGCACATTTGAGAAAGGTTCAGATTAACTCGATGAGTTTATATTCAGAATGATTCTGACAGTGGGCCACTGTGAATTGTGATCTTTCATCAGGTCAATGTTTAAGTTCAGTATTTCAAAGCAGGAGCTATGAGCAGTCATCATGTTGGCATTATTGATTGCAGTTATGTTGATTGCAGTTATTTACATCAGACTTCTTCTCTGAGATAAGAGCACCATTTGTGGGAAAGATGACAGTATTTCCAGGCTGGATGCTGTTTGCAGGGAGAACTGAATGAAAGTCTCCTGCACCTCAGCGCTGAGGTCCACACCTGTGAACACAGATGAGGTCAATCTGCTGCAGCACGTAGAGCTTTACTGATCAGCAGGTTCAAAGGATTCAGCAGAGCGTAGAGTCAGAGCTAAATGCCACATCACCATAGAGTTTGTTAACAACAGCTTTCTTTGCCCTTTGTCTCGATGGACTGAATCAGGGATACTCGTCATACTTCACCTCAACCACGTCACTGAGAGACCCCAGCCTGACACAGCAGCAGAGATGATGAAAGCAGAAACAGCAAACAGATGCTTCAGTTGTGTTTCTCTCTGTGTGTGCGCTCACGCCCACTTGTGTGTGTGAACTTTCCACGTACCTCAGCTTGTTTCTCCAACATGAGCCATCAGGGCTGAAAAACATCACTAACACATGAATTCTTTCTCTTTTTGTTATCACCTGTGATCATGTGTCTCATGTTTCTGTCATTCACCAGTTCTTGTATAGTTACGTGTAACTAGACTTCTGTGGGACGTAAATGATTGTTTTGTATGCAGATCTGTACAAAGGATGTAAACACTTGATTACAAAGGAGATCTCAGCTGTGTTGTTGTGGATGGACTTCAACGTATTTGTTAAAAAAGAGAATAAAGCAAAGTGTTTTAGCTGTTTGGGAGTTTTTGTTTGATTCGATTCAGTTTTATTTCTATGGAGTCAAATAATAAGAAAGGCTCTAGAACAGCCCTGAGTTTGTCCAGGTGACACTCCTCTGAAGAACAAAGACAAAGAGGAAGAAGGGGATTCGTTTTCAAGTCTTGTTTCTTTCAAAATAAAAGCTGAAATGTTTTGGAAGCATGATAATATTTCAGCCAGGATGCCGTCTCCAAGGAGACCTGCACCTCAGCGCTGAGCTCCACATCACGCCCTGTGAAAGCACAGATATAAATCTGCTGCAGTGAGAAGAACTTTACCCAACACAAGTGTAGAAGTAGACATTTGACTTTACCTACAACCTGTTAACAACAAAGCTTTCATTGCCTCTGTTGTTGATGTCATGTAGGACTAATCATACTTCACATCAGCCATGCACACGTCAGAGGATCTCCAGGCTTTCAGTAATAAAGCCAAGCAGATGATGTGAACATAGCAATAGTAAAACATGCATCATAATCAGCTGTATGTGTCGACTATGTGGCACCTCAGTCTTGTTGGCATGAAGAAAAGTTGTGTAACATGTAGCATAAGGGCTGCAAAGACATCATGTAGACAGCAGTCGTCTGTTAGTCGTAACGTATCTCCTGTTAAAGAGTTAAATGTGCGTTCTCCATCTCTGTCCTCTCACAGCTCGCCGTATACCAACTCCAGCTGTGGTAACCATGGCTGTGCCCATCAACACGCTGAAGCTGAGACGCCACCCGTCAAAATAAAAGTCTTAGTTCTGATATTTTGTAATGAGTTTGTAGATTTCCCACAGCTGATCGTAACAGCAGGCTGCCGGTTTGGAGAAGCCAGTCCAGGAATACTGGAACAGAAGCTAAACAAAGTCCTGCTGTGAACAGCACCAATATGGATTTTACACATCCATCCATCTTTTCAGCTCAGGGTCGTGTGTGTTTGCACCATGTTTACAGAAACTGGAACGTGACTCCACTTGTGGACAAAATGAGCGTCGCCAAGAGTTTGAAGGCGTTTTTGAGACTAAACATGGTGTTTTAGTGTCAGGGGTACGATTAGGTTGTGGTTAGGTTTAGGGCTGAAGGTTAGGGTCAGGCATTCAGTTTTTAGGGTTAGGGTTAGGTGTTAGGTAAAGCATTACATCAATGTCCCCACGGAGATATGAAAACAGGACTGTGTGTGTGTAACCCTATCCCAGCTGTTATTAGGCAAGAAGCAGTTAAACTGTGGGAGGATGTCAGGGTACCAGGAGAGAATCAGACATGGATTCAAACTCAGGACCTTCTTGCTGAGAGCAGGTTTATCCCACCTACAAAGATCATCTGTTTAAACGTGCGCTGTAACTGAGTATTTTTTAAACATGAGAAACCGAATATAAGGGTTGCTCTGCCACTGCTGCCTTGACCGGTTACTTCATTTTATCCAGTGACCACGTTGGCAGCATCAAAGCTGAGTAAGGCCACGCCCACACTTACACCGGGATTTTTGAAAACGTAGATTTTTCTGAGCGTTTGTGCCTTTCCTCCACACGTAAACGGCGTTTTCACTGAAAACTGAGATTTTTGAAAACGTCTTGTTAAGTCTAATTGTTGAATGTTGCCATTGTGTTTCTTAAATTTGTACAGTCTTAGTTCAAGCAGTAGGATCAAAGCCATTCCTTTGATCCTGACCACCTCTCCAACCACTCTGTGCTGGGGGAGGTTTTATTGTAGATACATCCTATCTGAAAGACCTGTTTCTATTGATGTAAGCTTCCTGGGTTTACGACCCTTTGGTCAGCAGGAGGTCTGACACACACACACACACACACACACACACACACACACACACACACACACTCAGTGTATACATTTACATACAGTGCTTTGTCTTTGTAACCAAAGGGGGGTTGCAAGGGGAGGTGTTTAGTAAACTATTGTTTGAAGTTTGTCAATAAAAGGCAGCAAGAGGAGGCCACCATCGGGGTCATTTTCGGTGGACACAGATGAGAGGCCTCCCTTGCGACCATTGTTACTTTTTCCACAGCGAGTGTTAACTTTACGACTTTTCACAGCTCCTTTGGAATCTGGATGGCCGACACCTGACAACCAGGATGAACCGTGTGTTTGGCTGATGTTTGTTTTTCTTTAAGAGTGCTTGTAAAGGATTCAGCACAGACAGACAAGTGACGATTGAACAGATGTGCAGTGGTTACAGAATAGTTACATGGAGCTCATTATCTGACCACACTGTTGGGCTCATGGTGAGTGACAAACCTAAGGGAAGTCACTGATTACAATGTGGAATGACGTTGAGATGTTAAATAATTTGGAACAAATTATGGGAAAAGTAGGAGTTTAATGAGTTTAAAATAAACCTGCAATGATACTTGTCTCTGTGATGCTGAATACTTTACTACTCTTATGATCTACAGTTGGTTGCAAATGTGAAGTTGTTTTATCTTTAAGACTTTGTCTTCTAGGATACAGGAGCTGGGAGCTAAACAAGCTGAAAATTTAAGTGCTGACTAATGTTTTTACACAGGGTTACAGCTTGGAGTGAAGCTGCTCCAAGGGACAAACCCTGGAGATTGTTTTAGGGAGACTGTGCAACATTCTTGTACATGTCTCATTGGGGAGTTGACACGTGGCGAAAGCCGTGTGGCGAGAGCAGTGTCATTTTTCAATTTGTAGATGTCATGAGGTGCCATGACGAGAAGGAGTGACTGAGAGGATTGTCCACAAGATGGAAGCTGAGGCCTGGAGAGAGTCTTCAGGAGGATCGGAGATCACCTTCAGCACAGAGAGCTGTGCTACTGGGCTTCCAAAGGATCGTCACGAGGAGACTTTGCACAGCAAATCTTAAATAAAATGAAAGAATTTCGACGTTGACGTTAAGGAAGACAACTAAGGTGTACGACGTGCTCTGCCTTAAATCTTCAGCAGCGTTGGAAAATGGAACCTGAGGGAGCGTGCCAAGCTCCAAAAAGTGACAGCGCAGAGGAGGTCCAGCGATGGACTTGTGGTTCTGTGAACAGCACAAATGCCAGGTGACTGTAAAATAACTAACAGCACTTTTTCCACAAGTGAAGCCAGTAACTTACTATCCTAAAAGATTAGCTCTAGTTGCTCGTGCTTTACCTCCATGCGTGAGATCAGTATGTGCAGCAGCTTAAGCTGTACAATGTTTCAGGAAATAGTTTATTTCACCTTTTGACATTGTTAGTTCCACACGAGGTAGATGTTTACTATCGCAGACTAAACTTACATTTCTTTCACCTACAAGACACTTGTCTTTAATGTTACTGTTACTCTCACAACCACACATATTACCATAAAGTGGTGCACAATTCTGAATCTGTCCAACCCTTTTTGCCAACGGAGGAAGGGCACTTCTCATGAGTGTAGAGAGCGCGAGGAGAAGAAGTGTAAGCTGAGGGATGACTTAATAGATGTGCCACTCGTTGAGGGAAAGGTTTGGTTTGTTGATGGTTTGAGTTTACAATAGCAGAGGGACAGACTAGAACAGGTTTTACTGTAGCAGACAGTGAGAGAGAGTTATCTATGTAGGACAACTAGCATGTTTCATATTTGCTTGAGCAGCAGAGATGCTAGCTTTAACGGAAGCGTGTAAAGCTGTAGAGAGACAATATACACTGATAGACAGTATGCATTTGCTACTGTACATTTCTTTGTAGTGCAGTGAGTGAGACGAGGTGAGACAACTTCTACAGGGAAACCTGTAGAGGTTGTCACACCTCGTCTCACTCACCCTAATTTACGAATAAATTCTTTACAAATCCTACCATGTGAATTCATTGATTTTTTTTTCACATTCTGTCTCTCACAGTTGAAGTGTACCTCTGGTGCAAATTACTGACCTCTGTCATCATTTTAGGTGGTGGAACTTGCACAATCGGTGGCTGACTAAATACTTTTTTGCCCCACTGTACCTCTCCCACCTGGAAAACAAAGACTCATACATCAGGGTACTTTTGGTTGATTACAGCTCCGCTTTCAATTCTGTGATCCCACACAAACTCACTCACAAGCTGGTGAAATGTAGAACATCCAGACTCAACAACTCCATCTTCCCCACTGCTATCAGACTCCTGAACAGCTGACCGACCTCAAACTGCAGTTTGCACATCAGGTCACTTTGCACACTAAGTTCATTTTGCACATTAAACTCCATGTACATCCATGTACATCGACATCTGCAGACCACACGTTTCTTCAGTTACTTATTTGTACTTATTTGCAGTTATTTATCTTTTTATTTTATTTTTTTTTATTATTTTCTATCCTCATTTTTATGTTTTTATTATTCTTATCTTGTTCTTTTAACCCTTATCTAACTTGGCATTGTGCATGCTCTTTCTTCTGTACATATGACAATAAACGCTTTGAATCTTGAATCTTTGAATCTTGAATCTGTACACATCTGTATGTTTCAGCTTTGTCCTTCAGTCACAACCTGGTGCATCTTCATCTTAACTCCCTGCTTCTATCGTGGTTAAAGCTGATGAATCCTCTGAAGATCAAACACTGATGGTGTTATTGGAGCTGAGTGAAGTTTGATGGCTTTATTATCCAGGCTGTGACACATGGCAGCTGTCAGAGCAGAACACATGAAGTCAGCAGTTGTGTTTAGATTCAGTTTAAATTCAGGGACACGGCGCCCCTGTTGATCCTCTACCTAATCACACGAGCCACGGTGTGAGAACGGGTGTGGGTCACAATCAGCCAAGGTTTTGGGTGAACCCATTGTGAGATCTAGCCCCACGCTATCATGTGATTTCCTGTGATCAAATGGCCCAGGATGTGAGTGGGCGTTAAGGTGTCCATGTCCCTCTTCGGTGACACTCCCATAGGGCTTAAAATCTGGGACTCTCCACCATTTGACCTTCGAACTGAAAAAGCTTCTCGGATGAAGGTGAAACGTCTTCAAGCAACTTAAAGAAGTCCAGACGCTTTTCTTTCCAAGCTCCTTCAACAACATCATTCATAGAACAACTTCCAGCTTCTTTTGCTCGGCTACAGTTTGGATGGATTTGCATTTAAAGATGCAACAAGACTAAAATGGTTAGGGTCAGGAGGTCAAAGGTCAGAGCTCCTGTGGGTCTGAGGGCGGCCTCATGCTGGAGAAGGATGAAGGAGTCTGACCTGAGCCAGTGTTTGACATGAACACATCAGCACTGCTGTCAGTGAGCCTAACGACAGCCGTTAGCATCATTTCAGTGTTTCAGTCATAAAAACACTTCCTGTCACTGTGGTGGTTACAGTGACATCATGCAGTTTGTGCTTTGACCTCCAGAGGGCGACAAATCAGCACAGACAGAGAGCTCCATTCAAACTTTGCTGCCATCAGGAATAATTCTTCAAATATAATCATCAGTGTTTGAGCAGTTATGATATCAGGGACAATCTAGACATGTGTGACAATACTGAACATGTCACATGACACACCTCAAACATCATGTGATCCACTCTCAGTCTGCACTTTCATTCATGACTTCAACAGGTTGAAATGAGCTTTGAAGAAACATCAGTTCAGTGCTGAAATATTTAAACGCTGCAGGAAGAACAACAACAAAGTGATGACGGATGTTTGTGCTTCAAACAGGAAAACCAGCAGAAATAAATCACAGCCTGCCAGAGGTTTGGAGTTTCCGAGGTGCAACTGAACGCAGCACAGTATTCCAATGCTCCTGATTGTCCTCAAACGTCTCTTTGGGTGTTTCCTTCCTGCTCAAAGTTTACTTTCACTTCCTGAACTTCGTGGAGTGGAGCTTGTTGTTGGTGTGTGAAGAAACTGTAAGTTTGCTTTGTTTCCTCCTTTAACAGTTTGTCTTTAGGAACTTTACTGTTTGTTCAGCTCGTGTTTGATTTCTTCACACAACAAACTGTGTGTGTTTGTATTTCCGGTCTCTCCATTAAAGTCAGTGTGTAATGTTTCCTGGCTAACATCAGCTGTGTGCAGCTTAGTTCAGCACAAATCTGCCGCTCCATAGTTCACGGTAACGGACTCACAGCTGGACCAACGAGGCCGAGTGTGTCCGCCACTCTGAGCTACGTTCGTGTTTGTGTACTTGTAGTTTGTACTTTGAGTTCACTCAGAGCCCACAGAGGACGCAGCGTACGTGATGACGTCACAGCCCTTTACCTCCTTTACTGTCACTGTGATTAATATTTACACACGAGACACCTGCAGAGCTCTGACGCTAAGCTAGCACACAGCACAGGGTTCTAGAGTGCGACCAATTTGGTCGCAAATACGACCAAATTTTTCAGTGGTGCAACTAAAAAAAGACATTTGGTTGCACCTGTGCGACCAACTGTTCGGGTAGCAAAAAAAATAAATCTGCAACCTTCCCTGTGGTCAACAACAGACACACATTTTGCCCCTATCGTGGACTAAACCAATCGGAGATAGTCAGGGGTGGGACCTCTCTGATTGGCCGTGGTCCAGTTGAAAGTGCAGGTGGAAGTGGGAGGTGAGTATAAAGCGATATCAATTCATTAAATCCTGAATCGACTTTTAAATATAACTGTGATTTGCCAGAAACGCCAGATTCTCAGATTAAAGCTCACAAAACCAGTTCAACAACAACCAAACAGCAGATGAGAGCAGGTACACGGATTCCACAGAAAGACGCAAACACAGACCCGACGCATCAGAATCAGCTTTGTCTTTCTCGGCTTTCTCACCCGACGGCCCGTAGACGGACACGCAGTCGGAGATTAGGGATTCTGATGCGTCCGGTCCGCGCTGTGTTCACGTCTTTTTGCGCTGATTCTGAGCTGCAGGTTTTGTCTCTCTTTCAACCAAAATTCACCGAGCCAGCAGCAAAAGAAGCAGCAAACTGCGCTTCACATTTGATCAATGTCGTCATGAATTTTGCTGTTTTGCTTCCACGACTATTAAAATCACACTTCATGCACAGCTAGCTCTCTCTCTCTCTCTCTCTCTCTGTACTCCAAGAACAGTTTCCCGTCTCCAATCTCTGTTTGACCTCGGACAAGAAAGCCTGTTTTTTCTGTTGTTCAATACTGAAGAAATTTAAACTTCATATGCAGAACATTGTAGAATATTTTTAAGGTTATCTGCTATAAAAAGCCAGACCAGGAAAATCTCCTTCATGTTTTTCTGTGTTTTATTCTCAGTTACTTTAACACAAAGGCATCTCCTGTGATGTTCACAATTCTGATGAAGTCAGTACTGATAAATGATCAGAATTATAATATTTCTGACTGTCTGAGGCTAAGTTGAATCGAATCGGGACTTTGAAAACCGGAATCGAATGGATTATAGAAATCAGTGATGATACCCAGCCCTGGTGAGCAGCCTAGGCACGACAGAAGTGGATGTAGCTGTAATAGGAAAAGAACTATTGCTAACTTTTCTGTTAAGTTAAGGCCTGATCCTTCTGAAATTCATAGCCAGTGCTCTGACACGGTGTCATCAATCTTTGAATGCTGAAAAAGCACAGTGTATCCAGAAAAACACATTATATTATATCAATTATTAGAAAATTTGTGTGCGCCTAACTTTTGTGCCGGTACGCCTAACTTTTTAAAGTTAGGCGTACCGGCACGCCCATGGCAAAAAGTTAGTCTAGAGCCCTGCAGCATGCTAACACTAAGCTAACGCTAAGCTAGCCAAGAACCCAGAGTGACGTAAAGCTGAGTAAACACTGACCCCAGACCAGCACCGTGATAAAGTGAGCTGCTGCTGCTGAACTTGAACAGGTAACAAAGTGATGAGCAGTCAGGCTGCAGGTTTCTACCTGTTCATGTTTCTACAGTAGAATCACTTTGAAGTGTCTTTGTGCTGTTTCATCTTTGATTTGTGTTCATAAACACTCAGAGAAACATCACGTGACCTCATCAGGATCTGTGTTGGTGTGTGGGGCTGTACCTCAGCTTTATGTTGTTACATGCTCATTTGTTCATTTTAACATCAAAGTAATGTTATGAGGAGTAATGAAGTAACGTACTCCATTACTTTTAATTAAAGTGTTCTGTGTAATATGTGTAATAATGACTGTTTTGAGTAATGACCAACACTGATCACAACAAAGAGGAAATGCCTCCAACATGCACAAACATTTGAGCCACAACATGCAGTTAATGTGCACAAATGTCTTTGATATGCTGCTCAGTGATGGTGGTGACTGTCAGAGCAGAGCTACTGAGAATCAATAAGTAATATCAATGATGGGATCAGAATCACTAAATTCTTCTCATCCCTGTCAGTATCATACATGTGCTGTATAATGTGATAAATGTAGAGGTGCTGGCTGTTCTCTCACTCTGCTGTTTAGCTGTAAAGGACGCCTCCCTGCCTTTGTCTCATTCATGACCTTTAATAGTCTCTTCTAACATGCAGAGATCTGTATGATCTGTTTCATAGAGTCTAACCAGCCTGTACAGGTAACAACAACAGTCACTGCATCACTGACACACAAACGTCATCTCTGTCAATAACAACATTCATACATGGAATAAAAACACATCAGTGGATCATTGCTGGAGCTGATGTTTGTGCTCCTGGTGCAAAGGCTCTCAGTTTCCTCCTTGAAATAACATCAGTGGTGGGTCAGCGACATGCTTTCTTTCCCTCTCAGGTTTAAATATCTGGGACTCTCCACCGTTTGGTTTTAGAGCTGAAGAAGCTTCTCTGATGAAACGTCTTCCAGAAACTTAAAGACGTCTCTTTTCTCTCCAAGCTCCTTAGATCACATGACCTGGATGACTGAACCTACAGACATATTGACCTGGTTTCTAGGTCACATGACAGGTCAGAGGTCAGCGACTGTAACTCAGTTCCTCCTGTTAATGTGAACTCACTGAGTGTTTGTGGTTTACCTCTCAGACTGACTGAAGATGATGATGGAGGAAGAGGAGGACAGAGTAGAGTCTGCAGGGTCCAGCTGTCCGTCTGTGAGGAGTGACCGGTCCAAAGGTCGAAATCCAAACTTCAGTGGTGAACCTGGAGCAACGAGGTCAGAGAGCTGAACTCACTGAGTAACAGAAATAATTCTGCACTGACATTTTAATCAGTGTTGACTCTGGTTGATTGTCTGACTGTGTTTGTGAGCTGAGAGGAAATGAAAATGAGTTTGTAACAAAAATCAGTTTTGTCCAGTTTTCCTGTAAAAAGCTGAACTCTAATCTAAGAGGATGTTACTGACAGGAAACAGCTGCATTATCTGCAGTCTGTGTGATCACAGCTGCTTCAATCATGTTTGTGTCTGCAGAGGTCAGAGGTCACAGTCTGCAGGGTCCAGCTGTCCGTCTGTGAGGAGCGACTGGTCCAAAGATGACCCTCCACTCTTCAGTGGTGAACCTGGAGCAACGAGGTCAGAGAGCTGTGATGACTCCTTTACATGTTTGTGTTTCCTGGATAAATATGACCTGAAACATCCTCAGATTGTTACAAAGATTCATTAAAAAGAAAACAATGAAAGAGAAAAGATCCAAATGTTCGACTTGGTCATTTGCTGTTTGAGGACAGTGATGCTCATATCTGTGGGGAAAGTGTGGCCTGAGTGGGTTCATGTTTGTCTTTAAAGAACAGAGCTGCTCTGATTCTCTTTGTGTCTGATCTGTTAAACAGTCTGAGAGGTCACACAGAGACCCAGCAGCTAAAGCCTGGATCATACTGGCTGCTGTTACTCCATCAGGACAACACTGAACCACAGTGGTGTGGATGTAGTGGATAAATCCCACCATACTGATGCTCAGAGTTAACCACAGGGAACAAAACCAGATGTTACCTTCAGATTGTGACCTTTGGAGTGGACGATGCAGATTTCAATAGAGAATAAATGTTGTTGTTTTTCAGCTGTGAAGAAAGAATCAAATTTTCTGAACTTAAGAATTTATGATGCTGGAAACAACATGGAGACTATAACACAACATTTCCACTGTGTTCATAGAATGAATGTAAAACTGTCAGACATTCATTAAATATGCAAAATGTCTACAGAAGCATCAGAGGGTCAGACGTGAAGCACTCAGTGATTTTGATCAAATGACTCATCAGTTATTGATCTGTACTACACTGATCTACCACGTTAGTAAAGCTGGTGTTCTGGTGGTGGAGGGAGACTCGGATCATGTTCTGGTTTTGGAGCAGTGATCTGCTGATGGTTCAGTTTGATGAGCTTCTTCAAAATCATCCCTGACATCACCACTGAAAGGACGTCCATGAAAACAGACTGAAAATTACGGATATGTTCACAATCTGAGAGTTTAAAACTTGACAGACTTGATTCAGATGAAGTTATTTGAGCAGAAACTCCTGGATCTTTATCCTGTGTTGATCTAATCCTTCATGGTTCCTCCACAGAGTGGAGCAGCAGAGCTCAGAGGTTCCCAGTGGTCAGTCTGCCCAGCAGCATCAAACACAGCTGGACTCCATATTTATGGTCTGTACATGTACAACAACTACTGTTACATCTGTTCTGTTCACAGTCATCTCCATGCTGCTCTTTGTAGACCAGTGGATCGTCAGTGTGTCCAACATGGATCTGATGTTTGGCTCCATGATTTCAGTCTGATTGGCTCATTCATAAATATTCTGTTCCAGCTGCTGGAGGACAACATCATCACTTTTGTGAAGAACGAGCTGAAGAAGATCCAGAAGGTTCTGAGTCCAGATTACCCAGAATGCTTAGAGAGTCAGAGGAGCAGCAGCAGAGAGGCGTTTGTGAAGATCACAGTGGACTTCCTGATGAGAATGAAGCAGGAGGAGCTGGCTGACCGTCTGCAGAGCAGTAAGAGGATTTATCTAAAGATTTAAGCTGCTGGATAAATGAACATTTTCCAGAGATGGAAGATGGAGCAACATGTTTTAAAGATTAGTTCTTTTTGGAATTGAGTGTTTATTTTTCTTCTCATTCAGAACTTCAAGCTGCAGTTTGTCATCGTAACCTTAAATCCACCCTGAAGAAGAAGTTCCAGTGTGTGTTTGAGGGCATCGCTAAAGCAGGAAACCCAACCCTCCTGAATCAGATCTACACAGAGCTCTACATCACAGAGGGAGGGACTGCAGAGGTCAATGATGAACATGAGGTCAGACAGATTGAAACAGCATCCAGGAAACCAGACAGACCAGAAACAACCATCAGACAAGAAGACATCTTTAAAGCCTCACCTGGAAGAGATGAACCAATCAGAACAGTGCTGACAAAGGGAGTGGCTGGCATTGGGAAAACAGTCTTAACACAGAAATACAGCCTGGACTGGGCTGAAGACAAAGCCAACCAGGACATCCAGTTCATATTTCCATTCACTTTCAGAGAGCTGAATGTGCTGAAAGAGGAAAAGTTCAGCTTGGTGGGACTTGTTCATCACTTCTTTACTGAAACCAAAGAAGCAGGAATCTGCAGCTTTGAAGACTTCCAGGTTGTGTTCATCTTTGATGGTCTGGATGAGTGTCGACCTCCTCTGGACTTCCACAAAACTACAATCCTAACTGACCCTAGAAAGTCCACCTCAGTGGATGTGCTGCTGATAAACCTCATCAGGGGGAAACTGCTTCCCTCTGCTCGCCTCTGGATAACCACACGACCTGCAGCAGCCAATCAGATCCCTCCTGTCTGTGTTGGCATGGTGACAGAGGTCAGAGGGTTCACTGACCCACAGAAGGAGGAGTACTTCAGGAAGAGATTCAGAGATGAGCAGGCCAGCAGGATCATCTCCCACATCAAGACATCACGAAGCCTCCACATCATGTGTCACATCCCAGTCTTCTGCTGGATCACTGCTACAGTTCTGGAGGATGTGCTGGAAACCAGAGAGGGAGGAAAGCTGCCCAAGACCCTGACTGAGATGTACATCCACTTCCTGGTGGTTCAGGCCAAAGTGAAGAAGGTCAAGTATGATGGAGGAGCTGAGACAGATCCACACTGGAGTCCAGAGAGCAGGAAGATGATGGAGTCTCTGGGAAAACTGGCTTTTGATCAGCTGCAGAAAGGAAACCTGATCTTCTATGAATCAGACCTGACAGAGTGTGGCATCGATATCAGAGCAGCCTCAGTGTACTCAGGAGTGTTCACACAGATCTTTAAAGAGGAGAGAGGACTGTACCAGGACAAGGTGTTCTGCTTCATCCATCTGAGTGTTCAGGAGTTTCTGGCTGCTCTTCATGTCCATCTGACCTTCAGCAACTCTGGACTCAATCTGCTGGAAAAACAACAAACAACCTCTACATGGTCTAAACTATTTAACAAACCAAACCTACAATCTCTCCACCAGAGTGCTGTGAACAAGGCCTTACAGAGTCCAAATGGACACCTGGACTTGTTACTCCGCTTCCTCCTGGGTCTTTCACTGCAGACCAATCAGAGTCTCCTAGAAGGTCTGCTGACACAGACAGGAAGTAGCTCACAGACCAATCAGGAAACAGTCCAGTACATCAAGGAGAAGCTCAGTGAGAATCTGTCTGCAGAGAAAAGCATCAATCTGTTCCACTGTCTGAATGAACTGAATGATCATTCTCTAGTGGAGGAGATCCAACAGTCCCTGAGATCAGGACGTCTCTCCACAGATAAACTGTCTCCTGCTCAGTGGTCAGCTCTGGTCTTCATCTTACTGTCATCAGAAGAAAATCTGGATGTGTTTGACCTGAAGAAATACTCTGCTTCAGAGGAGGCTCTTCTGAGGCTGCTGCCAGTGGTCAAAGCCTCCAACAAAGCTCTGTGAGTACATTTGTACTCATGTCTTTACTTTTAACATCTACTGTGTCAGTAATTTATTTCACCAGGCTTTCTGTCTTTGTATGAATTTGTAAAGTTTTGGGATTTCTCCAATACAACTGTGACCTCTTTGATGCCTCCAGAACTCGGTGTACTCGAGACGCTGGATTCACCATAAACTCTGATCATCACTGCTGCTGTTATGTTATCAGTCTTTGTTTAAACACTTAGGCTGCATGTGCCTGATGTTGTGATACTTTATATTCACATGCATGCTCCTAGATACATTTCTACTGCAGGTCTATTTTTAGTCACAAATGTTGGTGAAACACTTGCTTTTACATGCATGGTGGGTCCTGCATTAAAGAAAGCATTTGAATTACTCAGTGAATCCTGGCAGCCAGAGAAACATCCTTAGTTCCACTTTAAACTAAACTCTGCTTCGGTCTTCCACAGTGTGTTTGTTGTTTCTTTGTTGTTGTTGGCCTGCTCTCTCCTCTCACTCCAATCTGGCTGCAGCAGATGTTTGTCCCTCCCTGAACCTGCAGACTTGGGTGCAGCACCTCAGTTCATCTTCAGTCTGAAACCAGCTGTTTTAGCTATATCCCCTCAAGCACACCTTCCCTGGTCATCTCTGCTGTGGTTGCTATAAAATTTAATCTTAATTTTAAAAAAAAGAACAAAAAACTGAAGTCAGACTTGATGCCATTTGTTGGCAGCATGGTGCCTGTTTGTCTTTGATGATAAACTGCAGCACAGTCTAAAGCAAACCTTCGGACTTTATTGACTTTATGCATGTATATATTCTTCCTGTTCACCTTGGACACACAACAGCTCTCTGTTTGTTGTGATTGGATCTAGAACAGCCAACATATCCTAATCTAGATGATTTCTAAGGTGGTATCTGGGACGAAAAGTTAAAATCAGCTTGGATGGCCTGTACTGTATGATGGCCTTGGTTGCACCACATTGATAGCCATGCAGGGTGGTTCACTCCTTGTGCAAGAAGACCGAGGAGTGAGCCACCCTTGGTCAAAGCTTGGCCATTCAAGCTCACTGTTTTCCCCTTGTTGGTTGATGATAGTATTTTTTTTACCTGACTTATGGTCATCATTGTCTTCAAATTAACTCACACACTGCTGACTGCTGTAGCTTACCTGGCTGAGCAGGTGACCCATGCACTGAAGGTTAGAGTCGTGACTCCAGGGCCTGGTTTGAGTCTGCCCAAGACCATTTCCTGTGTTATTCTCCTCACTTCTCCCTCCCTTCCTGTCTTCTTTGTCCTGTACAGTGAAGACAAAAGGCCTCAAGTTGTGAAAACTCTTCCCCTTCATCATCTTCCATCTCTCTCATCTAAAATCACCAGTATTCTCTGAGTAGAGAATCTTTTCACAATCTTGAATGATAAGGATCCAAGTGGGTAAAGTTATTTATTTGTTGTGTTCCTATTTGCAGCTGGGATAGATTAAGAAAAACTATCGGCTGCCCAAATTACATCCAGTTTAGAAGACAAACATTGAGTGAAGTGTTTGTTTCATCATCCTTCACAACTCATCAACCAGGTGTCACAAACTGCAGCAGGACAGTACAAAGCATGTCATACTGGATGGCTGCAACAACCAGAGTTTTACCTACCTTTGGTATTTCTTGACAGCATGAGCGTAATATTTACTGAACAGAGTCGTCTTCTGTAATCTTTTCAGATTCAGATTCAGAACACTGTATTTATTTTCAAGGGGCAATTAGGATACTGACCTTGTTAACCGTACATACAATACACAAACATCACATTGGGGAGACGGGTCAGGCTAGGTAGCTGGCCGGTCAGCTGCTAGAGCAGCGACCCGGAACCGAACAGCAGAAAATGCACAACATCAGGAAAGATGAGGAGAAAAAAGAACTCCTCCCAGACTGAGCTCCAACAGGGAGATCAGTTTGAGAACAGACAAAAAAAATGACCTTAGCTCAGAGCACATGAAAACTCTTAATGCGCCATAGAAACACATGACAAGCAACAGGGATGGGTAAAAGGTGAGAGACAGCCGGTGTAGACAGCGCACCCGGGCCTGCAGCATTAACGCTGGTCCCCTCGACCCACCGTCTGCACCGGGAGGGGATAAGCATGCTTAGGATGGGAAGGAACAGTCTAAACACCGTCTGTTATCAGGGTGAGATTTGTTAAGCTCCAGCCTTGAGACCACAGCTGGCGCCGGTATGTTAGCCGCATGAGATGATGGTGGCTTTCTTTGGTGCGAACAATTGCATGTCAATTTCACAGCTGATCTAACAGTCCGTCACTCGTCTCTCAATCTCCCGTTGGAGAGCCACGAGCTTCTCCGAGAGGTTATCAGTTTTGCGCTCAAAGAGCAAAGTCTGAGAACTCACGACCACCATGAGCTTCTTCAAGATTTCATCCGTGCTGCGTTCAATGAGCCCATTTTCAGAAGTCACGACCCGTCCCATTGTTTCAGTCACAGCTGGCAGCCTTGTGGGGGTTTGAACAGCTGATTCTGCTTTCTTTAATCTTCAATAAGCCAGGGCCAAGCCAGCTCAGATCAGCAAGAACCCTTTGCTGCTGGGAATGTCCATGCTGCTAGCTGGAAAGAAGCAATTATCTCTGCCATCCCAAAAGAAAACAAGGATAAATTAGAATGTGCGTCATATAGACCAATATCTGTTCTTAATACAGATTACAAGCTGTTTACATCTATCATGGCTCGACGATTAGAAAAGTTCTTACCTAATCTAATTCATAATGATCAAACAGGTTTTATTCGAGAGCGCCAAATACAAGATAATGTACGACGGACATTACAAATTATTAATCATATTCAAAAGAATAAAATAGAAGCAATGGTAATCAGTATCGATGCAGAAAAATCACTCGATTCAGTTAATTGGAACTTTCTTTACCGAGTCTTGCAAACATTTGGCTTTCACGAAAATATAATTAAGACAATACAGGCACTTTATGATAACCCTACGGCAAGGATTAAAATTAATGGCTACCTATCAAATAGTATTAAGCAGCAAAGAGGAACAAGGCAGGGCTGTGCGTGCTCACCATTATTATTTGCGTTATATCTGGAACCATTGGCTCAATATATAAGACAAAATAAAGAAGTAGAAGGTATTAATATCCATGAAAAGGAGCATAAATTAGCCTGCTATGCAGATGATATTTTAATATTTTTGGGTCAACCATCAAACTCTTTACCTAAATTAATGCAATCATTTGAATACTTTGGTCGACTATCTGGATATAGGGTTAATATGAGTAAAACACAATTGCTTAAGTACAACTATATTCCATCAGAAGAAATTAAAAATAAGTATCAATTAGCATGGCAAACAGAGTACTTTAAATATCTAGGAGTCATAATACCTAAGGATCTTACAGAACTATTAGAACGAAATTATTTACCAATACAGAAAAAAATTAAGGAACATATAGCGAGATGGAATCTAATTCCATATTTAAGTTTATATTCGAGAATAAACTCAATTAAAATTAATATTCTTCCTAAATTATTATATTTATTTCAAACATTACCAATAGAAATTAACCAGAAACAGTTTAATGAATGGGATAAAATTTTGTCAAGATACATATGGCAAGGAAAAAGGCCCCGAATTAGATTTAAAACCCTACAACTTAACAAAGGAAAAGGGGGGTGGGGCTTACCTTCTCTTAGGGAATATTATTGGGCAGCACAATTAAGGCTTATGATATGCTGATGTAATCCTTCATATGACGCTCAATGGAAAGTTATTGAGGAGAGTCTGACCTCCATCCCCATATAAGCTATTATAGCAGACAGAAGCTTGCAAAATTTAATAAAAACTATTGAAAATCCATGGATCAAGTTGACTTTTAAAATTTGGGAAACAGTAATAAAAGAATATAAACTAGAAGAGGATATAGCAGTTCTTAAGTGGTGTGCATATGACACACATTTTGCTCCAAATAAATTGGACACCAGATTCAAAGATTGGACATATAAAGGATTAACAGCTTTATGTATGATAATGGAGGAAGGCAGACTAATTAGTTTTGATAAAATGAAAGATAAATATTCATTAGAAACACAGGATTTTTATAGATGTCTACAGATGAGGCATTTTGTCAATAAAACGATAAAAGCTAAGGCTGAATTGAGTAAACAGCTGATAGACGTATTTAAAAGGGCAGTTCAAATAAAAATAGAGGTATTATAGGTGACCTCTATAAAGGATTAACAAATATGAAATTACACTCAACCTTGTATATCAAAACAAAATGGGAAATGGAGGGAGGAATAGAGATAAAGGAGGAAGAATGGACAACAATGTGGGCATATCAATGGAAATGTAGCAGCTCACAGAGCTGGCGGGAATTTGGGTGGAAATGCCTGATAAGATATTTTATTACACCTCTCCAAAAATCTCACTATGAAGGTAACCCTCCCGCTTGCTGGAGAAATTGTGGAAATACAAATGCAAATCATCTAATCATTCTAAACTAATCTAACCATAGACAAAGGGCATCTTTGTACATTTAAAAGAAGGTAAAGAAACATAGAATCATTTTTCCTGTAACACTATCATATTTTCTGGGACTGTCATGTTATTAAAACTTATTGGAAGGGAATACATGCAGCAATACAAGAGACATTTGGAAGATATTTACCTTTGGAAAGTAAAACTCTACATTTTGGACTTATGCCAGAAGGATGGACAAAGAACGATAAATACTTGTTTAATATTTTACTGGCAGCAGGCAAAAAAGCCATCACAAAAAAATGGCTTTCTTCAGAGAGCCCAACTATGAACACGTGGATGAACATCACACTGGACATTTACAGAATGGAGAAAATGACAGCAGATGTGAACTACAAGAGGGACCTGTTTGTATCACGATGGAAGAAATGGATGGACTACATTAGAAAACGCAGGCCAGTTTTTGCTTTTGCGTTAGATTTTGACTTTGTTAACTACTAGAAGACTAGAGGAAAAATTAGTTACATTAATGGAAACAAAAACACACTCCCTATATTTATTTATTTATTTTTCTTTCCTTTTTCTTTATGTATTTTTTCTTTATGTTGTTTGTTGTTTCCTGTTTTGCTTCTTTGTCTTTTCTTCTTCTTCTGTCATTCTTATTGTATGGATATTTTAGTTGTTTAAATATAGAAAAAAATAAAAAAAATATATGTACTGAAAGATAGCTGAAGTTGATGGTATTGTATAGTGATTCTAAAATGTCAATAAAAAAAAAAAGCTGGAATCCAATGAGTCCAAGTCTTCTGCTGATTCAGCATCACATTCATCTTTGCTCCTTGTTCTGCATCCCCACCATGGACTTCATTCCTTTCCAAGCCAGCCTTGAGTGTCCTTTATTCAGCTCATCCTCTGCTTTACTTTTACACCTGATTTTAGCTGCTTTTCTTCTCTCCCTCATAACAAGACAGCTTCTTCTGCCTGAGAACATGTTGGAGTGATTTACTAATCCAGGGCTGATTTTGGGGGAAAATAGTTCCCATTTTCAAAGTAATCCCCATTTTTCCCAGAATGAAATGTAAGTAGAAATAAATGATCTAAGTGAGAACATGAGCCTTTAAAAAGGCTCTTCTGAGGCTGCTGCCAGTGGTCAAAGCCTCCAACAAAGCTCTGTAAGTACATATGTGATCATAGCTTTAGCTTTTAAATGTTTATTCTAGTTAACACAGATCAGGTGGAACAACTCAAATAAAATATCAAAAATATTAAGTGGTCATCGGTACTCAGTTTGTTCAATACTGAATACAATGGAGCACAAATTGTCCACGTTTCTGAAATATTTCTGGGTGTAACTGTCACCAAAGTGCAATTTAGACCTGGCCTGTAGTTGTTATCTAAGTGATAATCATCAATTCTACTAAAACAAATACAAAATAAAGAAATTTGACACATTCTGTTGATATCAAAAGCACACTGAACAATTCAGTGTTGTTTTACTGCTGCTCTCTCTTCACTTCTTCTCCTCTGATTCTCTCCACATGTTGCTCTGCATCAGTGCTCAGTTTCCTGACAAAACAAGATGAAATATTGCTAAATATAATAGTATCTCATTACACTTCAACATAAGTGTTTTATTTTTGTAATTGTTTATCTGTTATTTTTCAGACTGAGTCACTGTGACCTGTCAGAGAGAAGCTATGAAGCTCTGGCCTCAGGTCTCAGCTCTCAGACCTCTAATCTGAGACAGCTGGACCTGAGTAACATTAACCTGAAGGATTCAGGCGTGAAGCTTCTATCTGAAGGACTGAAGAGTCTACGCTGTACACTGGAAACTCTCAGGTGAGATCAAGCATTTTTCTTTCATCAACTGACAGAATTAGCAGATTAATAATAAGGCAGTCCTCTAATAAGAGGAGAAGTGGAGGTGTTTTGAAGGGCAACATACTCTTATGTTAACAAGACAGGAAGTAGTTCCTGGGAACTGCTTCCTTTGTTATTGTCTAAGTAGAAACATGATGGTGAAACAGTGATGAGTTTGCAGAGGTGGATCCACACAACTCAACAATGCTGTTGCGTGCTGAAAGCAGACTTCTCACAGATTCTGAGGCTGCAGGTTTCATCACTGTCCAACCAAAATTCACTGAACCAGCAGTAAATGAACGTCCAAAACTACGCTTCATGTTTAAAAAACAGATGATCAGGGGGATTTGTGTTTACATCTTTTTTGTGTGATCTGTTCACCTGCTGTTTCAGCTGTTTGGTGGTTGTTGAGATGGTTTTGTGAACTTTTAGCTGAGATTCTGACGTTTCTGTAGATACCACACATGTCTAATTACTTTGTACAGCATGAATGGCCATAACGAGGTTTTTAATTGTTTTTAATTTAATTTAATTTTTTTTATTTTAATCAATTTTAATTCATGCGCCAACCAGCGTGGAGCCTGTTACAGTCGCTCCTGCTTTTCTCTTAGTTTAGCTCTTTTTTCTTACTTGTATTAAATAATTTCCCCCAGGGATCAAAAGTAAAAGTATTCTGATTCTGATTCTGCAGTCTGTCAGGCTGTTTGATCACAGAGGAAGGCTGTACTTCTCTGGCCTCAGCTCTGACCTCCAACCCCTCCCATCTGAGAGAGCTGGACCTGAGCTACAATCATCCAGATCTCTCAGGAATGAAGCTGCTGTCGGCTGGACTGAAGGATCCAGGCTGGAGACTGGACACTCTCAGGTATGGAGATAATGTCTGACAGAGGAGGAAGAGCTGGAAACATTTTCTGTGTCCTTCACTCACTTCCTGTTTGTTTCCTGCAGATGAGACATGAGCAATCACACATGCAGGAATATTTTCAGGGACAGACACACTAGTCTAGCTGGATAGTACATGGATATTTATGTAGGGGGTCTCCAAGTAGTCTGTTTGCAGGAACATTAATGATAACTGATAAGTCATGTTGAGAGTTTCATTAAAAGTAGACCTACAGTCCATAAATATTTGGACAGAGACAACATTTTGTAACTTTAGATACACTTTATTAGGTCACAGATGTACTATACCTGAGATAGTGGCCACTGTGTACCGAATAAAGTGTCAGCCATGTGTATGTTTCCCATGCTGTATGTCCACAGTCACAGTGACAGTCAGTGACACTGACAGAAGGATGAAACAAGGCTGTGAATCATTTCAGTCTGTGTTTGTTACAAAGAGGCAGACAGGAGCAGCTAGCCTACCTAGCACTAGCTGCTCGCATTGTTAAAAGGGAAGAGAAAACAATATTAGCATTAGCTGCTAATAATTATTCACCCCTAATTAGAATAATCCGCTAAAAGCAGCCTACTTACCATTAACTCCTCACTTTGTTGTTACCCAACGGAAAAGAGTATTAGTATTAGCTACTATCATTTTTAATAAGTAAGAGAAAACAGTGTTATTGGATAATGCTAACTCACATTAAATTAGCATTAGCTATTTACAGCAGCGTACTTAGAATTAGCCACTCACACTGTTAAAAAGTAAGGGAAAACAGTATTAGCAGTAGCGCATAATGCTAATTCACGTCAACGTAGCATTAGTTAATAATGGCAGCCTACTTAGCATTAACTGCTCACTAATATAATGCTAATTTGCATCAAATTAGCATTAGCTGCTCAAGTTGTTATAAGGAAAAAGAGAAAACGATATTAGCATTAGCTGGTAATAATTATTCACCCCTAATTAGAATAAGCCGCTAATGGCAGCATACTTGGCATTAACTCCTCACATCGTTATAATGCAAATGAGGCTAACTTGCATTAAATTAGACTGCTGTTATTAGCTAATGCTATTTAGCAGTACCTGCTCACATTGTTATAAAGCAAAGGAAAACAATATGAGCATTAGCTTCAAATGCATATTTGCCTTAAATTAGACGTAGGTGCTAATGGCGGCCTACTTAGCATTAGCAGCTCAGACGTTGTAATGCTAGGAAAAAGAGTGTTAGCATTAGCCGTTCACATTGTTATAAAGTTAAGGGAAATAGTGTTAGCAATAGCTACTCACATTGTTAAAAAGTAAGCATTAGCATTAGTGCATAATGCTAATTCACATCAAATTAGCATTAGTTAATAACGGCAGCCTATTTAGCATTGGCAGATAATGTTGACCTTGGCCCACTGCAAAAGTTAAGAACTAAAGATTTAGGAGTGTTTCTCGATAGCTCTTTCTCATTTGAGAAACAAATGAATTCTGTTATTAAAACCAGCTGTAAGGTTTATATTGTTGATTGTCATTTATGCTTAGAAATATTTACTCATATATGCTTAGAGTTGTATAATCGATTGGATGATGATAGAGGTTTGATCCTTAGTAGTCTGTAAAGACTCTGTGTGCCTTCCAGAGTGCTCTGGCATGCACACACCACTTGGGGCCATGAGAGAGGTCGTACCCTCTCTTACTGATTTATGGTGTAGGACAGGGGTCTCAAACTCAATTTAGCTGGGGGCCGCTGCAGGCAGAGTCTGGGTGAGGCTGGGCCGCATTAGGTTTTCCACAAGAAAGGCATGGTTAAAAAATTCCAATCTTCTCAAATCTCTTTATTTTTATTTTTTAACACAAAATATGAAAAATGAATAAACAAATTAAGAATTAATAAGAAAATAAATCAATCTGTAATACATAAATAAAATAATAATAAGATATTTTTAGTCAGTGAACTTGTGTGTATCTTTCAGTCTTCTATATCTGCTGTATTTAGATTGAAATGTCTGTATTAACAGTTCTATAACCTTCTTCTGAACATGAATGGAACACTGTAGAAAATGAACTGCTCTT